>NC_132796.1:89305854-89930854 GCF_048418805.1 Vulpes vulpes | reverse complement strand
TTATTCATGAGAGACACACAGAGAGAGAGAGGCAGAGACACAGGCAGAGGGAGAAGCAGGCTCCATGCAGGGAGCCTGATGTGGGACTCGATCCCAGAACTCCAGGATCACGTCCTGGGCTGAAGGCAGGTGCTCAGTAGCTGAGCCACCCCGGGCTGCCCCTATTTAAATTTTCATTCACTCATTCAACATCCAATACAGGGAGAAATGGAAAATCGGCAAGTGTGGCTTGTTCATCAGTGTGGTTTGTTCATCGTAAGGGGAATGGAATGGAGGAGGAAGAAAGTGGAAAGTCTGGGAGAAGCAATCTTAAGCTTCTTAGGACATATTAAAGATTTTATATTTTATATCAAGTACCACTGGAAGTCACTGAAGACGTTTAGGTAATACGAGATCATTTTGTGTTTTCCAAAGATCACTTTTTTCAACATTTTGTAATGACAATTTTGTGACTTACAGAAAGTTTTAAGGAACTAACTGTACAGTGAATACCTGCATCCCACCAGTAAGAGTCTATGATTTGCATTTATTAGACTTGCTCCATGACATTGTATCCATCTAGGCATCCTATGCACCTAATCTTCATCTGCATTTCGGATTAAGTTGCAGTCATTAATATACTTCCCACTAAATATTTCCTCATTAACTAGTTAAGTATTTGGTTGTTTTATGTTTTCTTACCCCCAAAAAAATCACATTTAAAAACCTGACTACAGAAAGCAGTTGCCACGGAGAGAGTCCTTAGAGAAGCCTTCTGGGGTACTGGAAATATTCTACATCTTGATCTGAGGAATAGTTACAGGAGTATATACACATACGGAAAAATTCACCCAGCTATACACTTAAGACTGGTGCACTTTGTACATATCACTATATATATGTACGTCACACTTCAATATAAAAAGTAGAAAGTATCTGGGCACAGTGAAGACAAAAATTGGAAGGGTCAAATACGTTAAGAGGTGACACCAGTGAGAAAGCTATTATAATCTGCAGAAAAAAATGATAGCTTCCACTATGGTGGTTGTATTGAGAAGGAAAGAAATAGATTGAATATATTATTTCAGAAGATGAACTATGAGAATTTGTTGGGCTTCTCGATGTGAATCAAGTGCAAGACATTGGTTAGTTGGTGGGTGCCATGCATATTGACAGAATACACAGAAGAAAACCTGGAATGGTGTTGAGGTAGGGAAAACTCTAGAGATGGTCCAGTTTTGAAAACTGTTAGTTTCAGTTGCCTTCTAGAATATCCAGGTGCCAATGTCAAGTTTTTAGTTACATATATGGGTCTAGAGCTCAGAAAAGGTCTAGAATATAGATAACGAATGTGGTAGTCATCAGGACATATATCGTATCTGATGCTAAGGTAACGGCTGAGATCCTTCAAGGAGAGAATGTAGCAGGAGAGGAAATACAACTGGAGATAATTTTTGTGAAGAATTTAGCACTGACACTGCACATAGTTAGAAAACAAATGGTAGCTGTTCATCATCATCATCATCATCATCATCATCATCATGGGCCCTAACATAACTAAAAGGGACAGCTTGATAGGCAGAAAAGACCCCGGGGTTAACTTTAAGAGCTCAAAGACCTAGTTCTTGTTTTCTGCTCACTCTGTCGCTGAATAATGCAAAAGACAGATGCCTGACAAAGCAGAATATTTTCCTTCCAGACCATTTAGCAAACATGTAATGAGAGTTTAATCTGGGCCTAGGAACAAAGAATACTAAAAAATGTAACAATAGCACTTCTTCTGTATCTGGTACCCTGTAAGCATTATCTAGTTCATCCTCATCTAGAATCTGCGTAGGTTGGTATAATTCTACTCATACTACAGTAAAAACCAATACCCATACAGGTTAAGGAACTTCTCCAAGATCAGAAAGCTAGTAAGTGGCAGACCTAGGACTCAAACTCAGGCAGTCTGTGTCCAAAACCCATACTTTCTCCATTACACTATCCCAAGTTCACTTAAGGACATAAAATGCTGCAGAAATGCACCATAAAAACCCAATTAAAAAAAAAAAAAGTGTATGTTTGGAGCCACATAGAAAGTATCAAGAAAAGTATCTAATCATCATTGAGTAGGCACTGTGCTTTGCACCAGGCACAATTCACTGTCTTAAACACATATACCCATATAGTCCTCACAACAGCCAATTTGATGAAGTAGACACAACTATCATTCTCACTTGACAGGTGAGGAAACTGAGTCACAGAGGGGTTAAGTAACTTGTCCAAGGTCAAGGGTGACCTGGAATTCAAATCCAGTCAGTTAGGTTCAGAGATGAAAACAAGTAGAAACTTGGGAGAAATCACAGAAGGCTTCACAGAAACAGTAGGATTGGAGTTAAATCTTAAAAAACAGTCGGGTTTAGGGAAGTTAGGAAGAAGACACTCAATTTAGAAACACTTGCATGAGCAGCAGCAGCGGCGGCGGCCACGACGGCAGTAGAGGCGGCAGCGTCAGACTCCCAGAGCAGGGCAGGACAGGGTAAGGAAGCAGCAAAGCATCTCCCTCACCATCCCCCACACAAAGCTGCTCTCAACAAGTTGGACAGGCCTTTAAAGGGCACAAAAACAGGAGAAACCAAAAGTAAACTGTATAGAGCTACAGGTTTAGAGATGGATCACAGGACCTGCTGTCTGTCAAAGAACTATTATTTGTTTGGCTTCAATTCCTGTGTCCCTGGGGCTGATCAGCGCAGCTTCACACTCCCAAGATAGAACCCCTAGTCCCTGCTTACTTCCTTTTGTTTTTGCTGTTATTTCCCTACTTCCTACTGAATAGCTCAAATACAATGCAACAACTCAAAGAGTAACCCCATAACTGAAAGGGGCAAACAGGAGATGATATGAAAAGAACATAAAAAAAGAAAGAATTATAATATGCTAAAACTACGAAAAATGGGCAGTCGGTAGGTAGCTGCCAGGAGATCACTTCACAGATTGAATTCAGAATTCTGTAGCCATGGCAACCCACTTGCTGTCCTTGTGTTGCCCTTGGTAAAGTACCCCTAACCCTGCCTTCAGGAACCTCAACCTCTAGATGTTTCTTTCTCTAGCTCAAGGAACTCCACTAAATAAGAAAGTCTCCCAGGGAATGAACCATCCAAAGAAATTCAATAGCATCCCACTCCCCCAGCACATGTGTGAATCACATTCTGGGTCAACATTCAAATGCCTTGAAGTCTCGGCCCAAAGGATGGTGCAGTTGTAGGCTCTGATGCAAGGATGGAAGATCATCTTCAGAGTTAGTTCACACCAGGTGAGGACGTAACTGGATGAGCATAAGCCCCACTTAAAATGCCTTTCTTAACATTTCAAGTTTAAAGGTACGAAACATCTAGATCATTTCAAATACATTATGTACACGTAGAGGAATACTTGAAAAGTGTGTGCACACTTACGTGTATGCACAGAAAAGGAAAAAAAAACAAGCATATCATAGTTACACTCTTCATTCTTTCACTCAATAAATATTTACTGAGCACCTCCTAGAAGAGGCAGAGCAGAATTCCTCTCATCTCCCCTACCTTCATTCTTATCGGCATCGATAGTGGTTGTTGGTAATTTTAGCAAAATAACAAGCAAGCGATATTAATGAGAAAAATATCTGTCATACAGAAGCACCATTCAGAAGTAACTGTAAGATTTAAGCCGGTTCCCAAAGAAGACTAAGTAATCAACTGTTCAGAGAAGTTAAGTCATCCTTAGTCCTCTTTAAAAAACAAAAAGTCTCAAATCAAAGTCCAAGGCATTGATCCCTAGAGAGAGAGAGAGAGAGCCAGAACACTGGGGAAGAGCAAAAGCAATGAAAATGGAAGCTAGAGGGTCATTAGGGGAAGAATGGACTACTGGAGCACTCATTTCACTTAGAACTGATAAGTTGGACAACTGGAAAAAGTACAAAACTGGTTTTTGCACCATCCTAAAGATTCAATACCTGTTCCTAATTGGCAACTCACAAGATTGTGTTCTTTCTGGTGAGCTTCATCTTGAAGCCCTTCCAGACAATTTAAGACATAAATGGCAGGATTCGCAAAAGCCAGATGCAGGCGATGCACCACTGAACAAGAATAAACACAGTCCCTAAATTCCCAAAAGTGTAGAGTCTATTTGCCAGAGAAAACAAATAAGAATGTTCAAAACTGGGGTTCCTGGGTGACTCAATCGGTTAAGTGTCAGCCTTCAGCTCAGGTCAGAATCTCAGAGTCCTGAGATCAAGGCCCATGTCGGCTCCCTGCTGCTGGAGAGCCTGCTTCTCCCTCTCCTCCACACTCGTGCTCTCTTCTCTCACTCTCTCTCAAATAAATAAAATCTTTAAAAAAAAAAAACAAAAAACAATGTTCAAAACTTTAGGGTGAGTGGTATAATCAGGAAAGCACGGAGGGCTGTGAGAGCCACACAGGGGGATAGAGGAGGGGTAAAGATGAGAGTTTCCAGGAGGAAATGACATCCAGACTGAAACTTTAAAAATGAGTAGAGGTTAGGAAGAAATATTCCTTCAAGAAGAAATTGAAGAACTAAATTATTTTATAGAATGGTTTTAATATATGAACTTAATGTAATTAAGAATAGAACTGCTTACTCGGTAAATAAAAAGAAACTGAAAAAAAAATAAAACAATATTCTCTAAATAATACAAGAATCAATACTGATGAAAACCCAGTAAGAACTATATGCTACAGGGGACTTTAAAAAGGTATTTAAAAATGGAAATGAACAGCGTTTAACGGCATTCAGAATGACACTATGGATATAAAAGAAGTAGACAAAGGAGATCCAATGCAAAAATTGAGACAAATAATACAGCAAAACACGAATTAAAAAATATTTAGGGGCAGCCCGGGTGGCTCAGCGGTTTGGCGCCACCTTCAGTCCAGGGCCTGATCCTGGAGACCCGGGATGGAGTCCCACATCGGGCTCCCTGCATGGAGCCTGCTTCTCCCTCTGCCTGTGTCTCTGCCTCTCTCTCTGTGTCTGTCATGAATACATCATAAATAAATCATAATCATAATCATAAATAAAATCTTTAAAAAAAATTTAAACCTTCCCAGAAATAAACAACAAAAGAAACCCATAATCATAATCATAAATCATAAATAAAATCTTAAAAAAAAAATTTAAACCTTCCCATAAATAAACAACAAAAGAAACCCAAATGAATAGCATTTTTTAAAAACCATGTAACAACTCCAGAAAGGTTGATACAGAACAATTAACACTAAAACATAACTTCATAAAATGATTAGATTTTAATAGTAAAGAATCTTTGGACATTCAGAAGAAAACATAAAGTCATCATTAAGAGAAATTTTCAGGCTGGCCAGAAAGCTCTCCAGTGTAACATTCAATACTAGAAAAAAGTGAGGCAATGTCTGTCCAAATATCTTCAGGAAAAAAAAAATTTTAAGCCATATCCTGCTACGCAGTCTTTCCTGAAGAGAAGCAGCAAATGTTTTGGTTCATACAAGAACTTCGCAAATACCATTCCAATGAGCACATCTTGAAAACCCTACTGGAGGACAAATGTCAGCCTACTCAAGAGATGGATGTAGAATCTCTGACAAGAGGATGAACACTAAGCACAGAAACCGTCTAATACTTAAAATAACCCTGGAAATTATGGTTACAGAATAAGATATAAATCTTATAAATAAAAATGTGTAACTAAAAACTATATAAAATTATGTGTAAAAGTATATAACTAAGAAAAAAATAAAGATAGGTAGGGAGATAGAAGGCCAGACTTAGGGACACTTGGGTGGCCCAGTAGGTTGAGTGTCTGACTCTTGATTTTGGCTCAGGTCATTATCTCAGGGTCTTGAGAATGAGCCCCTCATGGAGCTCCAAGCTCAGTGAGGAGTCTGCTCAAGATTCTCTCTCTCTCTCTCTCTCTCTCTCTCTCTCCCTCTCTCCCACTCCCTCTCCCTCTCCCCTTCTCCCTGCTCACATGCTCATGCTGCTCTCTTTCTCTCTCAAATAAGCAAATCATTTTTAAAAAGGCAGGGGTTATTTAATGCACGTGTATTGATTTCTTCATATTTTAGAGCTGGGGATCAAAGGATATCATTTAAGGCAGATAAATCAAGCCAGATCTATAAGCATATTTAAAAGTATAAACATAAACAAACTAAGAAAATAATATGACCAACTCAATGGGGAATGAAGGAAAAGGAGGTAGCAGTAAAATAAAGCAGATTTATTTTGCCTTGGCTTATGCAGAGTCAACAGACATCATTTTTTTTTAAACCAAGGATTAAGAGTAAGTATAGTTACAAAAGTAAACACGACAAGACCTAGGAGAATAAAAACGATTCAAACTATTGGCAAGAATAATATTTCTCAGGGCACCTATCTGCCTTTGGCTCAGGACGTGATCCCGGGGTCCTGGGATCGAGTCCTGCATCGGGTTCCCTGCGAGGAGCCTGCTCCTCCCCTTGCCTGTGTCGCTGCCTCTCTCTGTATGTCTCTCATGAATAAATAATTTTTTAATAAAAAGTGAATAATATTTCTCTCTCCCTCCGTCCCTCTATACACACACACACACACACACACACACACACACACACTAAAGCCTTATACAAGCTCTATGAGGAGTTAGTGCAGGGGTCAATTTTATGTAGTTCTTCCTGATCTCCGAAGCCATGGCAATGATCTTTGGTCAAATTCTGAGAAGTAAACTATATGAATGTTCACATACTTACTGATTAGGAATGTTATATTCTATATCCCAAGGCAACGGGTCATGACAAACTGGGCTTTCAACATGTTTAAAGTAAACATAAAGATACATAAAGTACACTTGCTACCTGGTTTCGGGTCCACACTATGTCTGGAAATGTGACAATTATAGGTCCACAACAACAAGAAGAACAAATGAGACTGAATCTTCAGTAATCATTGATTACAAAAAGAACAGAAATAGACTCTAAGCTAATAATTACAAATTTTCTCATTAGCATCACTAGTATTACATTTGGCCCTACCAGAATATGTAGTCTTCAGAATCATTTTAAAAACTACTGAGGCTTTTCAACAATTCTATTACGGTTAGATAATTTACATACAACCATAAAGAAAAAAATTAGTTTTATTTTTCCAGTTTTATTGAGATATAACTGACATATAACATTGCATAAGTTTCAAGTGTGCAACATGATTTCATATATGTAAATGCTGCAAAATAATTGTCATAGGTAACTTAACATCCATCATTTCCTACAGTTAAAAAAAATTTTCTTATGTTGAGAATTTTTACGGTCTAGTCTCTTAGCACTGTATTGTTAATCATAGTCACCATGACGTACATCACATTCCCAGGACTTCTATATTGTATTACTGGAAGATTATACCTTTTGACGAATTCCCAATTCCCCAACCCCTAACCCCGCCTCTGACAACCATTAATTTGTTCTCGATTTCTGAGTTTGTTCATTTTACATTCCACATATAAGTGAGATAATACAATATTTGTCTTTGTCAGACTTAGTATAAAGCTTTTTTTAAAAAAAAGAAAGGAAAAAAAGCCTTCAAGGTCCATCCACGTTGTCACAAATGGGAGGATGTCCTTACTTTTATGGTTGAATAATATTCCATTGTGTAAATATACCACATTTTCATTATCCATTCATCCACTGATGGATATTTAGGTTGTTTCCATGCCTCGGCTATTTTAAATTAACTATGGAACACAGGGGTGCAGACAGATCTTCATAATAGTACTTCCGTTTAAAAAAAAAATAGTACTTCCGTTTTCTTAAAATAAATAGCAAGAAGTGAAATGGCTGGATCATATGATTTTTTATTTTTTGAGCAAGCTCCATGCTGCTTTTCCTGTAATAATGAAAAATCTTAACTTTACCTATATCAAATCTTTTCTTCTAGTTCAGGGTAGGCACTTTAATGTAGGAATTCCATTTGCTAGTCTTTTCTCACCCTGATCCCCAACTCCCTTATTTTACATGCTCCAGGCCAAAGAAGTTGGGGAATAAAGGGATAGAATAATCCTTACTGGACTCAGCGTTTTCGGGGTCTGGGTCTGGGGACAGGCAATAGCTAAAGCGGACAGGGTTTCCTAAGTTGTTTCAAAGGCCAATCTCTTCTGTTTTTCTTCTGCACCAACAGGTGCAGATCCCATGCCTCTAAAGCCAGAAGTTTAGATTGTTAATTGGAACTCTTCCCACAGCCCTTGGGCATCCTGCAGTGGACGTTCTGCATATTTCTACTTAGGTTTCCACACCTCTCTACTGTACTAGATCCAAGGTGATGCCATGGCAACTCTCCCTTGTGATGGCTCACATTCATCTGCAATGCTTTCTCTAACAATTTTTGGAAGTATAGATCAATGTGGAAACCAAGAGACAGGAGGAGGGAATTTATTTTGCATTGTATATAAACATTGCCTTTTGCCTTTTGTATTGAGTTTATGTGATATCTATTTTTAAATAAATTAAATAAATAAATAAATCAATAAATAAATAAATCAATAAATAAAGTCTATTTTAAAACCAAGCTGGAGCACCTGAGTGGCTCAGTCAGTTAAGTATCTGCCTCCAGCTCAGGTCATGATCCCAGGATTTTGGGATCGAGCCTCATGTTGGGCTCCATGCTCAGTGGGGAGTCTGCTTCTCCCTCTGGCTCTCTGGCTCATGCTTGTTTGCTCTCTCTCCTTCTCTCTCTAAAAAAATAAAATAAAATCTTGAATGAGAAAAAGAAAGAATGGCAACATTGAGATGAAGAAGATGTGGAATGACTAAAACTTAAATGTTGATGTAAATATATATATTTTTTTATACTGCTTTGGAATACAGCGTAGAAGTTTTGTAAAATATTAAATGTCTACCATATAACACATCTACTCCACTCCTAGGTATTTACCCAAGAAGAGTTAAAACTTACACCCAAAGACTTGTGCATGAATGATCATAACACCTTTAGCCAGAATACTTCAAAACCATAAACATCTCAACCTTTAGGGAGCCAGGAAGGAAGGGTTTGGCCCTGGTAAATGCAGTGTAATGTGGTTCGAGATTCTTCCCGGGATTGACATCATGGCTGTCTGCTTGGTCATCCCTGGCATAGCCAGGACACATATCCACAGGTTCAGTAAAGGGGACAAGTAAAAAGGGTTGCCCAATATTCAAATCAGCGTAATTTGATGGAAAGGAATAGGCACATCTCTGGAGTTAATATGAGTCAAAGGGTTTGGAGAATATCGATTAAGGAAGCACTTTTCTGATTAATGAAAAATAACTTGGTTATGTCCATCTACCCTTTCTAGGTTATTCAGTGTTTTAATTTAGTATATAATAAAAACAAAACAAGACAAAAAACTGAAAATATCCCAAAGGTAGAAAAACAGGTAAAGGGAAAAATAAAATGTTCCACAGCCATTTAATTAAATAATACTCAGCAATACAATGAAGTAAGTACTGATATGTGCAACACGAATGAATCTCAAGATCATTATGCTAAGTAAAGGAAGCCTGATTTTTGTTCTCAGTTTTCTGAGAACATATCTTAAGATTAGATTCACTTAAGACTCAAAAACAGCAAACTAACCAGAAATGATAAAAAGGTAACAAATGGTTACCGGGAGACAAGGGTAAAGGAAGAGATAAATTGCAAAGAGGCAGAAGGAAACTCTGTGGGGTTTTAGGAACATTACACATCCAGAATTCACAGGTACATGAACAGGTCAAAACTCATCACACTGGAGAAATTAAATATGTGCAGTTTATTCTTTATAAATTACAGCTCAACAAATATTTTGTTGAGTAAAAGGCAAAAAAAATTCTCTTTGGGGAAAAAATCGATTGGATAACTTACATTTTAAGAGAAATTTACTATTTATCAAATACATATATATTTGAGAGAGAGGGAGGGAGAGAGAGAATCCCAAGCAGACCCCATACTGTGCGCGGAGCCTTGACTTGGAGCTGGATCCACCACCCTGACTGAGATCATGACCTGAGCAGAAACCAATAGTCCAACATTTAACTGACTGAGCGACCAAGGTGTCCCTATAAAATACACTTTAACATACGGTCATAGGCTCTACCTTACCAAGTTGAAAAAATGAATTGAGTAGGTTCTGCCTCACTTTTTTTTAATATGAAAAATTTAAGGCTTGGGGAAGTAAGAGATCTTCCCACTATACATATAAACCAAGTGGCTGAGATGTGGTTTGAATTCAGTTCACTGTTCTTTCCATTTCACAATGCTCCCTAATGAAGTAGGTCTTTATTAAGCAATAGATGAAAAGATTCTACTTCCCAACATGATTCTAATTAGTACCTGTACAAATTTTACCTACATCACAATGTGGGAAAATCCTTATCTACATTACTAGGATCCCAGGTCTGTCTACTTAGTTGAAACATGTTCTTCTTGATTTCCAGCATTCTAAAATGTCAAAACTGGCAAAAACACATATATATTCTGCAAATCTTTAATTATTGATAATATATGCTCTCCTGATCAACTTATTCTCCTGCATATATCAAAAAACAAATTGTAGAACAGTGCACATTATAAAATATTATTTTTGTAAATAAAGTGTGTGAAAAAAATTTAAAAGCCACCCAAGTGTCCCATTCATGGGTAAACAGAAAAACAAAATGTGGTATGTACTACATACAATGGAATATTATTCAGCCTTAAAAAGTAAAGAAATCATACCACATGATACAACTTGGATGAACCTGGAGAATATTATACAAAGGGAAATAAGCCCATTACTAAAAGACAAATACTGCATGATTTCACTTAAATAAGTATCTGAAGTAGTCTAATTCATAAAAACAGGAAAAATGGTATTTAGGAGGGCATTGGGGAGGTGTAGAAGGGGAAGCTACTGTCTCATGGATATAGAGTTTGAATATTGAAAAAGTTCTGGCAATTGTTTGCACAAAAATGTAAATGAACTTAGTACTGAACTGTACATTTGGAAACTGTTAAGATTGAAATTTTATTTTATGCTTTTACACACAATAAAAATAAATGTGAAATTCATGTTAAAAATTAATGTTCAAGATAAAAATGAAAAGTTAGAACACATTCTGTGAAGGTATACCCATGAGTACTACCTCTTTCTCCTCTGTAAAGCTTTCTACTTCTTTAACAATTTTAGTAATTCGTGTTTTGAGTAATTAATGTCCGTGAAGACTTCAGATTAAAAGCATGGACTTATACATGACTTCTATATAACTCTGAAAATCTCCTCAATATTTATGGTTATATTCCCTTTATCATTTTTTACTTTATGGATTTTCCTCCTTTCTTACTTTTATTAGGCTAGGATTTTCTCCCCCCCACACACACTCACCTTTTTTTTTTTGTCTTTTTAAAGAAAATGTATTTAGGGATTAGTAGAATTCACTGGTTCTCTGTTTCCTAGCTCGTTTCCTAGTGCAAATCTGTTCTTAATCTTCTGTTTCGTCATGTTTTGCTTATATGGAAAACTGTTGTTGTAACTGGAAGCTGAAGATTTACTGAAACAAACTTTGTAAAGCTATGAAGTTTCCTCTGATTAAAGCTCAGCTATACAACTTAGATAAAGGCACAATATATTCTTATGATGGTTATTTTTTCAAGTATTGTGAACTGTGGCTTTTGATTTCCTCTTCAGACCAAGAATTGTTAGAGGTTTATATTTTCTAAGTATGTGGAAATAAGAAAGGTTTCCATTTGCTAGGTCTATTATTAATTGCACATATTACAGAATGGCATACCACAAATGCTTTATAGAACTGAGGTTTACATCGTGGCCAATATGATTCTATTTCTTTAATGTTCCATGGGCACTACAAAATAAGATACAGTTCTTTCAAATAAAGAATTTTATATGAATTATCTTTAATAAGAAAAATAATCAGACCCTCTATATTGCTTCATACATTGTGTATTTTTACAAGATGTTAAACTCCCCCTTTCCCATGGGCATACTGTCAGTTTCTCCTTCTATCTGACAGTATTCAATTATCATTTTCAAATGGATCTTATTTTGTGCATAAAGGTTTACAAATATTATACTTTTATTATATTTTCTTTTTTTAATTCCTTACCAGGACTGTCAAAGCAAAGAGAAATGGTGGACATGTTCTAGGCCAGCGATGTCCAATATGCTGGCTATTAAACACTTGAGCAGATGTGGCTACTAAGCACTTGAAATGTAGCTATTATTACTGAGGAATAGAGTTTTTAAATTAAACTTTATTTTCATTAGATTAAATTTAAATTCAAACAGCCATATGTAGCTAGTAACTACACTATTAGACCAAGGCTAAATTAATAATACATGAATGGCCTTATCTTAGGAAGGAGTTCTCATTAGATTCTACTTTGTTGATTAATAATATGCTTTCGTTGTGCTTTGCTTTCATTTCCTGATATGTCATCCCTCTTTCACCTTTTTGTTTTAAAAAAAGATTTTATTTATTTATTCATGAGAGACACAGAGAGAGATGCAGAGACATGGCAGAGGGAGAAGCAGGCTCCACGCAGGGAGCCCAACATGGGACTCGATCCCGGGTCTCCAAGATCACACCCCGTACTGAAGGCAGCGCTAAACCGCTAACAGGGCTGCCCCCTTTCACCTTTTAGAATTACTTTTACACGTGTCTTTCAGAAACTACAGATGTATTTTTTTTCCTAATTCACTCTGGGAATTTGTCTTGTAATAGAAATGTTCAACTCAAACATTCATTGGCATTGCTTGGTCTTACTTATGTTGTTGTATTTGAATTATGCTTTCTTCCTATTTCTTTTTTGTTTTTTTTTTTGAAATATGGCTTATCTTTGATTTTTTCCTACTTTAGTAATTTGGAAAGTATACTTTCTGCTTTTAATTCTCCATGTGGTTACCCTTAAATTTAAAATACATGAATCTAGGGCCCCTGGGTGGCTCAGCAGTTGAGCGTCTGCCTTTGGCTCAGGGCGTGATCCCAGAGTCCTGGGATCAAGTCCCACGGCATGGAGCCTGCTTCTCCTTCTGCCTATGTTTCTGTCTCGGTCTCTCTCTCTCTCTCTCTCTCTCTCTCATGAATAAATAAAATCTTTAAAAATTAATTAATTAATTAATTAATCTATTAATTAAAATAAAATAAAATACATCAATCTATGGGGTGCCTGGGTGGTCAGTCAGTTAAGTGTCCGACTCTTGATTTCAGCTCAGGTCATGATCTCAAGGCTGTGAGGTGGTGCCCCCACTGTACTGGGTGTAGTGCCTGATAGCGTTCTCTCTCTCCCTCTGCCCCTTCCTCCCTCAAAAAAATCAATAATCTATGGATCTCCTGGAAACAGTATCTAATAATTCCTCCTGCACTTTCCTACCCTATCCCGATCTCCCAGGTAATGGGGGCATAGTATAATATTGTAGATGAAATTTTTTATTTTCAATGTTTGAAACAAAATTATCTATTTTTTTATCTATTCTTTTAAAGATCATTATTATCTGTTTTTTATAAACTCATCTATAACATCATTTAAATAATTATATGTTTAAGTGAACTCATGTATACATGCATGCATCAATTTATACTGAAGTCCACATTCTTAAGACCTTTATTTTTCGGATCCCTGGGTGGTGCAGCGGTTTAGCACCTGCCTTTGGCCCAGGGCGCGATCCTGAAGATGCGGGATCGAATCCCACATCGGGCTCCCGGTGCATGGAGCCTGCTTCTCCCTCTGCCTATGTCTCTGCCTCTCTCTCTCTCTCTCTCTCTCTCTCTGTGACTATCATAAATAAATTTAAAAAATAAAATTAAATTAAAAAAGACCTTTATTTTTTCATTATTTTCCAGCTGCTTTGCTTATCTCAGTTGCCCCCGCTCCTTTCCCACAAATTCTACATGGGGTATGTTTTTTGAGCTATCATATTTCTTAAGGTATCTTTTTGTTATATTGTCTGGGTAGAGAACGCCTTGGACAAAATATTTTTCTATCGAATTGTATATGATGCTCTATTGCCTTATTGCATTTAATATTATACCAAAATGCCGAAATTTTATAATTTTTTTAAATTTTGAGGTAACTTGTTTATTTCTGGTTTTTTGTTTCTCTTTTTTGACTGGGTGTTTGAATTTTTTTTCTTACAATTCAGAACATTCGTCAATTTTTTTTTTTAATTTTACTTATCTTTGAGAGAGCGAGAGTGCTAGTGAGTAGGGAAGGAGCAGAGGGAGAAGAACAAGCAGACACCTCCCCTGAATACATAGCCTGAGGTGGGACTGGATCCTAGGACCCTGAGATCTAGACCTGAGCAAGACCAAGAGTCTGACACTTAACTGACTGAGCCACCCAGACGCCCCTACCAGGACTATTTAGAGGTCAGTCACATTTTAGTTTGACTGGTACCTGGTGATCCATTCCAGCCTGCAGTCTCAGCTATTTCTCCAATGCAGAAATGTTTTCTTATATTATTACTTCTAATGCACTTATTCTTGCCTCCTAAGATACATAAATTAGCCACACAGTGGCTCTTCATACAATGACCCATTATATTATTGATTTTCTCATTCTTTGTATCTCCTTGGTCTTTTTCTCTGCATCCTAGGAAAGCTTAGGTTTGAACCCCAAAGTGATTTTATTTTCCACATTCTCAAACCTGAACACTATTGCGGATTTATTTATTATAAGCTAGTATAATTTGGTCTTTGGTGGTTGGCTGTTTTGATCTACTAAACGAGTAATTTCTTATGGTTTAAAGCAATACAAGAATAGTAACTGCAACATAAATGGTGATGGCAAAAAAAACTGGAAATACAACGAATGTCCATTAATATGGAAATGACCGAATCAAGTTTGATACACTCATATCATAAGCTACTAGAGAACTGTGGAAATCTTACCAACTTCACCAGGTATTAATTAATGAATAAAAGATAAAGAAAAATATATAACATGATAATTAATTTTTATAAAATATTGACCAAACAAAACCTGTGTGTCTGAATCAGAGGAAGTAAATGTAGAGAAATGTACACAATGATATACACCAGGCTATTAATTTTGGGTATATGGGGGATTGTAATGAGAAGAGAAGAGGGGAGACCAAAGTCCCTCAAAAAGTACCCTGAACAATAATGCAAGCATTTAGACTCTGATGCCGTCTATGGAAAGGAACATACATATATACACATAATGAACCACACAAAAGTATGATCATCCTAAAGTGGTTATCTCAAGGGGGGTAGGAGGGTTAGATGCTTTAACTTTCTTCCTCCATCACACACACACACACACACACACACACACACACACACACACACATATTTACTCTCTAAGGAACTTTGACTTTGGGACGCCTGGGTCGCTCAGCAGTTGAGCATCTGCCTTGTGCCCAGGGTGTGATCCTGGAGTATCAGGATCAAGTCCCACATCAGGCTCCCTGCATGAAGCTTCCTTCTCCCTGTGCCTGTGTCTCTACCTCTCTCTTTCTCTGTGTCTCTCGTGAATAAATAAATAAAATCTTTTTTAAAAAAAAAAATAAAAGGAACTCTGACTTTGCTTCCTCTATTTTGTGAAACTTGCTCAGATAGCCAGACTCAGACAAGCACCCCCTAAGAAGAATGGTCTCTACATCAGAGAGTCTTGCTAATAAGTTCCCTTTTAGACCTGGCTCTTCTAAATTCGGGACAGATTATGAGATCTAGGATTTTTACCATTTCTTGTGAGGTTGAGATTCTACCTTTATTTTAAATTTTAAATCAGTCCTTCCAAAATATCCCTATTTCTTAAACTCAGTGTCGTTTACTTCTTTATTTCTAAGGTTCATTTATTTCAAGTCCACCTTACCTATCTAGAATCCTAGCATCCATTTTGCCTTTCTAGGCAGTAATTCTTGGGATTCTGGCTGCAAAGATGTTGAGTATTCCATTTTACAGGACCAGAAACAACCAAACCAATCTCAATACCCTGAGATTGCCAAGACCCTTGAACCACATTGAAACTAGTAACAATGCTTTAAAAGCCTCTACTCATTTTTAATACAGGCCCGCCCTTGAGCCCTTAGCCATCACACCCTCCCACCCCCCATCAGTGTTTTATGGAAGCTAAATTAAATGCTGTTTTCAAACTCTTAATTGTAAAGCATTACTTTCAATTTTCATAATGACTGAGACCAAATTTAGCTTCTGGGCATTGCTTAGGCTGTCCCTAGTTGGAGAGAGGCGAGGACTGTTTAAACCTATAATCTTAGTTTCAATCCACTCTCTATAATTTTGTAGAATGATGGCTCTGACAAGAAAATGCCTAGAAAGACACCAACCTCAGGGTCTCACAACTCTGCAAAAGCCTCATGTTGACAGATTTTGAAAAAAGGGCCCCTAGGGGTAAGTTTCCATATGAATCAGACACCCTCCGGTTTGGCCCCAGCTTTTTCAAATGTGGGCTAACTTGCACTATTTAACCCTTACCTTTCACCTCACTGGCATTGGTCTCCCAAACACAGGACACCCGACAAGCAAAGGAACACTTTGTCCAAGTTCAACTTCACCTGCACAGTACAGCTCTGTTGTCTAATGAGCTCCAAAATGGGAGTGTTAGAGTGAGAATCTTTCCGGAAGTAAACCACAGGAACTCTACATAGTTAGGATCACTTCAGATCACTTCAAGCCAAATTGACCATCAAAAGATACTGCTTGAACAATATTCTTGCCTCAGCAGAGGTAGGAATTACAAAGGAAGAACAAAGAGGTAAGGTGAACCACATTGCAAAGAAAGGAAGTGAATAGCAAAGAACTAAAAACCTCTCCTTCTCCCAACCCCACATAAAAATCTGTCCTCACGGACCTGCCAGGATTCTTAACATTCTCATAATAGGAATTACACTTTTAGGTTAAAGATAATTGAATATACTTGTTAAATTTTAACTGGGTTACCCAGAAAAGGTAACTCAAAACCATTACAAAAACCCTTCGGCTTCTAAAGGAACTTGTTTGCTATATTAAGTAAATTTCTAGAAAAACCTAGTAACAAAACATAATTTGTAAAATGTTTTATAACGTACACATTGATATTTTATATGTTTATAACACACAAATGACATAAGAAGGAAATATTATCCTTTTTTGTTAAGAAAATTGAGACTCAAAGAGGTAAGGTGACTCCATCCAGCTAGCAATTGACATCTGCACTAAGAGTGGGTCAAAGGACAGAGAAAATTTGAGAGAAGGGATCTGGAAAGATCTTGAACACTGAGGTGCAGGCTAGGGTGAGGCCCCAGGTTGGGGGCACCAGAGTAACCAGAGAACACAGAATGGATGAGCTTCAACTCAGGTTGAAAGGGAGGTGAATATGTAGACAAAGACGACAATCTTTTCCCACTCCAGAACTTTGCAAGAAGGTTGGTTCTATCAGTGGCCTTAGAGCATGCAGACCCACATTTGAGGATCTTTCTAAACCACAGCATAGCATTGGGTCTGCCAGAATCCAAATATAAAATAAAGTAATACAAATCTACTGAGAAGTAAACAACCGGGTTCTGGTACAGGCTCCACTAATTACTAGCTGCATGACCATTTGTGTATTTTTCCATCAATTTCTTTGAACACTGGCAAAAAAAGAGTGGCCATAGAGAATTAAAAACAGGACTTGTGACAGGAAGACTGAGTCTTCAAGATTCAACAAAGCATTCACTATATGCCATGCACTGATCTAGCCTCTGGGGATATTGACATGAACATGACAGGTAAGACCCCTGCGTTAATATTTAATTTGCATTCTAGTGGCAGTGAAGAAAGATGATAATTAAGCAAATAAGCAAACAATATGAATGATACGAAGTAATGACATGTGCTATGCAGAAAATAGATTGAGTTCTAAATACAAAAATGTGCAGGAAGTGTCTTTTCTTCTGCCATTCCATCTCCTGTCCTTTAAAAAAAAAAAGTGCTAATACCTCAGGCCAAGACTACAGCACAGATTTGTTGTAGGGATCAAATGAAAGAATGGATTCAAAAGCTCATTGTGTATTGCAAACTGTTTACATAATCCTTACCAGAAAGGAAGGAAAATCTTCTGACCACTTCACTGCTGGGAGCAAGCAAAGAAATTCTGTTGTTTCCAAAGACAAGATATAAAGGGGTATGCTCAACAACCACGTATAAAAGAATACCAATCAATACAGACCACAGCATTGTCCTCAGTGGTAACCAGAAATGAGGGTTAGAGGAAAATGAATCAAGACTCAAGCTAAATCAGACAAAATTCTCATTTCATATATTTGGGTGTTTTTTTAATTGTTCATAATATGCATTTATTCCTCAACTTACAAACAGCATGTGATTTGTCCTTCAAAAGTTAATTACAATTGGCAAAAGCTTTTCTCAGATACTTCTCTCAGGTCCAACAGAGGGGTAGATGTTAGCTCTAGATTAAAACATGCACTCAAAACGAGGAGGGGATGACCTTAACTTGCCATAACATTCCACTGTTACATTATTGTATAAACTTCCAAGCTGGCTGTTTTTCCAGATGCTGTAGCCTGAAGGATGTAACAGCTCAAAGCTTTATATTTACACATTCTCGGAAAAAAGTTTACGTTTCATTCATAGATTCTCTGGGCCCCTGCAACACCATAGCACCTTCAGTCATGGCCCCTGGAGTCGTGTCCTGGAGTCGGAGGCTGCCTCCTGAGGCCTGGGTTGGTAGACCATGAAGCGGATTCCTGCCTTTAAGCATCATTTTGCCAGTACCCGCCCTTTACTCTCATAGGCCACCACATTTTTGGTCCCGTAAAGGTGCTGAAACCACAATCTAGCCACTGCAATGCTTAACAAGCACCTCTACACGATGCTGAGTCTCACAACTCAGGGGAGGGCCATATTGTCCCCCAAAGCTGCTCTTTCCTGGCTACAGCTAAGGGCTCCAGATTGAGGGGGTTCTGGTCGGTGAGCTTCTTTTTCCAGAGGGTCCACTTCAGGTTTCACCACTGGCTTGGAACTGATTGAAAAACACTATGACCCCACACCTGGGATTCCTGTGAACTGCCACTCCCAGAACCATGCTTGCCAGCTACAGCCAGATGAACCCCACCAATTTAGGCTTTTTGCTGGACTTCGTGGGACATGAAGTGGACTCAAAGCCAACAAATCAAGAGGCCAAAACCCTCTTGATTTCATTAAAGCAAATTCATATTATGCAAACACTAAAACTGAGTACTGTATACCATTGGTGGGAACACAGAACTGAGCATAGGTAAAAGGACACCCACTCAAGAGAGTCTAGGTGTATGAGGGAAGTTGGCATTAAAGGCACATGCTCTGGAAGTAAAGTTATAACCCACAGTTCAGGAGAGAGGGAGGGAGGGAGGGAACATCAAAAACAAACTCTCAGGCCTACTTTGCCAGGACAATACTAGTCAGCAGCTTAGCAACCTACTAGAAGACTAGTTATTTAAGTTTTACTTCTCTCATTTCTACAAGTAACCTCCTATAACAGTGGTTCTCAACTTTGGTTGCATGTTACAGTCACCTGGTATATTTTTAAAGAAGTTGATGCCAACATCCACTCTCAGAGACTTGAATTTCATTAGCCTGTAGCATGATCAAGGTGATATTTTTATAGGCTACCCAGGGGATTCTAATGTGCAACCAGACTGAGAACAAATGAGTCTACAACTGATTTGAATGCCCACCAAAAAGATAGGAATAGCATTTCTCACTACTTGCATTCGATCAGCCCTTCCAAGTACTAGTGGAATCCAACAGATCAAAAGTCAGAAGATATAAAACCAGGAGCATTTAGTATACACACATCACAGAAGGCCCTCAACCTCTGTCGTCTGCTCCTCTGTGACTCACTCCACCCCACAGAGTTTATAGCTTTCTCAAAATGTGCATCCCATGTGTCACAAGTGTCTAGGAGACAAATATAGTATTTCTCCACCCAAGAGCAGAGAATGTGGCTTACCTGCCCTATCTCTCACTAAATCCAACAGAGATCCCATGCAGGAAGCACTTTCAGAGTCTGTGTTCACTGAATCATTCCCATCCCCACTGGAGCCAAATAATGCCTTGTGGATGAGGGGGTGGACCAAGGGGAAAAGATGGAAGGAGAGAGAAATAATGTGATCAAAGAAAGTGGGAGAGGGATGGAAAATGAAGGCATATAAATTGGTTTGTTACAAAACAAAGGTAGAGCCACCAGAAAGAAGCTGGAAAAGGGGGATCCCTGGGTGGCTCAGCAGTTTAGCGCCTGCCTTTGGCCCAGGGCGCGATCCTGAAGTCCTGGGATCGAGTCCTGCATCGGGCTCCCGGCATGGAGCCTGCTTCTCCCTCCTCCTGTGTCTCTGCCTTTCTCTCTCTCTCTCTCTCTCTATGTCTATCATAAATAAATAAATCTTTAAAAAAAAATAAAGCTGGAAAAGACCACAGAAATCATCTAATTTAGTTTATCAAAGAATGATCCTTAAACTATATAGAATTTACATTGAGTTACTTCTTAATACCAAGATTCCTAGGCCTCATCTAAACTTACTGACTCAAAGGATAAAGAAATGAAGGACAATTTAAAAATCTGCATTTTTAAACAGACTCCTTTGCACAGTTCTTAGACATCTTCAAGTTTGATAATTCCGTATCTAAATTCATTCATTTTTCAAAAAAGGAAACCATGGCCCTAGAGAAACAAAGAGATTTGCTTGAGGTCATAATGCTAATAAGTAACAGAAATGGAGCATGAAAACACAGTTTTCCAACACCCAGTTCTACTATTTTCTGCAGGTGCTGCCAGTGCTAAGCAATAGGAACACTAAGACATATTCTTGTTCCAGAACAAGTCCCTATTCAGTGTCACATTTCCTCAGACATCCTATACCTGTTTGTCAAAACACATGTCTAATTAAAAACAACAGCAACAAAAACCTCCATGCAAAGGCGGCCATAAGTGATAATGTTGCTTAGTGTTGCCTTTCCCAGAACTATATACGTAATCAACTAAATTCCCCAAATCAGCAGTTACTCAATCACCAAAGTCATGACTCAAAACTGACAACAATGCAGGCATCCAATGAACCACAGTGGAGAGGTTTGGGGAGCAGTAAGTTTTCTTTCATAGTTTCCATTAACTTCCATTATGCATAAAGTCACTACTGATTACCAATAATTTTACAGATGCTAGTTTAAAGATATCAATTTTACTGTCATTATTATCTCCTGGGGATTCTATGGATCACATACTAACATCTTCTTCAGAAGGACTGTGGATTGCTCTCTGATCATCACAGAAGGAGTTTCTCCACTGTCTTTCCAGAAGTGGCCATCTGGTACTAAGAAGGCATTTCTAACTAGATTTATGGCTCTGGAACTTGGATTGATCCATCCAACTGATTACAATTTTATATTATGCAAGATTGGATGCCTTTAGGGCCCAGTTGGCCCAGGAATTTCTAATTGGCATCTGCTGAGATTGACACTCCATTACCTGCTAGAGCACATGTATATGAATGACCTTCATGCATTGACATAAACTAGGAATCAAGGACAGGCTGTGGCATTTGGATACCTTAAAAAACATGCAGTACTTGAGATTTTGTTCAGAGACCATAGCAAAGAGTCAGCAAGTTCAAAAGCACATCTCCATCTCTACTCAACATGTGCACATTGCAGTGAAACACTCCAACAACCTAAAGAAACACAGTTTGTAACCATCCAAAAGATTAAAATATGTGAAATAAAATATTATATAAATCAGCTAATATAATTGAGAAACAACTTCTACTTCTATATGTTCTTTATATAAACATCACAAAATTTTTGTTAGGATTCAAATTCAAAAGAAAAAAAATGATGAGTATCACATTATGGAAAACTCTAATACCATGATAGAACATACACCCAAAGTGTTTCGGAAAGTACAACCTCTGTTCAAAGACGTTCTGTCCTCTAGCTGGCAAAAGGGATTTATTAAACACTTAGTATATGAAGAAGTAAAAGTCTGGGCACTTAACCAAGAGCTAATATAAATTACTTTGGAAGATACAACATATAGAATAAAATTATATGAGAGAAAGCACTCAGCAAAACAGGGTGACATTTAGCAAGACTCAACTGTATATTTATTATTATGTTTCATTTATCTATGAGTCTGTTTCTGTTTTGTTCATTTCTTTGGATTTTAGATTCCACATACTAAGTGAAATCATACCATATTTGTGTTTCTCTATCTGACTTACTTCACTTAGCATAGTACTCTCTAGGTTTATTCATCTTGTCACAAGTGGCAAGGTTTCATTCTTCTTTATGCCTCAGTAATATTCCTGTGTGTGTACACACATACACAACATATCTTCTTTATCTATGCATCTACAGATGGATGCTAACATTGCTTTCATATATTGGCTATTATAAATTGTCCTGCAATGAACATAGGGGTGCATATCTCTTTGAGTTAGTATTTTCATTTTCTTGAGATACCCAATACTGAATTCTCAGGAGCATATGATAGTTCTATTTTGAATTTTTTGAGGAACCTCCATTTTGTCTGCCACAGTGACTGTACCAGTTTACGCTTCCACTAACAGTGTGCAAAGCTTCCCTTTACTCTACATATCCTCACCAACACTTGTTATTTCTTGTCTTTGACACTAGCCATTCTGGCAGGCATGATATCTCATTGTGATTTTGATTTGCATTATCCTAATGATTGGTGATATTGAGCATCATTTCACATCTCTTGTTCATCTGTAGGTCTTCTTTTTAAAAAAATGTCAACTATAGGCCTCTACTAATTTTCTAATTGAGTTGTTTATTCGTTTGATATTAAGTTGTGTAAGTTCTTAATATATTTGGATACTAACCTCATATGCAAATATCTTCTCCCATCTACTAAGTTGCCTTTTCATTTTCTTGATGATTTCCTTTACTGTGCAAAATCTTTTTAGTTTGATGTAATCTCATTTGCTTATATTAGCTTTTGTTGCCCTTGCCTGCAGAAACTGGTCTAAGAAATTATTGCTAAGAAAAATGTCATAAGAGCTTACTGCCTATGTTTTGTTCTAGGAGTTTTATAGTTTCAGGACTTATATTCAAGATTGTAATCCATGCAGAATTTACTTTATGGTCTCAGATCTTACCCTCAAGACTTTAATCAATTTTTAATTAATTTTTATAAGATATAAGATAGTGGTCTATTTTCCTTCTTTTGCACATAGCTATCTACTTCCCAACACCATTTACTGAAAAGCATCTTTTCCTCATTATATATCCTTGCCTCTTTGTCATACATTAATTGACCAGATATGCGTGGGTTTGTTTTTAGGCTTTCTATTCTATTCCACAGATCTATGTGTCTGTTTTCCAACCAGCACCATATCTTTTTGATTAACGTAGCTTTGTAGTATTATTTGAATTCAAGAAAAATGGTAACTCCATGCTTTGTTCTTCTTTCTCAAGATGGCTTTGGCTATTTGGGATCTTTGGTGGTGCTACACAAATTGTAAGATACTTTGTCCTACTTCTATGAAAAATGTTATTGGTACTTTTTTTTTTTTGCTATTGGTACTAGCAATAAGTGAAGAAATGCATTGCATCTGGATAGTAAGGACATTTTAACAATATTAATTCTTCCAATTAATTCCTTCCAATCTTTCAATCCAATCATATATATATATATATATATATATGCATTTGCTATATATATAATAAAAATAAATGGAAAAATGGAAATAATCATATATATATATATATATATATTCCCATGTATTTGTGTTGTCTCCAGTATTTTTAATCAGTACCTTATAATTTTCAGAGTACAAATCCTTCACCTCCTTGGTTAAACTTATCCCTGGATATTTATCCCTTTTGATGTATTCATAAATGGGATAATTTTCTTAATTTCTCTTTCTGATAGCTCATTACTATAGTATATAGAAATACAAACAATTTCCATATGCTAATTTTGTATCCTGTGACTTAACTGTATTAATGTATTAGTTCTAATAGTTTTTTGGTGGAATCTTTAGTTTTCTATATATAATACCATGTCATCTGTCATTCTTTTCACTTCAGATACCTTTTATTTCTTTTTCATGCCTAATTAAAGTGGATAGGACTTCCAAAACTATGCTGAATAAAAATTAAGTGGGCATCCTTGTTCCTGCTCTTATAGGAAAAGCATTTGGCTCTCCACCACTGAGCATTATGTTAGCTGTGGGTCACACAAGCTTTTTAATGATGGCTGAGGTTTCCGACATTACTAAAACATTAAGACAATGACTCTCATCTTATTTGAGGACAATGGACATAGTAAAATCTTTAGGAAGAAAGAGCCTGACATAACCTGTTGAAAAAAAAAAAAAATACACCTGGTAATGATTAAGAGCATGCGCTCTGGAACATGGCTGCCTGAGTTCATACCTATGAATCTATCACTTCTTATCTCAGTGTATTCCTAAAATCTTCTCCAGGCAAGTTGCTGCCCTCATCAATTCACAACACCATCCCTGTCAAGGTCAGGAATAATCCTTATGTTGCTAATCCAATGGTAAACTATCAGTCCTCCCTTCTTTGACTATCAGTAGTACTTAACATTTTATCTCTCAAACTTGAAATGCCTTCTTTACCTGGATTTCAGGGCAACATATTCTTATGATTTTTCCTCCTTCCTCATTGATTCATCCTTCTTAGTTTCCCATTTTGACTCTCCTTCCTCTTCCCAATTTCTAGATGCCTAAATGCCCAGGATTCACTATTGAACTTTCTTCTCCTCTTCTATATATACTCACCCTTGCTGAACTCCTTCAGTCTCATTGCTTTGAATCACTTATACATTCCAAATTTCTAATCCTACCCAGCGTACCTCCCTGGAAATATATATATATATATATATATATATATATATATGATATATATGCAATCACCTCCCTATTACCTCCCACTTCTCTGTCCAATAGGCCTCTAAGATCTAACACACCCAAAAGCAAACTCTGGCTCTTCTTTCTCAAACTTGATCATCCCACCTTCACTTCCATTTCAGTTGTTGGAAATTCCCAATTGTTGAGGCCAAAAACACGGAGGTCACTTTTGACTTCTATTTGTCTTTCATATCCCAATTGCCTTAGATAGCAAATTCCACTCATATACCTTAATAATATCTCCAAAATTCAACCACTTTTCAAGTTCTATATCATCATCACTCTGGTCTAAGTCACCATCAGTTCTTAGAAGAATTAGGATAGCCTCTAACTGACCTATCTGCACTTGTCACTGACTCTCTATAGTTGATTCTCAACACAGCAGTTAGGGGTCTTAATCAAATGTACACCAGACCATATCCTTCCTCAGCTCAAAACCCTCCTATGACTTTCTCATGCAGGTAAAAACTAAAATGCTAAAAAAATAAAAATAAAAAATAAAAAATAAAAAATAAAAACTAAAATGCTTACAATAGCCTATGAAGGGCCCTATTAGCTCACTGCTATCCCTCTGTCCTGATCTCCCACTAAACGCGCTCTCTCCATGCGCTCTCTCCATGCGAACTATGGTGGTCTCCTTGCTTTTCCTTCAATAAACTAAGCAAGATTCTACCTCAGCTTCTTTGGGCTTTTTGTTAACTCTACCTGGAAAACTCTTACTATCCTACATAACCACCTACCTCCTCCCATGACTTGTACAAGTATTGATCAGATATAATGACCAAGGAGGCCTAGCCTGCCCCTATTAAATATTGTAAACACAGGCTCCATCCCAAGCTGTAATATGCCTTCTCTCAATTATTTTCCTCCAAATTACAATAATGACTTTTCTGTTTATTGCCTATCTCCGGATGTATACATCGGAATATAAGCGAAATTAGGACATGGACTATCATCTGCTTTGTTCACTATCACATCCCCACTATCCAGAATTGTTCCTGGAAGGTAGCAAGGGCTCAGAGCACATTTGGTGAATGAATAAATGGTCTTAGATAAGTTAACTCTCTCTGTCATCGTCATAGTTGACTCATCTATAAAATGAGATCACTACTACCTACTTCATTTAAGTGATAGGGAGGATTAAATGAATAAATACAAGTAAGGTGCTGCGAAGTAATTAAACATAATATGCACTCAATATTTGTAGTTACTACTCTTATTCATTAAGAGGATATAAATAAGTATAGGAAAGGAGGAAGGAAAGACATGGGCCAGGAACTTTGAAATCCAGGCCACTGGCATCCAATGATGGCAGTGGGGTAGGATGGGGGACACAGTTCAACCAAGTCCTCATTGGAAACTTTAGAAAATGTATGGGATTTCAAACAAAAAAAGTACATGTGATATAGGATGTGATACAATCTGCCTTAAGGTGGCCCTGAGCCTGTCCATGGGCCCACTATTCTTTTGGCTACTGGCTGCAAAAAGTTGCTGATTACCCGTGGTTGTTCCTATGGATTGTATGACACTGGCACCCAGAAAACAAGGAAAGAACTTATTCGAGCTCCCTAGACATCACAGAGAAAGATGCAACACGATAATTTCCAAGTAGAAATGGGGAAAATTTCTATAAGAAAAAAAGACGTAATTTTTCAAATAGCAAAAAGCTACTAGAGGCCACAAGCAGCAAATTTTTAAGAATCTAGAAACATGTGAGTGATAGCCTTTATGAGGTATTCTGACTTCCTTAAGGTCAGAGTTTAAATAAAGTCTCAAATTAAGCTTTGCAGATTTTGTCAGTGCTAGTTTATTTAGACTTTGGATATTTTCTTCCTGCCTTATTTTGCTGGGAAAGGGGCCATGGGCAGTTCTCTTTCAGCACCTGAAAACATTTCTATAAAAAATTCATCAACCATTAATTTGTTTCAGTGACACATTTAGATTTTCAATTCCAAGGCTGCACCTGCTACCATAGTGTGAAGAAAACACTTTCGGGTGATTTTACTCGCCTGCTAACAGGCAAACATGACCTTACCTAACCACTGAGACACTTCATCACAATTTTAAAAGGAGTACAGTGTTTAGAGAGAATATACAGGGGTGAACACGTTTAAATATCACCAAAGACCCCTGAGGGGAGAGGATATGGGTCCTGAGGTAAGCAACCAAGAACACTAGAGATACTGAGCTTCAAGGAAATCTAGAACTGACCTTAGAGGAGGGAAATTATGAGCATCAGTAAAAGCCCTGAGACCATCTGCAGTGTAGGAGCTGTAATTTTTACCAATAACCTTCGCTTTCTAAGTTCCCTCCAGGAAAAGTGGGCTATAGAATCCTGAAAGAAAATCTGCATCCAAAACATATTTGGAAAAGTGGATCTAAGACAACAAGGGCTAAATATTGTGATGTAGTCCAATGAAATATCTAATGTTTTAGTTGCAGAAGCAGCTTTGCAGACAGCTTAGTCCCTTCAAAGATTACCTCAACTGCAAAGAGCCATCTTGCCCAAAGTCATAATCCTTCTTGGGGAAACCTGTATCCAATACTGATTGACAAAAGGTAAGGACCAGGCCATTCTGACCCAACTTGGGAAAATTCTGAAGGACCTATTTGCTCCAGATTTCCCTGTGGGATTACCTGAGGCTACTGTAGGTCAATTCTCCCTCTGTCCATTCCTACTTCCTTCCTTTCCCTTCTATAGGTTTTGATCCAAAGAGTATTCCTATATAAACAAACTGTAGTCTAAATGCCATATCAGAGTCTGCATCCAAGGTAACCCAAGCCATGACAACATAGGCAATATTATAAGAAATGTCTGATGCATTCTAATTTATTAAACACCCATCTGATTAATATCCATCAAAGACCTACTGTATACCAAATACCTTTTCTAGGTATCAGGGATACATCACTGAACAAGAAAGATAAAGCTCTTGATCTCGTGGAGCCTATTTTTAGTAGACGGACACAGGTAATGGACAAATGGATAAACAGCATTTCAAATAATGATAAATACTGTGAGAAAAAAGATAAAGTGACATGACGGAAATTGAATTGGAGGTGTGGCTAATTTAGATTGTGTGGTCACAAATGGATTCAGAGAGAAAATGACTTAAGAGCAGGCCTGACATACACACATATACAGTAAGAGCAAGCATTTCAGGCAGAGGAAAGCACAAGTACAAAGGTGTTACTGTGCAAATGAACTAGGCATGTTCTTGAAACCGAAAGGTCACCGTAGCTGGAGATGAGGGTAAAGTAGTAAAAGATGATGGTGGAGAGGTGCCAAGGGGCCAAATTATGGTACGGAGTTACTGTTTCATTCTTGTATATTTGGAAATTACCAGAGTATTTTCAAACAGGGCAGTAACATTACTGGATTTATGTGTTTAGAATAGAACTCTAGCTACTGTGAAAAAAATAAATTTTTTATAATTTATTTTTTAAAAACCATAACAAAAAAATAAAAAATAAATTTAAAAAAGCATAAAAATGGGAAAATCAATTAGAAGGCTACTGCAGAAGCCCAATGTTACAGTAAATGGTGGCTTAGTGTGAGTGACAGAAACAAAGGTGAAGAAAGGTACCTGAATTCTAGATATATTTTAGAGCTACAATTAAACTCTATGTTGTGGGCACATGGTGACTCAGTTGGCTGAGCATCCGACTGGGCTCAAGTCAAGAACACATGGGTCTTGGGATTAAGCCACTCAAGGGGCTTCATGCTCAGTGGGGGCCTGCTTGAAGATTCTATTCCTCTGCCCCTCCCCTACCCATGCTCGAATGCCTTCTCTCTAAAATAAAAAAAAAAAGGTCTTAGAAAAAAACACCATGTTGAATACCGAAGATGTAAAACTGATGAATCATGTGTGGCCCCAAAATCCAAATAGTCCAGAGACAAGATACAGGATACATAGATATATATGGTTAACAAAGTGGTGACAGTGTTTGGCAAAGGTCAAAAAAATAAAATTTTTTATTGTTTTCCACTTGCTTCATGCATATTAATCTTGTTCCTCTAACACATATGTGCGCTTGCAATGGTGCCAGGCAATTATTTGTTGCTAAAGAAATACGTGTTGGCTGCTGATTAATCCGGCAACTCTCCCCAGGATATTTATGGATGCCCTACTCTTTGAAGAATTAAAGTAATTAACTGTTTTATACTTGCCATGAAATGCTTTAAGAATCTTAGTTCCAAATTTATGTTCTATCTAAAAGTGGGAGAAATGGATTGCTTTGTCTTATTTGACTGATAAGAGTCTAGTCAGAAAAGAAAAATGACACTAGTTCAAACACTGTATTATTGACCATGGCAGAGACTAGTTTTTCCCCAATATTCTTTCTCTACCCCTTGGTAAAAATAGAACCTCTACTTTGGAGCTAGTAACATGGTCATCATGAAAAAAAGAGTATTTTCCATACTGCCCTGCCTCCAGGTTTGGCCTCATGACTAAGTTATGTCCAACAAGATGAAAATAGAAATGTCCTCTAACCACTTCCTCTTTCCAGCTGGCAACAACGTATCCATGATGTCTATAGCTGGAACAACCCTTTTGGACTATGATGTAGAAATGTCGAGAATTCAGATGCAAAACAGAGAATGAGACTATTTCCTGGTTGATCACAGGGCTGTCAGAATGCTTATCCAATCATGTAATTTACATAAGAAAAAATAAAAATTTTGTCATGTTTAAGCCAATATTATTTTAGGTTTTCTGTGTCTACCAGCAAATCCCAATCCCAATATAATGAACATGCACCAATTCAGTTAAAACAAATTAAGTGGTTTGTGCATTAGAATAGCTTAAGACTGAAACTAGACATATGTACACAGAACAAAAAAAATTTTGAAAATGAATATTCCTTTAATATTTCTATTAGAATCAGAATTCCCATGTTTTTTTTCTCCCCAGAAATCCTGAACATGCCAAAAGTTATTCCATCTGCTAATTCTTATTAAGAGAAAAGAAGAAAATCCCTATTGCCTCCTCCAGAAGGCAGCAGAGTATATAGTTAAAAGGACAGGTGATGGGAAAGGGACCATATGGAGCTACAATGACCTTCTCTCTAGAGAAATAACCATAACTGGTAAAAATTATAAAGGACAATCATTTGATGACATTAGAAGTTATCCTCTAAGGCTATTCTGTAAAAAGGCAAACATGTGCTCAAGAAAAAACTACTAAAACAGCAAGAATGCAGCATTCATGCCCTGATGTGCTCTCCCATCCCTCTCCCACACTCAACACAATGGAAACTCTACTGGTGAATCCAGCAAAGAACACAGAACTCTCTCTCCCTGAGCTTCCAATCTAGAGCTACAGTTTCTCGGTAAGAATTCCATTCACCAGGACGCCTGGGTGGCTCAGACGTTGAGTGTCTGCCTTTGGCTCAGGGCCTGATCCCAGATTCCCAGGATGGAGTCCCCACATGAGGCTCCTTGGATGGAGCCTGCTTCTCCTCCCTCTGCCTGTGTCTCTGCCTCTCTTGATGTGTTTTTCATGAATAAATAAATAAAATCTTTTTAAAAAAAGAGAGAGAAAGAGAGAATTCCATTCACCCACAACTCCATGCTGCAGAAAGGCGATTCTAGGCCAGGGCACCTGGGAAGTCTGGGACTCCCTTTCTCCATTCAGCCCACAGCCAGAGAATGGTAGCTCTACTGCAGGCTCAACAGGAGAGGGACATTGAACTTCAATTACCTTCAAACCAGATTGCTCATAGGACCATGCCAGGAGAAGCAATTTGGGATGACTAGAAGCTACCACTCTTGCCCCGTGCCAGACTTAAAACCTGGAGGGTCGGGCAGCGAGGGTGGCTTAGTGGTTTCAGCCCAGGGCATGATCCTGAAGACCTGGAATCAAGTCCCAGGTCAGGCTCCCTGCATGGAGCCTGCTTCTTCCTCTTCCTGTGTCTCTACCTCTCCGTCTCTCTACTCTCTGTGTCTCTCATGAATAAATAAATAAAATCTTAAAAAAGAAAAAAACCTGGAGAGTCACTCCAAGAGAAGTGGACTACTCTCCCACCTTCAGCCTCAGAACATGGACACAACCTTGTGATGGGGGAAGGGGGCGCTTAAGAGAGGACTATATAGCTCTTCCCAGGGGGAGCTCTATTTGGATTAAAACACAGAGAACTAAGCCTGCTATCAACTAAGCCTAAGCCTGCTATCAAAAACAAGGGATATTATTGCCATACAAAATTAAGAGGAGGTTGGTAGTTCCATAAGAGCAACAACTCAAATCGTACACACATAATATTTTAATAGAATGAATAAGGAAGAGAGCTGAGAGTCCTACTGGGGTCAAAATTCACTTCAAAAATGCCTCCAAGACTATTTCTACAAATGGGCCCACATTTAATAGGATCAGATTTAGCAATATATGATGTTATTTATCCACATACACATTTATCAAAAACAATACTGCAGTCAGCTGAGGGTAACAGGGTGAAACCAACAGAGGAAGGAGTTAATCATATATCAAGGAACACAAAACACCAAAACATAGGATACAGAGAAAGCAATAATAGGAAAATTAACAGCTGTAAATGTTTACATTAAAAAAGAAGTAAATCCCAAATCAATACCCTAACTTTAGAACTTAAGGAACTAGAAAGTTAAGAACACACTACACTCAAATATAGAAAAAGGAATAATAAAGTGTAGAACAGAAATAAAACAGAGAATAAAAAAAATACAATAGAAAAATATTGATGGGGAAAAAAAAGAAAAATATTGATGGGGCTCCTGGGTGACTCAGTCAATTAGGCATCCACCTTCAGCTCAGGTCATGATCCCAGGGTCCTAGGATCAACCCCCACATGGGACTCCTTACTCAGTGTAGAACCTGCTTCTCCTATTCCATCTGCTGCTCCCCCAGTTTGTGCTCTCTCTGTCAAATAAATTCATAAAAATCATTAAGAAAAAAAAATTGATGGAACCAAAAGATGATTCTTTGAAAAGGTAAACAAAATTGACAAACTTTTAGCTAGACTTATAGAGAAAAACAAAGAGAAAACACAAATAACTAAAACCAGAAATAAAAATAGAGACGTTAACTACTGATCTTACAAACATAAAAGGGATTATAAAAGAATATTATGAACAATGTACAGCAACAAATTATATAACCTAGAAAATACAGGAAAATTCCATAAAACATACAAATTACCTAAGCTGACTCAAGAAGAAATACAAAATCTCAACAGACCTATAACAGAGAGATTGAATCAATAATCAAAAACCTCCAGAAAGAAAAGTCCTGGACTTGATGGATTCAGAGGTGAAATCTACCAAACATTTAAATACGAATACAAAGGGCACCTGGGTGGCTCAGTTGGTTAAGCATCTGACTCTTGATTTCAGCTGAGATCTTGATCTCTGGGTCATAGGCTCAAGTCCCCTGTTGGGCTCCATGCTAGGTATGGAAAGTACTTTTTAAAAAAAGAATTAACACCAATCTTTCTTAAAACTTTTCAACTCTTTCAAAAACTGAACAGAAGAAAAGAGAGTATTTCAGAATTCATCTATGAAGCCAACATTATTGTGATACCAAAGACACATCACAAAGACAAGGAATCAAAGATTGATATACCATACATAGATCCAAACATCCCCAACAAAACATCAGTATATCAAATCCATTATTCATTATGACCAAGTGAGATTTATCCCAGGAATGAAAGAATAGTTCAACATAAAAAAAAAAAAATCAAACATTGTAAAACATCACATTAATGGAATAACAGAAAACAAACACATGATCATTTCAATGCAGAAAAGCCATTTGATAAAATCTAACACTGTTTCATGTAAAGGCATCCACCTTTAAAAGAAAGAGATAATGTCTGTATTTATACTTGACATGATTTTATATATAGAAGCCCTCAAAGAATCTATAAGAAACCTATTGGGGCTAAGAAAGGAATTCAGCATAGTTGTAGGACACATTATCAACATGCAAAAATCAGCTGTGTTTCTATACTATTGACGCTTGAACAACATGGGTTTGAAATGTGAATGGCCACATACATATGTACTTTTTCAGTAAATACAATACTAGTACCATAATTTTATTTTTTCTTCCTTATAATTTTCTTAACATTTTCTTTCTTCTGGCTTACTTTAAGAATACAGAATAACATGTAACACACAAAATATGTTAATCAACTGTTTATGTTATTGGCAAGACTTCTAGTCAACAGTAGGTAATTAATAAAATTTTTGGAGGGGTCAAAAGCTATACAGTTATATATAACTGCCCATGTTGTTCAGGTAAAATGTCCACCAACAAAGAACAACTCAAAATTGCTATTAGGAAAGCATGTCCACTTAGAATAATATGTAAAAGAATTAAACACTCAGGAAAAATGTAACCAAGTATTTGAAAGTCTTATATACATAAAACTACAAAAAGTGAAAGAAATTAAAGAAGACTTAAATAAATGGAAAGGCATCCCATCTTATGGGTAGAAGTTTTAACATTGCTAAATAATTAGATATTATGATACTAGCATCAGGACAAATAGATCAATAGAATAGAATAGGGAGGCTAGGAATAAACTCTCGTGTATGGTTAATTGCTTTTAAAAAGGGGTGTTAGACTATTCATTGGGGAAAGAACGGTCTATTCAAGACATATTGCTGGGAAAGCCAGATATTCATAAGCAAAAGAATGAAAATGGAGCTTATTATTATAAACAAAGATTAATTCAAAATGGATCAAAGATCACTCTTGGAAGAAAACATTGAAGAAAATATTCCTGACATTGGGTTTGGCAATAACTTTAAGGATATAATACAGAAAGAACAAGCAACTACTGAAAAAAAATAAATTGGACTTCATCAAAATTAAAACCTTTATCTATGAAAGAACACTATGAACAGAATGAAAATTCAAACAATTAAATGGGAGAAAATATGTATAAATTTAATACTTTATAATAATGTCCAGAATATACAGAACTCCTAAAACTAAAAACCTGATTCAAAAATGGGCAAAGAGGGATCCCTGGGTGGCTCAGCGGTTTAGTGCCTGCCGTCAGCCCAGGCTGTGATCCTGGAGTCCCGGGGTCGAGTCCCACATCGGGCTCCCTGCATGGAGCCTGCTTTTGTCTCTGCCTCTCTTTCTCTCTCTCTCTCTCTCTCTCTCTCTCTCTGTGTGTGTGTGTGTGTGTCTCATGAATAAATAAATAAAATCTTTTAAAAAATGGGCAAAGAATTTTAATAGTCATTTCTCCAAAAATAAAAATACACAACTGATTAATAAGCACATGAAAAGATACTATATACCATTACTCCTTAAGAAAATGGAAATTAAAACCAAAAGATACCACATTAACCCTCCTAGGATAGCGCTAATTTTTAAAAATGGAAAATCAGTTTTGGAAATGATGTATGGAAATTGCAACCCTACTATAAGAATAGTGCTGAGGGGAATGTTAATTGGTACAGCCACTGTGAAAAACACTTTGTCCGATTCTCAAATGATTAAACATAAAACTATCATATGACCCAATAATTCTACTCCTAGATATATATCCAAAATTATTTTTTAAGATTTTATTTATTTATTCATTCATGAGAGACACACAGAGAGAGAGAGAGAGAGAGAGAGGCAGAGACATAGGCAGAGGGAGAAGCAGGCTCCATGCAGGGAGCCCGATGCGGGACTCGATCCCAGGACTCCAGGATCACCCCCTGGGCTGAAGGTAGGTGCTAAACTGCTGAGCCACCCAGGGATCCCCTATCTAAAATTATTTAAAGTAGGGAATTAAACATATTTATATACCAATGTTCATAGAACCATTATTCACCATAACCAAAATGTGGCAATAATCCATGTTGTCTCCTGTTTAACTTTTTCTCTTCAAAATTTAACTGCTAATAGCCAAGAGTTGACTGGAAGCCTTACCAGTAACAGAAAAGGTCAAAATATATATATCATGTTGTTTCTTACAATAAAGTAAAAGCTAGAGAAAAGAAACTGCTATTAAGAAAATCATAAGGAAAAGAAAATACATTTATAGTAGTGCACTGTATTTACTGAAAGAAATTCACATAATGAACCCACGTGGTTCGAACTGATTTTTCAAGGGTCTTTCATATTGTAAACAAATATAATTTCTTACTCTAAGAAATAAGGCAGTCATAATTACAAGGGTGAGCAAATGAATGCTGTCTCAGCACAGATCCTTCTGTGAAGTACTAGACAGCAGGGATCAATGAAGGTTTTCTATAAAGAGTCAGAGAGTGACTATAAATATTAAAAATTATAGGTTATAATATATCCATTTAAACTACTTGAATATGCTGTTATAGCATGAAAACAGCCATAGATAATACATTTTTTAAAATGGTGTGATCATTTCAAAAAAACATTACTCACAAAAACATGTGGTAGCCATATTTGCCTCACATTATAATCTGTAGACTCAGTGATAGACACTTGGCTTACATAAACTACTAATACATTTCAATAAATTGGATATATTTTTGTTTCTTTCTTAAGGAACAGCTTTGAAGAATACTGATCCTCTATTTCCCTTAAACAAACAGTTAACTTTGGCTAGGGAATTACTGGTTGCTTTTTCCTTGTTAAACAACATTAGCTAATGCTGATGTTTTGCCAGATATGCCCAAAGGCGCAAACACCAATTGTGAAACATACATCTAGATCCCTTCATGACATTTTGCCATGTTAATGCCTATCTATGAAAATACTTTACTTAGCTTTTTTTTTTTTTACTTATTTACTTACCACGTCCACAGTGGAAATTAATGGAAATTGATATCTACAAATTACTCGGAAGTTATTAGAGTATTATTATATGGTTCTGCATCCAGGACCCCTTTTATTTTTTTATTTTTTTTTATTTTTTTTTCAGGACCCCTTTTATTAATTACGTATTGTTCTCAGTGCATAATTAGGTAAACCACAGCAAATTTAATCTGACGTATTTATCTTTTATCAGTGCATTCATATATAATATGGCCATGAGTAACAAAATGAAAACCTGAATTCCTTTACAATTATACAGACAGCTGATTATAGGTTTGGTCTTGGCACACAATTACCAAAGATAGCCACCAAAATTGCACGACTCCAAAGAAGAAACTGCCTACAGTTTCACTAAAAGATTCTCCTTGAGATTTTCCCTCTAAACCGCGTCTCAAACACTCTCCCTCCTCCAACACACTGTCCTCAGGCACTCTGCACTGTATTTTTAAACATAAAATGCTTCACAGGGCTGACCTAATTGAATTACGGTCAGAATCCCCATGGTATTTATCAGAAATCCAGCATACCAGAAGTTACTTCACCTGCCATTTCTCATTAAGAAGAAAACAGACAAGCTGTTCTGTTCACATTGCTGAGGAAAGACAGCCTCTCCCAGAAACTAGCTCTTCTTTCCTCCACAATCCCCTTGGCATTTAACTGTAGTTTGAAATAAAGTTAAAATCCCATTACAATAAATTGAAGAACTGCCCACAGTTTCTGTGTGTTGATCCACTCCACCTTATGTTGTTCAATAGACAAAAATTCAAACTTATGAAAACAACTCAATTGGGGGGTTATTTGCTTTATTTTCAAAAGGATGAATCACAGGATTTTGATAATGGCTTCACAAGTACCAGTTAACAATAATTCGATGGGAAAACGTACTTAGGCTCTCCAAATTCCAGATTTATCCTCTGCATAATCAGGATAGATATTTACCACTTACCTCCCAAGGTAGTTTTAAGATAAGCACTGACCAAGTTGAGCCCCAATTAATAGGAGCTATTCTTATTCAAATGTTTTAGAAATAGTTTCAACCAAAAGAGAAAGAGAAACAGAATTTAAAAGTAATCCTGAAAAATCTCACTAATCATAACCTTCCATGCTTTGCTTCTTCTTACACGCCAGCATTCGGGTTAATAGAGGTTTCCTTATCACAGGTGCAGGAAAAAGTGAAAGTAGTCCTGAAGAAGCTGGCTTCTCTCTCCTGATTCATGGAAAAAAATGGAATACCACTTCTAGCCACTATAACTCCACCAAACCTCAGTTTGCAACCAGTGAAGAAAGAAAGAAAGAAAGAAAGAAAGAAAGAAAGAAAGAAAGAAAGAAAGAAAGAAAGAAAGAAACAAAGAAAGAAACAAAGAAACAAAGAAAGAAACAAAGAAAGAAACAAAGAAAGAAAGAAAGAAAGAAAGCCACCTCTCCCTGAAAGCAGTCTCTGGATTCTTCAGTTATTTTTCATGCACTGAGGAGTGACTGAGCCAGTCGTATATTAAGACATTAACATCGAGCAGCCTGGGTGGCTCAGCAGTTTAGAGCCTGCCTTCGGCCCAGGGCGTGATCCTGGAGACCCAGGATCGAGTCCCGCACTGGGCTCACTGCATGGAGCCTGCTTCTCCCTCTGTCTGTGTCTCTGCCTCTCTCTCTCTCTGTGTGTCTCATGAATAAACAAATATAATCTTTAACAAAAAAGATATTAATACCTTTTAAGTCAGATACCGGGCTCTAGGCTACTTCTTCCCTAACCTGCTCCTGGTTCCCATAGCTTCCAGACTAGGGAAACAAAAAAGATGAATTCCAAATATAAGAGATTAGATGGATACTTCACAGCTCCATGTAAAGGTTTATAGTGAGGGTGAAGCCTCAATAAAAATGGAGACTGCTTTGAAAGATTAATTTGTCTTTATTATCCATGACTCATTAGTGTGGTTAGTTTAAAAAAAAATGATACATCTCCTCCTCTTTCCTAATATAAGTCTGGAGGGACATAATATTTAGCCCATGCATATGAGATAAGAAGAAAATATTTAACAGAAAGCTGAGGGTGGGTTGGGGAAAGACCTGGTTTGATTTTTAATAAAATAGAATTATTGAAGGGTTTTCAACCAATAAACTAGTGCATACTTCCAAGAGTGATTTCTAAATTGTTTAAAATCTTACTATATGTAAGACACACAGGATACCATCTATTCCTCAGCATTTCATCAAAGTGGGCTTCTATCTGTCATGGGATACTGAAATTTGATAAATTATAAATGGAGGGAATATTTGATATTACCAGGACAGATTACAGATGAAATAGCATCCTTAACCTCAACTCTGTCTCAGAATGTTCTTGAACAACATATTTCAAGAGCTCTTACAGGAGTTTGCTCTCTGAAAAGAAACCGAAGTTCTTTTTTAACAAAACTATCCTTCCCAAGACAAATGATAAAACCTTTTCCCTGAATCTGAAGGATGAAAAAGGGAAAATACCTTGAAGTTATCATGGGCTACTCCAAGGTCCACCTGTGACTTTAAAATTTTCAGATTCTGGGGAATCCCTGGGTGGCTCAGTGGTTTAGGGCCTGCCTCCGGCCCAGGGCGTGATCCTGGAGTCCAGGGATCGAGTACCCACACCGGGCTCCTTGCATGGAGCCTGCTTCTCCCTCTGCCTCTCTCTCCCTGTGTCTCTCATGAATAAATAAATAAAATATTTTTAAAAATTCAGATTCTGGACATGAATATACATTTTTCCAAAGATATACAGATGGCCAAGAGACACATGAAAAGATACTCAACACCATTCATCAGGGAAATGCAAATCAAAATCAAAAGATATCACCTCACACCTGTCAGAACATCTAAAATTAACAACACAAAAAACAGCAGGTATTGGTGAGGATGTGGAGAAAAAGGAGCCCTTACACACTATTGGTGAGAATGCAAACTGGTGCAGCCACTCTGGAAAACAGTATGGAGGCTTCTCAAAACGTTAAAAATAGAGCTACCCTATGATTCCGCAATCACATTACCAGGTATTTACCCAAAGAATAGGAAAAAACTCATTCAAATGGATACAACAATCACCCTGATGTTTATAGCAGTATTGTCTACAATAGCCAAATATGGAAACAGCCCAAATGTCCATCAACTTATGAATCGATAAAGATTTGGTATATACACAATGGAATTATTACTCAGCCATCAAAAAGAATGAAATCTTGCCATTTGCAAGGAAATGGATGGAGCTAGAATATTATGCTAAGCGAAATACGTCAGTCAGAGAAAGACAAATACCTATAATTTCACTCATATGTGGAATTTAAGAAACAAAACAAATGAGCAAAGGGGGGAAAAATAGAGAGACAAACCAAGAAACAGACTCTTACCTATAGAGAACAAACTGATGGTTACCAGAAGGAAGGCGGGGTGGGATGGATCAAACAACCGATGACATAAGGAGTACATCTATTATGATGAACACTGAGTGACATATGGAAGTGCTGAATCGCTATATTATACACTTAAAACTAATATAATGCTGTATGTTACCTGGAATTGAAGTAAAACCTTAAATTTTTTTCATATTCTATTCCACTTTGATTTACAAGATTTTGTCATTTTATCATCCCATCTCCCTCCACTCTAGGGGAATTGCTCAGGAAAAATGTTAGGATGCCAGGAAGCTCTAGATGAATTAGAGAATTCAATGCTCTCCCTCCTCCTGGTGGTGGTATGTGGGATTTCTAGTGTTTTTACAAGTCTAAAGATCAAGTCTCTTGGGTTTTCCAAGTCAGAAGGCAGAGGGTAGAAAACAAATGAGAGACCACCTAAAAGGAGAGTAGGAGCCATCAACCACAAATAGTTTTCTGAGTAGTGAGCCAAAGCTCAAAAAAAAAAAAAGATCTGAGACTTAAGAAGAAGAATCCCATAAATGCTGCATGTGTAAGAAGCCACTGTCTTTTAGGACCATATTTTAACTAAATGAAAGATTACACTTAATAGCTAAGAAAAGCGGGATCCTTGGGTGGCTCAGCGGTTTGGCGCTGACTTCCGCCCGGGGCATGATCCTGGAGTCCTGGGATCAAGTCCCGCATCGGGCTCCCTGCGTGGAGCCTGCTGCTCCCTCTGCCTGGCTCTCTGCCTCCCTCTCTGTCTGTCTCTCATGAATAAATAAATAAAATCTTTTAAAAAATAGCTAAGAAAAGATACCTATCAAGTGTTCTCTAATAAGCATCTCAGAAAGTCTTATTTCCCCAAGTATATGGAAGTCGTAATATAGCAGTCATTAGCAAGTTTGCTTTGTTAAATAAGAGCTATTTATTAAAAACCTCCCTTACACTGAGCAAAAATCTACTTTCCCTATAATTTTTATGTATTACCTCTAGCTCAGCCCTTAAGTACAAAAGAGAGCAATCCAAGTCCCACTTCCGTGACAGTCATGTGATGCTCACATTTTTTAAGATACTTCTCATCTCCATTAAGTCTCCTCTCTGTGGGTGAAATCTTAATTCTTTGGGCCGTTTTTTTGGGGGGGGGCGGGGTATAATATGGATGGTCTATAGACGCTATATGTCATTGTGATTCTGTCCCATAAGGAATTCTTTAAAAATTAAGACCCGAGGGACACCTGGGTGGCTCAGCGGTCGAGCGTCTGCCTTTGGCTCAGGGCGTGATCCCAGAGTCCCGGGTCCGAGTCCCAGGATCGAGAGGCCACTCGGGCTCCCTGCATGGAGCCTGCTTCTCCCTCTGCCTGTATCTCTGCCTCTGTCTCTGTGTGTGTGTGTTTCTCACAAATAAATAAATAAAATCTTTGAAAAGAAGTATTAAGACTTGGGGCCCCTGGATGGCTCAGTGGTTGAACAACTGCCTTTGGCTCAGGTTGTGACCCCGGGGTCCCAGGATCGAGTCCCATATCAGATTCCCTGTGGAGAGCCTCCTTCTCCCTCTGCCTATGTCTCTGCCTCTCTCTCTCTCTGTATCTCACGTAAATAAATAGATAAAACCTTAAAAAAAAGAAAAAAGAAAAATTAAGACTCGTGTTAAAAGTTTTTCTGCTAGTATTTTAATTTAAAAAGGACACATGGACATTTTGATTTGTGCCTCAAGCTTTATGAATCATATGACTTATAACTCTCTTCTACTACTTGGTTGCAGATTACTGCTTGAAAATGACAGGGTGCAGGGCGCCTGGGTGGCTCAGTCAGCCTAGGATCAGACTTTTGATTTTGGCTCAGGTCATGATCTCAGGGTCATGAGATGGAGCCCCATGATGGGGTAGTATAAAAACACTGCAATACTGAAACAAAAACTACAGTCTCAAAGTGACAGCTTTCTGATGTCACCTAACCTTCTCACCACAAATCAATGCCCTAAACGTTCATTATTAAAGATCAGTTGGTTCTCAAACTTATTAAAAAAAAAAAAAAGCTAACCTTTTCTTCAAACAGAAACAATACAGTACGGTAGCAAAGAGTACAGCCTGGGCTTAAATGCCAATTCAACCACTTACTCATTATTTAGTCTTGAGCAAGGTACTTGTCTGTGCCCTAACTTCTGTAAAATGAGGATAATGTCTACTTCACAGGTTATCTTGAGGCTTAAATGAAATAATATTTAGTGTTGAGAACAATGTCAGGCACAAAGTACTTACTATGTAAGTGTCTGCTATTTTTATAATTCCAACAAATTTTTACCAGGAAGTTAAATGTATGCATCAAAGATATAAAAGTGGCCCTGCTCTATTTGAATAAAACATGCTCTAGTCCTAACTATACCACAAACCACCCCACGCCTTATTCCATTCAGGTTCAGAGCACCACAAATTAAAACCTACACTAAGTGATTTTACCTCTTGGAGTTCAAGAACGGTGTTCACCAGAAACTTCATGTCCAACGTAAAATATCTACTACTAATACCCCAGAATGAGTTAATTCATCTTGGAAGGATCAGTCACCTTGGAAAGTACAGAGTAATAAGACTCTGAAAAGATGACAGAGAACAAAGAGTTTTGTTCGTTTCCTTGTTTAATAAGGGAGAAAACATCTGGGGCATGGCCAACCAGCCACACAGAACAAGTCTGGGGAGAATCACTATGGGGAAATAATGCTGTGGCTGATGGTGGTGACAGCTATGATCACTGAGGGTTGACAACATGTCAAGCAAAAGTACTGTACATATATTAACTTGTTAAGCCCCACAACAAACCTGGGAGGTAGAAGCTGTTATCCCCGTTTCACAGACACAAGAGGCACAAGGCACAAGGAGGTTAAATAACGGGCCCAAATTGAGATAGTTAGTTAATGGCTGAGCTAAAATTCAAACTCAGACAATCCTAGTCATGCATCAACCCCAGGTTAGTGGCTTCTTAACGGAAAACAAGGCAAGAGGGGACACAAATCCTTGAGAACACCCAACCACTCCCACTAACACCCTGAGCTCACATAACAAAATCCTAAGAATGTAAACCCTGGAGACAGAACTATGTTCAAATCTTTGTTCCATCTCTTATAAGCTGTGTGGTCTTGAGCAAGAAACTGATTATCTCTGAGCATCAAATTATTCAACGTTGTCTTGAGGTGTAGAGATCATGCCTACAAACAACCTGCCACCCTTGCACATAGCAAGAAGCTTTCAGCAAGTGGTAGCACTATTGTTGAAGTTCTTTTTATTTTCAAAATATGGTATCCATTGTTCCTGTCCCCCATCCCAGCTTAGAAATTCACATCGTTCCCAGAGGACAGAAGAGGACAAGGATAGAGTAAGTAATTCGCACAGAACTGACAGCAGGTCAGCCCAAGGCAGGAACTCAAATCCAAAATTTCCCAGCGTCCAGCTCGATCATTGGCAACTGTGAGCCTCCTCTGCCAAATTCTTCGGTTGTTCCTCCTCTTCTTAAGTCTGCCTTCCTCAACCAAGGAAGAAAGCAAGCACTTGTAACCAATGTCAGATGAAAATCAGACAGATTTCCTGAGTGACAGGATGATCCTCTCGCATTTTCTGGGGGAGAATGGTTCCTGACAACCAACTGGCAGAGAAAAAGGTGACAGCAAGCCACTTAAGTGCAAGTATCAGTGGGCGGGGAAATGTCAGAAACAAAGAAAACTCTTTAAAATATTAAATGCAAACTCATTTACTGGTGGCCGCAGATAAGATGGAATAGTTTACCATCGACAGGAACTGTGACAGTGATGAATGAAACCATTCTGGAACTGTGAAGGAAAGTAGCCACGGAGAAGGGGGGCAGGCATCTGAGGGGGAGCGGGAGGATGCTGTGGGTGGGGGGAACCAGAAGAGAACGAGAACTAGTTATGTGTGGGCTGAGGCATTTTCAGTGGCAGAACAAAAAATATAGAAATAATGTTGCTGCTGGTACTTAAAAAGCCCAAGCAGGCATCAACTCCCACCCACCCCTAGTCCCCCACACTCTAGAATCAAGAAAGCTGTGGTTTCACAGGAACGCAGAGGGGGAAGGGGGAGACGGATCAGATGCACTTTGACAAATGAAATCAAACAGGGTCAGTCATCAAACCCCAAAAGGAGGAAAGAAGATCCCATGGCAGGGCCAGTATAACGGATGATGTAATCAGCGATTGCACCACCAGCTATCATCCCTCAGCACTTAGGAAGGACTATTATCCAGGGACTAGGGAAGTTTGAAAGTCATTGTTCCAAGTTCTTTTCACTCCCCAGTTAAAGACAACATGCTGCCAGAAATAAAGCAAGCCTGAGTCAGAGTTGGAATTGAAAGAAAGTGTTGGAAATGGAAGGCGAGTTATGGAAATGGGTTTCTCATAAATGAAAATAAAGAATTTGGACTTGCTGCAATTCTCTAAAAGCTACCGAGAAGACGGAGAACTTTGCACACTTCATTTTTAAGGACTTGACTATTTTAGTGAATATGAGCGTGTGTTTTAGGTTCACTTTTCCCTTCATTCCTCAACATAGCTTTGGCATTTGTGTTTCTCAAGCAAAGCTACATCATGTCCTCTGAAATCGTTCCATTCACCCTGCAAGCATTTATCATGCTCCTACTGGATGACAAGCATTGCGTCAGATGCTAGAGGAGCGGTATGTAAAGAATAACCTGCAGCCTCTGCCCTAAGGACTTTAGAGACTAGTTGAGGACACAACATCAACAGGCATGAAGCAGGTAAATCTCAAATCCAAATTCAAGGGCAAAGTCATCACCAATTCAAGGGCAAGCTGACACACAAAAGGCCCCACGACTAAAAGGGAAAAGGAAGGAACAACCAGAAAAGGAAGGCAAACTCTGAAAACCAAGAAAGTCTTCACTGACTGCAAGGGTCCTGGAACATATATGAGGAGAGGAGAGCCTTGAGGAATGATCAGATTTGTACCGGGACAAAGAAGAAAGACCATTCCAGAATTAGGAAGATCCTTCTACCAAAGTTACTCTTCTTCAACCCAAAAATTTGACAAACTAAAAGAAAAAAATCCAAAAGGCCAAGTTTTCTAGACTTTTCAAAACTCCTTTTAATAGCCTTGATCTACCTTTGTGCTACCTTATGACCTCCCTTTTAAATTCAAAACTCAATTCCTTAGCTTTTAATCTTTACTTATTTGAGTAGTCCTCAAGCCTGAGCATTCACCCGAAGCACCTAGGGAGCTGATTCAACAAGTAGATACCTGGTCTCTGATTCAGGCAATCTAGGGCAGGGCCCTACACCTGCATTTTTAACCAGATTCCTCCTTTGGTGAATTCTATTACAGGTTGGTCAAAGAAAGCCACTCTTTGATAAACACTAGGGCTACTCCAACCAGAAACATACCCCATAACGTAAGCCTTATAATTGCACCAGGCCAGAAGGAACTCAGGAGAATAAAAATACAGATATTTCATGTGATCCCACATCCTTCTCACCACCACCCCGAACCTCCAGCTGTTCTATTGCATGGGATACAAAAAAACTGAGTCAAAAAAGTGGGGGGAAAAAATCAAAACAACACACACACATACACACTCACAAAATAAAAAAGGGTATCAAACTGACTTGTCCCAGGTTTAACTCAAAATCTATCAAGTTCAAATAGGTCCAATGTCCAACAGAAAAATGTACCCACCCATGCCACCTAGGCTAGCTGTCTTACCCTGAGCAGTGACCTCAGGGCTATCAATCTAGTAACAACTAATAAAATAAAAATATCGTCCTAAGTCTCTAAAATCTAATGTAGCACACACATCTTGATTAGCAGAAACCATGAATCCATTTCTACCTCCCGTGAGGTTAGAGAAACTAGCTCAGTACTTAACCCATACTCCCTAAGCTGCCCAAATAATCCTTGCACACAGCTCTGAACAAGGTATCGATGACTATAAAACCTGCCACTGACAACCCATTGTCTACAGAATAAAATGCCAACCTCTTAACTGGCAGTCAAACGACTCCTTCATCTTATCCCCATCTACTTCCATTTCCACATCCTCTATTCCTATATTACCAGACTATCCCCATTGTACAGACCTATGCTGGACTTTTACACCTCAATTGTGATTCAACCTGCAAGTCCTCCTAGCACATTGCCCACGATTCCTGCCCTCTCTCCCCACCTTCAGATGCCTCCATCGAAATATCCCCAGCCCCTAGCCAAAAGTAATCACCCTCTCACAAGTGCCTCCACCACATTTGGCAACTTCTTATTGCACTTAGTACATTCGGCCTACTTTATACATAATCCTCTAGCTCTTGCCTCTCTTCATTTTTGAGCTCCTTGAAGTCAAGTGCCATGTCTTATCCCCCATGACACCCAATGCAGAGAGACTTACTAGAGTCGTGAATTCTTTTCTGCTGGTACAGAAGGGGTTAAACACAGACTGCTATAACTGACAGATGGTCTGAGAAAGTCTTTTCCATCAGTAGAACTGGCATTTCTCCAATATGGACAGACTGGATCTTGCTACTTAAAGCGCATGTTCCTACAGATACTATAAGATAGGATTCCTTCATTTTTTTTAATTGTTCGGTATGAATCATTTAAAATTTCTGAGAAATGATAATGTGATGAGAGCAGCCAAGTTTGATGGTCCATCCATCTACCCTTCAACTTCTCTTGCACTAGCTCCTATTTAAGACTTAGTAAAGATAGCACCCTGGGATTTGAAGCACAAGACAACCAATCTTGGTTGAACTTATCAAAGCGTTGCCTCCATGCTGATTTAGGCATAATGCAAAAAGAGGAAACCCACGTAAATCAGCAGGATTGGCCAGAAGCCTCTCAGAGCCTTTCCCGTATTAGAGCCCTCTGAGGAAGCCCACACAAGTTGAGGACAGTCTTTCTCCTCAAGGACCTCACACTCTAGCTAGAGCCCCAGAATCAAGATGCCCATATTTTGTTCTTCTGAAAGACAAATTGAGTATTCACAGATCACTATGGTGATCAGAGTTCACTGAATTGAGGGTTGACCCTAAACCTGGGTGAAAGGGATAGCTACCTACACTATGTGCTCCACAGGCTAAGGCAAATATCTCTACATCAGCCTGCCTTACGACCTGAAATTCCATTGTTCCCTAAAGGGAAGGCATGAAAAATACCCATTTAAATTGCCAACACTTCAACATTTCATATCCATAGCCAGGAGTCCAATGGATAATTGCGTGGACAGTTTTTCACAAGTATTTAAGCCAGTGAGAAAGCAGGCATCTGCTGAACAGGAAGGAAGCCCGAACCATGGCTACCTCTGACGGGTACATAAGACCACTGCCTTGGCCCTCTCTGTATCGCTCACCGCCATCTGAAATACTGAATGCCTTTAGTTCCATTTTCCAAGAAGCTCTTGGTCTAGTGGGGAAAACAGACACGTAAATAAATAATTTCTTTATTTTTAAAGGGTTTATTTATTTATTTGACACAGAGAGAGAGCACGAGCAGGGAAGCAGCAGACGGAGAGGGAGAAGCAGGTTCCCCGTTGAACAGAGAGCCCGATGCAGGGCTCAATCCCAGGACCCCGGATTCATGACCTGAGCAGAAAGCAGATACGTAACCAACTGAGCCACTCAGGCGCCCCCAAGTAATTTCAATATAATGGACTAAGTGCTAAGACAGAAGTATACACAGGAGCCATGGAACTCAGAGCAGAAACATAAACCCACAGGAAGGGTTTGGCAAATGCTTCTTAGAGGAGGTGATTATCTGAGCTGTGTCTTGGAAGTAGGAACAGGAATTAGCAAAGAAAGGAGGAAACTGGGGCAGCCCAGGTGGCTCAGCAGTTTAGGGCCTGCCTTTGCCCCAGGGCGTGATCCTGGAGTCCCAGGATTGAGTACCACATCGGGCTCCCTGCGTGGAGCCTGCTTCTCCCTCTGCCTCCCTCTCTCTCTCTCTCTCTCTCTCTCTCTCTCTCTCTGTCTCTTGTGAATAAATAAATAAAATCTTTTTTTAAAAAAGAAAAAAAAAAAAAGAAAGGAGGAAACTGTGTCCCATGCAGAAGGATGTGTATAGGCAAGGACATGGGGCAGCCTCTTGTGTGTATAAGAGTGTGGCAGGGGAGAAGAGGCAGAAAGATCAATATTACTGTAGGATTGAGTGTGACACAGAAAGTAGGTAGAGGTGAGAGATGGTGGTAAGAATCAGATTGTGAAGCGCCTTGTACCTCATGTCAGGGAGCTTGAGCTTGATGTTCAGCTTAATAGGCAACACTGAAGGATTTTAAGAAAAGGAATGAGACAATCAGATTCATGCTTAGGAAAATCAGTGGTGGCTGTGTGAAGAATGGATTAAAGAGAGGCAGGACCAGTGGGAGCAAACACAATAAACAAGACTGGCTCAGTTTAAGCTCAGATACTGGCCCATCCGCCTCTCTCCTCTTCATCTCCCTTTGCACACACTTCCCTTCTTCCTCTCCTCTCCTCTGTCTTTAAACCAGGGTCTCGAGCCTGCCCTTGGTCCTTGGTAGAAATGCAGGTGGCTCTGCAGGCTGGAGGGAGAACTTCCCAATACAGTATCTTTCTTCATGAAAAATATTCAACCAACTTGGCATCTAGATGCCAACCAAAGTGACAGGGAGAGCTAAAGAGGGGAACAACAAAATTACCCACTCCCTAGGATGCTGCTCTTACTTGAAAATCTCCCAAAGACCCTCCTTGGATTCCTCCTTCATTCAGTGTGTCAAAAATAATTCAAGTTTGAATAACCTCCACTATTTGACTAGAGTAACAGAAAAGTTTAGAAGTGAGGCAAATCAAGCTCTTTGTTCGTTTAGCAAAGAAGCTCTATTTTCATTTCCCCCTGTATCTTGCAAAGCCCTGATAATGATTTGATTTTTCCCTTAATTATGCCTTACTGTGTCCCTTTTTGCCCCAACAGGCTACCTACGAGCCACTCACCATTTAACCTGAGCACTGTCTCATAACTGATATATGACTTTTAACTGCAAAATATCTGAGAAAAGTAGCCCGGGCTGAAGGTTAACTTCAGTCTGAGCGATACCACCACCCAATGGTGATTGATAAGAGAATCTTAAAGTGAACTTGATCTTAGCCTAGGTCAGCTCTGCTTGGCTGGAGGCATTGCCAGTTCACATCCAGTAAGAAGGCCCAGTAGCTTTCCTTGAGGATGACCAAACTTAATACAGTGTTATCCCAAATAAAATGAGCCATCGGCACAGGGCCGCCGCTACACGCAGAGAAACATTAGGTTTGTTTAAGAACATTCTTTCATCTTCATCAGTCCTTAGAGATGGAATCTATTACATTGGGCACACTAGATATATTTTACCAGGATTGTATTAGTAGTGGGAACAGCAAAAGCTATGAAGCAGAGTGGTTACCTGGACTCCAGTGAAGATAAAAAGTCAATTCCAAACGATCTATGGATAAGTTGCTGAAGCCCAAAGCCCGGTCTTTACTCCCACTAGTTTTACTTTAAAGATTTTATTTATTCGACAGAGAGAGAGAGCATAAGCAGGGGGAGCAACAGGCAGAAGGAGAGGGAGAAGCAAGCTCTCCACTGAGAAAGGAACCCAATGCAGGGCTCAAAAGCAGGACTCTGAGATCAGAACCTGAGCTGAGGGAATCCCTGGGTGGCGCAGTGGTTTGGCGCTTGCCTTTGGCCCAGGGTGCGATCTTGGAGACCCGGGATCGAATCCCACATCAGGCTCCCGGTGCATGGAGCCTGCTTCTCCCTCTGCCTATGTCTCTGACTCTCTCTCTCTCTCTCTCTCTCTGTGACTATCATAAATAAATAAAAATTTAAAAAAAAAAAAAAAAAAAGAACCTGAGCTGAAGGCAGGCACTTAACCGACTGAGCCACCCTGGCACCCCCCCCCCCATGAGTATTTAATTAGTATTTCCTGGGTACCCAGCTTTGTGTCAGGCAAAAGCCCACTTGTGCCCTCAGGTGATTACAATCTAGCTGATTGAGAGCCACACCATAAAAAAAACTAGAACTCACCTGGTAACCACCTCAAAAGTGCTAAGCAGGGGCGCCTGGGTGGCTCAGTCAGTTAAGCATCTGCCTCCAACCCAGGTCATGATCCCAGGGCCCTGGGATGGAAACCCCCTCCCCGTGTAGGGCTTCTTGCCAAATTGGGAGTCTGCTTCTCTCCGCCCCTCTCTCTGGCTCCTGCTCACTGGCTTGCTTGCTCTCTCAAATAAAGAAATAAAATCTTTAAAAAAAAGAAGAAAAGGAAAGAGAAAGAAAGAAAGAAAGAAAGAAAGAAAGAAAGAAAGAAAGAAAGAAAGAAAGAAAAAGGAAGGAAGAAGAAAGAAAGAAAGAAAGAAAGAAAAAGGAAGGAAGAAGAAAGAAAGAAAGAAAGAAAGAAAGAAAGAAAAAGGAAGGAAGAAGAAAGAAAGAAAACAACAAATCCAGGCAATTTTTTTAAAAGTGCCAAGTAATGTGACATCAAAGCAGGCGACATGAGAGATGTTCAAGAAAAGGTCTTCAAAGGTATGATGGATTAAGAAAGATTGGCGAGGTTTCAGGGGAGGACAAGTAACTTATCCAAAACCTACCATTTATTGAATGTTTACCATGTTTCAGGCACTATGCCTTCACATTATTTCTACTGTGCAGGTATCAGTTTTATCCTCCTTTTTTTTTTAAAGATTTTATTTATTTATTCATGTGAGACACAGAGAGAGAGAGAGAGAGGCAGAGACACAGGCAGAGGGAGAAGCAGGCTCCATGCAGGGAGCCCGATCCTGGACTCAATCCTGGGTCTCCAGGATCACACCCTGGGCCGAAGGCAGACGCTCAACCACTGAGCCACCCAGGCGTCCCTATCCTTCATTTTACAGATGAAGATCTGAGGATCAGAGGGCTTCCATTACTTGCCCAAGCTCACATAAGGTGCAATGTAGTGGGACCAAAAGTCAAAAAACCAAATTAGCCTGAATCTAGAGCCCATGCTCTTAACTACACTCTTTTTTTTTTAAGATTTTATTTAGGGGATCCCTGGGTGGCTTAGCGGTTTAGTGCCTGCCTTTGGCCCAGGGCATGATCCTGGAGTCCTGGGATCCAGTCCCACATGGGGATCCCTGCATGGAGCCTGCTTCTCCCTCTGCCTGTATCTCTGCCTCTCTCTCTGAGTGTGTGTCTCTCATGAATAAATAAAATCTTTAAAAATATATAAAAATAAAAAAAATTTTTTAAGATTTTATTTATTTGAGACAGCCTGAGCAGAGATGGGTGGTGAGGAGAGGGAGAGGGACAAGTAGACTCTGCCCTGAGCACAGGGAAACCAACGTGGATCTCGATCCCATGACCCTGAGATCATGACTTGAGCCGAAACCAAGAGTCAGACACCTCACCGACTGAGTCCTCCAGGACTCATTCTTGCCTAAACTACATTCTTAACTGTAGCCTTAACTACATTCTTGCCTCCAACATGACCCTATAGCCTGTGGCAAGATGGCTGAGCTAAATGGAAAGATTGAGTTGGAAAAGACCTGGAAGGGGAGTCACACACTGGGTGTCTCTCTCTCCACTGATATTAAGGGTTCATGCAAATTGGACTCTAAAGAGTCCTTGGGGGAATCCCTGGGTGGTGCAGCGGTTTAGCACCTGCCTTTGGCCCAGGGTGCAATCCTGGAGACCGGGGATCGAATCCCACGTCGGGCTCCCGGTGCATGGAGCCTGCTTCTCCCTCTGCCTATCTCTGCCTCTCTCTCTCACTGTGTGCCTATCATAAAAAAATAAAAATAAAATAAATAAAAAAATAAAGAGTCCTTGGGCCTTTTTTCCCCTCCGAGCACATAGATTCCACTATTTGCCAGTAGAATGGAAAGCCAGGAATCTCCCAATTTTGATAGTTAGTACAAGTTTCAAACAAATCTAAGTTCAAAACAAATCTAAGAATTTTTAGTTCAAGCAACAATTCTGTTTCTATGGAAACATGTAAGGGCATCTGTAGGAACTACAGCACAGGCAGGCTTCACCTCCACCCTATGAGCTGCAAAGCTCTTTTTCCCTTTAAAATAAAGGAACCCTGTGTAAACAAGCCCTTCTGGCAGGGCAGCTTGTGGGTTGTTGGGAAGGAAGGGATTTAATAATAATGGAATTATAAGAACAGCTTGAATTCAACAGAGTTCCAGGCCCTTTGAGCTATTTAACTCAGGCCACTCCTTTGACATATCAGGTTTCTGTGGTGCATAAATATTAGACCCCTCAATCTCTAGAAAAACCATGAGATGTAATTATTTGGTGGACAGTAAAGGGCTAATTCTTTGCCTGAGCTGAATCATCTGCAAACTTGTATGACAGAGCCAAACCTCGGGACACCTGGGTGGCTCAGCGGTTAAGCGCCTGCCTTCAGCTCAGGCTGTGATCCTGGGGTCCTGGGATCAAGTCCCTCATCGGGCTCCCCACAGGGAGCCTGCTTCTCCCTCTGCCTGTGTCTCTGCCTTTCTCTGTGTCTCTCATGAATAAATAGTCTTAAAAAAAAAAAAAAGAGCCAAACCTCAATCAACCAGAATCTAATTAAGCAGAATCCTCAGCTCACTGTACCCACCTTTTGCAGAGAAACAGTGCCCATGATAAGAAACAAAACTACCACATAAACTGAGTACAAAATGGGTGTGTCGGGAGGGGTAATCTGTATAGGTGTGTGATTTAGGGCAACTTCTTTACACTCTCTGGTCCTCTAGTTCTTCAGTCTAGGTAGTGGTGTTAGCAGGGTTGACATAACCGATATAGGGTACTTCACACAGCACCTGAACTTAGTAAGAACTCAAATCTTAGCATATATTTCTACTCTATAAAGTCATCCAAAACCATCTTCCAGAGAACATTTTGGGGTGAGTCCCCATCCATCCCTCTCCTATTTCATCCCCATTTCCCAGAATAGACAATGATCGCTGATAGTGCGAACAAAAAGAATCTGTGATGTTACTTTCTGAAGCAGGGAAGAGAACCTAAAAATTTCTTCATACCTGGTAAGAAGTAAAGACAATATTCAGGTTCCATTTGCCTTCATACTTTTAATCTCACTGCCCCTCATTCCTCGAAAATGAACTGATCTTTAGCCCATGTGTGATGCAGACCCCACATTTAGCATCAACTGACCTCATATTACCATTGAATAACCCAGTCTCTATAACGGTGTGTTTGTCTCAGGCACAATGCAGAAATGGATAGGTCTGTGAAGTTCTCTAAGTACAGCATCATGCCCAATTAGGCACTTAATTGAGCACCACTTGCTGATGATGATAATGATCATTATTATCCCCACTACCAGCCTGAGGCAAAATTGTTGAAAAGACAAGTTGTTTTCCTAGCCTCAAACACCCAAGGGGCACTTTTTTTCCCTAGTGTTTCCTCCATTCCTTTTTCTCCCTCAGGTGGCCAGTGCCCAAAACCTTCTCCCACACCCATTACGCTGAGTTAGAGAGGACCAGTGACAGTTAAGAGGATTCAAAGAGATGGAATGAAGAGTCTTCAGATGAGTTTACAACATCACTAAAAGTATTACAGGAGACAGTAAAAAGACAAAAAGATCTAGGGGAACCTAGGATCTCCTACAACTTAGGCATGTGCTTGCTCCTCCAAAGTCAACAGAAACCAGCCTCAAAAACTGACGCACATGGGTAGCCCAGGTGGCTCAGCGGCTCAGCGGTTTAGTGCCACCTTCAGCCCAGGGCCTGATCCTGGAGACCTGAGATCAAGTCCCACGTCAGGCTCCCTGAGTGGAGCCTGCTTCTCCCTCTGCCTATGTTTCTGCCTCTGTGTGTGTGTGTGTGTGTGTGTGTGTGTCTCATGAGTTAAAAAAAACACCAACCTGAAGCACAGAGCTACAGAATAGACTCAGATTTTCTCAATGAGTCGATGTTACCAAGAAAGTCTGGGAAAATTAAACCAATATGTAGATGATGGCAACTGTTTACCTGATGTCATATAAGGAATGCCAAAATATCTATCCCAGTGGTCATTGAGGACAATCTCAAATGATAAATTATATAAGTAATATGTTAAATCATTCAGAGCCATGAAAACCACAGTTCCGATTTTTCGATGGGCTCCCAAGCAAACAAAATACCCCACAAGTGAAGGGTTATCAGAATGGTCTGAAGTTAAGATCACAATTTGTGGGGGAGGTCCTAGGCTTGCTTGCCTTCCTTTTTCCTTCCTACTCCTTGTAGCCATGGGGAGAACAGGGCGAGACAACCACAAAAGAGGACTACTTCCTTTTGCTTCGGACCAACCGTGCCCTGGACTCAGGTCTCCTTTCTCAAATTAATGGTCTGCCCACATGCTTTCATTCTTTACAAATGCCCCAAATCCACTTAACACAGTTAAAAATCTCCAGCTGAGTTTCCATCAGCACTCTCTGTGGAAAGAAGATACCAAATGAAAGTGAAACTGTGCATGTCTGGCCCCATGAAGGGTGAAATATTTGGATAATATATTGGACACTTCAAATACCTTCCATTTTCTGCTGAGCCAGCTGACTTGCTGGGAACTTGTTCTTTGAGAAGTAAAAAGTTAAGTGCTCTATTCCAAATCCTCAGTAGGGCAGTGAGCCTGACAGAGCATCAACTAGAGGAACCCAATTAGCGTAGTTTTTACCATGACAACGAGTGCATCTTCCTAAGAAATCAGTGGGGTTCACACCGTGAAGGGAAGGAAGGGAGACTGTCAGGAGAATGTGCTGACTTTGAAAGACCCCTTTTTGAAATGAGCCAAAATTATTCAGTTCCTCAAAATGCCTAGAAATGGAGATTATTCCTGTCAATGCTATGACATTTGTTTAGCTCACATATGCATAGTTTCTGGATGGTGGAAAGCATCAGCAAGAGCAAGAGTCTGAGAAAGTGCCCCACATACATGCATGGTTTATAAACCACCTGGAGTGGTGGCATTACAGCAGGAAAGATCCAAACACAGCTTTCTGCAAGTATCACTCAGTTGAAGAGATGCAGACATCACTGAAATTTTAAAACATGAATTAGAAGGTATTTTCATTCATTCATGAACTACCAGCACTGCTAAATAAATTTCCCCATCTCAAATGCTCTCCTCTCCCCTCGCCTACATCAATCCAAAACTCAAATTCCTATGCCATGAAGCTTTCTCCAATATCATCCCAGGCTCCACTAATCTTTTCTTTCAGAACCTATTTTAGATAAGGAGTCCACACCCCATACCTGAATATTAGAGTCTACATTATTTTATAATACTATTTAGTGTATTTATGTCATATTCCCCATTGTGACCAGTTTCTTCAAGGGCATGCTACTTCTGTACCCTCAAAGCACCACATAATATTAGGTGAGAGAAATGCCTAATAAGAATGTACGTGGTGCTTGATTACTAAGAGAACTCATGCACCTGAGTCTAATTTAAGGCTGACTACATGACCTTGAACTTAGTGCCTCTAGTGCTGCAGCAGAAAATAAGACTGCCCTTCGATGTGCTCCACAGAAAATGAAGGGGATGGAACACTAGTGGGTAAGAATCTGCTACCACTGTGGATTTCCTTACTGCACATTGCTTGGATTAAGAAGAAGAAAAGGATGACTCATCACTTGCAGTCCAGTCTCAGTAGGTATTTATAGCCAACTCTAGAAATAATGTTCTCACAACTGCATGCCTTAATTCTATCCTTCCTTCAAGGCTCAGCTTGGCTGTTACTTCCTCCATGATTCCTTCCTTGTTTCTTCATCCAGGACTCTTACACTCTTCCGAAGTTACCAGAGGATTTTATCTTTCCTCCCTTCATGACATCGGACGTTCTGCCTCATGTTGTTGCTATCTATATTCTTGTTTCCTCTCCCTAGTAGACAGACACATGACATGATACGTACATGATACTAGTAATAGCTAACACTTACTGCATATATACTATTAGCTAAGTGTCGGTGAAGTACTTTATGTACATCATTTGATTTAATACTCCTACAATCGTGTTGAAGTAAATATTATTCACATTATCTCAATTTTACAAAGGAGAAACTAGGCTTGAAAATATTAATTTGTCCCAGATCATACAACTAGTAGGTGTCATAGGTAGAATCTGATTTCAGTCAGCAGTGTTTAAAAAATATACTATCATGACTCTTAATAAATGGTGAGTGAGACCTTCCCCTAGGGGTGCCTGGGTGGATGAGTTGGTTAAGGGTTGGCCTTTGGCTCAGGTCAAGATCCCAGGGTCCTGGGATCAAGCCACAGCATCGGACTCCTTGCTCAGCAGGGAGTTTGCTTCTCCCTCTCCCTCTGCCCTTCCCCACTCCTACTAGTGCTCTCCCTCTTGCTCACTCTCTCTCTCTCTCAAATAAATAAATAATCTTTTTTAAAAAATGGTGAAGGAACAGTGCTCACTTCAGCAGCACATATACTAAAAAAAATGGTGAAAGAACAAAGAAATGTAATGAATTAAAATATAGAACTGTCTTACCTAAAACAGGCTTTCCAGCTATGTACTCTCCTTTAGGCTAAGACTGATCAAGGGTCTGGTACCACCTACTAGTAAAAGAATAATCAGGCCCAAAGTAAAAGCAAGAGATCAAATAATAGTGTTTTAATGTCACCTGTTAATCACCCAAGGAGACACTGGGTTATGTTTTCAGCAGCTCCTTAATCCACATACTACCCAAAGTTCCCATCTGAAAATTTTGTATAACTGCCCACCAAGAATACATTGGAATTTTCGAACTACCCTCACTCTTCAGGCTGGGTAGTCAAGTTCTGGGCAAAGTGAGTCCACAAAGATCAGCTAAAATTTCATCATTTTTCATAAAACTACAGAATACAATCCTACCAGCAGTGTTTAACTCTAGAGTCAGCATAAGATGAGCCCTGCTTGTACATATGCCATACTCAGTCTTGATATCAAATAGTAGCATTTTCATTGACTCAATCAAAAGTAGTTAGTGAGCAAAAGCATAGACCTACAAATGTTTGGTATAAAAAACAAGTAGAGGGGTATGTGTCTGGCTTAGTAGGAAGAACATGCAACTCTTGATCTCAGGGTCATGAGTTTGAGTCCCAGGTTAGGTGTAGAAATTAGTCAAATAAATTTTTTTTTTAAAGTTGATTTAAACTTTTTTTTTTTCATTTTTCTAACTATAGGGGTGCCTGGCTGGCTCAGTCAGTAGAGAATGAGACTCTTGATCTCAGGGTTGTGAATTCAAGCCCCACATTGGATGTAAAGATTACTTAGAAATAAAATCATTATAAAAATAAAATATCAAAAAAATTTTAACTATGCTACTTTAGCCTTTATCTGAAGTCCCTCACAGTGGCAGGCCCACAACTGACCACACACAACATCCCTCTGGATGGGCAATGTGGATAACTAGGAAAGAGCACAAATATTGTTTCTCCAGAAAAAAATTATGTTATCTTGCAACTCCATTGTAAAGATAGTCCAGTGTTTCAGAGGTTAGATGCTGATGCCACTCACCCTGAATTCAAATTCAGGCACTACAACTATCTTTAACTACTTAACCACTCTGTGCCTCCATTACCCTATCTCTAAAGTGGGAAAATGGGGCACCTGGGTGGCTCAGTCAGTTAACCATCCATCTCTAGATATAAACTCAAGTCTCAAATCCCAGGGTCATGAGTTCAAGCCCTGCACTGGGCTCCACACTGGGCCTGGAATGTACTTAATTAAAAAAAAAAAAAAAAGCTAAATGGGATAATAATAGAATCTCCTTTACAGAACTATAAGGATTAAATAAGTTATATATACAAAACACTGGTGACAAATAAGTGTTATAGAAGTACTGCTATAATTATTCCAATATATAAGTATTTCCTAATATTCAAGGTCTACATAGTATAGTAGTTTTCAACCGGGGACTATTTTATCTCAGGGACATTTAGCAATCTCTGGAAACATTTTTGTCACCAAAAAAGGGGGTGAGAGGATGCTACTGGCTTCTAGGGGGTAGAGCCCAGGGACAACGCTAAACATCCTACAATGAATCCTCCCATCCAAAACAGACCTCTACCACAAAGAATTATCTGGTCCAAACTATTAATAAAATCAAGGTTGAAAAAACCTGCATATAGGCAATCACCACTTTATTGAAAACTCAATGAAGTAAAACTCCAAGGGACAAATGCCAACGAGTAACAGATGATAATTTCATTTCAAAAAGCCTTTACCAAAGGATCCTTTCTTTTTTTTTTTTTTTTTAAAGATTTATTTGTTTATTCAAGAGAGAGAGAGGCAGAGACATAGGCAGAGAAGCAGGCTCCCTGCAGGGAACCTGATGTGGGACTCAGTCCCGGGTCCGGGATCACGCCCTGAGCCAAAGGCTCAACTGCTGAGCCACCCAGGCATCCCAAAGGATCCTTTCAATATCAGAACTCAATATACTTATGGGTGACTGATTAACTATAGCTTCCTTCATAGAATAGACTTGATTATAAATATAGACATATATATATATGGGAAAATTTTATAAATTTAATCCTACTTAAAAATTTGAAGAAAAAAATTTAAGGCAAACTGTACATAGAAATCTTGTCAATGAGAGCAGCCCAGGTGGCTCAGCGGTTTAGCGCCGCCTTCAGTCCAGGGCCTAATCCTGGAGACGCGGGATCCAGTCCCACGTAGGGCTCCCGGCATGGAGCCTGCTTCTCCCTCTGCCTGTGTCTCTGCCTCTGTGTGTATGTGTGTGTGTGTGTCTCATGAATAAATAAATAAAATCTTAAAAAAAAAAGAAATCTTGTCAATGATTTCAAAATGCAAGTAGTTATTCCCTCGCTACAATATTTTGTGGAGTTAGCTCCTTAAAGAAGTCAACTGTAATTGACAGGGAAGGGAGTCAGAGAAAAAGTTAACATCTTTTTTGTTTTTTAAGATTTTATTTATTTATCTGAGACAGAGAGAAAGTGAGAGAGAGCATGCGCAGGGGGTGGGGAGAAGCAGAAGATGAGGAGAAGCAGGGGGTGGGGAGAGGGAGAAGCAGGCTCGTGGAGCCTGAAGTGGGGCCCAATCCCAGGACACTGGGATCATGACCTGAGCAGAAGGCAAATATTTAACCTACTGAGCCACCCAGGCTAGTGGCTAAAGCTAAATATCTTATGCGTTTTATACATTTTAGGGCTATATCCCCTAAAGCTAGTATCTTATACATCATTGTCAGTCGAAGACAAAGCATATCTGAAACAATAACCAAAGTTAAAGAGCAAAGAGAGGGTTTGCATCAACATCTACTTCACAGGATCAACTTGTAGAATGTGGCTCCTCTATAAAGCCAACTTTAATTATCTAGATATTGTCTCATCTATCTCATGATTGGTTACTGACTGGAGGATTCAACCAACATAGTCAAAACACTGTGTCTGAGATGGCGCTAAAACATCAACTGGTCAATTGACGAAGAAAAATATATCAACCAAATTACCTTCTTGCAGTGTTTCACCCTAATTCTTCCCAAACAAACCAATTCCCAACATTTAATTGGATTGGTTTTAGGTCTTATCCAGTTGTTTGGACTTTAAGTAACAAAGACTCCTTGTTCCTGGAATCTCTATTTTCAGAACCACAACTTTCCCTCTTCTTCAAGGTGAATTGTATGTCCAATGTACCTATTATATGCTCAGCATTGTATGCAAAAGACAGTTAAGTCTAGAGGCAAAGGGGATCCCTGGGTGGTGCAGCAGTTTAGCGCCTGCCTTTGGCCCAGGGCGCGATCCTGGAGACCTGGGATCGAATCCCACATCGGGCTCCCGAATCCCACATCGGGCTCCCGGTGCATGGAGCCTGCTTCTCCCTCTGCCTATGTCTCTGCCTCTCTCTCTCTCTCTCTCTCTCTCTCTCTCTCTGTGACTATCATAAATAAATAAAAAATTTAAAAAGAAAAAGTCTAGAGGTAAAAATCAAGCTTATTCACATGAAACAAAGGATAACTTTTGAGAGTGTATATTCCAGTTCTAGATTTGATAGTTAAGACTGTGATTATGAGGGGGGGGGGAAGAAAAAGAAAAAAAAAAAGACTGTGATTATGAGTACAGGTTGTTAACCAACTTACAGAGCTAGAGTTCTCAAAGTGGACTTTCATGAGCTGGATCTTGAGAACTAGAAGGCAGAATGTGAATTGGTCTTTGGAATAATACTGACATGAGTTCAAATCCCAACTCCATTATTCCTTAGCTACTTAACTTTGAGCTAGTTATTTAACCTTTCTGAACTTCAGTGTCACCATCTGTTTTAGAATAAAGATAATGCTATCTTTCCAATTGGGTAGTTGTGAGGATTAATCACTATAATGAAGATTAAGGACGTCTGGGTGGCTCTGGTCGAGCACCTGCCTTCGGCTCAGGTCATGATCTCGGGGTCCTGGGATTGAGTCCCACGTCATGCTCCCCACAGGGAGCCCACTTCTCCCTCTGTCTATGTCCCTGCCTCTCTCTCTGTGTCTGTCATAAATAAATAAATAAAATCTTTTTAAAAAAATAATGAAGATTAAATAAAATAGCACAGTTTAGATCACATTATATAGGGTGGCCACAAGTCCCTATGCATACCAGTGACATATTATTTGTATGTTCCCCTTCACCGCACAAATTTTTCTTCATTTTTCTGGATGATTCTTTCCTGTTAATGGTTGGAAATCATTTATCCAGTATCTGAGAGCTATTTTGGTTCTTAAACTATTGTTCTACACACTCCATATGCATAAGATTATAAAAGAAAAAATTTTCTCAAAAGAGAGAGCACTCAGGTAACTTCTATTTAGTGTGTATAGGGACTATGTGACAATTCTTTTAAGTAATCATTAAGTGCAAGCCACCGTTTTTATTTTCCTTGGTGTTTTGTCATTATTCAGAAGAGGAGTTGGAGAAAAAAATGGAAAGAGAAAGAGGAGGCGGAGGAGAAAAAAAAGAGAAAAAGGAGAAAATCGAGAAAGATGAAGAGTTACATACATAGACAGAAGGTAATCCAGGCAAAGATCAGCATAAACAGCTACAAAGGCAAGAATGAGTCAGCTAAGCATAAACTGACCCATCTGATTGGATCACAAGGAGTATTTCTGGTATAACGAGGCATCTTTTTTTGTTTTTTTTTAACTAGAATCTCAGAATACAAGAAGCACAATCCAATCCCACGATGGTGGAGAAGGGAAACTGGCAAGAACCTATCAGGGTTTTCTGAAACTCAGAAGTTAGCAGGAAAGCAGAGACTCCTTAAGCACCCGGATGTTCTCAGGTGTGGCCTGTGTGCCCTCTCTCTCGGCCCTCTCATTACCAGACTTGGGAATCAAAACAAATTAGAGCTCCAATTGGCGATACAGAACCCGCAGTGGCCAGTTTTGATACTGGGCTAGGCTGTGCAGGTTGAACCCTGGAGGTTTAATGTACCTCGGTTCTAATGAGGATGAAAACCAAGGTCTGCCAACATGTTAATAAACAAATGATGTTCAATGATACAAGGCCCATAAATATGTACAAAGTAAATATGAGCACAGAATCATTTAGTCAACAAATACTATTGAATACCTATTATAAATCAGGAGCTACAGTGGGTGCTGAGTAAACCAAAAGAGACAGATCTTTGCCTTCATGGAGCTCACAGCACAGTGTGGGAGACAGACGCCAGACACATGGACAGATAAATAATTACAGACAAGGAAAAATCTACCTACCACACCTCCCTCATTGCAACCCGAACTTACCCGTTCCATATACTATATATCCCATTCCCAGCAAAATCCAAGTAGGCAGAGGGAAAAGTGATCTTTAGAGAGCGACTTCTCTCAGATAATCTATGTATGATTTTAGGAGTGGCCATTTGGCGACAGTATTCATCCCAAAGGAATGGCTGTGATGGTGGCATTCAAAGCAGTGTGGCACACCAGGGGAAGTTGTATAGTTTGGCTCTCATTTAGCACACCTCACTGCACAGTGAAGCCATCTGTTCCTGCCCTAATGTTCCCTAAACGATGGACAGGGGAGAGAGCTGACTCATGTATGTCAAGTGTCAAGCATGAACATATTCCATGTTCTATTCCCTTGACAAAAGATAACAGTTCTCTGATATGGGCAAAAATTTTTATTTTGCTAGTCCTTGCGTATATTTATGCATTCACATATTCAACAAATATTTACTGAGTGCTTACAACATGCCAAGCACTGCCAGGCACCAGACGAAAAGAAAGACATGGTCCCTACCCTCAGGGAGCTCATAGTCTATCAGGAAGATGAAACACTAAACACACAGTTATAAGAGAGTATAATAGGGTGCCTGGGTAGCTCAGTGGTTGAGCATCTGCCTTTGGCTAAGGTCATGATCCCTGGGTCCTGGGATCAAGTCCTGCATCAGGCTCCCCATGGGGAGCCTGCTTCTCCCTCTGCCTATGTCTCTACCTCTCTCTGTGTCTCTCATGAATAAATAAATAAAATCTTTAAAAAAGAGAGAGAGAGAGTGAGAGTATGATAAATCCTAGAATGGAATAATCACAAAGTGCTGCAGACACGTTAGAACACTTGATTGAGTCTAAGGGGAAAGGAAGAGACTGAGCAGGAAGGCTTCAAAAAGCAGGAAGCACTTGAAAGATTAGTAAGAGTAAGCTAGACAAAGAAGGAAACATTTCAGGCAGGGAACAAGGGCAAAGAAATGGATACAAGAGCCATAACATATCATGTTATGTATGGGTAGGAAAACCATTGAGCCTAGTACCCAACATAGTCCCAATTTACTTCTGTTACCCAGGCAGAATTATAAATAGCAGCCTTTTTCATTTTCAAAAATGTCCCAGTTTGGACAATATATTATGCAGTCACCCTGCATATATGAGGAACTCCAAGTAGTTTGAGAGGCAGCATGATAAAGCAGAAGTTGCACAGACTCTGGAGGCATAAGTCTGAACCAAAACAAGGCAAGATAGTTACTGGATGATTTGATTTGCCATTTTAAAAATTCTAACCACAAAAAAATAATAAAATAAAGAAAATAAAATTCTAACCACAAAGTCAAGTTTCCAGCCCATGCATGCTACCTTCTTTCCTTCTCCAAGTCTAGGCCATTAGATTCAACTTATATATTCCCAGGATCAGCTCTGCCATTTACTAACTGTATGGCCCAGGGCAAGTTGATTCAACACTCTGATCCTCAGCTCCCCACCTAGAACATGAGTATTTCTTCAAACATTCAGCAAATAATTATATATTGATTTTAATGTACATGTACTGTGCTAGGATTATCTCTACATGGTTCTTTACCTCATGGAGCTTACAGTCCAATAGGAGACACAGATATATAAGAAGCAATTTTAAGTTTACCAATTTATTTCATGAGGGTAGCACAACTCTTATATCCAAAATGATAAAGACAACATTCATACACATGTCCATGCACACTCATACATATATAAGGTATTGACCCATCTCAGTTATGAATAGATCTAAAAATGCTAAGTAAAATATTAGTCAATCAAATATAGCAGTATATTAAGATTAAAATCTTATGACACAAGCAAGATTAATTCCTCAAATTCCTTTAATATCAGCAATCTACAATCATAATATATCCCACATTAATACAGCAATGAAAAGTTTCTATATAACCCTCTTAACAGATATCAAAAGATATTTATTGAATTCCAAGTTGTGTTCCTCATAAAATCTTAGTAAATTGCAAATAGAAGGATAATCACTTAACATTATAAAGAATATTTTTATTTCAAACCAAAAGCCAGCATCAGCATCCCAATTAATACTAAACCTAGAGCAGTGGTTCTATTATACCTAAATAGAGTATTTTCAGAATTAGAGATATTTAAAGAGCTGGTGCATTAAATATGGTTAAAACCTATAACTGCAAAAAAAACTGGTAACTGCTATTACTATTGGGGATTATTGTTATTGTTATAATTGTTTTTTTTTAAAGATTGTATTTATTTATTAACGAGAAGCACAGAGAGAGAGAGAGAGGCAGAGACACAGGCAGAGGGAGAAGCAGGCTCCATGCAGGGAGCCCAATGTGGGACTCATTCCCAGGCATCCAGGATCACGCCCTGGGCTGAAGGCGGCGCTAAGCCGCTGAGCCACCCAGGCTGCCCTATAATTGTTGTTAAAGCTACAACACAAGGCAAATGAACACTGGGGCATGGCTGAAAATTATAGGGATAAAAGCCAGATCATAGAGCTCCCTATGTGCTCTACTAAAAAGATGGTTGTTTTACGTTCTAGATGAATGGAATGAAAAAAACAGAGCAGTGACACGAACATATCTATGTTTAAAAGATTGCTGTGAGACAGATATAGATATAGATAAATGATTACTGTGACAGGAGTGTGCATTTGCATTGTAAGAAGATAAGGGCAGGATCAGGAAACCAGTTGGTCACCCAAAAAATGAACATGAGGTAAAGAAAAGAATGCTTGAAATAGAGGCGCTAGAAAAATGTTGGCACTAGGGACAGAGATACATAGGTATGTTCAGAATATATCTAGACGGCAAAGTTTCCATGACTGTCAGTGGACAAGACATGGGAAAGAAGAAAAAGGAGAGGAAGTATAGAGGTAGACAGACTAGTCAGGTTTTTCAGGGCATGTTCAAATGATTTATATTTACAAATGATTTATATTCCAACAGCAATGTGAGGCCACTAAAGAGATGTAAGCACGAATTTGATGTGATAAGATTTGTGTTTTCTGTAGCTCTTTCAACTGCTGGGTAGAGAATAGTTTGGAGAAGAACTGAGGTAGAAGCAAAAAGGCCAGTTAGGAGGCTGTTACAAGGAAATGACTGAAACCGATAAGTGCCTTTCTGGACGTGGGTGATCATTTTCCAAAAGAAGAAATTCTGGAAGGAAGGTAGGTTTCAGAGAAAGGATTAGGAGTTTTATTTGGAAGCATCCAGAAGATGTCACATAGGTAGCTGTACACAAGGGCCATACGTTGGAGATGGAGACAAGGGAGTCAAAATCACACTGGCTATAGTGAAGAGCATGACTGGAAGGGTGCAATGACTGGGGCCAAAAAGATCAGTTTGCTTTCTGTTAATAGAAAAATAAAAGTGTTCCACCCTAGACATACTTAAAAATATTTTTAAAGATTTTAGTTTAAGTTCTCTTAAAACGACAGGAAAGGGACACCTGGATGGCTCAGTCGGTTGTGCATCTGATTCTTGGTTTCAGCTCAGGTCATGAGATCCTGCATCGTGGGATCGAGCCCCTCATCGGGCTCCACACTGCATAGAGCCTGCTTAAGATTCTCTCTCTCCAGGACACCTGGGTGGCTCAGTAGTTGAGTGTCTGCCTTCGACTCGGGGCATGATCCTGGGGTCCTGGGATCGAGTCCTGCATTGGGCTCCCCACAGGAATCCTGCTTCTCCTTCTGCCTATGTCTCTGCACCCCCCGCCATAAATAAATAAATAAATAAATAATCTTTAAACTAAAAAAAAAGATTCCCTATGCACCCCCCCCCCCACTCTGCTCATGTGCATTCTCTCTCTAAAATAAATAAAAGACAGGAAATATACAAGAAATCCCAACAGATGATCAGCCACGGAAGTAAATTATATAGGAAATTTAAAAGGAATACTCTGTGGTGACACTATACACACTACCTATTCCTTAGGGCTCCCAGTCAAATTACAATAGTCTCTGTACTCTCCTTCTTAGGAACAAAGGGTAAAATTGGGTTGCTGATACTCTTAGAAATTTCTAAGGGTAAAAGACTGAAATGCAACATGCTGGATTACAGAGCTGGTAATATGATAATTACAAATTTCTATCCTCTCCAGAGTAGCAGCCACAGAGCACTTCTAATTGATTAGGCTGAAAGAACTGAGGCTTTGGCAAAAGCCACTCTCTCCTTCGTCCAAAATTCCCATTGGAAATCACACCACAGTGTCCAGGAAAGTACTAGAATCACAATAAGTAGAAAAATTGGGAGCACTTGTGGCACTCATGAAAATCATATAGGGAAAGAAGTTTCTACTGATAATGAGAAACTGAATGAATAAAGGGGAGATATGTCAAAAGTTCAAGAGCAAGGTCATCATCTGTTAAAACATAATATATAGTTCAATAATTAAAACTATTTGCTAATAAAAAAACTATTTGCTAATAAGAAAAACTAGACACATAGATCACTGAAAGAGACTAAACAGAAAAATAGACCTAAACAAAATATAGAAATTGTTTCAGATAAAAGTGGCACTCCAAGTTGGTAAGAAGGAATTATTCAGTAAATTGTTTGCATCAAGTGGCTAGTTATTTGAAATATGAGAAAGGCTGCAGCCCTAGCCCCATTCCTTAAATCAAAATAAATTCAATTAGATTGAAATACCTACAATACTAAAAATAAGAGAGATTAGGTGTTGTGGAAAGAAGATGATTTCAGCTTTGAGGTGCCTTACACTGTCCAAGGTAAGCTACCGGGGAGGTCCTTAAGATGAGTACGGCACTCAGGGAAGAGGAAGGAGCTGAAGACAGAGATTTCAAAATCATCTGTATATACAGAGTAATTTAAGCCATCAGGACCGATGAGATTGAGAAATTATGTGGAGTGAGAAGGGGGTCTACAATGTAACCCCCAAAACACCTACATTTATGAGATGGACAGAAGAAGCAACAACAAGGACAGAGTTCCCAGAAATAGACAAGATGTTTCACCAAAGTCCTGGGAAAAGAGGTTTGAGAAGGGAGTGGCCAGCAATGTGAAATGTGACTAGGAAGACAAGACAAAGTAGGGGCAAGTAGGGGCAAGTAGGGGCACCTGGGTGGCTCAGTCAGTTAAGCATCCAACTAGTGATTGCAGCAGAGGTCATATTCTCACGCGTCATGAAGTCGAGCTCCCTATTGGGCCTCCACGCTCAGCAGAGTCTGCTTGAGATTTCCTCTCTCTCTCTCTCTCTCTCTGTCGAGCTCTCTGCCCCTCCCCCCACTGAGTGCTTGTTTGCTCTCTCTCTAAAATAAATATCATTTTATTTTTTTAAAGATTTATTTATTTATTTATTCATGAGAGACAGAGAGAGCAGAGACATAGGCAGAGGGAGGAGCAGGCTCCATGCAGAGAGCCTGACAAGGGAGCCCGATGTGAGACTCCATCCTGGGACTCCAGGATCACACCCTGGGCTGAAGGCAGGCGCTAAACCACTGAACCACCCAAGGATCCCCCAAATATAATTTTCAAAAAAGAGAGAAAAGTACCCACTGGACATTGTACAAGGGAGATAGGAAAAGTACATTTTGATGAGTGTTGACACTAACAGTTTAAGTGTATTGAGGACTGAAAAGTATAGACAGTGAGTACCGAGAAATCATTCCCCAAGTGTGGAATTAAGGGAAGATGAATGAAGTAATCTCATTATATATTACAATATACAAAATTATATATTACAATAATATTGTAATAACTTTGTATGGTGACAGATGATAACTACGCTTGTAGGGAAAAGAAGGGAATTATACAGGGCAATTAAAGATGGTGTTGTAGGTTGACTTGTGTTCCCCAAAAAGATATTGGGGAAGTCCTACTCCTGAGTACCTCAAAAGGTGACCTTATTTGGAAAGAGTCACTGCAAATATAATTAGTTAAGAATAGGTCATGGAGGGGATCCCTGGGTGGCTCAGCGGTTTAGCACCTACCTTTGGCCCAGGGCCTGATCCTGGAGTCCCAGGATGGAGTCTCACATCGGGCTCCCAGCATGGAGCCTGCTTCTCCCTCCTCCTGTGTCTCTGCCTCTGTGTGTGTGTGTGTGTGTGTGTGTGTGTGTAATAAATAAATAAATAAATAAATAAATAAATAAATCTTAAAAAAAAAAAAAAGAATAGGTCATGGAGTAGGGTAAGGCCTTAATCCAAAATGATAGGTGTCCTTATAAGAAAAAGAGAATGCCATGTGAAAAAAGACACACACAGGTAGAATGCCATGAGAAAGGAGGAGAGATCAGATGCCAAGGACAAAAACGGCCATGACCAGAAACTAGGAGGAGGTAAAAAATTCTCGCTTGAATAGAGTTTCAGAAGGAGCATGGCCGTGTCAACATCCTGATTTCAGAGTTCCATCCTCCAGAAGAGCGAGAGAATCAATTTCTGTTGTTGTAAGCTACCAGGTTTGTGGTACTTCGTTACAACAGCCCTAGGAAAGGAATACATAGGGGGATGCAAGGAAAGTGTTGTTTTTTTTTCTTAAAAAATTGGAAGAAACTTAATCATGCTTTCAAAATCTGATGGAATGAGCCAATCTAGAAGGTGAAGGTAAAAGCACAGCAAATAAAACAAAATAGGATGAGAGAGACTAGCTCAATGTTTGCCATTTCCTTTCTTGTCGGGCAAGCAAAAAGAATTCACTTCTCAGACTCTTGTATGGTTAAAAGTGGCCATGTGTCTGGGTTCCGGTCCATTTCCAGATCTGACCCATACAAGCTTTCAAGCATTATCTTCTCTCCCTTCCCTCATCTGCTGGCTGGCCATCTCTACACCCAGGCAAACACTGGATACCGCAGGCTGAAGAGGAAAGAGCCTACATTAGTCTGAGCCGACAAGGAACACAGCAACGTTCACTCCCACCCCATGTTGCCCACTGGACTTGCTCTGAATGAGACATAAATATCTTTTATTAATCCAATAAGCTTTCCAGATTTATCTGTTACAGAAAGTATACCATTATCTTAACGACTATAACAGAAGTCCCTGAAATGACAGGAAATGAGGGGATACAAAACAAAAATTGGAGGACTTGGTCTTAGGAAATGGACACTTCTATTAAAACAGTAGAGAAATAAGAAAAGAGGAAAGTGAATAAAAGTTCGTGCGTTGGAGAGAGAGGTTGAGGAAATTCCCATCTGATGCCTTCTATTTTTTCTGCAATGTAGGAGATGGCATGTTTTCCCGCAACAATTGGAGGTTCAAGAGAGTGGAGAAGTAGAGAAGAAAAAATAACTTGTGTGGTGAACAAGCAAAAGAACCGAGCAGGGAAACAGACTGACAAGAATCACTGTAGGCCTGCAGTGTTTATGTTCACTGAACAAACATTTACTGGCCTCTTCTATGCAGAGCACCTGTTCTAGGAGTTAGTGTTACTGCAGCACACAAAACAAACAAGATCCATACTGTCATGAAAAGATGAACAAAAAGGAAAATATCTAGAGAAATGACTTATTGTATTGCAGAATTCCACTCAAGCCAAATATCAATGGGCACAAATATTATTGAATCTAGAAGCAGCATGGCCAATACTAATAAATGACAATTCTGTCCTATATACGTCCCTACAATGCACTGACCTGTACAGGACAGGACTCTTACCTACATGCCTATCACAACCCCCAGATGAACAAATGAACAAAGAGTTCTTATAGGTTACACATGTCTCAAAGATCGTGATGATTTAAAATCTATCACTCTAAAATTAGCCGACCGGGCCTTTGGAAGTGTGTCTAACATAAAGTCGGCTGTTGCTAACTGGCTTACAGGGGAGCTTGGCATAAATGCAACTTCAGCTTTATCATCTATTTAAATTCCATGTTTGAACCTCAAGGTAAGAGGGTCTAGTTGTCCTTGGTCGAAATGTTAAGGGGGGATGTCTGGGTGGCTCAGCGGTTCATTGTCTGCCTTTGGCTCAGGGCATGATCCTGGGATCCGGGATCGAATCCCTCATCGGGCTCCTTGCAGGGAGCCTGCTTCTGTCTCTGCCTCTCTCTCGTTCTCTCATGAATAAATAAATAAAATCTTTTTTAAAAATGAACTGTTAAAGAAAGCTTTGATATCCTTGGTTTCTCTTATTTTTTTTTAAGATTTTTTTTATTTATTTATTCATGATAGTCACAGAGAGAAAGAGAGAGGCAGAGACAGGCAGAGGGAGAAGCAGGCTCCATGCACCGGGAGCCCGACGTGGGATTCGATCCCGGGTCTCCAGGATCGCGCCCTGGGCCAAAGGCAGGCGCCAAACCGTTGTGCCACCCAGGGATCCCCTTGGTTTCTCTTAATAACTCCATCTACTAAGACTTCACCTAAGGTCTCTTTGAACCTATAGAGGTACAGTAAAATGAGCACAGGTTTGAGGGTCTCATAGATTTGGACTTAAATCTAAATTTGCATTTAGCCATGCGGTCTTAGGCCCATTGACAAATTTCTATCTGACCTTATTATTTCCTCTATAAAATAGGGACTCTCCATAGCAGTTTCTGAGGATTAAATCAGACTACAGAAGTTAAATACTCATTAGGATAGTTCATTCAGGGGCACCTGGGTGGTTTAGTTGGTTAAGTGTCTGCCTTTGGCTCAGGTCATGATCTCAGGGTCCTGGGATTGAGCCTCGTCAGGCTCCCTACTCAGTGGGAGCTTTTCCCTCTCCTTCTGCCTCTACCTGTTTGTTCTCTCTCTCAGAAATACATTTAAAAATCCTTAAAAAAAAAAAAAAGGATCATTCATTCCATTTCCTCCTTATATTTGCACTCTCTCTGGAGGTAATGGAAGTCTAAAGCATACTCCCCATTCAGGAGAATCTCACTGCCTTTGGTCCTGAAAAGACCACCTTTATTTTTTTAAAAGGTTTTATTTATTCATGAGAGACACACAGAGAGAGAGGCAGAGACATAGACAGAGAGAGAAGGAGGTCCCCCACGAGAAGCAGGACTCAATCCCAGGACTCTGGGATCACTCCCTAAATCTAAGGCAGATGCTCAACCACTGAGCCACCCAGGCGTCCCAAAAGACCACCTTTAATTACCAATATATGTAATCCTAGCCTCCTTGGACTTGACAACCAGACCACTTGGTAATTTTACAATCTTAGATCCCAGATTTCTCTAAGCCTTCATCTTTATAGATAGAATTCTTAATTTTAGGGACGCCTGGGTGTCTCAGTGGTTCAGCGTCTGCCTTTGACTCGGCATGATCCCAGAGTCCCGGGATCAAGTCCCACATCGGGCTCCCTGCATGGAGCCTGCTTCTCCCTCTGCCTCTGTCTCTGCCTCTGTGTGTGTGTGTGTGTGTCTCCCATGAATAAATAAATAAAATCTTAAAAAAAAGAATTCTTAATTTAAAAATAAGTGAAAATTCTTCAGTTAAAACAAAGTTTCAAAAGTGGCTTCTTGGAACAAAATTCAACCTCAGTTACTTAAAGCTACACATAATTTCCTATAAAGAGACCGCAGGTCCTTGGGGGAACCCTTCTTTTCTTTATGAGGACATTTGCATTTGAAATATTTGCTGGTTTACCAGAGGAAAAAATGGGTTGAAAAATAAAAGGTCATTTTATAAACTATATTTTAATGCTCTGAAAATTGGAATTTACCAAATAAACTACATTGAGAAGCTGGGGAATACCCAACTCTCCAGGAGTTAAAAGAAAGCCTTTGTCCCTTCTGGAATGATCTGCTAAATAAATACTTCCTACTGTATAACTTTAGGAGACACGTTACGGTTAAAGGAACCCAATACCTGCATAGAACTGATAACACACATCTCTGTAACTCAGGGAATAAAGTAATAAGTATGGCTGTGGAGCACTATTTCCGCCGTCTCTTCTGGGAAAGATAACTTTTTACACAAACTCATTTTTCATTTCTACCACATTGTCTTCCTTTTCCAAACAGGATATAAAGTGATTTCACAGGCACCTCTCGAAATGAGCACTGAGAAAAGCTTCCCCTCACACAAAAGCCTACCCACCTCTTAAAAGACTCTAAAATTAGAAAGGCATTCTCTTTCACAAAAATGGAAGCAATGCTGCTAACCTACTTTGCACAATTCTTCAAGGCAGGCCTAACTACCTTTCCTCAGCTTCCTTGAGCTCTGACATTCTGTGAAATACTTCAGGCTACCAAGCCACTAATTGGCCCCTTGGAAAGACCATTTTCTCACCACTAATGTTAGGCCTTAGAATGATTCCATCCTTTCCAGAGTTCCTCATCAGAAAGGTCGTAGATTCTTTTCCCTTGACTTGTTTGCATGCACAATGCCAGCTGTGTCTTGGGAAATTGAAAACTATCTTTTCCTCTTTCAAATGGGTAATTTTTTATTTCTCCTAGCTGCATTTAAGTTACACCCGAGAATGTAACTAAAGAGGCAGCACTGTGCAGTGGGAAGAAGGCTAACCTAAGAGTTATAGACTAGAGTTCTAGCCCCAAGTCCTCTGTTTAGTAACCACATAATCATGGAGAATAGTTTGATGCTTCTGAGCTTCCTCCACTATCAATAAAGACAATGAAAACAACAGTAACACACACTGATTGGGTCTATCTCACAGGGTAATTGCGAAGATCAAATGAGATCATGTGACAATAGTAACTGCTTACCATTTACAGAAAGCTCTCTCATATGCCTTAGTTCATTTAATTCTGTAGAAGCACTTTGAAAATTATAAATGGCTGTGTTAAGCATTGCAATAATCACATGCATGAAATCAGCCACACCCAAAAGCCATAACAAACCTCTTTAAATGTTTATGGCATTCATTCCAATTTATATATAGCCCCATTAGTTGTACTTTCGTTCCTTCTAATGTCATTTTTTTCTTCTAATGTATGCCAGGGTAAAAACCTTAACCTTCTAGGACAAGAAAACCACATTAAAATATATCAGTTAAACAGCTCAGATCCTTATTCATTTATTGCATTATTTTATTTACATATCATTCTATATTTTTAATTATAAATTGCAGCACATGCACAGACTTTATGTATGATTTGTATGTATAAAAGAGACTGTTCTAAGAAATGTGAACATAAATCTACCTCACTGCTTCTTAAGAATAATATTCAGTCAAAATAACACCTCACTGCTTCTTACGTAGGAACAGTATTCATAGTCATAATAATAACAGTGTTATATCAATAAACACATTTGAAAAATATGGTAATCATAAGTGCTGCTCACCAAACATTTATATTTCTCCTCCTTCCCAGATACTGGGACTGCTTTCCCTACAGAAATACACACATTAGGTATGGCCATGTGACTAACTTTGGTCAACAATGCCCAAGTGGAAGTGAAACGTGTCACTTCTGGGTGGAAGCTTTAAGAGCCAGTGCATAATACATCACACAGTCTTTGTCAAGGAAAGGGAGCCCGCAATGTTAGAGATGGCAGTTACTCTGTCAACCTGAGTCCTGGAATGATGATGACCTGAGTCAGACCCTCAAGCAACCAAAACTATATAGCCAAAACAAGATATTAAGTTTTGTTACTTTAATCCCCAAGAGTCACAGTTTGTTCCTGAAACACAATGTCCTATCCTGCGTAATATAGATTTCATGATTACAAATTTGGACTCTGAATTCAAAAAGCTCAAATTTAACTTCCATTTCAGATGTCTATAAAATGTATTATGGAACCTCCCTGAGCTTAACTTTTCATATGTAAAGGGGGCAAGAACAATATCTATGTCATAGGGTAGTTTTGAGGGATTAAATGAAAGAGTATAAGTCTATGAAAAGTGTCTAGCATATATTAGCTGGTCAGTCAATGTTGATCATGTGAGCCTCATAATCCTGCAAGGTGAAAGGCATCCACATAGAAGATGAGAAAATAGAAGCCAGTAAAAAATATATTTGTCTTGAACAAGGTCATAGAATTTGTTACCGGCACAACTAAACCTAAACTGAAAATCTCTTAATGCCTAGCCTAGCCCATTGTTGAATTTTAAAATATAAATCATACCCGGAATTTAGAATAATTGTTTTAAAGTTATGATTCATAACCTAAGGGCTCCTAACACCCAGGAGTCCATAAGAGTAGTAATAAAAAGTCTGGAATCTCTTCTACTACCTTCAACAACTTAATATATATTATACATTTCCCCTACAGAGAAGACTAAACAATCTACAAAAATATCAAGCTTCTTGTCTTTAACAGCAAACAAAGAAGCTCCACTTGGAAATACTGGTTATCTAATGATGAACAAAAATACTTATTGATAATACCTATGCCTGTGATTTTTAAAAAATGAGACAGTAATTAATGAGTGAATAAATGCCACTTGTAATATGAAAAAATGGTCACACAATGATAACCATGGGGGAAAAGTGAAGCAGGTAGTGATGGGTAACAAGAAAAGGCATGCTTGCTAGTGAAAGGGCTGTGGACCACGGTTTTTTAAGCACCTTTGAGATGTAACTCATATACCACACAATTATTCTTTTAAAGTATACAATGTAATGATTTTTACTATATACAGAGGTGTACATCAATCACCACTATCTAATTGTGAAATATTCTATCACCCCAAAAACAAACCCCAGGTCCTGGCAAACACTGATCAACTTTCTATCTCTATAGATTTTCCTATTCTGGATATTTCACATAAATGGAATCATACAATACCGTGACCTTTTGTGTCAGGTTTCTTTCACTTGCCATAATATATCCAAAGTTCACCATGCTGTAGCATGTATCAATACTTCATTTTGTTTTATGGCCAAATAATATCCTATTATATGAATATAGATTTTGTCTCTCCATTTACCACTTGATGGGCATCTGGTTCATTATTACTTATTGGCTACGCTGCTCTAAATATGCTTGTACAATTTTTTTATGTGGACATGTTTTCATTTCTCTTGGCTATATATCTAGTAGTGAAATTGCCTGATTATATGTTAACTCTATGCTTAACTATTTGAAGAACTGCCAGGCTGTTTTCTAAAGCAGCTGTGCCATTTTACATTTCCAACAGCAATGTATAAGAGTCCTAATTTCTCCACATCCTCACCAACACTTGTCTATCTTTTCTTTTATAGCCATCCTACTAGATGTGAAGTCCTATTTCACTGTGATTTTGATTTGCATGTGTGGAACACAATCTCAAAACTAATCTGTTTTAGTATAAACTGAATGCTAGAACCTAAGGTACCTTTCAGAACCAAACACAGAAAAAGGCAAAAACAAGTTACTTTACAGAAAAGTCAACTGCCCTTCTTCCAAGGGGGGAAAAAAAAGTTAACAGTGAATAGGTTTACATAGCTCCAATAAATAAATAATTATCTATATATCTACTTGTGGGGTGCCTGCCTGGGTGGTTCAGTCAGTTAAGTGTCTGCCTTTGGCTCAGGTCATGATCTCAGGGTCCTGGGATGGAGCCCAGCAGCAAGCTCCCTGCTCAGCAGGGGAGGCTGCTTCTCCCTCTCCCTCTGCCCCTGCTCATGCTCCTGCTGTCTCTCTCTCTCTCTCCCCCTCTCTCTCACACACACTCTCAATCTCAAATAAATAAATAAAATCTTTTTAAAAATAAATAAATATCTACTTGTTTGTTCACATATTTTAATTTATGGCCAACCTCATTCAAAAGAAGTAAAAGCAACTAAAAAATAGACAATTAGGGGACAATAAGTGAAAAGATTAAAGAGAAGGAAAAAATCCAAAGCAAAATGAAGGCAAAGGTAACACAAAATTTTTACAAACACAAAAATATAAAACAGAAATTCTATTCAACTAAAAAAAAAAAAAGAAAAGAAATTCTATACAACTGTCAAAAGTAGGTCACAAATGCAGTTTTGTAAGTTAAAGTAATTAACATGTACTTTTTGCAAGTACATGTTAATTTATATACTATTCATATGGTTAACTGCATATCAGTTACCCAAATGAAATAAAGCTTTTCCTGATACTAAAGCTTGAAGAAATAAAATCCCTGCAGATTCTAAGGAAGAGACAAGAGATGCTGCAAAACTTCCCAAACTACTACTGGGTAGGCCTATTTCACCAAAATCACCATGACCCCTTGCTATAATAATACTTATTCCCAGGTGGTAGCTCAGATCCGAGTTTACAAACACCTAGGATGATTCTTTTGTACAATCTGGCCTTGGAGCCACCTGTGTAGTGTTATAATAGTCTCCGTAGTATCTGTCAATAAATACAATGAATTTCAACAGCTGCTTTTCATAGTGCTCTTCAGTGCAAGTAAATGAAATACAAAACGAAAGCATGCCCTATGAAACAGCCAAAATTTGGGGACTACACAGCTTTCCAATGGTCTCACCTGATCCAAGAGTAAAACATATAGTAGTATGTCCTAGAAAATGATCCATGCACACAAACTCAAAATTTTACATAAAATATCATGAAGTGTATAGACTTCCTGAAGCCCAGTGTATAGGCTTCCTGAGGCCCTTCAGGTAAGGAGCTCTGCTTTAAACTAACTGCTTCCCCAACATTAATGTGCATACAAAACCCCTAAAGAAATCCAGTTAAAATGCAGCTTCTGATACAGTACTCCTGGAACAGGTTCTGAGAGCCTCCATTCCCTCCAAGTTCTCAACTGACGCTGATATTTCTGGACCTACCAAATCTTTTTAGAAGGACTGATCCTGAGGAACTATATGTCCCTGAGACAATGCTCTATGAATATATGTTCTTATCATTAAGCTTCCACAGAAAAAGCAAAATTCTATTGTCAGGGAAAAACCTGGAGCTGCAGCTACACTGTTTCCACGCCAAATTAAATGCTTGGGTTAATTTTTTTGTTCCTATCTAATTGACAGAAAAGGTTTTCTGAGAATTTATATATTTATTTATCTGTGGTTTCCCCTTCCCTGAGACATAGCAGCTATGGGGCATTTGAGTCCTTAATACGACCACTGTAATTACATACCTAGCCATTCCATTGCAAAAATTGGCCCAGTGGGGTTCTTAGAGTACTTACATTGTATACCTGTTATCTTGTCTATTTTAGCCACTATCTAATCAAATAACAGTGTAGACATTAACTCTATTACATAGTAGTTACAATGATTGTAAGTAATTTTAGTAGTTGTCAACATATTTTTTTCAAAATTAAGTAAAATATGTAGAGAATAATTAATTCCACATATTTTCACCAATAAACAACCTAGTGGAAATCTTCTACAATGTACTTACAGCTTAATCCCACTAATCTAAGGTTCATTTGTTTGGAGCACCTAAGATGCACAGAACTGGGTCCTTAATCAAAACTTGCTATCATGATAGCATGATAGACCCACGCAGGCACTGTCTTATTTATTGACTTATGAATTCATTATTTTAATAATATTATAAACCCATGATCCCATTAGCTCAATCTAAGAACTAAAACATTAGCAATAACCTACACCTATCTGCTTCTCCCCATCCTAGTCTCCTCTCTCTTGCTGATAACAATCATCCTGAATTTCATGATTATATTTAACATTTCTTACTTTTTCTTTAATCTTATCTCATAAGTGTATGTGTGCATGCATACATGCTTATGCAAGTAAGCAATGTAAACAATATATTTGATTTTTCTTGGATTGCACTTTATATAAAGGGGATGATACTGTAAAGAGTAACTCGTAAGACTTAAATCTTTTACTTTATAAGATTATCCAGGCTATTACATAATATAGTTCATTCACTTTTCATACTTTATAATATTCCACTCTGTCAATATATCACAATTTACCCATTCTCCTGTTGATGAGGATTTGGGTTCCTTCTGGTTTTTTTCTGTTATAATAGAGGCTGCTATGAATAGCAGATATGCAGAATAGTAGAATAGATAGCAGAATAGTAGATATGACTCCTAGTTTACAGTTACTAACATTTCTCTTGAGAATATACCTAGGATTAGAATTGCTAGGTCACAGTGAATGTGAATATTCAACTTTACAAGATAATACCAGTATGTTTTCTGAAATAATTATACTAATATATAATTCCAGCATCAACATACAAATAATATTGTTTATCCTCCTCTTCCTCAGGACTTGGCAATGTCAAACTTCTTAATCATTTTCAAACGAATATTTAAAAATATTCTTTCAGGGATCTCTGGTGGCTCAGTGGTTTAGTGCCTGCCTTCAGCCGAGGGCGTGATCCTGGAGTTCCGGGATCGAGTCCCGCATTGGGCTCCCTGCATGGAGCCTGCTTCTCCCTCTGCCTGCATCTCTGCCTCTCTCTTTCTCTGTGTCTCTCATGAATAAATAAATAAAATCTTTAAAAAATATTCTTTCAAAAAAAATATTCTTTCATGCCTTGATTTTAATTTTTCTAATAATCAGTGATGTTGACTAGCTTATGTATTATCATCCTTATTTATTTCCTCAGCTACAAAATTTATGTCTTTTGTCCATTCTTCTATTAGGTTATCCCTTTTAGTGATTTAAGATTTTATTTATTTATTTATTCATGAAAGACACAGACATAGGCAGAGAGAGAAGCAGGCTCCATGCAGGGAGCCTGATGTGGGACCCAATCCTGTAACTCCAGGATCACTTCTGGGCCGAAGGCAGATGCTCAACCACTGAACCATCCAGGCGTCCCATCCTTTTTAATGATTTTTACAAGTTCTTTACATATTCGTGATACCAACGTTTTGATTTTATCTGTTGCAAATAATTTCTCAGAGTCTAGATTATCTTTTCACTTACAACAAGTTGTCTTTCCAGTAACAAAAATTTGTAATTGAATGTGATTTATTTTATCAGGCTTATTAGGTTTTTGATTGTGCTTTATGTCACATTTAAAAAATAGTTTGCTATCCCAAAACTCAAGATGTTTACCGAAGGTTTTTTACTAAAAAAGGTAGTTTTGGGGATCCCTGGGTGGCGCAGCGGTTTGGCACCTGCCTTTGGCCCAGGGCGCGATCCTGGAGACCCGGGATCGAATCCCACATCAGGCTCCCGGTGCATGGAGCCTGCTTCTCCCTCCGCCTGTGTCTCTGCCTCTCTCTCTCTCTCTCTCTCTCTGTGACTATCATAAATAAAAAAATAAATAAAAAGGTAGTTTTGCTTTTCACACTTAATTCTTCTGAAGTTCACATTCATATACCACATGAGGGATAGAAATCCATATTGTCTCCATTTTGAATAATCAAGTTTTCTACTTCATTTATTTAATAGTCTCCCCATAACAGAGTGATCTCCACTCCAAATAAGTCATATGTCAAAGTTCCATATATATGTGAGTTTGTTTCTGGACTGTTTTCACTTTCATAGGCTCGTATCTATTAGACAAGAATCTCAAAGACACATAGACTCATGTTTTCTGTTCTACTTCTCTATTCTTGACCAATACCACATTGTTTTACTGGATACCCTAAAACTTTATAAACTTAGATATTTGCTGGTGTATGAACATTCTTGCACTGTTCTTCAAGATTTTTTTTTTTTAACTACGTTAGGGTATTTCTATTTCCATATAAATTTAAGAAACAGCTTACCAATTTCAATTTTTAAAAAAAGAACTGGGATCATAATCAGCATTTTCTTCAATCTATAGATCAACTTAAAAAAAACTGACTCTTTAAAACAGACTTCTGGGGGCATCTGCGTAGTTAAGTGGTGTCTGCCTTCGGCTAGGGTAGTGATCCCGGGGTTCTAGGATCCAGTCCCCACGTCGGACTCCCCACAGGGAGCCTGCTTCTCCTTCTGCCCATGTCTCTGCCCTTCTCTCTCTCTCTCCTCTCTCTCTCTGTCGCTCATGAATGAATAAATAAAATCTTTTTTAAAATAAATAAATAAATAAATAAATAACAATCCTCTTTCATTAGGTTAGTTAACTTTATGTGCTTTGTCCTAGGTCTTGATGTTTTTGGATGATTCTGTAAGAACCGTAAAATTGACAAACTTCTAGCACAACAGAAAAAAGAGAAAAAAATAAACATTAATATCAGGAATGAAAGAGAGGAATGCCTAGGTGGCTCAGCGGTTGAGTGTCTGCCTTTGGCTCATGGTGTGATCCTGGAGGCCCTGAATCAAGTCTCACATCGGGCTCCCTGCACGGAGCCTGCTTCTCTCTCTGCTTGTGTCTTTGCCTCTCTCTCTCTGTCTCTCTCTCTCTCATGAATAAATAAATAAAATCTTTTTTAAAAAAAGAGAGAGATATTACAAGTCTCACAAACGTTAAAAGTGTAACAAAACTATACTATCAACAACTCTATGTACCTAAATCTTAGATAAAACAGTCAATTCCTCAGAAATCACACTGTCGCACTTTTTTTTTTTTTTTTTTTTTTTTTTATTTATGATAGAGAGAGAGAGAGGCAGAGACACAGGCAGAGGGAGAAGCAGGCTCCATGCACCGGGAGCCCGACGTGGGATTCGATCCCGCGTCTCCAGGATCGCGCCCTGGGCCAAAGGCAGGCGCCAAAGCGCTGCGCCACCCAGGGCTCCCACATTGCCGCATTTTAAATCCAGCTCCATACAACGCTCCGCCGCCGCTGCTGCCGCGACCCGGCCTGCGCGCCAGCACCCCCGGCCGACAGCTCCGCCACCATCGAGGACATGAACGAGTACAGCAACATAGAGGAATTCGCAGAGGGATCCGAGGGATCCGAGGGATCCAAGATCAACGCGAGCAAGAATCAGCAGGATGACGGTAAAATGTTTATTGGAGGCTTGAGCTGGGATACAAGCAAGAAAGATCTGACTGAATATTTGTCTCGATTTGGGGAAGTTGTAGACTGTACAATTAAAACAGATCCAGTGACTGGAAGATCAAGAGGATTTGGATTTGTGCTTTTCAAAGACGCTGCTAGTGTTGATAAGGTTTTGGAACTGAAAGAACACAAACTGGATGGCAAGTTGATAGACCCCAAAAGGGCCAAAGCTTTAAAAGGGAAAGAACCCCCAAAAAAGGTTTTTGTGGGTGGATTGAGCCCAGATACTTCTGAAGAACAAATTAAAGAATATTTTGGAGCCTTTGGAGAGATTGAAAATATTGAACTTCCCATGGATACAAAAACAAACGAAAGAAGAGGATTTTGTTTTATTACCTATACAGACGAAGAGCCAGTAAAGAAATTGTTAGAAAGCAGATATCATCAAATTGGTTCTGGGAAGTGTGAAATCAAAGTTGCACAACCCAAAGAGGTATATAGGCAGCAACAGCAACAACAAAAAGGAGGAAGAGGTGCTGCAGCTGGTGGACGAGGTGGTACTAGGGGTCGTGGACGAGGTCAGGGCCAAAACTGGAACCAAGGATTTAATAACTATTATGATCAAGGATATGGAAATTACGATAGTGCCTATGGTGGTGATCAAAACTATAGTGGCTATGGCGGCTATGATTATACTGGGTATAACTATGGGAACTATGGATATGGACAGGGATATGCAGACTACAGTGGCCAACAGAGCACTTACGGCAAGGCGTCTAGAGGGGGTGGCAATCACCAAAACAATTACCAGCCATACTAAAGGAGGACATTGGAGAAAACAGGAGGAGATTGCTTAAAGTTAACCCATCTTGCAGGACGACATTGAAGATTGGTCTTCTGTTGATCTAAGATGATTATTTTGTAAAAGACTTTCTAGTGTACAAGACACAACCGTGTCCAACTGTATATAGCCGCCAATTAGTTTCCTTTGTTTTTACTTTGTCTTTTGCTATCTGTGTTACGACTCGATGTGGATTTGTGTTTATACAAATTTTATTTGTATGATTTCATGTTAAACCTCAAATAAATGCTTCCTTATGTGATTGTTAAAAAAAAAAAAAAAGAAATCACACACTGTCAAAACTCAACTCAAGATGAAGAGGTAATATACACAGTCCTTAAGTATTGAAAAAACTTGGGCAGCCCGGGTGGCTCAGCGGTTTAGTGCCGCTTTCAGCCTGGGGTACGATCCTGGGGACCTGAGATCGAGTCCCACATCGGGCTCCCTGCATGGAGCCTGCTTCTCCCTCTGCCTGTGTCTCTGCCTGTGTCTCTCTCTGTGTGTCTCTCATGAATAAATAAATGAAATCTTTAAAAAGCAATAAAATAAAGAAACTGAGAATGTAATTTTGAAACGTGTCCAAAAATGGTATCTCCGGGGCATGCCTGGGTGGCTCAGTCAGTTAAGTACCCATTCTTGATTTCAGCGCCAGTTATGAGTAATATCCAGCTCCCTTGGGCTCTGCACGGAGTGTGGAGGCTGCTTAAAATTCTCTCTCCCTCAGCTCCCGCCACTCACCTCCGCTCATGCACACATTCTTTAAATGTTTTAAAAAATGTTTAAATGTTTAAATGTTTAAAATGTTTAAATGTTTAAAAAACAAACAAAAAAAAAGTATCTCCAGGCCCAGAAAGTTTCACTAGCAATTCCTACCAAACGTTTTAAAAAATAATGCCAATCTACACAATCTCCTCTAGAAAATAGAGGAAGGAATACTTCTCAACTCATTTTATGAGGTCGACATTATCCTGATACCAAAACCAGTCAATAATACAAAAAAACTACAGATCAATATGCCTCATGAATACAAATGTAAAAATCCTCCACAACATATCAGAAAATTCAATCAGGTAACAACATATAAAAATAATATCTTATAACCAAATAGGGTTTGTACCAGGAATACAAGTCTGGTTCAAGGTTCTAAAATTAATCAACATAATCCAACATATTAAATGGCTTAATGTAGAAAATCACATTATCATATCAATGGATGTACAAAAGGCATTTGACAAAATTCAATATTAAAATGTGATTTTTTTTAAACACACCAAACTAGGAATAGAAGGGAATTTCTTCAACCTAATAAAAGGCATCTATGAAATCTATAGCTAACATTGCACCTAATGGAGATTAAGTGGGTTTCCTTCTTATGGTCCGGAATAAGGCAAGGATGCAGTACAAAAAGGGAATGAAAAAACATGCATACCAACTGGAAATTAAGAAGAAATTAAATGATCCCTATATGTTATTTGTTTGTTTGTTTTTAAGATTTTATTTATTTATTCATGAGAGACACACAGAGAGAGGCAGGGACACAGGCAGAGGGAGAAGCAGGCTCCATGCAGGGAACCCAATGTGGGACTCGATCCTGGGACCCCAAGATCATGCCCTGGGCCAAAGGCAGGTGTTAAACTGCTGAGCCACCCAGGGATCCCCCTGATCCCTATATGTTAATAACATACTTTCTAAGTACAAAATTCCAAACAATCTAAAAGCAAACAACACCAAAAAAAAAAAAAACTCCTAGTAAGTTTAATAAGATTGTAAAACAGAAAGTCAGTCAAAAAAAAAAAAATCAATCACATTTCTATATATTAACAATGTACAGTTGGAAACTGAACTTTTTTTAAGTTTCCTTTTATTTATTTATTCATATTTTTAAGTTTCCTTTTATTAACCATGTATAACACTTCCATCCAGATCACTACAGCTTAAAGTAGATCACTACCCTTATCAGCTATTTAGTAGCCAAGAGCAATGGATAAGATCCATTCGACAGTTCTGAAAAGTTCGCACGTGCTCCATGGATAATTCCATTTAAAATAGCTTTAAAACATGACCTACTTAAGTATAAACCCAACAAAAAATGTACAGGATATAAATGCAGAAAACTTCAAAAACTAAATGAAAGATATCAACAAAAACCTAAATAAATGTTGAGACAGTGTTTTCATGGATTTAAAGATTCAATATAGTTTAGATGTCACTTCTCCCCTAAATGATAAGTTTAATTCAATACCATTAGCAATTTTTTTAAAAGATTTTATTTATTTATTCATGAGAGATACAGAGAGATTGGCAGAGACACAGGCAGAGGGAGAAGCAGGATCCTTGCAGGGAGCCCGATGTGGGACTCAGTCCCGGGATCGAGTCCCAAGACCATGCCCTGAGGTGAAGGCAGCAGCCCAACCACTGAACCACCCAAGCATCCCAAATTTTTCTTTTGTTTTGTTTTGTAGATACAGACAAGCTGATCCTAAAACTACATGGAAAGGTTAAAAAATAAACACCTAGAGTAACCAAAAATATTTTGAAAAAAGAACTAAGTTGAAAGATTCACACGATCCAAATTTAAAACATATTATTATAAAACTACAATAGTCAAGATTGCTCGGTATTATACCAAAAGGATAAACAGAGCAATGGAATAAGCAGCCTAAAATTCGATCTACACACATATGGCAAACTTATGTTTATAAAAGGTTAAAATGCTATTTTGTGTGGAAAGTAGTCTTCTCAAGACAAATGATGCTGCTGTTCTCAAAGAGAAATTTATAATTATATGCCCGTGTTCACAGCATTAGTCAAAGTCTCCAAAATGTGGACAAAGCCAAAGTGTCCATCAATACATAAATGGAGAAACAAAATGTGATACATACATATATGCAATATTATGTGGCCTTAAAAAGGAAGTAAATTCGGACACATGCTATAATACAGATAAATCTCGAAGATACTATGCTAAGTGAAATAAGTCACAAAAAAGACATATACTATAAAATTCCACTTATATAAGGTATCTATGTAGTCAAATTCAGAGAAACAAAAAGTAGAATGGGGAGGGAGGAAATGGGGAGTTGCTTAATGGATATAGGGTTTCAGATCTGCAAGATAAATTTCTGGTGATTGGACAAAAAACAATGTGAATATACTTAACACTGTTGAATTGTACACAAAAATGGTAAGATGGTACACTTTGTTTTTTACAATTTTTTACATTGTTAAGTTAAAAATGGGTGCTGGGAGCACCTGGCTGGCTCAGTCAATAGAGCATGTGATTCTTGATCTTAAGGTCCTGAGATCAAGCCCCATGTTAGGCACAGAGCTTACTTAAAAACAAACAAAAACAAAAAACTAAGAAATTTTAAAAATGAAAATAAAAAATAAAAATGGGTGCTGGAAAAAATTATCGAAAATCTACCAAAGTTTCCTGGAAAAGGGTTAGAGATTAATGGAGATAAATAGTAAATATGCATCAGGGATCTTCTGAGGTGATTAAAACATTCTAAAACTATTCATGGTGATGGTTGTAGAACTTAAAAAATTTTTTTGATTACTGAATTGTATACTTTAAAATGATGAATTATGAAAGGGTAAAATATGCCTCCATAATGGAATTATTTTTTTAAATGATGCAAGACCACTATTTCTAAGGAATCTCCTGTCTGCTTTCTGTTGTTATAAATTGTACTTAGATATGATGCCAAAAGCATGATCCATAAAAGAAAAAAACTGATAAAGTACACTTCACAAAATTTAAAATGAAAAAGGTTTTCTTTTCTTTGCAAAAGACTCTGTGAAGAGCATAAAAAGATAGTTACAGACAAGGAGAAAATACATGCAAATCACAGAACTGACAAAAGACTTATATCCAGAATGTATAAAGAAATCTCAAAGCTCAACAGTAAGAAAACAAATAATTCAATTTTTAAATGTGCATAAGACTTGACTGGACACTTCACCAAAGAAGATACTCAAGTGGCAAAAAAATTAATAAAGGAATTAGGTTCAACATCATTAGCCACTGGGAAAATGCAAATTGAAACCATGAGATGATATATCACTACAGAGCAATTAAGAATGACTAAAATTAAAAAATATTGGCAATACCAAAAGTTGGTGAGGATGCAATCAACTATAACTCCCATGTCTCCTTGTAGGAATGCACAATTGTATAGCCTCTCTGAAAAATGATTTGACCATTTCTTATAAAATTAAACACACACTGGACTGTATGACCCAGCAAACCCACTCCTAGGTATTTACCCTCAAGAAAACAGGTGTTCACAGCAAAACCTCTAATGAGTATTTAGAGTTTCTGTTCATAACTGCCCCAAATCAGAAGCAACGCACATGGCTATTAACAGATGAATGTATAAACAAGCTGTGGTATATCCATACAATGGAATACTACTCAGTGATAGAAAGGGATGAGCATGCAACCAAGTGAATGAATTTCCAGATAATTTTGCTGAGTGACGTTCTGTAAAAGACAAAACTATGGTGAAGAAAAGTTGATCACTGCTTTCTAGGGGCTAGAAGGGGGTAGACAGTATGTAAAAAAAATAGCAGAAGTTTTCAGGGGAGATGGAATTGTTCTGTATCCTCATCACAGTGAGAGCTTCATGAATTTGTATACGTGTTAAAACTCATAGAAATCCACACCAAAAAAGAGCACCTTCACTGAACTATAATTTTAAAAATAAAATTAAAAATAAATCCTGGGTCGGGGCACCTGGGTGGCTCAATCAGTGAAAGCATCTGCCTTTGGCTCAGGTCATGATCCCAGGGTCCTGGGATTGAGCCCCAAATTGGACTCTGCTCAGCAAGGAGCCTCCTTCTCCCTCTCCTTCTGCACCCCCCACCTCCCCTTGCTTGTGCTCTCTCTCTCACTCTTGCTCTCTCTCTCAAATAAATAAATCTTTAAAAAATAAAAAAAATAAAATAAATTTGGTTCAAAATGGTTAAGATGGTAAGTTTTATGTTATATAATTTTGCCACAATAAAAAAAAAGTCAATCAATCATTCCTAGTTCAATCATTAACCAACTCTGAGTCCTTGGGCAATTTTATCTCATTTTACTAGTATTTAAAATGTAAATAATAGGGGCACCAGAGTGGTGAAGTCAGTGAAGCATTCAAACTCTTGGTTTTGGCTCAGGTCGTGCTCTCAGGGTCATGAGATAGAGCTCCATGTAGGGCTCCACACAAAGTATGAAGTCTGCTTGAGATTCTCTTTCCCTCTCCCTCTGTCCCCAGTTCCCTCTCTCTCTCTAAAATAAATAACTCTAAAAATGATTTTTTAATGTGAATAATAAAGCTACTTACCTCATAGGCTTATGAGAATTAAATGAAAACTTTATATAAAATGCTCAGCATAGAGTAAGGTCTCAATAAGTACTAGCAGTTATTTTTTACCCTGTAGATACTAATATCACCCCCACTGAATCCATCCTAAATGAACTCCCTGAGATCATTTTTCTTAATCTCCACTTTCATTATTTTCCTATCCTTTCAAAATATGTCTGCACCTTGTCCATTCAGCAGAGCAGATGGGCCCTCAGGAGGAGCACAAATTCCTGCTAATGAGTAAGTCCCTTAATTCATATCCTTGGGCATACACAACAGCCCATAATGAACAAGAATTTGCTACATCCTCAGGATATCATGCTTAGGCTGCTGCCTACTGTTCTTGAGACAGAGCCACCATCCCTGCGTCCCAGGAATACTCCCCTCTCCCTACAAGTTATTATCAACGTCTCAGTACAGACTTAATAGAGGAGAATTCTAGATTGCATGGGGGAGAAGACCAAGAGGGAAGAGGGAAAACCAATAGGAAAGTGGGAAAATAACAGACATATTTTGCCGAGTTCAAAGTTGGCCAAGGGCCAACCGTCTCAGCCCATTTTTATTTAACAGTCCCCTCCCCTATATTGAGAAATGGAATCTTACCTCAATTCACCCTAGCATCTAGGAAAATCTTTGGAAAAGTAGAACAAAGAGTGAGGCAAATGGGTTTGACACTGGATGCAACACTTCTGCAGGCCACAGCTCCATAATCTGTATTATCCAATAAATTATTTCCCCTGATAGGCTATCATGCCCTCTGTCCCCCTTGCAAAACCATGTTTCTGGTACTGTTTGCTCCATTATGTTCCACTGAAAAACGAGGCATACATCATGCCCCCAACAATAGCTCCCAGAACTTAAGAGTTGCCTGCATCAGAAACCATCATAGAGAAGAGAAAGAAATTTCCATCTCCCGCCCCCTCATGATCAAACTGGGGCTTCAGCCCACACAGATCTGTCACTCTGAGAAGGCTCCCCAGTCACAGCATCATCTTTGCCAAGGAAGAACAGAGAAAATTGCATCTCACAGCTACACAAAGTTAACTTTTCTATTCTAGCCTGTATTTTAGCAGCACTGCCTCCTTCAACAATTATCTCAAAAGTACAAATTCAGTTTTCACCTGGAGTGGAAATCTGACTTGGGAAAGGAGTCTCCTGAGCTAAGTTCACATCAGAGCCTAAAATCATGCTGCAAAAGAACCAAACTATTGAACTGGGCAAGATTTGACGTGGCTTAAAAAGCCTACTTTGATAAGCCCCCTCTTGAATTTGTGACCTGAGATGGAGAGAAACACTCATTGAAAAAGAATTAAATATGGGGTTTCTATCATGCCCTACTGCCATCCCAGAATAGCAGCACTAATATTGACTCACACACACTCTGTGATTGAAATCTTACCCATTCTCTACAACTCCATTCAAATGTCATCTTTTAGGAAGCTTCCTTAAGTGGCCAGGCCTATAGCCCATTTTCTATCCCAAACTTCTTAGCATATATTTATAATTGTGTTGTGTGCTACTCAGTCATGGCAGAAAAAAGGTTAGGCTTCTCTTCCCAACTATACAGTAGGCTCAAGTGTAAGGAGTCTGTACAAAACATCCCTGGTATGTGGTAGGAGTTGTTGATCAACTACAAAACACTGAAGTGCTAAGGAAGCTTAAGCAACCCTGGCCCCCACTGGGTCCACAGAAACTCATGTAGACAGGGCCACCCATTATCAGTATTGAGAAGAAGACACCTTCCAATAATTTATATACTCCTGAAAGCTCTTTTGCTACCATATAAATGAAAATTCGTTCAAAATGGTCAGTCCGAACATTTGAGTTCAGAAGATTCATGCACCCACAGGGAGACAAAGGCTCAGGCAATGTAGCCCATTGAGAACCTTAATTGAGAAAGGTGTCAGAAAAAAAAAAAAAGAGAGAGAGAGAGAGAAACGTGTCAGATAAGACACAGGCTGTAGGCTAGAAAATGTGCCTTGCTCATCATGTCTTCTTTCACTGCCCATATCCACAAATTAAATATTTGGCAAGTAACAAAGCCCAAAAGGCCAATATTTCCTCAGGTCAGGTTTCCTTCCAACAGACTGACAGTGGGCGTTCCTTTATGTTCTTCGGAAGAAAAGTTCTAGCGCCACAAATCCATCTGCAAGTCCTGCTGTGTCACTGCCAGGACTATGGGTACACAAGGATTACAGAGACAAGGCAAGATGCCCAGACTGAGAAAGCCAAAAGAGAGATGAATATACAGGGCAGAGTATAGGTCTAAGCAAGAGAGGTAACTGAAATCAGAAGGTCACCGTGGACTGGAGACACAAGTAAGCACAGGAGATAGGAGTGTGGCAGGGGACAGAAACCAGGCCATGAGGTAGCCTGGAAGCACATGGGTATCAAAGAGCAAGGCATGGATTAGGACTGCATTATTAAAGTACAACGGGTATGGGGGCAACCCAGAGTCTCGGTTCTACCACTTACTAGAGCTATGATCTTTGACATATCCTATCACCGCTGCCTAAATTCCTTTTCTACAAAATGCAAACTTAAACTTATTTCAGGGCAGCCCGGGTGGCTCAGCGGTTTAACGCCGCCTTTAGCCCAGGGCGTGATCCTGGAGACCCGGGATAGAGTCCCGGGTCAGGCTCTCTACATGCTTCTCTCTCTGCCTGTGTCTCTGCCTCTCTCCCCCCCCCCCCCCCCCCCATCTCTCATGAATAAATAAAATCTTTAAAAAAAACAACACATATTTCACTGCCTACGCATCACAGTTTGGTAATAGGGATCAAAGCAGATAAAGGATATTAGAACATGCCTTATCAACTCCAAATCACTGTTCAAATGTGAGTGATTATTATTAAATCATATGTATGGACAAGGATCAGAGAGACAAAGCACTACAAGAAAGGCAAGCTGGATGTGAGTAGTGAGTCCAGAACCTGCACCAGAGACAGAGAAATGCAAAACTAGATCATAGCAACAGAGAAAAGGGTCATAAAGTAGGATCAACAAAGAGGCCAAGAAACTTAAACTTAGGTCCTTTGCACTGCAGAAAATTATCTTCTGTAAGCTAAGGCAGGACACAAAGAAAAGGTTAGACCTTCTCCTCTCCCTCTTAACAGAATAAAATTGAATAAATGTTCAGCATTTCTGAGCATCTACTGTGCACCCACACGGCATTGCAGTGGGGAGTGGAAGACAGCCATGAGAGAGTGGGCTTACTTCTCTGTTTTCTGCCTCAGTGAATGGCACTCCCACACACCCAGCGATCCAAACCAGAAACCTGACAGGCATTCTAGACTTCCCCCTGTCTTTGGCTCTGCGTCTCCGATCGATCACTAAACTCTATCTATTTGGCTGTATACCACCTTTAAAACCTGTGCTTCCTCTCAATTCCTATTGCCATAGATACTCACTCTAACAGTCCCTCATCGTGTCAACCTCCAACCTAATCAGCCCCCATGCCATCATCTATCAGAATAAATGTTTTCAATCACTAATCAGACAATGTAACTCCTCCATACAAAATTCCACAGTGGCTCACCATTGCCTGTAGCCTAAAGTTCAATGTCCTTAATGTGACAAGACTCTCCATATTCTGGCCTTTAATACTTCTCCAGATCTACCTCTCACTAGTTGTTCTACCCACCTCCAGACCCAACTGCCTTCTAGTCATGCCAAACCACTTACATTTCTCTAATGTTTTGTACTTTTGCAAGCCTCTGCAACTTTTCTTCTGATGCTCTTACTGTTTGGAATATTCTTCTTTTCTCCCAAGTAAAAACAGACCAAGTGTGGAAAACTAAGCTGAATCAATCACTTCTATTATGAAGCTTTTCCTACTTTGAGTAGAACTGGCCCCTACTCCTTCCTTTATGCTTCCCCTATACTCTATTTTGATTTCTATCGCAGTACCTAGAATACGTTACTGTACTTCTATGGTTATTTATCTCCCCTACTAGACTGGGCACTCCTTGAAGACAGGAACTATGTATCAGTAATTATCTTCAAAGCTCCTGTACCTAGCACAGGACCTAATATATCAAGTAGTCAATAAATGTTCGTTGAATAGATGAGTGAATAAAGTCATCACCAGGAGAATTATAAGATATGGACTGAGTCCACTAAGAGGACAGTACAAGACAGTATAATAAGGCAAGTATTAAATTGTGTATTGCAGGGATCCCTGGGTGGCTCAGCGGTTTGGGCCTGCCTTCGGCCCAGGGTGTAATCCTGGAGACCCGGGATCGATTCCCACGTCAGGCTCCCTGCATGGAGCCTGCTTCTCCCTCTGCCTGTGTTTCCGCCTCTCTCTCTCTCTGTGTCTCTCATGAATAAATAAATAAATAATCTTTAAAAATAAAAATAAATTACAAATAAATAATAAATAGTGAATTGCAGACACTATGTACCAGAGGAGAGTAGAAAATACACCGTAGGTTCCCTAATTGGAAAAAAGTCCATGGAGAGGAAAAGCCTTAAAGGAGCCTCAGAGAACTACCAGAAGTATGTATGTATGTTTGTGTCTGAGGATGTGTGTGGGGGTCAGGGTGGGAGAGTTGCAGAGAGATTTTAAGGAGAATTAAACCTCAAGAACAAGATGAGCTTCCTCAGATTCAGAGGGATAATGTCAGCCCCCACGCAGCACCAAATAAGCACATCTCTAGTTAATAAGGTGGCTTGCTCTTTGCTTTCTGAAAATGGAGAAATTAAATTATCTGCTTTGGAAATGCTGCCTCAGAAGTACTTGGCACACAGACTGAATATGGAGCCACCATCCTGGTAGAAGATAAATCAAATACAGAATGGCTCTGACAAAGTTCAGAACACGCAATGAAAACTGAGAGAGACAGGACCTGGATTCCAGCCATAACCAGTGAGTCAAGGTCTCTGAGGGGCAGCTGCAAGCAGGATGCTGAAAAGAGAAGAAGGAAGAGGAAGAAGCAGTACTTTTTAAAGAGACTAGCATCTCCAGAAGCAACTCCCCTCCCCCTTGCCCCCAGGAAAAACAGTAGCAATGAGATGCACTTAAAAAGCACTTCAATATGCAAGTGAGACAAACGGCAGGCAGATGTGCAGAAGCTGACATAGTTGTTTCTGGGATTTAAAAACTGGGAAGCATTTGGAGAACTGAGTCATTCCAATTCCCAGTACTGCGACATCCACATGGTACCAATGTAACTGGCAGAGAGTTGACAAGTTCATGCCACCATCCAGACTTTTTGCCCATTTCTATGATACCCAAGAGGTAGTTTTTATTGGCAGTTTTTACTGACATGACTATCAGTCAAGTCAAATTCATCTTCTGGAGGCTCTGTTGTCTCTCTCTGCAAAGTAAATATGAAATATTCCTAGCTCATGATGCTGACAGTGGAAAAACAGCGGGCCTTCCCACACCTTGTTCCATGGTGCTCTGGTCAGAGAAAGAATCTGAGCCTGAGTGAACACAAAGAAAGGAAAGATCTGGGGATTGTACAGCATTGGAAATCCTGCCTAGAACTTCCGGAAAACAGATCTAGATAGATAATAGATGATAAAGGGTGATAGAAATAGATGACAGATCTAAATGATGAGACAGAGATCGATGACAATATGGGACTCACATTTCATTCTAATTAACTTAAAGATATACCGACTTGCCACACAGGTTGTATCTTGGCTGGCGGATGAACTAGAACTGCACTTCCTGCCTGTAGATTCATGAGTACATAAATACCTCTTACCTCTGCAGTGCAGGCTTCTTCTTAAGAAGCTCAAGGAGCACACGCACCCAGCTACAAACACCTTTCTCCCCTGCTCAGCCTTTTTCTCTGACTTTGCCCAGAATATCCTGAATCGTATCACGGCTTTATCAAACTTAATCCTGGTGCCTAAGCTTGGATCTCCCCAAAATATTTCAAAGAAAGATACAGAACTGCTTCACAGGGCATGAAGAATGAATGCAGTTCCTCACTTGCAGGGACTCATGGCCTCGGGTTCTACTGTCCTGACTCTAACAGGCACAGATATGAGACAGCTCTGCACCTTCCGCTAGTTTATTCTCTCTTGCTTAGCCAAGGTTGGGTCTACTGAAGGAAGAAGGAGGGTATCTTTATACCCTGACAAGTTGCACAAATCCACCTCACTGCTTTAATTCTATGAGAGTTATTTTACCTCATATCAGGGAGCAATTGTGGAAGAATCATGGCCTAGGACTATTGGCTTACCCATTTCTGACAGAAAGCTCAGCTCAAATATCGCTTTCCTCAGGAAAGCCTCTCCGACTAGCTCACTCATTAAATAATTTAACGCATGGGGCACCTTGGCTCAGTCAGTTGACCTCTTGATTTAGGCTCAGGTTCAGTTCAGATCATGATCTCAGGGTCATGAGATCAAGCCCCATATCAGGTGCCATGCTCACCAGAGTCCGCTTGAGATTCTTTCCCTTTCTCTCTCCCCAAGAGCCTCCCCCGGATTGCTTGCACACCCCCTCTCTCTCAAAATCTTTTTAAAAAATCAACTAATAATAATAACAACACATCGTCTCAACATATAACACATTCACTCAAAACAATTGTTATTAATTATCTAAGTACTGTCCAATAGAACTTTCTACGATAATGGAAATATTCTTTGTTGTCCAGTACATTGGCCACTAGCTGCAGGGGCTGTCACTGTGGACAGCACCAGCAATTAGATTCTGTGTTTCATGAGGGCAAGGATTATTCTGGCATTTTTGTAACATGGTATCCCCAGAGCCTGCACAATTAACAATTCAATGAGTACTTAATTACTTCATTAGTTAATCAGTCTACTGCCATCTGTTTATTTACTTAGCGCCATGGAATTAATTCTCTTTGAAGTTATTTCGCAAATGATTTCATAAGATAATCACTAAATATTGATATTCAGGCTGAGTGAGAACGATGTAAGCAGAGTAGATAAAGGGGAAGGAACAAGGAGAGGACTATCCAAGTTCACAATCTAGTTCAGATACTTACTAGCCACATGACCTTGGGAAAGTCACTGAACCTCACTGAGCTTCACATTCCTCATCTGTACAATTTGGACAATAATATCGATCTACCTACCTTGTATCTATCTAGTGTTGTGATGGTGAAATGAAATAATGCATATAAAGCACAGTTAATATAAGTGGTATCTATATCATTGGCTTTTTTCTTTTTTGGAAGAAGAGGATTAGCCAGACAAGGATGACAAAACCCAAGTAATTGAATTCTCTACAATAAAGCACAACTCCTAGCATCTCTCCTAAGAAATTCCTTTTCTTCCTCTTTCAACCAAATCCAAATCGGATTCTGTATACCACCCTTCAATCTCTTCCTCTTCACTTGGCCAATATCTAGCCACCAAACTCATGAATCAACGGCATCTTATACAGTGACATTTTTTCACCACGTAGAGGATTCCTAAAGCTCTACAATCTCCTCTACATTGGCAACTGTGGTGATGCAGCCTGGTCTGAGCATTTATCATGACAATAAGTGTCTTTGTCTTTGGTCTTCCCTACCTTACCAACAAGCCATCAGAAAAGATAGCAGCAGGGCAGCCGGGGTGGCTCAGCGGTTTAGCGCTGCCTTGGGTCCAGGGCATGATCCTGGAGACCGAGGATCGAGTCCCACGTCGGGCTCCCAGCATGGAGCCTGCTTCTCCTTCTGCCTGTGTCTCTGCCTCTCTCTCTCTCTCTCTCTCTCTCTCTCTGTCTCCATGAATAAACAAATTTTTATAAATAAATAAATAAATAAATAAATAAATAAATAAAAAGATGGCAGCATTTCAGGCCTTGATGCTTAGTATGAGAAACAACCTTCACAGTTAAGGACTGATAGCTATAGACTTGCTGATTCGAACATCCACTATACTGCTTCTTACAACCAAGGGCAAGGTCGCCATATAATTCACAGCATTGTAAAGACCATCCAGCCTTCCCATTTGAGGGTAAAGTTGAAAAATATTTCAAAATTTGGAAAATAAAATTCGAAGTAAATAATCCCACTTTTTAAAAGATTCTGGGGCCTAAAATATAAAGTAAAAATAAAAAAATAAAAAATTCTGGACCTTATGAATCTAAACCCAGTCAATCTCCAATATGGAAAAAAGCAAATTATACATAAGTCACCTACCTCAGGTGCAGGACAATAAAACCCAGGATCCAGATCTTTTTTTTTTTTTTCAGGATCCAGATATTAATGAGGTCCTGCCTTAACTAAGGCATACTACACCTTCCAGTTTTGTCAAATGATGTGCAGAGAGGTGAGAGAACATCATACTGTCTGTGCTCAAAGGGCCTTCAGAAACCATTTAATCAAAAAAAAAAGGGGGGGGGGCGGGGAAGCCCAGGTAGCTCAGTGGTTTAGCGCCACCTTTAGCCCAGGGTGTGATCCTGGAAACCCAGGATCGAGTCCCGCGTCGGGCTCCCTGCATGGAGCCTGCTTCTCCCTCTGCCTGTGTCTCTGCCTCTCTGTGTGTGTGTGTCTCTCATGAATAAATAAATAAAATCATTTAAAAAAAAAAAAAGAAAGAAAGAAAGAAACCATTTAATCCAGGGGCACTTGGGTGGCTCAGTGGTTGAGCGTCTGCCTTCGGCTCAGGTCTTGATCCCTGGATTCTGGGATCAAGTCCCGCACTGGACTCCCTGCAGGGAGCCTGCTTCTCTATCTTTCTCTGTCTGAGTCTAATGAGTAAATAAATAAAATCTTAAAAAAAAAAAAAGAAATAATTTAATCCAGTCTCTGTTTCATAGATAAGGAACTAAAACTCAGAGGGAACATGACTTTTCTACCAGCACACAAACTATTAGTAGAACTTTTGACCCAAGACTCCAGATTCAGAGGCATATGGTGGTATAGTGGAAATTACATGAAGACTGAGACCTAAATTTTCCTTTCATTAGCTGAAGTCACTTAACCTCTCTGATTCTTAATCTTTCTCATCCATAAAGTAGAACTAATAATAATAATCTACTTCACATTATAAGGACTGAAAAAAACCTAAAACACGTACCTTGTGCTGAAAGTAAAGGACAAATTCAGTTAAAATTAGTTTTCTTCTATTTTAGTTTAATATTCTTTTCATGGGATGCCGGAGTGGCTCAGGGGTTGGGTGCCTGTCTTTGGCTCACAGCGTGATCCTGGAGACCCGGGATCCAGTCCCACATCGGGCTCCCTGCATGGAGCCTGCTTCTCCCTCTTCCTGTGTCTCTGCTTCTCTGTCTGTGTCTCTCATGAATAAATAAATAAATCTTTAAAAAATTTTCTTTTCATTTATTTATGCCATATCTTTATATGCTCCATGGCAATAACAATAGTAAATATACTTTTGTGAAAAATGAGATGGAGACAAATTTGATCACTAGAGTTTCTCTCAAGAAATAGCACAGTCTTGGGGCACCTGAGTGCCTTAGCCAGCAACTCTTGATTTCAGCTCAAGTCATGATCTCGAGGTCCTGAGGGCTCCATGCTCAGCAGAGAATCTGCTTGAAGATTCCCCTCTCTCCCTCTCCCTCTGCCCTTCCCCCTAGCTTGCACTCCGGCATGTACTCTCTCTCAATAAATAAATAAAATCTTAAAAAAAAAAAAAAAAAAAAAAGAATAGCACAGTCTTGAATTGGAAGACTGCCTTGCTAAGTGCTTAGGGCAAAAAGATAGAAAGTGACCCTTCTCACCACCATCCCCACTCCAAACCAAAACAGCAACAAGCAACAACCCTGGATAGCCAGGTAGCACCAAGGCTTAGGGTAGGGAAGCAGTTGCTCTGAATGAAATGGGGAAGAAACTTGGTTGTTATCTTAAAATATAAACGAATATGCAAGGAAGTGTCAAAGAAAGAAGAAACTGGGTTCAGATGACAGGGCTAGTGAAACTCCACAGGGTTGTGGTAACAATGGATAGTTAAGAACTGCCTACAGTACCCATTAAAGTCATTTACACTGCTACATAAATTATTTTCTGTATCCTCTACAAACTTTCACTGAAATCTATACTGCTTAAAAATGCTTTGTTCAAGTTATTTGGAGAGAAATTGGAATTTCTACTGATCCAGGGGAGGCTTTCAACTTCTACAAGCCATGGAACGGGCAGAGATTCATGCTAATTACAACGAGGTCTGACATTAAGGTTGTAACCTAACTTCTGAGGCATGAACAGCTCAAGCTTTAGAGAATAGAATGTTTATCAAATTGAATCCATTTCTCTTACCTGCCTTGTCACTAATCTAGCCTCCTCTGAGATGGGATTTAATACCTGGGGGCTAACTGCTTCTACTAGAGGTAGGTTGGTTGAGAGACAAAGACCTGAAAGCCAAAGCTTCTTAAGGGCCCCCGCCCCTCACCCCCCACCCCCGTCCCCAGGAAGGGGACAAAGCAGTAGGTCCAAGTGTTATTTATTAGCTCCAAAGAGGGAAGAAGGGAAAAGGTGATCAGTGGTCAAATACAGCTTCAACGGCTTTCCCAATGCTGTTTTAGAAGAGCTAATTTTAGGTTCGTTTTGATACTTCAGCTCCCTAAAATGCTATATTCCTCTCTTCCTTGATTCATCTTTTATATGTAGTCCCCACAGCCTCCAGGCTTTCTGCAATCTTCACTCATACCTCCAAATATCCCAAAGATATCCAGTTGGAATATTCAATCTCTGTTATTTTCTGCTAACACCCAGGTAGAAAGTCCCTGAAGAGAGAACAAAAACCTAACATGAAATAGATTTGTGAAAAAAGCCCCCTTCTAGTGCCCTGAGGTCCCTGTTTCAGTGGTTCTCAAATTTATGTGTATAAGAATTACCTGAGGAAAACATAAAGCTTCCCTGAGCCTCAACCAGAGAGATTCTGATTAAATGTGAAATAGCACTCAGGAAACTGCATTTTTTTTTTAAAGATTTTATTTATTTATTTATAAGAGAAACAGAGAGAGAGAGAGAGAGAGAGAGAGAGAGGCAGAGACACAGGCAGAGGGAGAAGTAGGCTCCATGCAGGGAGCCTGATGTAGGACTCTCTCCCAGGACTCCAGGATCACACCCTGGGCCGAAGGCAGGTGCTAAACCGCTGAGCCACCAAGGGATCCCCTGGAAACTGCATTTTTAACAAGACCTTTAACTGCTTCTTATGTAGATGATATATTAGTCTGTTAGGGCTAACACAACAAATGACCACAGACTGGCTTAAACAACAGAAATTTATTTCTCACAGTTTTGGATGCTGGAAATCTAATATCAAGGTGTTGGCAGGTTTAGTTTCTCCTGAGGCCTCTCTCCTTGGCTTGCAGGTGTCCTCACATGCCCTTTTCACTGTGCATGTACCTCTCATGTCTCTCTCTCTTCCTATAATACCAGTACTACTGGATTAGGAAACCCCCCTACCTCGTGACTTCATTTAATGTTAATTACCTCCTTAAAGGCTCTATCTCCTAAATAGAGTCAAATTATTGATTAGGGCTTCAACATATAAATTTGGCAAAAGATGCAATTCAGTTCATAATAGTCAATAAGCTGTACTTGGAAAAATAATGATGACTGAAATATAAAATATGGAATAGCTTGTCAGTCAGAAATAGCTACCCAGAAGCCATACAGATTCTAGGCTAATTAGAGGAGAAACTACAAAAGGAATTAAAATGTCCCTGGGTTCATTGAAAATCCAAGGTAGAAGAATTTTATAAATGCACTGACAACACTGACGGTGGCAAATAAATACAGTGATTATATCATTTATCATTAACAGATATAAACTGAGAATATCCTGAGGTAAACCAGGCTTTCTGGTCATCCTATAAATACCTTCTTAAATGTTCAGGGACAAAGCCAGCTTTAAAAAGTAGTTAGCAGGGATGCCTGGGTGGTTCAGCAGTTGAGCATCTGCCTTCGGCCCAGGGCGTGATCCTGGAGACCCAGGATCAAGTCCCAAGTCGGGCTCCCTGCATGGAGCCTGCTTCTCCCTCTGCCTATGTCTCTGCCTGCCTCTCTCTGTGTGTCTCTTATGAATAAATAAATAAAATCTTAAAAAAAAAAGTAGTTAGCAGCCTAATCCATTTACTTTTAATGCAAGGACTTCCTTCCCAGTGAATCCATCTTATGAAACATAAATAGTATTTGAGAGGGTATATGTGTATTGGGATTGGAGGGAAGGGAGTGGCAATGCATGAAATCATTACCACTTAATGTCTTAGCTTGGATTAGTTTTCCTGCTAGAAACGATTTGGAATAGGCATGCCTTGATAAAGGAAGAGGAAAAAGGGCATGCATGAGGAAGCCGAGGCTCCAAGATTTGCCCAAGATTACACAACCCATCAGTGGAGAGGCTGTTTGACAACCCAAACCTCTGCGGCCTCTTCCGGTGTTCCTATCTATAAATTACACTCCAAGATCTATAGGAAGTAACAATCCAACTTGAGTGTCAGGAATTCTGAGCAGCCAATGCATAGAATAAAAGCCTGGAGTAGTGGACATGTATGGTAACAGAATAATGCACGCCCCCACCCACACACCTGCCCACCGCTACAAAGATATCCACATCCTAACCCTCAGAATCTAGGAACGCGTTAGGCTATGTGGCAAAAGGGAACTAAGGCTGCAGATGGAATTAAGGTTGCTAATCAGTTGACTTTGTAAATTAGAGATTATCCTGGATTAGCTGGGTGGGTACAATATAATAAAAGGATTCTTAACAGCAGAGGAGGGAGGCAGGAGAATAGTTCAGAGTGATGCCACAGAAGAAAGTCATTGCTGGCTTTGAATATGGAGGATGGAGCCGCAAGCCAAGGAATGAAGCCTCTAGAAGCTGGGAAAGGAAAGGAAACAGATTCTCCCCTAGAGAGCCACTAAGGAAGGAATTCAGCCCTGCTGATACCTTGATTTTTAACCCAATGAGACCCATTTTGGACTTCTGACCTCCAGAACTGTAAGATAATAAATTTGGATTGTTTAAGCCACTAAGTTTATGATAACTTGTTAGAGCAGCAATGGAAAACTAATACAACACAGCAAGAGTAATAGGGTGAGACAGTAAGTATAAGGTGGGGTATTTGTGAGAGAGAGAAAGAAAAAGTACCACACACACGCACACACCACATAGAGACCCAACAGAGCTGAGGTAATTTACCTGCTAAGGCAAACTTTGTCTACTCTGCTATTCTGCCCAACAGGTAAAATTAGTAGGCTCTCTAGAAAATAGTTTAGTTTTAATATGCTCTTCTCTCTTTTGATGTAAGTAAACTTGGAGGAGTTTTCTAGTATTCAGAATCTGTGCGAATGAAGCACTCATTTGGTAACTGTTCATCTGATCTCCAGGACAGGTGCAAAGTATCCACCTTCCCAATACATCTCTCTGCAAAGAATCAGCATTTTAAAACCAGAATTTCAAATAGAGTATATAAGAGAAAGGAGATTGAAATAAAATGTTTCCCTCCTAGACAATTTTCCTCTGCACAGAACATCTCCTCCTGCATGACCCAAGGATGATTTTGCCAGTGACTTGCACAAGTATGAAATCCTATTTACTCTGCATTTATTTTTCTATTACTTGATTCCATGGAGAAAAAAGAGTGTTAACCAATTACAGAGGAAGTGAACTCTAAAAGTGCTTTTCCCAATTGACAATCAGATTTTCAGGGCCAGGGCTTCCACTGTGAATATACTGCATGGTCTCAGAGAGGGGACCCTGAACTAGGCTCTCACATAGTACCAATTCTGACAATATCAGAATTCTAACAGCTCTGCAAATTTCACTACCTTGAGCACTGTAGCGAGAGCAATGCCTTATCAATCTGTAAACAACCTAAAAAGGGATTTCTCCCCAACTGAATGTTAAGCAGTTGGATTACTTGCTCATGGGGCTTAAGATTTTCATCAAACAGGGGGATCCCTGGGTGGCTCAGCCGTTTGGCGCCTGCCTTTGGCCCAGGGCGCGATCCTGGAGTCCCGGGATCGAGTCCCGCGTCCGGCTCCCGGCATGGAGCCTGCTTCTCCTTCTGGCTGTGTCTCTGCCTCTCTCTCTCTCTCTCTCTCTCTATGTTTATCATGAATAAATAAAAAAATAAAATTAAAAAAAGATTTTCATCAAACATAGTCTCTGACCAGAAAGAATTGAGTTCTTTCTAAAATCTCAGTAGTTAATATCCACAGCAGGGAAGAAAATGTAGACAATTCATAAAGTAAGATTCAGCTGACACTTCCATTGGAAAAGGAAATAGTTTTTGACTTATGTAAAAATCTATAACTTGATTTCAGGCAAGACTAACCTTATAGAGGGTCTTCACGCCTAGATATTCCTTTTGTCTTAGTGCATTGTGACTCCATGAATATTCCAACCAGTGCCATTAGCACCAATCAAAACAGGAGTAAATTCGTAAAGTTCACTTTAGTACTGGATTGTGGTATCATCTAGCTAGCATAATATTCATTCTCCCTTTCTTCTTATAACCAAACATCCCTTCCTATGGGAAACTCTTTCCATAAAGTTTAAGTGAGACCATCATCTCATAATCCCCACCCTCCAGTCCAGCTGAGTTGGCATGTGACCCATCCCACTTCATCTATCTGGCCATGTGATTAGTTCAGACATAGGTACTGAAGTAGGCTAGAATAATGAAAGCCTCTCCTAAGAGTTGATATGCAACAGGTTTTTTTTTTTTACTTTCTCCAAGACTACAAACTATAAGGATCATATAAATCCAAAGCTGGTAGAGAAAGCTTACTGAAGAATGTAACCATAAAAAGGAAAAAAGAGTCAAGAGATGTAAAGAGAGAATGATATCCATGAGGCACTACTTAAGACCCTAAATCTAGACATGTCGGAAATCAGACAACCCCTGGACATCCTAGGTAAACCCATAAATTTCTCTTTGCTTAAAAGCTAGCTTGGGAAAAAAAAAAAAAAAAGCAAGCTTGAGTTTGTATAACTTGAAACCAAAATATACTAATACAACTTCAAAGAGCCTTTTTATACCCTCCACCACATCAGGAGCTCTCAACCTTGGCTGCATGTTATATTCACCTAGGGAGCTTTAAAATCCCAAAGCCAGGGCACCTGGGGGGCTCAGTAGTTGAGTGTCTACCTCTGACTCAGGGCATGATCCTGGGGTCCTAGGATAGAGTACCGCATCAGGCTCCAAGCAGGGAGCCTGCTTCTCCCTCTGTCTATGTCTCTGCCTCTCTCTGTGTCTCTCATGAAGAAATAAAATCTTTAAAAAAAAAAAAAAGCATCCTACTCTTGATTTCAGCTCAGTCACAATCTCAGGGTTGTAAGATCAAGCCTCATGTCCAGCTCCACACTCAGTGTGGAGTCTTCTTGTCCCTCTCCCTCACCCTCTGCTTCTCCTCTCTCTCTCTCTCTCAAGTAAATAAATAAATAAATAAATAAATAAATAAATAAATAAAATCTTTTTAAAAATAGTGATGTCTACTAATGACACATTCTTTTAAAAAAAAAAAAGCCAAGATAGTAACAGATTTTTTAAATTTTATTTAAATTCAATTTGCCAACATAAAGTATAACACACAGTGCTCATTTCATCGTAACAGATTTTTTTTTAATTTTTTTTTTTTTTATTTTATGATAGTCACAGAGAGAGAGAGAGGCAGAGACACAGGCAGAGGGAGAAGCAGGCTCCATGCACCGGGAGCCCGATGTGGGATTCGATCCCGGGTCTCCAGGATCGCGCCCTGGGCCAAAGGCAGGTGCCAAACCGCTGCGCCACCCAGGGATCCCCATAACAGATTTTTTAAAAATATAAAAAAATTAAAATTAAAATTAAATAAATAAATAAAAAGAAATATAGTAATAGATTAAATTAAGGTTTTAAAAAATAGTATCTATGGTATCATGTGGTACCCTTTGATTTTTAACTGGAAATAAACTGCATCCCTACTGGTTTACTTTATGTCCTCTTGAAAAACATTCTAATTGGGACGCCTGGGTGGCTCAGCAGTTGAGCGTCTTCCTTTGGCCCAGAGCATGATCCTGGAGTCCTGGGATAGAATCCCACACCGGGCTCCCTGCCTGCATGGAGCCTGCTTCTCTCTCTGCCTATGTCTCTGCCTCTCTTTGTGTCCCTCATGAATAAATAAATAAAATTTTCTTTTTAAAAAGAAACATTTGAATTATCTTCTCTCTCAGGAAACTTTTAAATTTTTTTCCTAAAATCCTGATTGTGACCTGTTCACAACCATTTGCAAACTGCCTGCCATAGAAAAGGTATTAAAGTCCATTGGGGCTTTGATTTTTCCACTTTTATTGTCTTCCCTGTAGCATGATGGGAGATAGTGCTCTCTAATTACATAGTCCCATCATATCCCAATCTTGACGCACAATGAACAGAAAATATTATAACAAAACTCTACATTTTCTATAATCCTTACCTGCTTCTTACAGCAATTTCTTTAAAGGTATCAACTCTTGGGGTTCCTGGGTAGCCCAGTCAGTTGAGCCTCTAATTCTTGGTTTCAGCTTGGGGTGAATCAAGCCCCTAATCGGGCTCCCAGCTCAGCACAGAGTCTGCTTGGGATTCTCTCTTTTTCTCTGCTCCTCCCTCTGCTCCCGCCCCTACTCACAGGTGCAAGCACTCTCCCAAATATATAAATACATAAATACATAAATAAATATCAACTCCTTTTCCAACTAAAAAGTCTAAACAGGGCAGTCTAGGTGGCCCAGTGGTTTAGTGCCGCCTTCAGCCCTGGGTATGATCCTGGAGACCCGGGATCGAGTTCCACGTCAGGCTCCCTGCATGGAGCCTGCTTCTCCCTCTGCCTGTGTCTCTGCCTCTCTCTCTGTGTGTCTGTCATGAATAAATAAATAAAATCTTTAAAAAAATAAAATAAATAAAAATAAAAAGTCTAAACACTGCCATGTCTTAGAGGCAATGTTTTCTACACTGTCTTCAAGAGAGCCCTATTAAAAATAAAAAGTAAATGCCCTTGAGACAAATAAGACATTAATAACTTAATAAGGAAGAGTTAAGAGTTTGAAAATAAATCAAACGATTTTTCAAAATGCCAGCTAGCTGTAATCTGGTCCCAAAAGTTGGAGACTCAGAGTAAATAAATTCTGACAGGAGGGTCAGGATAGGGAATGATCTAGACCCACGAGTATAGAGCAATGGGTCTCACATCTAGCTCTGCTTAAGTGTCACCAAACACCATGTCAAATCCCGAGTCCCACTCCCAGAGATTCCAACTCAGTGGTTCTGAGATAGAACCCAGGAAACACATTTTTTTTTTTAAATTTCAAACTCCCCCAGATGGAGGCACCTAGGTGGCTCAGTCGGTTAAGCATCCAATTCTTGGGTGCGTCTCAGGTCATGAACTCAGAGTCATGAGATGGAGCTGTCCCTCAGGCTCTGTGCTCAGCAGGGAGTCTGCTTGTCCCTCTCCCTGTATTCCTCTCCCTACTCTCACTCATGCTCTCGCTCTCAAATAAATCTAAAACAAATAAATAAAAATAAAATTAAAATTAAAAAACTCCCCCAGATAAATCAGGGACATAATTAGATTTGAAGCTACTCTCAGAAGGTATTGCCCAGAGAAGGTAGACATTCAGAGGACAAAATAAACGTTCTGGGTACAGGCTGGTCACCCCAAGAGACCAGAGTCCTCATAGAGCCATTAGACAAATTATTTACTTGCAATTTCACTGAGCTCACACCAAACTATAGATGTCAGTAAATGAAAGTATTATTGATTTATTTTTATGTGCTAAATTTTCCAAATTTAGCAAATTTCAATTCAATAAATATTTATTCAGAACATACTAGTTATAAGGCCCTGGGGTAGATGCTATGATGAATATGAAGAGAAATAAAGCAGTACTTGCACTCCAGGGACTCACAGTCCACTGAGGGAGACAGGCATTTATTCAAGTAAACCAAATCAGAGTCTGATAAGTGCTTTAATACAGGTGCGACCAACATTCCTTGGAAAAATAAGGGACAAAGGAATTTATTCCAATTGAAGGCCTCAGAGGAGGCCTTATGAAGTAGTTATTATTTGAGAAATGTCTCCAAAGGCAGGCAAAATGGGATATTTCTGAAAAAGAACATAGCATAAGCAGAGGCACCAAGATGGGGCAGATCTGGATTTGTAAAATAAAGGCAGAGCTGTCTCACTTGGTTTGAGTTTAGAGCACCTTACAATACTGTCATTTGAGGATTATAATTTTGTGGACGGTAGAAATTGTGTTACATAGAATAAAGTGAGAAACAAAAGCAGCGATCAAATTGTGAGCACACAAAAAAGGCTGGACATTCTATATTTAAAGGGGGCACCATTCTGAGGGGCAAAGGGACATTGTCAAATCTATTGTTTTTGTTTCTTTCAGAAAGTTACTCTGGCCTTCACGGGAAGGACAGAGAAAGGAAAAGACTAGTTAGGTAGGAGTAGGGTATGATAATATAGACCAAAGGAAGTAAGAACCTCAGCCTCAATCATGGCACTGACAGTAAGATGAGAGACGCCAAAAAGGAAAGAGTCATAAAATGTCTAGTAAAATAACTGTGGTGTTGGGAAAGAGTGGACGATGGTAAAAATATAACCCTATTTTATTTCCACAGCTTTAACTCCTCCATAGGTTACAGTGTCCAGGAAATTAGGAGAGGGAAGACTAGAATAAGCCCACTTAAAACTCCTCTTTCTAAAAATAATACTAAACCATAGAAAGAAAAGTAGGTTGGTTACTTTACTACCACACCTTTTTTTGAAGGACAGGGTTGCAAGAAATTAGCCAGTTTGATGACCAACCTTATTCATTGAGTTATTATCCCTTTCATTGAGTTGTTTCTAAATATCAGATCCACTTTCGAAAGGCAATGATTCAATTTCCACTCAAGGCCAAGAGAGAATAACAGGGACTTATTATCCCCTCACCTGAAACAACCCAAAAAACAGACACAATGTAAAGCAAGTTTCCAAGACACAGGACACCAAGCAACAAAGAACAGCAATCCCGAAAACAAATGACTGTGCCAGTTTACTGCCTGGAAAGAGTTTTTAGGATGCATACGGGATGCAGAAGGGGAAAACTGAAGAGATCCCTAATGGATTCCCTGAGTTAGAGGGGGAAGAAACTAAGAGTACAAGAAGAACAAGACTAGGGATGCCTGGGTGGCTCAGCAGTTGAGCGGCTGCCTTCGGCTCAGGGCATGATCTTGGGATCTGGGATCAAGTCCCACATCAGGTTCCTTGCAGGAAGCCTGCTTCTCCCTCTGCCTGTGTCTCTTTCACTCTTTCTCTCTCTCTCTCTCTCTCTCATGAATGAATAAATAAAATCTTAAAAAAAAAAAAAAAGAATCATGAAGGTTTGGGATTTTGCCCTATTTATAACCTAAAAACATAAAACAGGGCTGCCTGGGTAGCTCAGTCAGTTCACCATCTGCCTTCGGCTCAGGTTATGATGTCCTGGGATCTAGCCCCATGCCAGGCTCCCTGCTCAGTGGGGAGTCTGCTTCTCCCTTTGCCTCTGCCCCTCCCCCTGCTCATGCTCTCTATCTCGTTCTCTCTCTCTCCCTCTCTCAGATAAATATTTTTTTAATTTTTTTAAAATATTTTTAATAAAATAAAATAAATAAAAAGATAAAACATACTGATTCATAGACACTGACAGAAAATGAAAGACTCCTCGGTCAAAGACAGAGGACTTTATTGCTCATAGCACAGCAAGCAACATGATCATCTGCATATTTATTTGTGTTGTTTCTCTGTTACAGATTGAATGTTTGTATCCTCCCAAAATTCCTATTATGAAGCCTTAACCTCCAATATGATGGTACTAGGAGGTGGGGCCTTAAGGAGATAACCAGGTTTAGATGAAGTAATGAGAGTGGGCCCACAAGATGAGATTAGTGCCCTTAGAAGAAGTGACAACACGGAGGTTGTTTCCTCTTCTCTCTGTCATGCAAGGATACACTGAAAAGGCAAATGAGCAAGAGAACTCTCACCAGAACTCAATCATGCCAGCACCCTGATCTTGGACTTCCCAGCCTCCAGAAGTGTGGGAAATAAATTTCTGGTCTTTAAGCCACTTATTATCTATCTCATTATAGCAGCCTGAGCAGATTAATCTAGTTCCCCTTGCCATGAGTTCCATGGAGGTGATCTGAGACAGGCCCAGGTAATGTTACACATGCTGTAAATTTACACCAGAGCTGAGGAACACCAAGCGTGGGGGCAACACATACTCTTTCAGTGACTAGTAAGCCTGTGGGTCCCTCAGGGAGTGCTAACAAGCCAGAAAAGCAACATAGTAAGTCATTAGCCTGTGGAGCATGTAGGAACAAGATGATGGAATCACCTGGAACACGCAACTGTAAAGTTAGAATGAGGATGGGGAAGGGTCAGAGCATGGCTGAAAGGTATCTAGCCAGGACAAGAGGTCACTCTTAAAAAGAGTAAGGAGGGGATCCCTGGGTGGGCTCAGCAGTTTAGCGCCGCCTTCTGTCCAGGACATGATCCTGGAGTCCTGGGATCGAGTCCCATGTCGGGCTCCCTACATGGGGCCTGCTTCTCCCTCTGCCTGTGTCTCTGCCTCTGTCTCTCTCTGAGTCTCTCATGAATAAATAAAACCTTAAAAAAAAAAAAAGAGTAAGGAGAGACAGGGGCAAAATGGAAAATCATCTCATTTACAAAACAAGGATATCAATATTTACCTCACAAAGCTACTGTGAGTCTTAATATATGGCTGTCACAGTGTGTAGCATAGGGCAGATGTTCAAACAATAAGGTATTTGAAAATAAGGAACAGAAAACCAGCATATATGGTAGCAGTAACAAACTAGAATCCTTGAAAAGTACTGAGGCACAGTGAGGAGAGAGATGGCTCTGCATTCAGGGAGACCTGGGCTTGAACCATTTGCTGTATAACCTGAGGCAAGTTATTGCTCTTCTCTATTCCTCAGTTTCCTCCTATATATAGGGGAAATAAAAATACCAATTTTGCAATATTTAGAAATAGTGTACAAAAGGTAACTGTCACCTGGTATGTCCTGATAACTAATAGCTATTATTATTTTTATTATTATTAATACCATTATTAAATTTGCCTTGAACTAGCCTCAAGCAAAGTGCCACAGTATGGAAGATTGCTCCAAAAATTCTTTAGCTCTTTGACCCTTTGGATGAAAGTACAAAAAGAGAACTACTACTGATACCTATTTGTTGACAGAAGGAATAACAAGAAGCCAGGAAGCTCCATCCAGAGTTACAAGGTGCTCAAATGAATTACAAGAAGGAGGTGTCACAGGCCACATTCATAACAAACTAGAATATTCTCCTATATAAGATTCTTTCTCAGCCCTCATAGCACATAGTAGCAGAATTTCTACACCAGGGCATCCCTGGGTGGCTCAGTTATTGAGTGTCTGCCTTCAGCCCAGGGCACAATCCTGGAGTTCCAGGATCGAGTCCCGCATCAGGCTCCCTGCATGGAGCCTGCATCTCCCTCTGCCTAGGTCTCTGCCTCCCTCTCTGTGTCTCTCATTAAGAAATAAATTTAAAAAAAGAAAGAAAGAATATCTTTAAAAATAATAACAATAATAACAATAATAATAACTACCTGAGCTTTCATTCCTATTTTTTTTTTTTGCTATTACTTTTTCATTAAAAACACTCAAATCAGTTCCTCATTAAAGGCACCAAGAAAATGAAATCTCTGTCTCTCACACGCACACACACGGTCATCAGAAACTATATCCAGGGGCAGCCCCGGTGGCGCAGCAGTTTGGCGCCGCCTGCAGCCTGGGGTGTGATCCTGGAGACCCGGGATTGGGCTCCCTACATGGAGCCTGCTTCTCCCTCTGCCTGTGTCTCTGCCTCTCTCCCTCTGTGTCTATGAATAAATAAATAAAATCTTAAAAAAAAAAAGAAAAGAAACTATATCCAATCTACCTCTTTCCATTAAGGCTAAGTCAGTTCTTTGCCAAATTCCCCCAATAAATCAAAGAAATAAATAACAAGAAAGAGCACACTAAACATTAGCTCTCATCAGAGGTCCATGAGGAAAAAATAAACTAACACAGAGAGTCCCATGTGAATTATTCAATGAGGTGATCCATACATATCAAATTTTTATAAATTAATAGGACATACAGCCTGTTAAGTATGAGCATACTTATGGGGGCAAAGAGTAGAATATCTAAAACCACTCTTATCTATTCACTTTCTACCTAGACCTTGGACAAGTCAATGGCCCTAGACTAAGAGAATATTTTAATTGATCCCTGGATACTGATTTTACACAGTATAGAAGTACTTGGGCTATGGGGAAGTAAACAAAATGTAGTTTCTACCAAAAGGGGAAAAAAAAAAAACACTAGAGATTCTGTAGGAGAGAACCTTAGTTGGAATAATGCCTCAGGAGAGGACAGGAAACTGTGTACAAGCCCAAAATGAATGCCTGGGCATTCTCATCAGTCACTGAGAGAAAAAATAATATTCTTTATAAAGCAACAATCCAGAAGGAAAGAGTGAGGGGCAAAAAGAATTTTGCTACCAATGAAACCAAATAGACCAGCTTCATGATGAAAAAAAAAAAGTGGCCTCACAGCCTTGTAATATCAATTGTTTAGGATAAGGATAAGTGGTAGGATGGATTGGGGCTACTTCGGGACAGCTCTCTGGAAAATAAGGCACCAAAGAAATTTATGTACTAATAATCTGAAATTAAAATATAGATAATTTCTCCAACCTATACAGAACCTTTCTAGCTGGCCACGAGAATAATTTAATGTAGTGGAAAAAGCCTTCCACTAGCAGTTAGATTACTTGATTTTTGATCCTTCCTGTATATTGACTAGTACTCTATGGCTTAGTGTAATATGGCCTATGCCCAGATACAACTCAGCCCCCTTGAGGGGTGCCTGTGTCGCTTAGTAAGTTAGGTGTCCTGACTCTTAATTTCAGCTCAGGTCATCATCTCAGAGTTGTGAGATCAAGTCCTGTGTCAGGCTCCATGTCAGGCTCTGCTCAGGGAAGTCTACTTGAGATTCTCTCTCCTCTCTCTCTCTGCCCCTTCCCCACCTCCCACCTTCCCCACTCTACCCCACCACCACCACCACCCATGCTCTGGCTCTCACACTCTCCATCTAAAATAATGTATTTCTGGGATCCCTGGGTGGCGCAGCAGTTTAGCCCCTGCCTTTGGCTCAGGGCGTGATCCTGGAGACCCAGGATCAAATCCCACATCGGGCTCCCGGTGCATGGAGCCTGCTTCTCCCTCTGCTTATGTCTCTGCCTCTCTCTCTCTCTCTGTGTGACTATCATAAATAAATAAATAAATAATTTTTTAAAAAAATAAAAAATAATGTATTTCTTTTTAAAGATTTTATTTATTTATTTATTTATTTATTTATTTATTTATTTATTTGAGAGTAAGAGAGAGACAATCAGGCAGGAAGGGCAGAGAGAGAGAAGGAGGGAGAGGGAGAGGCAGACTGCCCGCTGAGCAGGGAGCCCAATGCATGGCTCAATCCCAGGACCCTGGGATCATGACCTGAGCTGAAGGTAGATGCTTAACTCACTGAGCCACCCAGGCACCCTAAATAAATAAATTTTAAAAAGAAAAAAGAATTCAGCAACCTTGAGGTTATGACCTTTTTGCTCATTACAATTAAAAAGATATTAATTACAATAACATAGTGAGAGTGACATCAGTGAAAATGGTGGAGTAGGGGGATCCCAAGGGCCCATCCCTCTACAATAACACCCAAAAAGTGGACAAAAAATTATCAGAATTAACTTTATCAGAACTCAAGAAAACAAAATTTATAGCAACCAAGCAAATGCTTCAACAAGAATAAGGTAAAAAAAAAAAAAAAAAAAAACCCCAAGAATAAGGTGACTAAAACCTTCACGGAATTTTACATTTCAGATGCTGCATCCACACCTTCTAAGCTTATTGGAGGTCTTGAATATGTCAGTCTACACTCCAAGAATGAGTTCCTGGTGCCTACAGAGTGGACCCTGTTCTCAAAGAATTGTGATTATTGGTTTTGACCTGGCTGGTGGTTTCCTGAAGGACTCACATTAAAAAACTACCTACCCAGGGAGGGAGGGATGGAGGAGGGGCAGAGGGAGACAGAAAGTCTCTTAAGCAGGATCCAAGCACAGCACGGAACCTGATGAGGGGCTGCATCTCACAACCCTGAGATCATAACCTGAGCCAAAATCTAGAGTCAGAGCCATCCAGATGCCCCCAAAAAACTTGCCTATATTTTGCCTTTTCCTGGACTGTCTCAGGATAGAGAAGTTAGTAGTACAAAGAAGGCAGCATCTGTCAAAAATATTTTAAAGGCAATAAACAGACAACCGTCACCTGAGATAATGGCTACTAGTTGGGGGAAACAACAAACAGACTGAAAAACCAGGCGGGAAAGACTGAGTAATATACTTTGGAAATGAAAGCGTCCACAAAATCCCACCAATTTAAAAGGCCATGCAAATGTCCAAGGTGAGATGCTTATGCCCAAAGTGAGATCCATACTTAGGGAAAACCTAGGAAGTCCCTAAGCTCTTCCCTCTGGCTGACTTTCAAGCTCTGCATGAGCAAAAAATGAAGGCAAAGGCAAAGCTGTAAACTGTCTGAATTGTAGAAGGCCTACACCAATGCATGCAGAGTCCAGCTGCAAAGATTGAGATGGGTTTTTTTGAGTCCAGACTTTCTTCAAAAATTGTAAAAATCACTAGCTAAACACTAAGCTAACATAACAGAGACCTCAGTGACCTCACATGACAAATATACTGTCTTTAGTAATTTTTCCAACATATTTTGTAAATAAAACACTACAAATCATAAGAGAAACAATCAAACCCTATGAGGAGAGGGAAGAAATCTGCTACTCAGTGTTACCACACTGTAATGGTCAAAATGTCCTCTTCTCAACAAGATGAAATTATGAAGCATGCAAAGACATGAGAATATATGGCCCATTTACAGGAAAAAGAAATTAAAAGCAACCATCATTGAGAAAGCCCAGACATTGGACTTACTAGATAAAAACTTTATTGTATTTTTCTTTAGATTTTATTTTTTTTTTTTTTTTTTTTTGAGAGAAAGATAGCATAAGTGGGGGAAGAGATGGAGAGGGAAGAGATTCCACACTGAACAAGGAGCCCAATATGGGGCTCAATCCCAGGACCTAGAGACAATGACCTGAACCAGTCAGACACCTAACCAATGGAGCCACCCAGGCGCCCCACTAGACAAAACCTTTAAATCAACTGTCTTGGGGAGCCTGGTTGGCTCATTCAGCAGAGCATGTGACTCTTGATCTTGAGGTTGTGAGTTCGAGCCCCATGCTGTGTCTAGAGATTACTTAAAAATAAAGTATTTCTAAAAATAAAAATAGGAGCAGCCTGGGTGGCTCAGCGGTTTAGCGCCGCCTTCGACCCAGGACATGATCCTGGAGACCTCGGATCGGTCCCGCATCGGGCTCTCTGCATAGAGCCTGCTTCTCCCTTTGCCTGTGTTGTCTCTGCCTCTGTGTGTGTGTGTGTCTCTCATGAATAAATAAATAAAATCTTATAAATAAATAAAATCTTATAAATAAATAAATAAATATTAAAATAAAAATAGAGGAATAGAAGCACCTGGGTGGCTTAGTTGAGTAGTGTCCAACTCAGCTTCAGCTCATGATCTGAAGCCCCACATGGTCTAAGCTCAGCAAGGAATCTCTTTGAGGATTTCCTCCCTCTTCCTCTCCCCCTCCCCCACCATGTGCATGTGCACTCTTTTTAAAATAAATAAGTCTCTTTAAAAATAAATAAATAGGGATCCCTGGGTGGCGCAGCGGTTCGGCATGTGCCTTTGGCCCAGGGCGCGATCCTGGAGACCTGGGATCGAATCCCACATCGGGCTCCCGGGGCATGGAGCCTGCTTCTCCCTCTGCCTGTGTCTCTGCCTCTCTCTCTCTCTCTCTCTCTGTGACTATCATAAATAAATAATAATTTAAAAAAATTAAAAATAAATGAATAGGGCAGTCCTGGTGGCTCAGCGGTTTAGCACCGCCTTCAGCCCAGGGCCTGATCCTGGAGACCTGGGATCGAGTCCCAAGTCAGGCTCCCTGCGTGGAGCCTGCTTCTCCCTCTGCCTGTGTCTCTGCCTCTCTCTCTGTGTGTGTGTGTCTCTCCTGAATAAATAAATAAAATCTTTTAAAAATAATAAAACTAGGGGATCCCTGGGTGGTGCAGCGGTTCGGCGCCTGCCTTTGGCCCAGGGCGCGATCCTGGAGACCCGGGATCGAATCCCACATCAGGCTCTCGGGCAAGCAGCCTGCTTCTCCCTCTGCCTGTGTCTCTGCCTCTCTCTCTCTCTCTCTGTGACTATCATAAATAAATAATAATAAAAAAAATTAAAAAAAATAATAATAAAACTAAATTTAAAAAAAGAAAGGAAACAATGGAAAAGAACTACAGAAACCCAGAAGAACTTTGTCTTACCAAATAGAGCACATCAATAAAAAATAAAAATTATAAAAAGGAACCAAAAAAAATGCTGGAGTTGAAAAGTACAATAATTGAATCAAAATATTCATAAGAAAGGTTTAACAGAAGACTTCATTAGTCAGAAGAAATCATCAGTGAACTTGAAGGTGGGATAATTAAATTCATCCAGTCTGAAGAGCAAAAAGCAGAATGAAGAAAAATTAAGAGGACCAAAGATACCTGTGAAACACCATCAAGTATACCAATATGCATATTAAAAGGCTCAGAGGAAAGGAGAAAGGGGCAGAAAGAATATTTAAAAGAAAAATGTCTCTGAAAACTTCCAAAATTTAATGAAATATGTGAATTTACACATCCAAGAAGCTCAATAAACTCCAAGTAAGATATATTTATTTTTCCTTAAGTAATCTTAATCTCTATGCTGGGCAGCCCCGGTGGCCCAGAAGTTTAGCGCTGCCCTCATCCCAGGGCATGATCTTGGAGACCCAGGATTGAGTCCCATGTCGGGCTCCCTGCATGGAGCCTGCTTCTCCCTCTGCCAGTGTCTCTGCCTCTCTCTCTCTCTCTCTCTCTATCTCTATCTCTATCTCTGTGTCTCTCATGAATAAATAAATAAATAAAATCTTTTAAAAAAAAAAAGTAATCTCTATGCCTACCTCGGGGCTCAAACTCACAATCCCAAGACCAAGAGTTGCACATTCCATCAACTGAACCAGTGACGCACCCCCTTTTTTTCTCGATTGGGATAAATTCAAAGAGATCCACACCAACATACATCATAAAAAACTGTCAAAAGACAAAAAGAACACATCCAAAGCACCAAGAGGAGTGACTCATTATATACAAGGGAACATCAATTGATTAACAATCACTTTCTCATCAGAAATGGTAGATACGGGATCCCTGGGTGGCGCAGCGGGGATCCCTGGGTGGCGCAGCGGTTTGGCGCCTGCCTTTGGCCCAGGGCGCGATCCTGGAGATCCGGGATCGAATCCCACGTCGGGCTCCCGGTGCATGGAGCTTGCTTCTCCCTCTGCCTGTGTCTCTGCCTCTCTCTCTCACTGTGTTCCTATCATAAATAAATAAAAATTTAAAAAAAAAAAAAAAAAAAAAAAAGAAATGGTAGATACAAGGGTGCCTGGGGTAGCTCAGTCAGTTACACATCTGCCTTCTGCTCAGGTCAAGACCCCAGGGTTCTGTGATCAAGTCCTGAATCCAGGCTTCCAGTTCAGCAGGGAGTCTGCTTCTTCCTTATCCCTAACCCCTGCTGGTGCTCTCTTTCTCACATTCACACCCTCTCTCAAATAAATAAATATAATTTCAAAATCTTAAAAAAATAAAAAGAAATCATAGAGACAAGAGAAAGTGAGAGAATATACATAAGGGAAGGAATAGGGTTGCCTGGCTGGCTCAGTCCACAGAGAATGTGACTATTGGTCTTGGGGTCATGAGTTTTAGCCCCATGTTGGGGATAGAGATTAATATATATTATATATGAGATAAATAAGGGATGCTGGGTGACTCAGTAGTTGAGCATCTGCCTTCAGCTCAGGGAGTGATCCCGGGGTCCTGGGACCCAGTCCTGCATTGGGGTCCCAACAAGGAGCCTGCTTCTCCCTCTGCCTATGTCTTTGCCTCTCTCTGTCTCTCATGAGTAAATAAATAAAATCTCTAAAACTATATAAATAAATACAGCAAGGAAGGATGGAATGAAAAAAATTGCCAACCAAGAATTCTTTATCTTCCTTAATTATTCTTCCAAAATGAAAAAACAAATTAAACATTCTCAGATAAAAACTGAGAGGCTATAGCTCATAGACCAGCCACAGAAGAAAAGCTAAAGCAAGTCTTTCAAAGAGAAGTGAACAATAACTTAAAGTAATATGAGGAGAGCAACTTAAAGAACAATATCTTTTACGAATATACACCCAAAATCCTCAATAAAACACTAGTAAACTGAATTCAGTAGCATATTAAAATCAAAAACTTATCATTAGGGATCCCTGGGTGGCGCAGCGGTTCGGCGCCTGCCTTTGGCCCAGGGCGCGATCCTGGAGACCCGGGATCGAATCCCACATCGGGCTCCCGGTGCATGGAGCCTGCTTCTCCCTCTGCCTGTGTCTCTGCCTCTCTCTCTCTCTCTCTCTCTCTCTCTCTCTCTCTCTCTCTCTGTGACTATCATAAATAAAAATAGTAATAAAAAAAATAAATAAAATAAAAACTTATCATTATATACAATGACCAAGTGGGATTTATCTCAGGAATGCAAGAATGGTTCAACATAAAATATTAATCAGGAACACCCTGCTGGCTCAGTCAGTAGACCATGCACCTCTTGATCTCAGGGTTTTGAGTTCAAGCACCACGATGGGCATGGAGCCTACTTTTAAAAAACTTAACCAATAATATACCATATTAACAGAATTAAGGGAAAAGAACATAATCATCTTAACTCAAATTATCCCTCTTCACAGATGGCATTATCTTATGTGTAGAAAACCTTAACTAGGGTGCCTGGGTGGCTCAGAGGTTAAGAAAGCCTCTCCCTTCAGCTCAGGTCATGATCCCAGGGCCCTGGGATTGAGTCCTGCATCAGGCTTCCCACAGGGAACCTGCTTCTCCCTCTGCCTTTGTCTCTGCCTCTCATGAATAAATAAATAAAATCTTTTAAAAAGGGGGTGGGGGGGCAGCCTGAGTGGCTCACGCGTTTAGCACCGCCTTCAGCCCTGGGTGTGATCCTGGAGACCCAGGGTGGGTCCTGCGTCTGGCTCCCTGCATGGAGCCTGCTTCTCCCTCTGCTTTGTGTCTCTGCCTCTCTCTCTCTGTGTCTCTCATGAATAAATAAATAAAATCTTAAAAAAAAAAAAACTACTCCACAAAACTCTCTTAAGGCTAATAAATTCACCAAAGTAGATCAATACAAAATCTATATGCAAAATTCAGTTGCATATCTATACACTATCAATGAAACATCAGAAAAGGAAATTAAGGAAACAACTCCATTTAAAATGGCATCAAAAAGAATAAAACACTTAGGAATAAATTTAACATAGGTGGCAAAAAATTTGTACACTGAAAACTACAAAACATTGCTGAAGAAATAAAGCAAACAGAGAACTAGAAAATTCCTCCTGTGTTAATAGACTGAAGATTTAATATAGTTATAACAATTCTACCCAAAGTGACCTACAAATTGAATGCAATCTCTGAACATCTCAATGCCTTTTTTGCAGAAGTGGAAAAACCCATGCTAAAATTAATACGGAATTTCAAGGGATCAACAATAGCCGAAATGATTTTGAAAAAGAAGCACCACATGGAAGACTCACACTTCCTGATTTCAAAACTTATCACAAAACTACAGTACTCAAAACGTGTGGTATCAGCATAAGGATAGATATATGGACCAATGAAATTGAACTGACAGCCTGGAAATAAACCCTCACATGTATATTTGATTTTCTTTTTTTTTCTTTTTTAATTTACATTTTGTTAGTTAACATACAGTGCGTTATTGGTTTCTGGAGTAGAATTCAGTGAGTCATCACTTACATACAATACCCAGTGCTCAACGCAAGTGTTGATTTTCAACAAGGGTGCTGAGAAAGAATAGTATCTTCAACAAACACTGCTGGGGAAACTACTTACACACATGCCAAAGAATGAAGCTGGACCTTTATCTTAACACTGTATACAAAAATTAATTCAAATGAATAAAAGACCAAAATATAAGACCTAAAACCATAAAACTCTTAGAAGAAAACAATCTAGCGAGTCTGTATGACCTTGGAGTAGGCAATGGTTTATTTTTTTTATTAAAGATTTTACTTATTTATCCATGAGAAACACAGAGACAGAGGCAGAGACAGACACAGAGGGAGAAGCAGGGTCCCTGCAGGGAGCCCAATGTGGGACTCGATCCCGGGACTCCAGGATCACACCCTAAGGTGGAGGCAGGAGTGCTTAACCGCTGAGCCACCCAGGCGTCCCTTCTGCCTTTAGGTTTCTTAAATATAACGAAAACACACACAACAAAAGAAAAACTAGGGGCAGCTCCGGTGGTGCAGCGGTTTAGCGCTGCCTGCAGCCCCTCATCCTGGAGACCCTGGATCGAGTCCCACATCGGGCTCCCTGCATGGTGCCTGTTTCTCCCTCTGCCTGTGTCTCTGCCTCTCTCTCTCTCTCTCTCTCTGTGTCTCTATGAATAAATAAATAAATAAATCTTTAAAAAAAAAAAAGAAAAACTAGACTTCCTTAAAATTAAAATTCTTGTGCAAAGGACAGTATCAAGAGAGTGAAAAAAAAACAATCCACAAAATGGGAGAATGTATTTGCAAGTCATATAGCTGACAATAGTTTAATACCCAGAATATATAAATAACCCTTAAAACTCAACAACAAAAAGACCAAAAAAACTTAATGGACAAAGAACTTTAAGAAACATATATCCAAAGAAGATATACATGATCAAAAAGCATATATCATTAGTCAGTAGAGAAATACAAATCAAAACCATTTCACTGGAGTTTACTTCATTCACTGGGATGGCTATAGTTTTTAAGTAAAGGAAAATTAACAAGCATTGGTGAAGATACAGAGAAATTGGAACCTTCATTCTGGCGAGAATGTAAAATGGTGAAGCCACTGTGGAAAACATTTTAGTGGTTCCTCAAAAAGTTAAACACAGAATTTTCATATGCCTCAGGAATTCCACTGCTAGGTATACAACCAAAAGAACCAAAAAGAGGACCTCAGATACTTGTACACCATTGTTCATAGCATCATTATTCACAACAGTCAAAAGGTAGCAACAATCCATGAGCCATACAGTGTGAGATTCTGAAAGAGAATAGGAAATGAGAATTTAAAGAGGTTTCACTCTGGATTATGATTTTCATCCTTTTTCAAAAAATAATACTGCCAAAGCTTTTCTTAGAGGGTAGACTAGCCATATCCCAATTACATTAAACAATGCCTAGAAAAGTTGCTTAACTCAGAAATTATAAAATGAGGCAGCCTGGGTGGCTCAGTGGTTTAGCGCCGCCTTTGGCCCAGGGCGTGATCCTGGAGACCCGGGTATGGAGTCCCCATGTCAGGCTCCCTGCATGGAGCCTGCTTCTCCCTCTGCCTGTCTCTCTCTCTCTCTCTCTCTCTCTCTCTCTCTCTCTCTCTGTGTGTGTGTGTGTGTGTGTGTCTCATGAATAAATAAATAAAAGATTTCTTTAAAAAAGAAAAAGAAATTATAAAATGAATAGAATATGTTAGGAATATACCAAATATTATGAGATTATACCCTTACCACTCACCCCTAGATACTGAACTACAAATATAAATGATTCGGATTCCTGTTGTCATTCTTTCTCACATGGTAACAACCATGTGTGGTTATCAGTTTGCTTCATAACAAACTACTCTCAAACTTTGGGACTTAAAACAATAGGTTCATTGTATCTCATGACTTTATGCATTAGGAATTCCAGGAAATCTTGACAGGGTGGTTCTTCTAAACCATGTGACATGAACTGGTGTCACTTAGTGGTATGCAATTGGTAGCTTTACTCACATTCCTGGTGGCTGGTCAAGGACTGGTCTCAATGGGACACCATGCTCTCTGTATAAAGAAGTCTCAAGGCTACTCTACATACTCTCTCACCAGGGTACTGAAATGTCTTACATGGTGCCTCAGTCCTCCATAAAATCAAAGTGGACACTGCCAGGACTTACTGGCTAGACCCAGAACTGGCATAGCATTACTTGCACCGCACTTCATTAGCCAGAACAGGGACTATCCAGCCCAGATTCAAGTGGAGGGGAAATAGACACCAACCCTTGCTGGAGAAATGGCCAAAAATTTGAAAGCCATCTATAATCCTCTATAAACACTTAACCAAAATGGCTACGGGGTGATCTATTCCAATTCACATCATCTCCTTTCCCACAGCGTATTCCACATTCAATCTTGCCCCTGGGGTGCTTCTTTTATACTCTAGGACCTGTGTTACTAATGGACATCAAACGCATGGCCTAAAACTCAAGCGTTAAGATATTTTTTGAAATCTTTGATGAATAAAAGAGGTGGATGGAAGTTTCAGTCACTTCCAAGGGTTCCAAGAAGTTCTCTCTAGAGATAAAGATTTCGGTTCAACCTTTAGACAGACTATTTCCATCATTTTATTCCTGGGGGAAAATGTGTAGTCATTATTAACTTGCATACAGAGACTACAGACTAAAATTTCAACTACACTGCTTAATAAATTGGGTGTATCTTTAGCTGGACGACGCAGAATTTAAAATATTTTAATATAAATTTATATTGGATTCTCTCCAAAAATTATCTTTGGATTCTAAGTAGGTATTTTTGTCCAAATATTTTCATCCAGACAATTGGGAGAACAAAACGATGCCAAGAAGAGTATGTAGATCTGATCATTTCTTCACCTCATACTAGAGTAAAGGCTATAAAAAGCAAATGTACACATTAAGTATTTTGGTTTTGAAGTATAAATTGTTGTCTTGGTTGAACAAGGACTTGGTTTCTGACGTTTTATGCAACCTAAGTTTGACTAGAAAATGCTGCTAGACTATGTATGACAGCATTCACATTATACCTGAATAATTATGAATATAGAAATGAACATGGACTTTGATTTTTGTTTTAGTTTTGTTTTTTTATTGAGAGGTTATGAGACTTCTTGTGCAGCAATACGTCTTTGGTGCCCAGGGAACTAAGTGTGCTATATATGGCTGGGAAGACAACACATTCTCCCTATTTCCACAAAGAGCCCAGCATCTCTCTGACACTCCAAGGAAAGGTACTTTTAGAAGACGGACCCTTAAAAAAAAAAAAGAAGAAGAAAAGAAGACAGACCCTTAGACACAGATGCTGATAATCTTCTAATCTTCTGAAGGATGACTCCAATATAAGCTATAGTGAGGTGCTACTAAATTGCCCGAAGGGCCATGGCTATTGGCTATAGAGGGGAGATGGGTGGTAAAGAAGAAAAAATATCATGGCAGTTGCAATGTGATAACTGTAAAGGGCAGACAGATCTTTGAAAACATTCACTGCTGACTGTCAAGAACTCCCAGATATGTAAGGAGGGGAAGGGTTGCTAAGGTCAAGATAGGCCAATGGGAGCTGAAAAAATGGTAATTTGAGCATTGCATGTTAGTGCCAGGAAAGGATTTTTTTTCTTTCATTTTTTTTTTCTTAAGATTGCATTTATTTATTAGACAGAAAGAGAATGCACAGAGGGAGAAGGAGAGAAACAGAGTCCCTGCTGAGCAGGGAGCTGGACTCAGGGCTCGATCCCAGGATCCTAGGATCATGACCTGAGCCAAAGGCAGATGCTTAACCAACTGAGCCACCCAGGTACCCCTCTTTTTTTTAAGTAAACTCTACCTCCAACATGGGGCTCAAACTCACAACCCCAAGATCAAGAGTCATACACTCTACTGACTGAACCAGCCAGGTGTCCCAGATTTGTAAAACAAGACTCGAAAAGCTTAAACCATACAGAAGATTGACAAATATGAACACATTAAATCCTGATGATCAAAGATCACCATAAAGTAAGTAAAACAAGCTACAAACTGGAAAAAGATGTCTGTAACATAGATAGATAATCAACAAAGAATTAGTACAAGACTATATTTAGAACTCCTAAAAATAAACTAAAAAGCAATATCCAATATAAAAAGGTGAAACCTGAATGGCCAATAAACATATGAAAAAGTGCTTGAATTTGTTAGTAACCAAAGAACTGAAAAGTAGAATCACAATGAGTTAATGTGATATACTTACCAAATCAAAGGAAAAATAAGAGTTTTACAATATCAAGTGTTAACAAGAATGCAGTAAAACCAAAACTTTCATACATTCCTGGAAATATAAATATGTTAAATAATTTTGGAATACAAAAAATTTTTAGGAACACCTGGGTGGCTCAGCGGTTGAGCATCTGCCTTTGGCTCAGATCATGATTCTGGAGTCCTGGGATGGAGCCCCGCATAGGGCTCCCTGCTCAGCGTGGAGTCTGAGTCGGAGTCTGATTCTCCCTCTCCCTCTCCACACTCCCCCATGCTCTCATGCTCTCTCGCTCACTCTCTCTCAAATAAATAAATTAAAATCTTTTTGAAAAAAACAAAAAGAAGTAAAGTAAAAAGCAATTTCCAGAAATCTAGACTCAACTTCCTGGAGCCCTACCATACGCTTCCCCTCCACTGAATAGAAAATCTTATATTATAAGCCACTCTTCATAACCCCAGTGCAGCCCTTTCTGCCCACGGGTCCTGTCCCTGTGCTTTAATATCACCTTTTTGCACCAAAGACATCTCAAGAATTCTTTCTTGGGACGCCTGGTTGGCTCAGCAGTTGAGCATCTGCCTTCAGCTAAGGGTATGATCCCAGAGTCCTGGGATCAAGTCCCGCATCAGGTTCCCTGCATGGAGCCTGCTTCTCTCTCAGTGTAGGTCTCTGCCCTTCTCTGTGTTTCTCATAAATAAATAAAAAATCCTAAGAAAGAAAAAAGAATTCTTTCTTGGCCACCAGCTCTGAACCCCAACACTCCAAAACTACATCAGCCTGACACAATTTTTATGAAGCTCAAAACTTAGCAAGAAATAAGCAATACATTTTTATAGATATCTACATGTATGGTAAAGCTCTAAAGAAATTTAAGGGAGGGAAGCCCGGGTGGCTCAGTGGTTTAGCGCTGACTTCTGCCCAGGGCGTGATCCTGGAGACGCAGGATCGGATCGAGTCCCATAGGCTCCGTGCATGGAGCCTGCTTCTCCCTCTGCCTCTCTCTGTCTCTCATGAATAAATAAATAAAATATTTTTTTAAAAAAAAAGAAATTTAAGGGAAATACTAAATACAGAATTCAGGATAGTAGTTCCTTCTGAGACATGAACAGTGATAAGCTATCAGGGAAGAACACACAGGAATTTCAACAGTATTTCTGACTTGATAGTTCCGTGGTAAGGTGGTGGTTTAGGGTTGTTTTATTATGATGATTAATAACATGCCTGTGGGATCCCTGGGTGGCGCAGCGGTTTAGCGCCTGTCTTTGGCCCAGGGCGCGATCCTGGAGACCCGGGATCGAATCCCACGTCGGGCTCCCGGTGCATGGAGCCTGCTTCTCCCTCTGCCTGTGTCTCTGCCTCTCTCTCTCTCTCTCTCTCTCTCTCTCTCTGTGTGTGTGTGACTATCATAAATGAATAAAAATTAAAAAAAAATATTTTAATAACATGCCTGTGTCTTACATATATTCTTTTGTGTGAATTATATACTTCATAGAAAAAAAAAATTGAAAAAAGATAATGTGATCACATTTTACCACAAGCTTGTGATAAAGCCTAAACACATTCTAGTTAGACAAACCTTGGCTGAGAGACTATTTAGAAGCCCTATTATTTTATAAAAGAAAAACGTGCTCACTTTCAGCTACTTAGCTTGTCATTTTTCAAACAAAGCCTACAGGCTGGCTCCCAAGAGGCCTCACAGGAGGGCAATTATTACTTCTGTGAATTAACCATGGTCCCGAGTTTGGCCCTCTACCTTGCAAGCTCTGAAGTCAAATATGGCAAGCTCACCAAGGGCAAATCTACCTCTCAGCAATGCATGCGCACCAATTAAGCTTCCCAGACTAAGACAAACAGCAAAATGCCAATTCATTTATTGACAATGCAAAATATGATCCTCCCGTGGATTGGAATAATCAAAGTCAGCATGACGAGTGAATAGTCTCCCTGTAGACACACTACATGGAAGGCCAAATCCTAATAAAAAGGTCTTTTTTTTTTTTTTAACTTTATACTGACAATAACCATTACAGACACCGGATTATTCCATTTATACGAGCAGTGTATTTTTCTCCCTGTAGTTATGGTACACGGAAATTCATTCATACTCAGAATGTTATCTGAGGACCTTGATATTATAAAAAGGATTAATTATCAAATTGATCAAATTCTTGAAATCCCAGGGTATCTTGATGTATCCATCTCATTCATATGTTCTCAATAGCTCAAAGTACTAGAAGTAAATTAGCTCAGGCTTTCTTGCCTTGAACACGCTTGACTGGACACAGCTAACATGTGCCTCCCTGAGTCCTTTTTCTAAGCTTACTGAATTGAATAGACCCTCCTAATTGATATGGTCTTTATTTAGATATATCAATACAATATATCACTAATTCTGGTCTTGAAGCCATCTTAGTAATTACTTGAGTTGGCTTTTTGTCCTCTTTATTTTTTTTTTTTTTAAAGAATGTTCATCCTGCTGTTTTGGCATGGAATATTCTTTTTTTTTAAAAAAAAGATTTTATTTATTTATTCATGATAGTCACAGAGAGAGAGAGAGAGAGAGAGAGGCAGAGACACAGGCATAGGGAGAAGCAGGCTCCATGCACCGGGAGCCCGACGTGGGATTCGATCCCGGGACTCCAGGATCGCGCCCTGGGCCAAAGGCAGGCGCCAAACCGCTGCGCCACCCAGGGATCCCTTTGTCCTCTTTATAAACAGTATTACTGCCCTTCCTAAAAAAGAGGACACAATTGACCCAAGATCAGTAGATTGAACTAGTTTGCTGCTTGATCAGAGCCAGCCATCTTACCTTAACTGACCCTCAAAATACTCATTGGACCAAGGTTGTTAAGTACCATCTAAAGCTTTCGAAGACAAGTTAACTGTCCCCAACAAAACAAAATTTTGGCCATGGCTTCCTTCCCCCAGGCTGAGCAAACCACTGAGTTGCATGGCCTTATAGTACCTAAGCCCTGAAGCAGTGAATCTTGGGTGTATATAGCACACAGCCAACTCCATAATTCTTAGGAGCCCACAGACAGTAACAGGTAAGAAAACTTCAGAGATAAAAATTTAAGAGGCAATGGATAGTTAAATACCAATGCCACAGTCTCATTCACATAACAAACATGCCTGAGGAAACAACATACTCATACTTCTTCCAGGAACTATTTTCCAAAGACAGAAACACATTTCAATAATGGCGTAATTTTTTTTTTGCGGGGGGGGGGGGTAGTGTTTTTAATACTTATCAGGGTCTCTCCTTCAGGAAAGAGATGGCACACTCAAAGGGCAATTTAATAAAAGGACTATTTCTAATGTTGTAGGAAAAATTAAGGAAAATCAACAAAGGAAAGTGAAGCATCCCAGGGCCAGGAAGAGAGACCAGGAGCCTAATTTAACAGCACACTTACCTGAAGGGGGGGAAGGAAGGAGTAACCAGAACCTGCAGAGACTTTCAGGGGAAAGCTCCCAGACAGGAACTGCCGTATTCAGTAGAAGAAAAAAGCCAGTTCCAAACCACAATGGGCAGAAGGTCAGGAAGAGGAATCCCATTCTCTTTTCTCCCACTCTCCGCCTATCTGTTGGTACCACCCATTGGCTAAAACCAATCAGAAGCCAAAGGGAAGAGGAGCCCGTTAATTCAGTCCACAAAGACCTGCCTCAAGGGCATGAAGCAGGTGAAGAGGAGGAAAAATAATTTTCCCTTTACCCTTCTAGGTTTCAGTCTAAAACGCCCTCAACTCCCTGTAATAAAAGACAAAGTAAGAGGAGAAAAAGAAACAGAGGTTTAATAGCAAATAAACTTCTCGAACACAGTGGAAAGGCCCAGGAAAACCGAATAACACCCCAAAGTGGCCCAAGCCATTAGCCACCTTAAATTAAGTACCATCTCCAGTTAAAGAGGAAAGAAGATGTGTAGGGGGTGGGGAGCCGGTGAGGCTAGGCCACCAGGCAAATCACAGTAAAACTCAGGGTATGGTTGTTATGCAGATTTGAGTCCTTGCCTCCACCATTAATAAGAGTTTCTAGAGAGGGAGATACCCTTACAAATGGTGATTTCCCTTGTAGATGTAAATGCACCTAAAAGGTAACTTCTACTTAGGTTGAAGAGATTCTCCAGTGACAATTCTTTTTAAAAAAAATAAGCAGCTCAGGACGGCTCCTGGCTAGCTCAGTTGGTAGAGTGCAGGACAAGACTCTTGATCTCAAGGGTTGTGAGTTTGAACCCCATGTTGGGGATAGAGTTTACTTTACACAAAGATGTAAAAAAATAATCAGGTCAAAGTCATCCTCGTGCCAAAGACGCATATTTGGAGGTGACATAGCCTGTTCCCCCCCTCACAGATACGGAAATGATGCCTCAGAGAGATGAGTGGCCTAAGGTCACACAGGTACTAAATAGCAGAGGCAAAACTTGACTTCAAGATCTCTGATTCCAAAACCCAGTTCTACCATGAAACGCCAAATGCTGGAAATCGTACTCGATGGATCTCAGGTTTTCTTTCTCTCTCTTAAAGTATAACTCCCAGAAGTTAATACAGTATTCCAGAAGTGATTTATTTAATTTTTTCCAAAACTGCTATTGCACAATAGTTTCATAGGTTATACCTCCCAGATAATATTACTACATTTCAAAGGAATCTGGAATGCCTTAACCCAGCGTTTTTCCAAATTGTGCCTTGTGGAGATGCTTCGACCAGACTAGCTTTGCTTTCATCTAGCCTCTAAATTTTATATTAGGATTTCATATAAGTTATCATGTGACAAATCAGTTTATCTACTTTAAAACAGGTTTGGAAACTACTGCCCAAAGCAAAGGAACAATTAAAAACTGGTATTTTATCCACCAATTTATTTATTGCTCAGAGGCCCACAGAGCAAATATTTCACTCTTTCTATGACCATTAAATCCTAGCTTTTTCTCCCTTTTCCCATTGGCTTGTTTCTGCTGCGTCAGCATGCCCCTTGGCTCACCTTAGGAGTTAGGGGTAAGACTATGACCCAGAAGAAAAAACCTTATGAGGTGCCCATTTACAATGTAAGCATGGCTTCTGTTTGCCTCTCACAATTTCTCAGAGAAGTTGGTTGTGCTAAAATAGGACTAAAGAGGGGCGCCTGGGTGGCTCAGTGGTTGAGCATCTGCCTTTGGTTCAGGTCCTGATCCCAGGGTCCTGGGATCAAATATGACATCAGGCTTCTGCAGGGAGCCTGCTTATCTCTCTGCCTCTGCCTCTGCCTCTCTCTCTGTGTCTCTCATGAATAAATACATAAAATCTTTTAAAATAATAATAAAAATTAAAAATAGGAGTAAAGAAATCAATCTGACTGAAGTCTTTATTCATACGTTGCTTTTTCAGCACCTGTGCTTCCATTTACTGATTGTTTCTACAGGACAAGAGTCTGTGCCTGTCCAGCTTTGAGAGTGGTAGGGCACTTCCTCACTGGGTCCTCTACTCACTTTTTGGTACTTTCCGGGTGCTTAAAATAGGACTTACTTTTCCACTCTGCTGAAGCATGGCTTATGTGGTTTGATCTCAAAACTAGGAACAAGGTGGAGATGAAAAAGTAATTGTCACTAAGGAGAGAAGGGATGGCAGGGTTTGGAAGGAGGAGAATGAAATTCTGGACAGCTCTGCCCAAGTTCCCTACCCCCTTTGCCACTTTATGCAAAGAGGAAATAAAAGAGCAAAACAGCAGGAGAAACGAAGCAAAAAGAACTAGCAGAACAGGGGTTCTCAGGGACTCATAAACCTGCAATCCGTATCCAGACCAACTTATAATGCAAAACATATTTATATTGACAAGGCACTATAACCAAAGGTTTACACACATGAATAAGCATATGTAACATATTGGGACATTTTCTCAAACATGTGAAGATTTAGGAAGCCTGGCAACCATCCTTTTGCTTTGTCTTATAACAGCTGCTAATTCCCTCTGTGACTTCTAACAGCCCAATTTTCTGAAAGTTGGACAGTGTAAACGTAGGAGATACTTTATTCCAAGAAATAAAGTTCAAAAATGGAGTTCTCCCTAGGTTAAATCTGCTCAGGCCAGAATCCTGTCCTTCTGCTTCTGTTCCTTCTGCAATCCCTCTAGAAACACAGAATCGCCAATGCACTCTAGGTTTTAGCCTCAGCTCTAAAATAACTTGCTGTCTGAACTAGGGCAAGCTACTTCCCCTTTCTAACTCATGATTCCTCCTGTGTAAAGTGGGTCCACAGGACAAGATGATTTCTAAAGTTCAACCTGATGCTGCCTTATTTGTTCCACAGTTCTAATGTTTAATAATTACCTAGAGTTATGAATTGTTTTTAAGATTTTTTTAAAGACTTTATTTATTCATGAGAGACAGAGAGAGAGAGAGACCGAGGGAGAAGCAGGCTCCACACAGGGAGCCCGATGTGGGACTCGATCCTGGGACCTCCAGGATCATGTCCTGGACCAAAGGCAGGCGCTCAACCACTAAGCCACCCAGGCTTCGCAAGATTTTTTTTTAAAGATTGTATTTATTTGGGCAGCCAGGGTGGCTCAGCGGTTTAGCGCTGCCTTCAGTCCAGGGCCTGATCCTGGAGACCTGGGATCGAGTCCCACATCAGGCTCCTTGCGGGGAGCCTGCTTCTCCCTCTGCCTGTGTCTCTGCCTCTCTCTCTCTGTGTGTCTCTCATGAAAAAAAATAAATAAAATCCTAAAAAATAAATAAAATAAAATAAAAAATTTAAAAAGGATTGTATTTATTTATGAAAGACACATAGAGAGAGGCAGAGACATAGGCAGAGGGAGAAGCAGGCTCCCCACGGGGATCCAGGGATTATGCCCTGAGCTGAAAACAAACTCTCAACCACTGAGCCACCCAGGCATCCCTAGGGCTATTAATTTACACAATTCTTCATAATAAATCAAAAAGAGTCAAACTGCCAGTTTTATTTCCTAATGGACCTCTAGTTAGAAAGAATTTAAATGATATTTTAATAGAAACAAATATTCCCCCTCTCCCACTGTCAGTCTGAAAGAATTTTTTAAAGGAATAAACTTTTATCAAGACTGTAAACCAAGAAAAGGCACCAGTGACAATCTTTAAAGAATTCCTGTAAAGCGAAAGCAGATGGGGGGCTGCCTGGGTAGCTTAGTCAGTCAAGCCAGACTCTTGGTCTCCTGTCTTTATCTCAGAGCTGTGAGTTCAAACCCTGCATTTGGGCTCCATGCTGGGCTTGCAAATGGAAGGAAGTAGTGAATAACCAGAGATGAAACCCCATCCCAGGACAGCAAAAGTAAATCCAATTCCTCTAAAAAGAGCCACAAGTGAAAATTTAAACAGGAGCAAATGAAACCAAAAGCAGAGATTGGGCCAAGGAGCATTCATCACTTTATTTCATTTAATAAATTGCATTCAAAACACCTAGACCAGGGAGATTCCACCCCCCCGCCCCCCCCCCCCCCCCCCCCAGACATAAAAAGAACAACTGACAACAACAGCTTTTGCTCCTTGTCAGGACGATGGTTCTCAAACTTGTGTGTTCATCAGAATCACCTGTTAAAGTTGTTAAAACAAAAGTTTCTGGGATTCATCTCCCCAAATTCATTATTCAGTATGTCTAGGATGGGGCCTGAGAATCTGTATTTCCACCAACTTTTCATGTGATGCTGAAGATACTGGTCTGGGGACCACACTATGAGAACCAGTGTCTCAGAAAAAAGCCTAAAGATCTTATCTTTTAAAAAGTAGTCAATGGGGCACCTGGGTGGCTCAGTGGTTGAGCATCTGCCTTTGGCCCAGGGCACGATCCTGGGGTCCTGGGATGGAGTCCCGCATTGGACTCCCCAGAGGGAACCTGCTTCTCCCTCTACCTATGTCTCTGCCTCTCTCCCTCTGTGTCTCTCATGTATAAATAAATAAAATCTTAAAAAAAAAAAAAGTAATCAAGGTAGGGATCACTTCTAATATGGGTGTTAGAACCTATCAGCAAAACACCTCAGAGCTTGTAGTAATACAGTTGATGAAGGAAAGGTGAATAAAGGAAAACTTTCCACTCAAGAATAAGATACATTAAATCACTTCAACCACACTTCCAATAAGTCTCCTCTTTAGCAAATGTGGGTAGTCATTGTGAATATTCCTACCTGGTCTCTGATCCCATATACTATAGAAAGATCTGCCTGTCAATACACCATGCACACTTACACAGAATCAAGTTAGCCATCCCTTTCAAAATGTTTATTGATAAAACAAATCTATATAACAAAGGGGAAAAACTTACCTATACTAATCATACAATCCTTTACCCACAGATCTGAAAGGACAACTGACAGCCTGACATCTGAGGAAAATAGTATCAAAGAAAAGAATCAAGATCAACAAAAAGGTGCAAACAACAAAAAGGGAAAGAAATAGGAGAGAGGAAAACTGGGACAAAGAAGTAATTCAGTGATAAAGACAAATTTTTAAAAATTAATATCCTCTCCTTCCCCATATGGTTTCCAAGAAACATAAACAACAACAACAACAACAAAACACAGAATGCAGAGGCAGCCAGGCAAGTCTGTTCACACAGAGCCTACCAAGGAAGGCAGCCGCTCTGGGAAGCCTTTTAGGAACCGGGAGTGCTCAGACCCTGAAAACAGACCACCAGACCTTGCACTCAGCAAGCAGTGGTCATGGACCCAGGACAAGCCAGAAAAAAATATTTAATATCCTCATAGCATTTTTTAAAATATGGCATCCATTAAAAAGCACATTCTAATATATAAAAAGATACAAAAATGAGTATTTGTATATAAAAACTATCATGGCCCCAGAAATATTTTTAAAAATCTATGCATATGATGAATAATAAGGTCATGGTTGAAACGATCAATCTACCAAATGAAGTTGAGGAAATCTCCAAGAATATAGAGGAAAAAAAATAGATGGAAATTATGAGGAATGAGCTAAGAGAATTAAAAGATTGGAGATATCCAACATGTATTTAAAATGAGTTCCAGGGGCACCTGGGTGGTACAGTGGTTGAGCCGCTGCCTTTAACTCAGGGCATGGTCCCAGGGTCCTGGGATCAGGTCCCCGCAGGGAGCCTGCTTCTCCCTCTGCCTATGCCTCTGCCTCTCTCTGTGTGTCTCTCATGAATAAATAAAATCTTTTCAAAAACTTAAAAATTAAAAAATTAAATAAAATATAATACGATGAGTTCCAGGGGGCACCTGGCAGGCTCAGTTGGTGGAACACGTGGCTCTTGATCTTGGGGTTGTAAGTTCAAGCTGGGTGGAGAAATTATTTAACTAAATAAAAATTTTAAAAAGGAAATAAATAAAATGAGTTCCAGAATAAAAGAATAGAGGCAATGAGACAAAGATAATAGAAGGAAACTTCCCTCAACTTTTTAAAAAAAAACACTTTATCTTGAAAGATGTCACCATGTACTATGTAAAGTGGGAAAAATAGAGACAGCCTCTTGAAATTTCGGAAAGTCAAAATGAAAGAGAAGAAACAATATGAAAAGAAAGAAAAAGTTATCACCAGAGAACTAAGATTCAGATCTCTGTAGACAGAGGTCTTGTGTTCTTTTATATCCTGACCAGAGGTATAATTTTTCACGTACTTAGGAAATTTTAAAGATCAAAACCAATACTTAATGTCATATAGATCAATTTTCCTCAAACTGATCTATAGCGTCGATGCAGTTTCAGTACAAAACCCAACTGTTTGTTGAGTGGGAGTGGGAGAGTATGTGTCTATAGAATTTAAAATTCTAATTCCAGGGGCACCTGCTGGATCAGTCGGGAAAGCATACAACTCTTAATCTTGGAAACATGAGTTCCAGCCCCAAGTTGGGTATAGAAATTACTTAAAAATAAATAAATAAAATTCTGCTTCTAGAATGTATTTATTTTTTTAAAGCTTTTATTTTTATTTATTTATCATGAGAGACACAGAGAGAGGCAGAGATACAGGCAGAGGGAGAAGCAGGCTCCATGCAGGAAGCCCGATGCGGGACTCGATCCTGGGACTCCAGAATCACGCCCTGGGCCAAAGGCAGGCGCTAAACCACTGAGCCACCCAGGGATTCCCTGGAATGTATTTATTAATATAACAATCAATATTATATAATAATATTGTATTAATATTATAATTATTATAATATATAATCGTGGCATATAATTATGTTAATAACTTATTCACATATTGGTATTTACAATAAATACTGATGTGATATATTTGTATATCAATAGTATATAACATTAGTATATGATTAGATAATGTTAATAAGTAAGATTAACATATTAAAGATAAAGAGAGGAAAAAAAATAAAATAAAGATGAAGAGAAAGATCAATAGGTCAATGGAACACACTAGAGACCCCAGAAATAAGGACCAGGCAAATCCAGACACTTGCTATTTTATAAAGGAAGAATAGCAGAGGAGAAATAAGGAAAAGAGGATCTCCTCCATAAATGGTGCTGGAACAAATGAATGTCCCTAGGGGGGAAAAAATGACAACATTGAATCTAATGCATACCAGATAGAGAAATCAGTTCAATTATATAATATTTTTATGTTCAAGTTAAGAAAAGATACCTTACAACACAAAAAGTACTTAATCATAAATTTGGGGGCAGTGGAACGAAATTGGAGGAAGGTGGACAAACGGCTGTAGTCTTAAGATAAATAGTAGGGGTATCATGTTCAATGTGATGACTATAGTTAACACGCTGCTGTATGATATATGAAAGAGATGCTGAGAAAGTAGGTCCTAAGACTTCTCATTACACACACAAAAAAATTCTTTTATTTTTATTGTATCTACATGAGCTGATGGATGTTAACTAAACCTACTGCGGTAATCATTTCACAATATATGTAAATCAAACCATCATGCTGTACACCTCTTAGGCTTAAAAAAAAATCATTGGCCTAACTCAAGCACCAAAATGTCATTAAACTTAGAATTATATTGAGAGGCCAATTAAAAACTTGTGATAAGGGATGCCTGGGTGGCTCGGTGTCTCTGCCTGTGCCTGTGTCTCTGCCTCTCTCTGTGTGTCTCTTGTGAAAAAATAAATAAAATCTTTTTAAAAATGATAATACTAAATTGTTTTCTAAAGCAGATTTTTAATTTTTCATTTCCATTGCAGTAGATGAAATTTCCTATTCAGCTGCATCTTTGCCAACATGTGGAGCTGTCAGACTTCTAAATTTTTGCTTATTTTGAGTGTTTAAAATAGAATCTCATTGTGGTTTTAATTTACATTTCCTTGCTTCCTAATGGAGTTAAGAACCTTTTCTGTTTACTAAAAACTTATGTTTCCTCTTCTCTGAAATGCTTGTTCATGAGCTTTCATATTGATTTGTAGGAGTTGTATACATTTTATGTATACTATATATCTTTATGTAATATAAGATGCACACATATTCTTCCATTTCCTTATAGTGTTTTTTAATGAATAGAAATTCTTAATTTTATTTTATTTATTTTTAAAGATTTTATTTATTTATTCATGAAAGACACAGAGAGAGAGAGGCAGAGACACAGGCAGAGGGAGAAGCAGGCTCCATGCAGGGAGCCCAATGTGGGACTCAATCCCAGGACTCCAGGATCATGCCCTGGGCTGAAGGCTGGCACTAAACTGCTGAGCCACCCAGGGATTCCCTAATTTAATTTTAATATCCAACTTATGAGACTTTCTTTTATGATTACCACTTTTTTCCTAATTTTATCACAGGTGTCCCTGGTATTATCATTATTGAAGTTTATATTTATTTAAGCTTTACACCCAACATGGGGCTCAAACTCACAATCCTGAGATCAAGAGTCACGTGCTCTTCCTACTGAGCCAGCCAGGCACCCCCAACTTGGAATTATCTTTTTTTAAAAAAAAATATTTTATTTATTTATCCATGAGAGACAGAGAGAGAGAGAGGCAGAGACACACACAGAGGGAGAAGCAGGCTCCATGCAGGGAGCCTGATGTGGGACTCGGTCCCGGGTCTTCAGGATCACACCTGGGCTGAAGGTGACACTAAACGGCTGAGCCAACCTGGGCTGCCTAGAATTATCTTTTAAAACTGAAAATCTGTGGGATGCCTGCCAGGCTTAGTCAGTAGAGCATGTGGCTCTTGATCTGGGGGTTGTGAGTTGGAGTCCCACACTGGGTATAAAAATTGCTTAAAAATAGAATCTTTTAAAAAAATCGAAAATTTGCTTACCCTTAAACACTCCACTCAACAAACACAACACTGTTCATGAAACATTCATCAAAATAAGCTATAATCTGGTTCAAAAAATAATCCTCCACTTTTTAAAACTGAAATCTATAGTTTCTGACTGAAAAGTTACTAAAGTAGAATAACAAAAAAAAAATAAGGAAAATCCTCAAACACTTGAAAACTCATAAAACAAAAACATAAAACAGAAATCAAAATTTGTGGGATGCAGCTAAAGCAGTGTTTGGAATGAAATTTATAGCACTGATTGACTATAATTAGAAGAAAAGTCTTAAACCAACAATGTATATTTCACCTAAAACAAGAAAAAGACAAATGCAAGCAGAAGAAAGAAAATGAAGAACACACAAATGTCAAGGGAAACAGAAAAACAATAAAAAGAATCAACCAAAAACCAGTTCTTTGAAAAGGTCAATAATCCTGACTTTTAAAAACATAAATGAGGGACGCCTGGGTGGCTCAGCAGTTGAGCACCTGCCCCTGGCTCAGAGCGTGATCCCACAGTCTCAGGATCAAGTCCCACATCAGGCTCCCTGCATGGAGCTTGCTTCTCCCTCTGCCTATGTCTCTGCCTTTCTCTCTCTGTCATTCATGAATAAATAATTAAAATCTTAAAAAAAAAAAACATAAAAGAAGGGCAGCTGGGTGGCTCAGTCAGTTGGGCATCTGCCTTCAACTTGGGTTGTAATCCTGGGATCCTGGGATGGAGCCCCACATCTGGCTCCCTGCTTAGTGGGGAGTCTGCTTTTCCCTCTCCCTCTGTTCCTCCCCCAGCTCATGCTTGCTCTCTCTTTCAAGTAAATAAATAAAATCTAAAAAAAGAACCATAAAAAAAAAAAAAATAAATAAAAAAAAAAATAAAAAAAATAAAAAAAGAACCATAAATGAAAGGAAACAAAACCTTAAGTATCAAAAAAATCATCACTAGCATCCTTCCTCACTTTTCATATAAAAAAAGAATTAATAAAAAATCAAGTTCCCAGTCGTAGAGGTCTCTCCATCTTTGTGATCACCCCCTCTACCCAAGAAAAGAAAGTAATAGAAATACCCTATTGTATACCCAGACTAGCCTTCACATCCTTTAGTGGATACTTATTTAATAGTCAAATCTATAGAAAAGTATGACTTTTACACTATTAATCCCTCAACACTTTCCCTTAGCACAGCGACTCTGAATTCATGGTAAGAATGGTTAAAATTAGAATTTCTGGATAAGACAGAAATAAGTGATGACTATGATGTTTATTAAATATTTTAAATTTTGGGGCAGCCCGGGTGGCTCACTGGTTTGGCGCTGCCTTCAGCCTGGGGCCTGGTCCTGGGGACCTGGGATTGAGTTCCACGTCAGGTTCCCTGCATGGAGCCTGCTTCTCCCTCTGCCTGTGTCTCTGCCTCTCTCTCTCTCTCTCTCTCTCTCTCTCTCATGAATAAATAAAATCTTTTTAAAAATAAATAAATAAATATTTTAATTTTTTAGTGTCTTTTTAAGTAGGCTCCATATCCAGTATGCGGGCCAAAGCGGGGCTTGAATTCAAGACCTTGAGATTAAGACCTGAGCTGAGATCAAGAGTCGGAAGCTTAACCAACTGAGCTACTGAGGTGCCCCATAAATATTTTAGATTATTTATCTATGACAGATGCAGAAGTATATGGGTAGGAATATTACAAACATTCACGTTATACAGGAACAACCCACAGACCACCTGGAACAGGATTAACACCAGGCAAAATTATAAAATTGGCAAAATCTTTCATGAGTGCCACTACTCACAGTACTTTCATGCATTTCTCACCTCCTCCCATTAAAACCTGTTCTTATTAGGAAAAAATCAGAGGTATACAGAACTAAGAACAGCTTAAAAGTGTTACCTCATGCACAGAAGGAGAAATGAGGAAGGAAAACATTTGCTGGGTCAGGCACTTTACCTGTATTATCCTCCTTTTGTGTGTGTGTGTGTGTATATATTATCCCATTTAATCCTCAGAAAAGCCATGTGAATTAGGAACCATTATCACCATTTTACAGAGAGGAGAACTGAGGCCCAGAGAGATGAAATGATTTGTCCAAAATCACATTCACACGGTTGAAAAAAAATGCAGAATTGGGATTTATACTTAAGCTTGTCTGGTTCCAAAGCCCATGTTCTTTCTGTCACAATGTACCACCTCTCCAAAGCAGTAAAGTTTGTATTGCAATAGGGATGAAAGCCATAAATTAAAAAAAACAATCTAGAGATTAAATGACATAGAACTACACACACACACACACACACACACACACGTATGTAAAAATTAGCAAAATTTGAATAAGGCTTAGAGTCTAGTTAGCACTATTGTACCAATGCCAAGTTCCTGGTTTTGATGTTGTACTATAATTTATGTAAGCTATTAACTGCAGAGAAAGAGTGAAGGGTACATGGGATTTTACAACTTTTTAAAAATTTTTTCATGAGACACACAGAGAGAAGCAGAGACATAGGCAGAGGGAGAAGCAGGCTCCTCACGGGGATCCCAGGACCCCAGGATCATGCCCTGAGCCAAAGGCAGATGCTCAACCATTGAACCGCCCAAGTGCCCCAACTCTATGACTTTTATAGTTTCCTGTGGTCTAGAGTTTTATTTAAAAATAAGAGGTTGGGAGAAAAATAAAATAAAATAAATAAAATTAAAATAAAATAAAATAAAATAAAAATAAGAGGCTGGGGATCCCCTGGGTGGCTCAACTGTTTAGGGCATAGTCCTAGAGTCCCCGATCGAGCCCTGCGTCGGACTCCCTGCATGGAGCCTGCTTCTCCCTCTGCCTGTGTCTCTGCTTCTCTTTGTGTGTCTCTCATGAATAAATAAATAAAATCTTTAAAAAAAAATAAAAGGTTAAAAAAAATATCAGTAGAAATAAAATTAAATCAAGAATAAGCCTCTACTGCTGTTGATGAGAAGCCAGCCTCCCTAATCTCCTTAAACTCACACACATCACAAGAGTGGTCAACTCTGCTTCCATAAAAGGTCAGCCTTAGCTGCCAGGAATCCACTATGGTTGTATACAATAGAACATTCAATAGAAAACAGGGGCCTAAAATTTTCCCCTGGTATTCATGTGTAGTTGACAGGAAGCTCCAACTTTAACCAAATTCTTTCCTAGTGAGCACAAAATATACATAGGGACATCTACAACAACCATCATCAATCCCCTGTCTTTTTTTTTTTAATCCCCTGTCTTGATACGTATGTCTGTCACTATCCATGAAGCCCATTTGCATACAGAAGCAAATAAAGATGGATAAGTTTTTCTGAGTTCTTGTTATACATAACATAATGTTATAGGAGAAGCATTGACCATGGAATCAGAAAGCCTAATTCTACAACTTCATGGCTTCATGACCTTAAGCAATTTAACATGGTTTGACCTCAATTTTCTCATCTATAAAATCAGGACACAAGTTTACACAATCACATGAGATAGTGGCTCAATCACAATCAAATTTGACAGGTCTAGTCCTCCTATAATTAAACACTGATTGATTTAAAAAGAAAGTTTACTGTCCTGGATACTGCACACTATATGTGCAACTAAGCAAGTGACAACTCAAAAGGCTTATGAGGTTATTTCTCCAGTGCACATTCACAAATCTTCATGCAGAAATGCGTTCAGGTATCCTCCATGGTCTGGATTTGTATGTGGATGTATTTTAGCTCCCAGACCAAGCTCTGTGTGATAAAATTAATCCTTGGAGCTGCTGAATTATAAGGCTGGAGGTTTCCATTGGAGGTCCCAGTGTTAGTCACAGCTCTGGATTTATGAACTCATAAAACATTAACTGCATTTCTCTGTGATTTGTGTCTGATTCTGTTTTTCATACATGATGCATAAGTGAAGGACGTTATCCCCAGATGACATCGGTGCCCTAATAAACCTATAAAATTGCTCTTGTGTTTAACTGTCTTTACACCCTAGAGATATAAAATCTGAGTGATATGAAGGAGAATAGGAAATCTATAGATTTCATAATACTATTGATTTCACTTGAAGAGTATGAGCAGGCCAAAGCCTGACATTAGCTAGCTGAGCTTTATCAAGAGCAGTTCAGGTAGGATGATTAGGCCTTCCTAATGTTCTCCAATAATTTTTTGTTTTTGTTTTTGTTTTTCTCCATTTCCTTCAGGGAACACATTTTTTTGAGAAAAATTGCTATCAGTATTTGCCATACTGAAGGTTAACCACCTCTCAGGCCAGGACCATGGTGGAGGGTGGGCAGTACTAAATTTCACAAAGCCTTGATTTGAGAAACATCATGTAACTGATGTGCAAGACTAACTCCCCAAGGGAACAGAGAGGTGATTCCTCATGTCTGTACATTTGTCATCAAATTCAAAAATGGCAAGAGGACAAAAACGGACCAAGCACTAGGGCCACCGCAGCTTGATACAAAGACAGACTCAGGCTATGTAGTCCCCAAGATCAATAAAGAACCACAAGCAGAATTTCCCAAGAGCCCAGGATGAGAAAAGGGAGGAGGATAAAGGAGCAGATGGAGGAAAAAGAAGAAAGACCTAACAGAAGGAGAGAAGAGATTTCTGGAGGCCCCAGGAAAATTGCCAGTAATTGCCAGTTGAAGGGCAATTGTCAGTTGCTGGGCCAGTCAGGAGAGCAGGACAGGAATTCAAAAGGACAAAACAACTTTGCCCCAGCTTCTTGCCATATAATTTACCATTCAAACTGGAAGAACTGGGATCCCTGGGTGGCGCAGCGGTTTAGCGCCTGCCTTTGGCCTAGGGCGCGATCCTGGAGACCCGGGATCGAATCCCACGTCGGGCTCCCGGTGCATGGAGCCTGCTTCTCCCTCTGCCTATGTCTCTGCCTCTCTCTCTCTCTCTCTGTGTGACTATCATAAAACAAAACAAAAAAAAAACAAAAAAAAACAAAAAAAACAAAAACTGGAAGAACTTGGGGAGTTACAAAAGAAAGTGTTCTTAATAATTATCCCAGAACTACAGGTGCATATTGAGTTTATCCCTAGCAGACTGTGATGTATGGTCAACCTTTCTATACGCACCTCTCTGATCAGGTTAACACCTACTTGCCTCCTCATACTCATGCTACTCTCTGAAGCAGAGGCCCGTCCTCACCTACTTCAGTTATCCTAAGAGCAATAGCCAACTTCTTTGCCACAAGGAATCTCCTGCCCGTGTGGCATATGCCACACTCAGGACCCCCTGCTGATTAGGTCAAGTTCCCAGCTCTACCACATAACAAGACTAAAGTAAAATTGCCAGACCTCACCACCACATTCTCCTAGGTCATTCTGATTCGAGGCCCTCAGCTCTCAGCCTGTGGACCAATCCAGTGAGTTCCTTGCCCACATGTGTGCTTCTACAAAGAACACAGTGTGGGGTGGGGAGGCTGACAGAGCCCCAATAAAGGGTTGGAAATGGGGGGGGGTGGAGAACACAAGGGGCACCTGGCTGGCATAGTCACAAGAGTGTGGGACTCTTAATCTCAGGGTTATAGGTTTGAGCCCCAAGTTGGGTGTAGAAATTATTAAAAATAAATAAAAAACATTTTTTTAAAAAGATGCTCTAAGAAACTAAATAGGGCACCTGGGTGGCTCAGTTCTTTGAGTGCCTGCCTCTGGCTCAGGTCATGATCCTGGGGTCCTGGGATCAATCCCCATGTTGAGCTTCCCGCTTGGTGGGGAGCCTGCTTCTCCCTCTCCAGCTCCCCCTGCTTGTGCTTTCTCTCTCTCTGTCAAATAAATAAATAAAATCTCTCTCTCTCTCTCTGAATAAATAAATTAAAAAAAAATCTTAAAAAAAAAAACAAGGGGAAGCCCCGGTGGCACAGCAGTTTAGCACTGCCTGCAGCCCGGGGTGTGATCCTGGAGACATGGAATCGAGTCCCACGTCGGGCTTCCTGCATGGAGCCTGCTTCTCCTTCTGCCTGTGTCTCTGCCTCCTTCCCTCTCTCTCTCTCTCTCTGAATAAATAAATTTTTTAAAAAGTCTTTAGAAAAATAAGTAAAATCTTTAAAAAAATAAAAATAAATTTAAAAATAAAAAATAGATAAAAATAAAATGAACACAGTGTAGAGGAGAGCAAAATACAAGTGGAATCCCTGTTGGCTCCATTTCTTCCTACTCCATAACCAGTGAGGCCCGACTGGCCAGTCCCCACCATTCTGTCCCTACACTCTGAACACAACCTCTGAGAAAAGAGTGAACTAACAGAAACCCATTTATTTATTTTTAAAGATTTTATTTACTTATTCATGAGAGACAGAGAGAGAGAGGCAGAGACACAGGCAGAGGGAGAAGCAGGCTCCATGCAGGGAGCCCAATGCGGGACTGGATCCCGGGACTCTAGGATCACGCCCTGGGCCAAAGGCAGGCGCTCAACCGTTGAGCCACCCAGGCATCCTGAGAAACCCATTTACCTTAGGAACTTGTACACATCTCAGTTTCTTTTGACTAAATCTTATGTGTATTAAGATATCTGAATTACCATCAATATATTGAAAAATAAGTGGGAAACCAGGGTACCATCCATAACTAGGACTAAACCTCATAGTTCAGGAACAGGTTACAGACCCTGCCTCATTCCTGATCATTAGAAGGAACCTGGAGCTCAGTGATCTAGCGCCTGTCATTTTCTCTTGTCATGGCTCTTTGCTCATTCTTCCTAAAAGTAATGTTCATTCCCTTCACTTCCATAAACTTCCAATATACACTGTTCTGATCTGCTCCTTAGACTCAAGTGATCCAACTATCATTTTGCTTTGGATCTGATTATCAAGACACTGCTATTTCTTCTACCGTGGCTTCCTAGCACTACTCCCGTGGGAAGTTCATGTGCCTAAATCTTTTTTGGCTTAGTTGCCTTCTGAGAGACCCTGTGGTCCTTTATAGCAACTCACTCCCGGCAAATCTCATAGTCCTTCCAGATGTGCCCAGACATACCCAATTAGTCAGGTAATATGACATTACACTCAACCTGGGGTCATTAGGGACACTTACAATAACTCTGTGAATAGGGAAGGTCAAGTGGTATCTACATTTTACACTTGAGTTAACTGAAACTGAAAGGGTGAGACTTACCCAAAGGCACACTGTCAAATACAGAGGCAGAACCACAGTCTAAGTACTTCGTACTCACCAATAGAGAAACCAACAACGATGATGACAAATACAACAGTAAATTTCATGGAAGAAACAATAATGTAGAGTAACAGAAAGAGTCACCTTCAGAAGTGCCACTCTGGCACGCAGATTATTTTGAGCTGAAAACAATCAAGGCCTAAAAGACTCAGGGAGAAACTGTGACCTCCCCTCAGACTAACAGACCTCCCCTAACAGACTCCGGATGGAGGACCTGCTCCAGGAAGACAGCAATCACCATAAATTATAACATGAACCAGGGCCTGGAGAGAGGGAAGCACCTAACAAATCCTGTTTGTTAAAATTCTTCCCTTATGTCCCATTTTTTCTGCGTGGTCCGACACGTGTTTGTTTACCAAATATTTTTTGCTTTCCTTCCCTTTGAAGCTCAGGCCCCTACCCCTACTAACTGCCTTAGGAATCACCTGTTACAAAATTACATCCGATTTGCTTCGTTAATCTGTCTCATGTCAACTTGATTCTTAGACCAGCCAGTAGACTCTTGAGAGAATAGAGGAAATTTTTCTTCCCCAACATAACAAAGTCAGTAAACCAGTTGTATACAGACCTGATCTAGATGTTCAGCATCTTGGTATCTTGGCTTTTACCCCACCATGTCTAACACTTGGACGTGCAATACATACCTGTCAGTTGTCTCATGAGTACGTTGACTGTAGCAGGGCCTTATCTCTTGTGAAATACTTCAACCAAAGACACGGCAGGCTTTGTCAGACTATCTATCTTCCTTTGGCTTCGAACAACTCACGCTGAAGGCCAGCAATGCATTTCATGATTAAAATGAACCTAGAAGTGCAGCATTTAAAAGGTCCATTAGAAACACAGCAGAGCTTGAAACCTCCAGAGTAAGGAAGGGAAGAAATATACATATTCATCTCCATACCAGACAAAGCCTCACAGCCCAAACCTTAGAAGAAATGGGATAAAACGGCAACAACTATCAGTCCTGTGTTAAGGTAATGAAAACACCACCTTTCCCCAAGTAAGCTGTGGAAATCCACATATCCACCAATCCGTGCCCATGGAAACCATTCTGCCTGCAGAAATTGTCCCTGCCAGAGAATGAGTTAGCACAGCTCCCAGTTGCACCTCCAAGCAGTGTGAGGTCAGAATGACAGACCTCTAGCCCTGCGACTCACTAGTGGCCCTTAATTTGACCATCTGCTTCCCGCCATCACTCCCTTATCCCCCAAGAAGAGAAAAAAAATTAAACTCTGGACCCTCAAAGCAAATCAAACAATGGGTCAGTCTAACTGAACAAACAAGAGATGATTCATTGTCTGATTTGTCCCCTCAAAGTGGCAGAGGGGCCGAATTTATTGCTTGTCTCAGGCATCCTTCAAACTGACCTGCAAAGCAAGCAGATTTAAAGTAACCTTAGCCTGGTACTCAAGAGTTTTGGGCCCAATTCCAAAGCCACTTCCATTATTTGCATTTTACACACACACACATGCACAGAGACAAGTGTCTTTGCCATACCAAGGTCATTCAATATCAAGACCATTAAATTAAATTCTCTCTAAAATGAAGCCCCATTATCAAGACTAATTAAATAATGACTAAATGCACTGAGCAGAGCCTCCGCTTCAGAAGTGCTTATTCACTGTTCTGGCGCTCCTTAGCAAAAAGCTGGCTATCAATAAGGAAAAGTTATTTGTATCTTTAGGTTAAAATAAAACCCTTCCTCTCCTCCCTTAACTCCACTGTCACTTACACACCACCCACTAGTACCATAAACTCAGGTCTAGACGAGTCTGGAAAAGAGTTAGACTTGAAGGTCTAGCCTTTGGTTTTTTGTAGTCATTAGCATGTGAGCTTTAAAATGCCTCTCATTTTCCAGCACTCTCTCCGAGCCAAAGTCAGCTCCCATTCCATAATTCCACAGGCTGCATCATTATGCATGGCTTATAACGCTTTAGGGGAAAGGGTGGAATGTAAACAGTTCCATCCAAGCACACATTATCAAACAGAGCAGGCAGTGTGGGCGGGTGATGTACAACCTTGGCCGTGACATCAGTATTTAAGGTGGAAACTTCTCCTACAAAATATGGGAAGAAGGGAGAAAGAAGATAAGGAATTCCACTCAGTATCTCAGAAAGCCAGGACAGGTTAAATTCTCACTGCTGATGTGGCCCTGCTAGTGTCAGATTTTGACAAGATAAAAGTAACTCCCTTCAAATTTTTGAAGTCCAGGAAGGAGGCTTCTTTGTCTACTTGACACAAATATAAGAAGGACCAGACTATTCTCCTCTCATGACTTGATGCACTTAATATTCTATGGCTATACTACACACAGGTTGATCCCAAAGTATATTGCCTACAATGAAGAATACCAATATTGCATGCTATTGTTCAGGTTTTCAACGAGTTCAGGAGAAATGAGAACAACCGGACAAAAAATAAAAACTCAGTCTCAGCCACTGACTCTCTCCTACCCTAAGACCCATGCAATTATGATCCTTTACTATTTTGTGAGTCACAATTACCCAATGACTCATAAATAACATCTATTCCTGCCTCTGTGCCTTCATTCATTCTGGTTCATAAGTCTTCTTTTCAAAAGTCCACCTGGTTCCCATATATAGTTCATCTCATCTTCCCTGTAAAGTCGTCCTTTCTGTTCTAAACTTCGAGGGGAGTTTTTCAAACTTTAGCCAGCAAAAGAGTCTCCTGCAGGGCACGTTAAAACAAACGTTACTTGGTGCCACCCACAGACATACCCAGCCAGTAAATCCTGGGCAAGGGGCTAAAAATGTGCATTTCTGTTAAGTTCTCCAGTAACACTAATGCTGCTGGTGGTTTGTCTTCAGTATACCTAGTACTTGATTACACATGGTTATTTATTGTTTTTCCATTGATTTATGAACATGTTAGGTAAGACTTTATGCTGGAAAAAAATCCAGAAAACCCAATGCAAACTGGCTTCAAAAAAAAAAGAGGATTTATTTTCTCACTTAACTAAATCGTCCAGATGTATAGTTGATCCGGTAATTCAGTGAATCCCTTCAAGGACTCAATTCCCTCATATCTTTCTCCTTTACCATCTTCCGCATCAACTTTATCCTAAAACTGGATTTTATTCTAGCAATAATATAGCTGCCAGCTACAATCAAGACCAGATTTTTCTGACTAATATCCAGAGGGATACACAGAACTTCCTACCAGCATTCCAAAGAAGAGCACAAAAATTGACCCTAATTAGGCAGCCTGAAGCTAGTGACCTGTGACAGGGAAGGATGGCTACCAGTAGGCAGATGTGAATATGGTTAGGAAGAGAATGGATCCCAGAAGGCACCCAGCAAGCGTCTGCTACACAACCCAGCAGGAGTATAAAATCAACCAGGGCAGTGATGGCATCATCTACATCTCATATCATACGTGGAGCACTCGATAAACACTGGAGGACTCGGTGCCTTTAAAAAACAAACTTCTATCAAATGATTTAAATATAGTCTTATAGACTAGATAGTCACTTGACTAAATTTTGCTCCTGATCAACCAACTTCATGCAGAAAACACTGGTAAGAGCCTTCTTCTTTTTTTAAGATTTTATTTATTTATTTAGGAGAGAGAAAGAGCACACACAAGCAGGGAATGTGTGGGGAAAGGGAGAAGCAGGCTTCCCCCTGAGCAAAAGGCCTGATGTGGGGCTCCCAGAACCCTGGGATCATGACCTGAGCTGAAGGCAGACGTTTAACTGACTACATCACCCAGGCACCCCTTAGATGTATGTCTTATATACATCTAAGTAAGCAAGGAACCAGTTAGACTTTTCTGTTACAATGTTAAAAATTATTCTTCCTGGCTTACCATGACAATATCTAACTCTCTTTAATTTTTTTTAAGGATTTTATTTACTTATTTGGCAGAGAATGAGAGAGAGAGAGAGCACACCAGCAGGCAGAGCATCAGGCAGAGGGAGAGGGAGTGGAGCAAGGAGCCTTAAGTGGAACTGGATCCTAGGACCCTGGGGTCATGACCTGAGCAGAAGGCAGACCCTTAAAAGAAGTCACCCCGGTGCCTCCTAACTCGCTTTAAAATGAATTTTTATCTTTTTTTCTTTTTTTTTTTTAATTTTTTTTTTTTTTTATTTATGATAGTCACAGAGAGAGAGAGAGAGAGAGAGAGAGGCAGAGACACAGGCAGAGGGAGAAGCAGGCTCCATGCACCGGGAGCCCGATGTGGGATTCGATCCCGGGTCTCCAGGATCGCGCCCTGGGCCAAAGACAGGCGCCAAACCGCTGCTCCACCCAGGGATCCCATGAATTTTTATCTTAAACATTCATTAAAAAATTGTTCTACTTCAACCAAAGGTCTAGGACAGCTCTCACTGCCATGCACTATTTTTTTTTTAAGATTTTATTTATTTATTCATGAGAGACACAGAGAGAGCGAGAGAGGCAGATATAGGCAGAGGGAGAAGCAGGCTCCATGCAAGGAGCCAGATGCAGGACCCGATCCTGGGACTCCAGGATCACACCCCCGGCCAAAGGCAGACGCTAAACTGCTGAGCCACCCAGGGATCCCTGCCATGCACTATTGTAATCATTCAAAGCTCTATTTTAGGGACACCTAGGCAGCTCTGTTGGTTAGTCATTTGACTTGATTTCAGCTCAGGTCTTGATCTCAGGGTCGTGAGTTTAAGCCCTGGGTTGGCTCTGTGCGGGGCATGGAGCCTATATTTTAAAAAAGGCTCTATTTTATATATTGAACTAAAAATCAGTTTCCTTATAACTTTTACTAAATGATCTTAGTTCTATTAAGGGCTACACCAAATGAGTCTTAGGGTACTGCTGGTATCTTGGGACATATATTTGAATGTAGGTGTCTTTTTTTTTAAAGATTTTATTTATTCATGAGAGACACACAGAAAGAGAGGCAGAGACACAGGCAGAGGGAGAAGCAGGCTCCACGCAGGGAGTCCAATGTGGGACTTGATCCTGGGACTCCAGAATCACTCCCTGAGCCAAAGGCAGACACTCAACCGTTGAGCCACCCAGGCATCCCGAATTTAGATGTCTTATATGCTGAAAATAAACAAGACCATGTTTAATATGCTACTTCAAATAAAAAACAATTTAGGAAAACATGGTAAGCTGCTGGATTAGTTTCTTAAGCTGCCATAAAAAAATACTACAAACTCGGTGGCTTAAAACAACAGAAATACATTCTCTCACAGTTTGAGAGGCTGGACATTCAAAATCAGGTCCATGCTCCTTCTGAAGGTTCTAGAGAAGGATTTTTCCTTGCCTCTCCCTAGCTTCTGGTGGTTGCCAGCAATCCTTGGCAACCCTTGGCTGCATCACTCCATTCTCTGCATGTATTATCATATGGCCTTTCTCCCTTGTGTTTCTCTTCTGTGACTTTGTGTCAAAATCCTCCTCTTCTTTCTCTTATAAAGATAACAGCCACTGGATGTGAGGCCGACCCTAATGCACTAGGACCTTAGCCTAACTGCATAATACCTATCAAGCCCCTATTCTGAATAAGGTCACACTCACAGGCACCAGGAAATAGGACTTGACCTCTTTTTTGTGGGAGCACAATTCAACCCACTACAGCTGTGTAGGGTACCAGTCATCTCAAAAATTGTATAAGGCTGTATGCTTGAAATATTTTGTAGCCTTTTCTAAAGAAATTATGTGAGGGGAACCTGAGTGCCTGAGTTAGTTGGCTAAACATCCAATTCTTGGTTTCAGCTCAGGCTGTAATCTCAGGATCATGAGATGAAGTCCTACATCAGGCTCCACACTCAGCACGGAGTCTGCTTGTTCATTTCCCTTCGGTCCTCCCCCAGCTTGTGCTTGCCCACTCTCTCCCTCTCGCTGTCTCTTTCTCTCTCTCTCTCAAATAATCTTAAAAAAAAAAAGAAATTAAAAAAAAAAGAAATTATGTGAGTAGACAATAAAATTAGGTGACATAAATATAACAAAAAGCAGAAAACAGAGGGGAAAACCCATTTTTCCAGTAATAGTTCAAATATGAATGAACACTTATTGAGTGTTTACTACATATCACATCTATGTCGAGCTCTTTACATACATTAGTTCATGCATTTCTCATAAGAATCATATAAGGTAGGGGATCCCTGGGTGGCTCAGCGGTTCAGTGCCTGCCTTTGGCCCAGGGCATGATCCTGGAGTCCCGGGATCAAGTCCCATGTCAGGCTCCTGGCATGGAGCCTGCTTCTCCCTCTGCCTGTGTCTCTGCCTCTCTCTCTTTCTCTCTCTATCACGAATAAAAAAAAAAAATCTTAAAAAAAATCATATAAGGTAGATGTAATAGACCGAATAGTATAATGATGCAATCTTCCCTCTCACCAAACAGATGTCCACATTGAATCCTCAGGACCTGCTTCTCCCTCTGCCTATGTCTCTGCCTCTCTCTCTCTCTGTGACTATCATAAATAAAAATAAATAAATAAATAAATAAATGAATAAATAAATAAAATTAAAAAAAAAGGGGGGGGATCCCTGGGTGGCGCAGCAGTTCGGCACCTGCCTTTGGCCCAGGGCGCAATCCTGGAGACCTGGGATCGAATCCCACATCGGGCTCCCAGTGCATGGAGCCTGCTTCTCCCTCTGCCTATGTCTCTGCCTCTCTCTCTCTCTGTGACTATCATAAATAAAAAAAATAAAATAAAATAAAATAAAAATAAAAAAAAATTTAAAAAAAAGATATTGAATCCTCAGGACCTGTGAATATGTTACTTTGCATGGCAAAGAGACAGGCATAGAAGTGATTAAAATTAGGGGCCTGAAAATGGGGGGATTATCCTGGATCATCTGAGTGGGCTAAATCTAATTACAAGAGCCCATAAAAGTAGAAAACTTTTTGAACCTGAAGTAAGAGAGAAAAGAGGAAGACAAAGGCAAAGACAAAGAATGATGTGATGGACAAAGAGGCAAGAAAGATTTGAAGAGTGAGAAGGAGTCAACCCACTGTTGTTGGCTCTGGAGATGGAAGAAGGAAGTTATAAGCCAAACCACACAGGTGACCTCTACATGCTGGGATTTGCCCTCAGGCAACAGCCAATGAGAAAACAGGGATCTCAGGCCAACAACTGCAAGGAAGTAAATTCTGCCAGCAACCTGAAAGAGCAAGGAAATGAATTCTCCTCTAGAGCCTCCAGAAAGGAGCAGAGCCCTGGTGAAAACTTGATTTTAGTCCAGTGAGAGCCTTGTCAGACTTCTGACCTACAAAACTGTATAATAAATTTGTGTTGTTTTAAGGCACTAATTTTGTGGCAATTTGTTATGGCAGTGATAAAAAACTAACACTAATTATTATTATTACTAACCATTTAAAGATCGAAAAGAAAATAACAAGTCTCAGAAAGATTAGGTAATATGCCAAAGTCATACAGGTAATAAGAGGAAGAGAAAGAATTAAATCATAAGTATGCTTGTCAGGGGCACCTGGGTGGCACAGTCAGTTGACCATCCGGCTCTTGGTTTCCACTCAGGTCATGATCTCAGGGTCATGAGATCGAACCCTGTGTCAGGCCCCATGTGCAGCCTGCTTAAGATTCTTTCTCTCCCTCTCCCCCTGCACTCCCCCATTCATGCTTTCTCTCTCTCTCAAATTATCTAAGTAAATCTTTAAAAAAAAAATACATATGCCTGTCAGCAGAGGCCATGCTTTTTATCACAAGGCTATACTGCCCATCCCAAGAAATGGTAAGAAACCAAAGTGTTACATTTATTATTTTTTTTAGGAAGTTAGTTTTAAAAGTAAAGGAAACAAAAATTATGTTAACCCTGTACTTCACCTCATGGAGTACCAACAGTGATGCCAGTAAATTTAGGCAGGCAGCTTTTCTGGTCTTTGACTTCAAAGCAGGGTTGACTTTTAGAAAAACTGTGATGTGAACAAATGTGTATTCGTATACCTTATTCTCTCCCCTTCTTTCTCCTCAAAACTCCTTCTCCCTCTAATATCTTACCAACCTAAAATATCTTGACAAAGCAAATGGCCAAGAATAGGCCAAGATTGATCCTGAAAAATAATTTGGAGAGACTTGCTCCCATCTCCAAAACCTTAAAACTTTATAAAGCCACGGTAATTAAGATGGGATAGGAAAAAAATACAACAGAATAGAAGAATCCAGAAACAGACTTAAATATATATGAAAATCTGACATATGACAAATTAACCATTGAGGATCAGAAGGAAAAGAATGTGTTATTTAATAAGTAGTTCTAGGGTAATTGACTCTTAAAACATAAAACTTTTATTTTACCAGGAATAGCAGAGAATTGCAATTTGGGATACACAAGCTAAGACAAAACCACAGGCAAGTCCAGAGAACAAAGGAAAAAAATGATCTTTTATTAAAAACGTTTTTTTAAATTTTATTTATTTATTCACGAGAGAGACACACACACACACAGAGAAGCACACACACAGGCAGAGGGAGAAGCAGGCTCCATGCAGGGAGCCTGACGTGGGACTCGATCCTGGGTCTCCAGGACCACACCTGGGACTGAAGGTGGCACTAAGCCACTGAGCCACCCGGGCTGCCTTTTTTTTTTTTTAATTTTTTTTAAATGTTCTTAAAAAATAATCTCTACCCCCAACATAGGGCTCAAACTCATGACCCCAAGATCAAGAGCTTCACACTTCACTGACTGAGCTTGTCAGGTGCCCCAAAGAAGAGCAATATTCTTCTAGGGGGGAGTTGGGAGTGGCTGTTATAAACAGAAAGTCTATTGGGGTACACTGGGAGTTTGAAATATAATGGTTTTTCATTGGCTAAGTTGTAAATTTCTCATTGGCTGGGTCATTGCCAGGCCAGGAGAAAATCTTTCATCCTCCTGCTAGAGTAGTTAAGTACTATACAGGATTCTTCCTGTCAGGAATGTAAGGAATATCTCTTCCTGTTGAGTCTGCAAAGGGCCATGAAGTGTTACATTTTGAGAGTTCCACCTCCTGGCCTCCCAACTCCATTTTTTTTTTAAGATTTTATTTATTCATGAGAGACAGAGAGAGGCAGAGACACAGGCAGAGGGAGAAGCAGGCTCCATGCCGGAAGCCCGACATGGGACTTGATCCTGGGACTCCGGATCATGCCCTTGGCCGAAGGCAGACACTAAACCGCTGAGCCACCCAGGGATCCCCACCCAACTCCATTTTAACTCAGTTTCACATGACTATTTATATGGAGGGGAAAAAACATATCCTGACATTACAATATACAAAATCAATTGCAATTCAATTAAAGATGACTCCAAGTTCATTGGAGCCATTGGACCACTGAGCCACCCAGGCGTCCCAATAAAAACTTTTTTAAAAATTGAGAACTTTTATTTACCACAAGACATCATAAAGAAATTAAAAGGGTGGGGTGCCTGGGTGGCACAGTCGGTTAAGCATCTGCCTTCAGCTCAGGTCATGATCCCAGGGTCCTGGGATGGAGCCCCGTGTTGATTCTCTGCTCAGCAGGGAGCCTGCTTCTCCCTCTCCCTCTGCTGCTCTCTTGCTCAAATAAGTAAATAAAATCTTAAAAAAAAAAAAAAGAAATTAAAAGGCTTAGAAAGCTAGAGAAGACAATTACAAGTCATATAACTGGCAAAGATTCAGTATTCCAGAAATCACTAAAGAAAAATATAAATTGTTCAATAATGGCCTAATGATATAAACAGATATTTGACAAAAGAAGAATTATAAGTGTTAAAAAAAAAAAACATGATAACCTGTTCAACCTTACTTGTAATTAGAGAAACACAACATACAAACATAAATTAGGGGTCACCTGGCTGGCTCAGTTGGTGGAGCATGCAACTTTGATCTTGGGGTTGTGAGTTCAAGCCCCATATTGGATGTAGAGATCACTAAAAAAATAAAATCTTTATTTTTTAAAAAATAAAATCTTTACGGATCCCTGGGTGGCTCAGCGGTTTAGCACCTGCCTTCGGCCCAGGGCGTGATCCTGGAATCCTGGGATCGAGTTCCACATCGGGCTCCCTGTGTGGAGCCTGCTTCTCCTTCTGCCTGTGTCTCTGCCTCTCTCTCTCTCTGTGTCTCTCATGAATAAATAATAAAATTTAATAAAATAAAATAAAATATTTAAAATAAATAAATAAATAATTTAAATTCTTTAAAAAAAAAACATAAATCTTAACAACCACCAAATTTGTAGTAAATTAAGTCTGTTAATAACAAGTATTGGTGAAGAGCAACAACAAAAAAAGTTATAAACCACTGACAAATTAGTATAAACACTTTGGAAGAGTTGAATATGCTCACTCTCTTATGATCCAGTACTTCAGTCCTATACACATCCCCTAGAGAAATTCTCGAACATATACATGAGGCACGTACAAGAATATTTCTTTTTTTTTTAAAGATTTATTTATTTATTCATGGGAGACACAGAGAGAGGCAGAGACATAGCAGACGGAGAAGCAGGCTCCCCACAGGGAGCCCGATGTGGGACTGAATCCCGGATCCCAGGATCATGCCCTGAGCCAAAGGCAGACACTCAACCACTGAGCCACCCAGGCATCCCTACAAGAATATTTCAAAGTAGCACTTAAAGTTACAAAACATAAGAACAAAGTGAATATTCATCAATAGGGGAATATTTAAATTATAATACAGTCGTACAATGAAATACAGACTGATAATTAATAAAATATATGCATTACCATGAAAGTATCTCAGAAATATAATGTTAAGAGAATAAAGAAAGTCATTGTGTTATTCCATACCTACAAAGTGTAACACACGCAAAATTAATATATATATTTTTTAAATTTATGATAGCCACAGAGAGAGAGAGAGAGAGAGAGGCAGAGACACAGGCAGAGGGAGAAGCAGGCTCCATGCACCGGGAGCCTGACATGGGATTAGATCCCAGGTCTCCAGGATCACGCCCTGGGCCAAAGGCAGGCGCTAAACCGCTGCGCCACCCAGGGATCCCAAAACTAATATTTTGTATAAAGATATATACATGTATGATTTTTTAAGTGAAAATAACAAGAGAACAATGAATACACAATTCAGTATAGCTTTCCTCCTGTGAGGGTGAGTAGTAAGGAGTACAGCAGGTTTTCAAATGCACTGATAGTGCTCTACATCTTAATCTAGGTGGTAAATATATGAATGTTCATCTATATTATATATCAGCTTAGAAAATATATGTTTGAGGCGTAGTATTCAAAATGTGTTCCATTGAGTTGTTGAAAAGGGATACCAGAGCTGGACAGTGTTAAGGAGGTAAGACTCTGAGCTCCCCAACTCTGACTTCTCTCAGAGCAGCTGCACCCTTCTGATGACAGAGGTTTGAAAACCACTTCATTTCAAGCAGGGTTATTTTGCAGAAAGAAGGGTGCATCCTGAGTCACAAGGTCCCCTTGTACACTTATGTATTTGTATGTCATTAGCTATTTAGCAGAAGGCCAAAGAAATAAAAAGCTTAAGTATCAATAACATTGCCCACAGGTGACAAATTCAAAATAAAGACAAAAGAGTCATGAAATGATATCATACGTCAAGAGAAGAAAACTAGTACCTACTTTCATGCAACTTTTCAGGAATTCATCAATAATGAAATGGGTAAAGAGGGATCCTTCTTTCAACCACCTGTAAGCTTCATAAAAATTTCTAACATTAAAAGGAGGGCTTATCACTTGATCTTTTTAACCCTACCTCTGTTGCTCATTCACTCTTTTGCTCACCCTCTCTGATAAAATGCCCCGCATGGCTATATATTTTTTCTTTTATAAAGTGTGTCAGCAAATTTGAAAATTTGTCAACTCCCTGTTATTTCAGATCTTCTCCAAATCCCCAGCATAATCTCCATAACCATGGAGTATAATTGCATAAAATATTCTGATCTAGCTATGTTTCCCCAATTCCAGTATCTAAATGGAGACCATCAAAAAATGTTCTTATGGCTTTTATTTTCCTTTTCTCTATAGCATTTTCAACCTGGTGCAACATCCCTGCTGACTCTAATACGGTAAAGCTAGGTTCCTGTCTCATGGAATCAAAGAATGAATCTCACAGACATAGGAGAATGAGTAAAGGGATAGAAGTTTATTAAGTAAAGATACAGAGAAAGCTCTCAGAAGTGAGAGGGGTCCCGACAGGGTTGCCACTGAGGGCTTAGGGTTGGTCTTTTATTGGAAGCCAAATCAGGGAACCTAAATCCTTTTAACATCTCCATTGATATACCATTGAGTAAGGACTGTTTTTTTTTTTTTTTTAAGATTTTATTTATTTATTCATGAGAGACACAGAGAGAGGGGGAGAGAGAGAGAGAGAGAGAGAGAGAGAGAGAGAGAGGCAGAGACACAGGCCGAGGGAGAAGCAGGCTCCATGCAGGGAGCCCGATGCAGGACTCGATCCCGGGTCTCCAGGATCACGCCCTGAGCTGAAGGCAGATGCTCAACTGCTAAGCCGCCCAAGCGGAGTAAGGACTATTGATAACATCTTTAATGGCTTAAATCTTCTTTGGGGTCTGGTTATTCTTCGTTGGTCACAAGAAACTGCTATAACAAGATACCCTCCCCACCCATACATTAGCATGGGGTGGTCTGGCTTGTTGCTTTATCTCTGGTTTCCTTACACCTCCACATTTTTGGGACAAACTGGGCTAGGCAGAGCTAGGTGGGGGGCCACAGAAGCAGGCTCAATCACTGAGCCACCCAGGCACCCCTCCTCCAAGTTGTTAATGTTATGTAAATGTACATCGAATATGGCAGGAGGATGTAAAATTTAAAGGACTAAAATTAGAAATTTGAAGATATAGGAAGATATTTTAAAATATGACTAATCATCTTCATAATTTGTTGGGCTTTGAACTTTGAACTTTTACTCACAGATAAATACTCTTATATACTAATTCTATTATATAGGATTCTGCATAAAAAGGATTTCTAGGGATGCCTGGGTGGCTCAGTGGTTGAGCTTCTGCCTTTGGCTCAGGGAGTGATCCTGGGGTCCTGGGATCAAGTCCCACACTGGGCTCCCTACAGCGAGCCTGCCTCTCTCTCTGCCTATGTCTCTGTCTCTGTGTGTCTCTCATGAATAAATAAATAAAATCTGGGGAAAAAAAAGGATTTCTAACTCCTACTGGATGATCTTGTACTCAGTAAAGAAGCTTTTCTGTGCAGTGCATCACAAACTAGTGTACCAACACTGAGGGGAAAATATACCAATGTGCTACATATGGCATTTGGCACAGCTTCCTGGGGTATCACTATTACTCAAAGTCTTTAGGGGGCAGGGAGAAATTCAAGCAATTTAACAAAGCAATTAAAAGCGATATTTTTTTATTAAAATGAACCAACATTCTAAAATAAAATAAACCAACATTCTAAAATGAATTATCTTCATATAATTTTAAGGTAAAGTACAACTATTCAAAGAAATAATTTGATTTCAGAGGTACTCAAAACTTTGCTCCCTCACCCTCACAGTTAAATTTACTTTTCTCTACAATTAAGGGTACTTTGGCAGAGAAGTTCGAGAAGCCAGAGCTATAGCATCTTGACAAGAAGCTAGCCAGTCTCTATTTGAACACTTTATATAATGCATGGGCTTTCACCCAAAAAAAGGAAAGCACTTAACAATCATTCAAAATACCTTTAAGGGGATCCCTGGGTGGCTCAGCGGTTTAGCGCCTACCTTCGGCCGAGGGCATGATCTGGAGTCACGGGATCGAGTCCCACGTCGGGCTCCCTGCATGGAGCCTGCTTCTCCCTCTGCCTGTGCCTCTGCCTCTCTCTGTCTGTGTCTCTCATGAATAAATAAATAAAATACTTTAAAAAAAAAATACCTTTAAGGGTGAGCTGGCTGGCTCATTTGCCTCAAGTCTGCCTTCAGGTATTACTGTGCCTGTGTGCTCGCTTCTCCGCCCCTCCCCCCACCCCATTCCAGGTTAGTCTCTTTTTCCAGGTAAAGGCTACTTTTTCTTTTTCTTTTTCTTTTTTTTTTAATAATTTGAATTTTTTCTGATTTTATTTATTTATTCATGAGAGACACAGAGAGATAGAGAGCCAGAGACACTGAGGGAGAAGCAGGCCCCCCACAGGGAGCCCGACGTGGGACTTGAACCCGGAACTCTAGGATTGTGCCCCGGGCCCAAGGCGCCACTAAACTGCTGGGCCACCCAGGCCTCCCAAGGCTACTTTTTCTTAAAGCATAAAAAAAGCAGTCTAACCTAACTCAGCTCTGAAACACTTCCTCTCTTTCCTCCTCTACTCCATCACCGGAAGGGGAAGTGGGTGAGAAGGGGTCAAAGCTGGGAGCCCGTTGCACTTCCCCCCCACTGGCGCGAGAGGGCAGGGCGCAAGCGCCGCCAGGCTCAGGGAGCGTGACTTCCGTTTCCGTTGTGCCCCGCAAGCGGAATCATGGAGCGGGCTGGCGGAGGAGGTCTTAGTGAGGAAGAACGGTATGACTTTAGTGGGGGCGAATCGTTTAGAAATGAGCAAAGTTCTAATGAAGAGATTGTCTGGGACTTTCAGATAAACATCTTAGGACAAAAGGATAACACCTCAGTTCATTTGTGTGAAAAATGCGAATTACCTATTAAAATCTATGGGCGGATGATTCCATGTAAGCATGCTTTTTGCTATGCCTGTGCAATTTTACATGGAAAAGAAGGTGATAAGATGTGTCCAGGCTGCAGTCAACTGGTGGAGCGAATTGAGGAGCATAAACAAGGTTCTTTATTCATTTGCAGCGGTGTTCAAGGATGCAAGACAACATTTTTGTCTCAAAGACATTTAGAGGCTCATACCAACCTCTGCCATATGAGAGCTGGAAACCCTGTGGCCCGGCCTTAATTTGAAAATGTTCATCTGACATATTGCCCCAGCAACAAACGAAATCTCTGATTGTTTTATAAGGCTGCAAGACAAGCATCATATGAACCATATTCCAACAAGGCAGCATCCTATACCACCACCTCCTTTTCCAATGTGTACTGTACAAGCCATACAATCAGCCATAAGAAGATATTTGTGCTCCTCCAACGGAATTCATTGTATACAGCTTCACCTCAACCTCCTTCAGTGACTCAGGGAACCTTTGTAAACAAGAAAACAAAGCAACCTACTAACTGTCCCTATTCAGAATGATTCAAATTTAGGTGCTTGAGAACCACTACCCACTGTCTCCACAGCTGAGCTCAGCATCATCCTGCATGTCAGAGTCAACTAGTGATATTGAACTCTCATCATATACCTCCAGAGCAACATTCTGTACCATAATCTCACCTCCACCACCAAGAAGTCAACGCATCAAAAGGCACATCCTTCCCAGGTTGCAGGTACTTCTCTCTTGATTCACAGCCAAGCTTCAGGTCTATAAACAACTGCTCTCTCGCCTTCTCCATAGACGTATTATTGCTCAGATGCTACCTTATATGAAGTATTTTCCTCCAGGACCTGTACAACCTCAACAGTGTAGTTCACTTGTAAGTACACACCCTTCTCACCACTGTAATTCACAATTTTTACCCCAATTCACATATAATCAAGGAACTTGGAGTCCTCTGTTTATAAAACTAGGGGAAGTGAAAGCCACAGTCACTCCTTCCTCCATGAGTGTAGGATCTATTTTCTCGAACCCTACTTTTTGGACTGTATCATCCAGATCAGACAAGATACAAACCATATTAACAATGATAATAGCATTTTGAACAGAAGATATGATGAGGAAAAAACTTTAGTATTGCCCACCTTCTAATTAAGCTTTGACCATTTGGGGCAGGAAAGTACCTCTTACAGAGGTGGCTCTGAAACTCTTAAAGTCTTGTCTCTTAAAATGGTTTTAAATTTTGATCTTAGGAATGATTTCAAGTACTTTACAATTGTGCAGAAAAGTGCCTCAGGTGAGCATAGCTATGCTTTACAACTTTGCTCCTCTATTGCAGTAAATTGACCCAGAGGTAACCATTTGCAGTATTATTTCCTGAAAAGAAAATTGTGTTCTACTTTCAAAAGTGTCATTTTTGTTAAACATGCTTAGTCATTTTTAAATATTTTATTCATTTATTTATTTCAGAGACAGTGAGTGAGAGAGAGAGGAACACCAGCAGGAGCAGAGAGAGAAGCAGACTCCCTTGCTAAGCAGAAAGCCCGATGTGGGGCTCCATCTCATGACCTGAGCCAAAGGGAAATGCTTAACCGACTGAGCCACCCAGGTGCCCCAAACATGCTTAGTTTTTCTTGCAATATATTTTGTTAACTGGAGTAAAGGTAGTAAATTTCAATATGGCTATAAAAAATAATTCCTTTGTACACAAATCTATTTCTCTATAACTTCTAATCTTGTTTCTAGGCCCAAATTATGCTTTCTTTCTTCTTCTTCTTCTTCGTCTTTTTTTTTTTTTTTTAAAGAAGCCTCCACCCAACCTGGAGTATGAATTCTTGACCCTGATATCAAGACCTGAGCTGAGATCAAAAGTCCGACACTCAACCAACTGAGCCGTCCCAGGGGCCCCCCAAATTGCTTTCTCTTTAATGCAGCTGAGGCTCTATAACCCAAACTATCTACAGGCTGAGCCCTGCCCTGGATTCTAGAAGCCATACAAACCAAAAGTATGTAACAGCTCTAGCCCTAATCTATCAAATCAGCATCAGATCCCTCTTCCTACTCCAACCCTGACCTTATGTACTATTTTTAACGGGGAATTTCCCCTTTGCTGCATTAAAAGATAAACTGAGGAGGTGTGTCATACTGGCTCAGTGGGAAGAGCATGTGACTCTTGATCTTGGGGTCATGATTTTGAACCCCACATTGGATACAGAGATTACTAAAACAAAAAATAAACTTAAAAAAATATAAACAGCCATATTAAACATTTTAAGAGTTTTTTTTGAGCAAAAATCAATTTGAATCACACAGTATCCAATTTTGCAGTTAGAAATTGCTCTGATGAGTTATAAAATGAAAGACTTAAATAGGTAGAAAGGAAAAGGAACAAGGAAATTAGGCAAAAAAGCAGACTCGTTATTGCAAGGTTACTTTTTTGAGGGGATGGCAGGGCTCTATTAAACAGATTACTTAATTAGTGCTGGTTAGGTGATTCCTGATTGACTGGTTTAAGATTGCACTTCTGGAAGAACTGAAACTGTAATTAAGTTATGTCTTGGTTTAGTGATATGGGTTTTAACATACGTGACTCCATTTTGTTGTCTTGTTTTTAACACCTGAAAGCCAGAGATCACCTCATACTCTAGATCCAGCTACTAAGGCCTTTTCTTCTTCCTGTGTATGAGACCCTACCTGGGTAATTTATTAGGTATCATAGACTCTCTAGGACTGTGACCTTGATTATTCTTTGCCAGCATAAGGGTAAATCTAAAAATATTACTTTAAAAATTTCCCTAGTGCAAAAAATAGAGAACTTTCCTCCCATAGCTCTACTTTTCTTTTTAAATTTCCTTCAGAAAATGAGATTATAATTGCTAGCTCAGCCTCTTTAAAATTCATGTAAATGTTTTTCAAAGCTAAATAAGCCTCTTACGGTTTTGCATACCAGATATGTCATTGCTGGGGGCCAAGGAGCCATCTCTTTGAATATGAACACCAACATGGGTTAACATGTATACAAAAGGGTAAGAGGTTTTTTTGGTCTATACAGTCTCTTTAGCAGATTGCCTGTGATGCACATTGCAGTCCTATTTAATGCTTATTCAATAATAAAACTATTTCATTCTTATCTACATTTCATGAAGAAGTTTTATTGGCCTGGCAGGAAATATTTAATTACATTTTCCCAACGATTTGGCAATAAGGATTTACATGGCAATTCCTGGATTGGGTGATCAGCTGAAAGTCTTGTGGACACACAACAGTCAGGTAAGAAATCCTGAATTAAGAAAAGTCACCTTTCTTGCTCTCCACTATTTTGGAATGCTAGCCAGATGAACTACCCTCTCCGAATTCAAGATTTTATTATTGAGTAAGCATAGGTGATACCAGCTCTAAAATCCCCATCAGGATCACTATTGGCTTTGATGGTAGAAAAGTTGTAGAAAGCCAGAAATGTCTGCAGGGCTTTTTTTTTTTTTAAATATTTTATTTATTTATTCATGAGAGAGACTGAGACATAGGCAGAGGGAGGAGCAGGCCCCCTATGGGGAGCCTAATGCGGGACTTGATACCCCGGATCACTGGATCACGACCTGAATTGAAGGCAGACGCTCAACCACTGAGCCGCCCAGGTATCCCCATGTTGTTTCATAAGGAACTCTGAGAAGTGGATTTTTTTTGTTTTTTGAGAAGTGGATTTTAGGGCTGAGACATGAAGTGAAATCGGGTTAGGACACCAGGCATACAAGCATGTGCCCTCAAACAGGGCGGGTAATTAGTTATCAGCTGGAGAAGTTGTGCCCTTGTCTTTTCTTGCAGGGAAATCTACTACGAAAGGGAACCACCATCTAAAAGATTGTTGCTTCCTTCTTTTCAGGAGTCAATTTGATGTAGGGAAAGATTAAGAGATGCAGAGAGAACTGGTATAGCGAAGAAAAGAGGGTGCTTCTATGAAAGAGAAAGTGCTTTAATTTTTCCATTTGCTCTTCCATTATTTCTCAGTCTTTCTGTACCAAATAACTTTTTACATTCTCCTTAGAATGATAGTCATCCAAAATGAGTGGGAAATATCAGAGAGGGAGACAGAACATGAGAGACTCCTAACTCTGGGAAACGAACAAGGGGTGGTGGAAAGGGAGGTGGGCGGGGGGTGGAGTGACTGGGTGACAGGCATTGAGGGGGGCACTTAATGGGATGAGCACTGGGTATTATGCTATATGTTGGCAAATTGAACTCCAATAAAAAAAGTTAAAATTAAAAAAAGAAACATGGGGGAAAAAGAAAAGAATGATAGTTATCCAGGAAATACCACTAATTCATATGCTTCAAATGAGGTACTTCTTTTTTTTTTTTTTTAGGATTTTATTTATTTATCCATGAGAGACACACAGAGAGGCAGAGACACAGGCAGAGGGAGAAGCAGGCTCCATGCAGGGAGCCCGATATGGGACTCGATCCAGGGACTCCAGGATCACACCCTGGGCCGAAGGCAGGCGCCAAACTGCCTAGCCACCCAGGTGTCCCGAAATGAGGTACTTCTAAGAACCTCCGCAAATATGTTCGTTTGTCCAAATCAAAGAAACAGGCGTTACTACCATAAGACTGGATTCCTATGTGTATGCCCATTCCAGATGGGACAGAGAGATATTAACAATTTAAGAAAAAGCCCTGCAGGGCAGCCCGGGTGGCTCAGCGTCTGCTTTCAACTCAGGAGTGATCCTCAAGTCCCACATCGGGCTTCTGCGTGGAGCCTGCTTTTCCCTCTGCCTATTCTCTGCCTCTCTCTTTCTGCATGTCTCATGAATAAATAAATAAAATCTTTAACAAAAAGAAAGAAAAAATTGGGAATTTGGATAAAAGATCATGTCTTTGTATAAAGGCAACAGGATAGAGGGTCTGCATTGGTCACGTTGAAAAAGACAAAAATAATGTTAGGCCTGATAAATATCAACATGAGAAAAGAAACCAAAGTGCAGGGATGCCTGAGTGGCTCATCGGTTGAGCGTCTGCCTTCAGCTCAGGTCGTGATCCCAGGTCAGGGGATTGAGTCCCACATCAGGCTTCCTGTGAGGAGCCTGCTTCTCTGTTTTTCTATGTTTCTGCCTCTTTCTGTGTCTCTCATGAATAAATAAATATATTTTTTTAAAAATCAAAGTGCTTTATATAATCATACATTTTTGTCTCAATGGGCATACCTGCTGTTTTTGTGCTTTACAGATACTTTGTGTTTCACAGATACTGCATATTTTACAAATTGAAGGTTTGTGGCAACCCTGCATTGAACAAGTCTATTGGCACCATTTTTCCAGAGCATTTGCTTACTTTGTTTCTCTGTGTCACATTTTGGTAATTCTCATAATAATGAAAAATTTTAAATACTATATTTTTATGGTGATCTGTGATCAGAGATTTCAACTCAACTGAAAGCTCAGTGAGCTTTTTTTAGCAATAAAGTATTTTAAAATTAAGATATGTACATTGTTTTTTAAATGCACTGCTATTGTGCGCTTAATAGACCACAGTATATTATAAACATAACTTTTATATGCACAGAAATCAAAAAACTTATTTGACTCACTTTCTTGTGATATTAATTTTATGCAGTGGTCTGAACCAAACCCATGATATAGCCAAGGTATTCTGTATAAAGAAAACCTGCTCTTCCTATTCAGATCATCTGTGAAGCTGATGCCATAGAGAAGCTATTCAGGCCTCCCAGGTAATCCACTTGCCTTTCTCACTAGATGATATTAGTCTTTTTTTTTTTTTTTAAGATTTTACTTTTGGGGCACTGAGGTGGCTCAGTTGGTTAAGCATCCAACTCTTGATTTTGGCTAAGGTCCATTATCTCAGGGTCATGAGATTGAGGCCCACTCCAGGCTCCACACTGGGCATGTAGGCTGCTTAAGATTCTCTCTCTCTCTCTCTCTCCCTCTGCACACCACCCAACCCCAGCAAGCTCTGTCTCACTCTCTCTCTCAAAAAAAAAAAGATTTTATTTTTAAGTAATTTCTACACCCAACATGGGGCTCAAACTCACAACCCCAAGATCAAGAGTCACATGCTTCAGCAACTGAGCCAGCCAGGCACCCCACTATTAGTCATTTAAAGACTTCTTTTTCTGTGCCCAGAAAGACTCGCAGAAGTGCTCCACAGCATTTTCAGTTTGTAGCCCCACATATCGGGATGTGCACTGCCTGCTACAGGGAATTCTGGAACCAACAAACTTCACTGAGGTCATGGACCAAACATATAGGAGACTAGAAAATGACATGACACAGTGAGTATCATGGCCAAGGGAAGCTATTAGCCACGCTTTACAACTGTAGAAGAACTAAGGACTTTAGAAACCCATCGAGAATGGTGCCTGGGAGGGACTCCTGGGTGGCTCAGCAGTTGAGCATGTGCCTTCGGCTCAGGGTGTGATCCTGAGGTCCTAGGATTGAGTCCCACATCAGGCTCCCTCTGCCTGTGTCTCTGCCTCTCTCTCTGTGTCTTTCTCTAATAAATAAATAAAATCTTTAAAAAAAGAAACCCATTGAGAAGGGTTACTTAATGCCTTTCTGCTAATGATGGGCTAGGAGACACTACCAAGGAGTACCCAGAAGTAAGTGAATTCCCAATTGATTTTCATTAGCAATCTGTTGCTTTTCAACACTCACTGGTATGGAAGCAAGGGCAGATTAAAATCACCCTCTACTACTATTCACCTTTGTCTTGACTATCTTGCCAACTATCCAAACTCAAGTTAGGGAAAGGCAGTCAGATAGACTGAAAAGGCAAAAGGACACACTGTTACTCAAAGCTTAGCAGCAGCTACTCAATTTTGTGGCCGTCTACAGAAAGACAAAGAAGAGAAAAAATGAGAAGGAAAAAAAAAAGAGAAAAAATGAAAAACCACAGTAGTAGCTACTAAACACTTTACTAAAGGGAATAACCCTACTCTGGTCAACCTAGGAAGGGAGCAAAGGAAGAAGGGAAAATTGTATATCATTATTGCAAAGAGCTAAGACATTAGAAAAGAGATTTTTTTTTAAAGATTTTATTTATTCATGAGAGACACAGAGAGAGAGAGAGGCAGAGACATAGGCAGAGGGAGAAGCAGCAGGATCCATGCAGGGAGCCCGATGCAGGACTCTATCGGGGAATCCGGGATCATGCCCTGAGCCAAAGGCAGACGCCCAACCACTGAGCTACGCAGGTGTCCCTGGAAAAGAGATTGTAAGAAGTGACCCAAGAGGGTGCAAAAATTATAACAAGAGAATCAAGAAAACCCAGAAAAAATATTCAGCTAGAAAATAATTGGCAAAATGCTCAAAAATTGATAGATTGAGGGAATCTTAGGGGTAAGAACTGGAGAATGATATGTTTCAATACCTTTCTCTGAGGTTAACCTATCCTTCCCTTTTCTGGTAGATATGGGTGCTACTTAGTGTGCAGTTAACTTGGAAATTTCTCATTTTGTATCTGGGTGATACAGCAATATTGGTTATTGGTATTTCATGTCAGCCTTCTCCCACTCTTCTTTTCCCTCGGTGGTTCCCATTCAGATTTTTCATGTGACTCAGGAACATTTTCTTACTTTCTCCTAATTCTCTTATAAACCTATCAGGGAGCGACTTGTGCTGTGCAAATAAAGGCCTACCATAATATATACGCCAGATGAAGTGTTTGCTGAGCTCCCTTGGAAAAAGTCACCTGATTTGGTCACTATGTGTCAGGGCTGAAACAAATTGATGCGTCACTTTAGGCCATTAGTTAGCAATAATCATACTAGTTTAATTTGAGATAGAAAACCAGTAAAAATATATTATCAAAAGGATAAGCCATGGCCACGTATAAAACAATACCCTTTGTTTAGAGCTCAATTTGAAGGAATAAAACTTGTTATATTTTAAAATAGGGGGAAAAATAAAATATCTTTTAAAAATAAATAAGTAAAAAAAAATAAAATAAATAAATAAGTAAAATTAGGGTGAAAAAGGAGGCATAATTTTGAAAGGGCATTCACCTTGTAATAGTCCCATACTTCTAGTAAAGAAGGAAGATAAATTTGATACAGATGGTTGACTGCTGTGTAGATTTGTACAGTATCTTAAACAAGTAAATAAATTTTCTATTCTTTAACCTATGTAGTTCCTAACCCTGCAACTATTCTGACTTCAGTACCATTGTCTGCAAAGTTTTTCCACTGTAACTTATTTGTATTATCTTTTTCTCTTGCTTTTTGCTTTTATTTTAGTGGATGACTCTATTCTTGTTTGCTTTTACTTATGAAAAAGTCATAAGTAAGTCTTATGAAGTTAGAGAATTCCAGAAGAGTTTGGGGATTCCCTTACTATTTTCTCTAGCCATTGATAAGAAAACAGAGAAATCTGTCCCAGCAGGAAGATCTATAATTATTCAATATGTAGATACCTTTCTGGTAATTTCAGTAATGTAAAACTGATACTTTGTCTTCAAAGGGGCTTAAGGCCACACTAAACAAAATGCAATATTACCAACCTGAAAGAAATATTTCAGGCATCTGTTGTTACCTAAAGGCTACAAAGTGTTATAATATAGGAGTCAGCAAATTATGCAAATGAAATGACTTACTACAAAAAAAAAACTTAGGGATCCCTGGGTGGCGCAGCGGTTTGGTGCCTGCCTTTGGCCCAGGGCGCGATCCTGGAGACCCAGGATCGAATCCCACATCGGGCTCCCCGTGCATGGAGCCTGCTTCTCCCTCTGCCTGTGTCTCTGCCTCTCTCTCTCTCTCTCTCTCTCTCTCTCTGTGTGACTATCATAAATAAATTAAAAAAAAAAAACTTAGACAATTTTGGGGTGTAATAGGATAGTGTCAACAATGAATTCCAGCTTTTGCAGATCAAGGAAAATCTCTGATGATAGACTTGCATAATATTTGCTCCAGCTCTTCTGGTTTGATCCCTAGAATCTAAACAGGAATTTGAACAATTAAAATTGGCTATAATCTCTCTTCCAGCTTTAGGGATTCCAAATTTTGAAAAACCCTTCCATTTGTTTTGTACTAAAAATAAAGGTATACTAGAATTTTGACTCTAAAGTTGGGATTGGATTATAGACCATGGATATAATCTGGATGCCGTGGCACTCTGAAAATGCCTAAATGTTTCTGAGCTGTAGTGGCAGCCACCACATTTACTGAAAAGGCTCAAGCCCTTCCATTGGATTACTTGATTTACGGGTTTTATCCCGCATGTGCTGATACTAATCTCAGAAGTATGTAAGACCCTACATTTGTTGGTACACTGTTGAGACTGGCTAGGAACAAGCATTATTATGCAATCCTAACACTGTGATTGGAAGCTGCAACTTTCTAAACCTGGTAGTTTTTTTGCCAGATTAGGAAATCAAATAAATGATCATGATTGTACAATTGTAGGGACGCCTGGGTGGCTCAGCAGTTGAGCGTCTGCCTTTGGCACAGGAAGTGATCCTGGAGTCCCAGGATTGAGTCCCACATTGGGCTCCCGCAGGGAGCCTGCTTCTCTCTCTGCCTGTGTCTCTGCGTCTCTCTCTCTTTTATGAATAAATAAATAAATAAAAGCTTTTAAAAAATGATTGTATAACTGTAATAGAAGAAAACATTAAGCCCCAATCTGATTTATGTGATAATCCTTTTCAAAATGCAGATCCCATAATGTTTCCTGGTGGGTCATATACTTGGGACAAAGGTGACCAACTCAAGGCTTTTTATATTGTGGTGACTTATAAATCTTGGAAGCTTGTATTTTGTCTGAAATTAAGTTGGGTAAAGCAGATGAGTTAGTAGCAGTTACTAGAGTTGAGATTCTTGGCTCTGGACAGAAAGCAAATATATATACTGATGATAAATATGTGTTTGGTGTCTGTCATGCAACAGGAAAAATTTAGAAAAATAGGGAATTGTTGACTTCAGTGAAGACTAAAACATCTCATGAAGAACTAAAGGCTGATTTGTTAGAGGCTTTACAACTGCCTACTCAGATTATCAGTATCCATTATAGAACTCACACAGGGCAATATGACAAAATTTCTAAAGGCAGTGATTTTGCTGAAAGAGCTACAAAAGCTGCTGTTAAACATGACAGACTCCAAACTTAGAAGCTTCACTTTTAATACTAGAAACCTTTGTTCATTTTCAAAACTAAGTTTCACAAAGAGAAATGAACAAATGGACTGAAAGGAGGGCTAAAAGAAATTCAACTGGACTATAAAAATTACCTAACAAAATAATTCCTATACCTTAGTCTTTATTTCCTTGATTAGTTTATTGTTATGCTGTCAACATCATCTAAGAGGGATTTTTAAAGGCAGTAAACTCTTACTACACCTATCAAATAGAGGAAATTATTCAAAACATATTAAAGAGTTTTATTATTTGTCAGAATTCTTTACAGACCACTTCCAAGGTAGGTGCAAGAAAGTTTATCAGGAACCTGATATCAATTAGCTTTACAGAGAATTAGTGCCTATGGAAGGTCAGAGATTTTTGTGTAGTTGTGATGTGTATGATGTCTGAATGGCCTCGTCTTTCCATCTTCAAAAGCAGATGCTCAGACAGGGATAAAGGCTCTCTTAATGCACATAATCCCCACTTTTGGGGCCCCAGAGAAATCAGAGGAAATCATTTTATGTCCATTGTTATCCAAGAATTATGCAAATGTTTATAATTTCCTAAAAGCTGTCATACTCCAAGTAGAATGGATGACTCAAACTCAAACTCACTGGCTAAGATTCACCAATCTACTGGGTTAAAGTGGCATAGAGAGTTACCACCTAAAAATTAGAGCCATTCTTGCAAACAGTAGCCTTATCTCTTTCTTTGAATTTTTTTTTTCTTTCTTTGAATTTATGTTTGGCAGTACAGGGGCAAAGGGCAGGTTGCCCTAAAATATGCCACTTCGTCACAGTGATCATTTTAAATAAAAGTTACTTAAGAGACAGCCAATGCAGAAAGAACTCTCTGATCCCTCCTTTGTTTCCACAAAACAAGAAATAAATGTGAAAGTTACCCTCTCTGTACCAGGAGGTAAAGAGACATCAATATTACCACAGATAAGAAATCTAGAGCCAAGAAGTCTATATAAACAACCCTTGGTACTTTTTACTAATTTACTACCACAGCCCAGATTCTGTTTTGAATTTCTTACTAATCGAAGCTTCCAAAGTTAAGCTTTCTTTGTCCTGTCAATTCCTCACAGATTTTTTTGTCTTTTTACCTAAAAAGTATAAAAACTTCACTCCTTGGTGATTTCTTTGGGTCTCAATTTCATTATTGGGTCTCCATGCACATGTAACTAAACTTTGATTTTTTTTCTCCTTTTCTCCTGTTAATCTGTCTCATGTCAGTTTAATTCTTAGACCAGTTGGAAGAATATCGAAGGTAGAAGTAAATTTTCCTCTGCTACATTGGAACTGTGAATTCGTGTCTGAAATTACTTCCTCTGCCCGTTTAACTGAATCCTCTGATCATCATGTTCAATACTTTTTTTTTGTTAAGATTTTGTTTATTCATTCATGAGAGACAGAGAGAGAGGCAGAGGCACAGGCAGAGGGAGAAGCAGGCTCCATGCAGGGAGCCTGACATGGGACTCGATCCAGGGTCTCCAGGATCACGCCCTGGGCTGGAGGTGGCGCTAAACCGCTGAACAACCTGGGCTGCCCCATGTTCAATACTTAAAAATGGTGTTTCTCTCTTTCCTTAGAAACCCTGAGACATAAAGTCAGAAGTGCCTAGAGGGACCTGCTGGAAGAAGTCTCCCCTCCACCCCCATCAAACTAAGCAATTTATCTTATACAGAAGTGTTCTAGAGAGAGGATAAGGAGTCCCCACATAGAGGGACAACTTGAAGCACTGTTGATCACCCATATGGCTGTCAAAGTAAAAGATAACCCAGATAGATTCATGCTTCCCATGTGAAGCCAGCTCCTCAGGAGGACTAGACTGGCTGCCACAAAAGCTTTGAAACTTAAATTTTCCTGAGTGACTGATATTGGTACTGAACTCAGCTGAAAGGAGGAATTCTAGTGAACTTAATACAATTCTCAGACTGCCTTGTTGTTTTATTCACAGTAGTAGGTATTTCAGTTACTATAAGAAATACATTTTACTAGAAAACAAACATGTTATTTGTTACATTACTTTTTCTTTCTGTACTCCCAATGATGGTTCCTAAAGCTCTAAATTTTACTCCCAGTATGGATACAGCCTGGGCTTGTAAATCCAACAATCCGATTGTTGGCAGAATAAAAAAAAGACCATCTTTATTACTAAGTTGTTTTTATAATATTAAATTAAACTAATATGCATCATACTTGGGCCCCAAATTTGACACAACAAAATGTTTTGTTGACTTGTTTGATTAGAAGGGTGGTATAGAAAGGGATCTGATTAATAGAAAAACAGAAATCTGGCATTCATGGATAGAAACTACAGAATGTTGTGCCCAAGATTGCAAATCCAAGAAACCACCAAGGAGCCGACACCGATGTAATCACACGAGGGTTTAATCACAAGCTCGAGCTTGGGTCCAAGTATACCCGACACAGCGGAGCAGAGACTTGGACCCCGAGACTAAGAAGTATAGTAGTGTTATAGGGGTCCATGGCCAATGAGACTGTAACATACATAGAAAGTTGCACAGTCATGTTGGTCCACACACAGGTGGCCAATTGAATTACGATTCACCCTATAGTGACCATTTGAACTAGCCTGTTATTCTGGTTAGAATTGGCACACCAGGTTTGGTGGGCAAAAGAGGGGTTTTCATTCCTTGGCGGTTAAAGGTCAGAGGTCCTGCATTCCTGTGTGCGCTAGTTTCTGATAAGGGTGTGCTTAATAGCTAAACTAGGGTGAGGGAGTGCCTTAAACAATAGGCAGGTCGTGTGGGGGGTTTTACATGAGATGGCGGGGTGTAGCACAAAACGGAGTTAGTCCTGCTCTGCTTGTCCAGGGGTAGAGGATTTTTGTTAGATTTCCTGGGTCCCACACAGAAGATAGGTCTAATGTCACTGTTAACCACTTTGGGATACAAGTTTTTTCCAGTCCTAGAAAGATAAACTTGCCTGTTGGATTACAGTAATTACTTAAATATTCAGAGATGACTACAGATTTGGATGGAGGTGAAAAATGGCCCATAAAAAAAAAAAAAGAAAAGAAAAAGAAAAATGGCCCATAGATTGGATTTGTCCTCAGACTTAAAATGATGAGAGCCATGTACACTAAATTCTGGAAGCTGAAGGGGAGCAGAATCTGCTAACCCAAAATATGCCTCTTTCATAGAAGGATTGTCTTTAACTAGTTAGTTTTAAGAAATAACAGACATAGGAGAAGCTCCAAAAACCAGAAGTTACTGTTTTGTACAAAACGCTTAAATATATAAGGGAAATCTCCATTTGTAAGGCTGTCTGCCTCTTCGTACCAGGAGGAAGATGATGACTAAATCTCTAAAAACCTTGTATCAGGGGAGAAGGTAGTGACTGAAATCTGCATAACAACCATACTCTCATTTGCTTTTCCATGATAACCTCTCGCAACTGGTTCCTCCCCCCTCACCCCACAGCATTTTCTTTTGCCTTTAGCTGGAGATAGTATATAAGATGATGGCGTGGGCCATTTCAGAGTTACTCAGTTCTGGGTATCTCCCATGTGTATAGGAGGTATATGTATTATTAAACTTCTGTTTGTTTTTCTCTTGTTAATCTGTCTTTTATTACAGGAAGGTCTTAGCCAAGAACCTATAAAGGTAAAGGAAAAAGTATTTTTTCCTTCTATACACACTTCAATCTGTACCCCTGCAATGAGTGCCTTATAGTAGGACTTTGATACTAGATAACGGCCATGAATGTCTTTGTTTTACATCTGGGAGAATTATTTGGGCAGAAGGAATTGTTACTGAAGGGTCTAGTTTATCCTTTAATTGTAATGTTACTTCTATGACTGATGAAAAGGCAGGAGAAATTTATTTTAACAAAAAATTTAGTTAAAAACTTAGATTATCAAGCTCCAGAGTTAAACTACTCATTAGGCTTGGATTGGATGTGATATCGTAAAAAATCACAAATTAAGACTTTAGTTAGTTTTTTTCAAGTAGTTAATTATTTGAAAGTACAAACAAGACGTCACAGCAGTTTGTAAAAATTAATGACAAAGGAGAACATTTGTGCACTTTTGTATTAACCAAGAATCTGCTTTAATCATTCACCAATGGTATAATATACTGAAACGTTTTTCCCAAGGCAAATACTATACTAATTTTTAAAACTCATCCTACTGTAATTCTGATAACTGCTTTGTTCTGCATTTTACTATGGACTGGCTAGATATTTAGACTGTTGTTAGAGAAAGGTAGAAATAGCTATGTAGATAATTACAAAACTGTAGATTTACTAAAAAATAGTAACAGAAAGAGGAAATTATAAGATTAAATACACATGTAAAAAATTTAAAATTTTTCCTAATGTAAAAAAAGAACTTTTCTCCCTCTTCTTTAAGCATTTCCTTCAAAAAACTCGAAATTATAAATGCCATCTCTGCCTCTTTGAGATATATGTAAATCAATTTAAATAGTAAATAAGCTTCCTGCCAGTTATGTATCCCAGAAATACGATTCTTGGGGGCCAAGGAGCCATCTTTTTGAAAAATGAACTTCAAGAAGGGCAGTGCCCTGTTTCTCTGTGGCAATTCAACTCCAAGATGTAACTTCCTGCATGTCAAAAGATATGAGAAATTTTATTTTTATTTTGGTTAAAGACAATTAACATGTATATAAGGGATTGTATCTGCCCTGGTTATGTAAACAAGGTAAGATTTCTTTTTTGTCTCTGTAATCTCTTTAGGAGATTACCTGTGATGCATCACAGTCTTTTTAATCCTTATTTAATAATAACACTGTTTCATTATTTCTACATTTTGTGGAGAGATTTCACTGCATTGGCAGGAGATTTTATGTTTAATTATATTTCCTCAACATGAGTCACCTATCTTGGGACCAAAGTCCTTCCTTGAATCTCTAGCCCAGGGGCAAACACCTTGCAAAACTGATCTCTAGGACTCCTCTATTGTAGACTGCTCCATGGCTGCCTAGATTTGCTGCAGTATTCACTCATACATTGAGTTTCTACTAGTTGAATCATATGCTGAAGAGTCAACTACTTTAGTTCCTGAATCTGTTGTATACCACTTGTACTTATCATATGTATTCTTTGGTGTCTGGTTTCCTTTGTTCAATGTAATGTTTTGAACTTAACTCATGCTGTTGCATGTATCAGTTTGTTCCTTTTATTATGAGAGTTCCATTTTATTAATATACCACAATTTTTTTCCATTTAAATGTTGATATACATTTTGGTTGATTTCCAGTATGGGACTTTATTTTATTTTATTTTTTTTAATTTAGAAATTTATTCTGTTTAATCCACAAGCTTTATATAACTTTAGTTTAAAAACAAACAAACAAAAAAAAACCAAAAAGACAAAAACAGTGAAAACAAGACACTATTTCAAAGTCTGGGCCCTTCCAGCCTTCCAAATACGAGAGCTCTGAAAGTTGTATATACCATTTGGAAGAACAAGACAGAATTATGAATGGAGCCATGACTTTTCATAAAACAAACTTTTATATAACTGAAGGATCCTTCCTGGGACTAGTTAATTGCCTTTACAAAAAAAACACAACAGAATAGAATGAATTAGTATGGGACTTTAATAAATAAAACTACTACAAACATTCATGTGTAAGTTATTTGGTGGACATAGGTTTGGTTTTATTTAGAATATACAAGTATGTACAGGTCCAAAATGCTGGTTAACATGGTAAAAGTATGTTGACTTTTTTAAATTCTGGGTTTTATTAATTTTTTTCAAGTAAACTCTATGCCCAATGTGGGGCTCAAACTTAAAACCCTGAGATCAAGAGTCATACACGCCACCAACTGAACCAGCCAGGTACCATAGACTATGTTGACTTTTATAAAAAAGTGCCCAACTAGTTTTGAAGGTAGCTTTACCATTTTATAGAACCCTCAGCAATGTGTAAAATAGCAGTGGTTCCACATCCTCCCCTAAAACTTGGGATTGTCAGCTTTTTGAATTTCAGCCATTCTAGTATGTGTAGAGTGGTATCTCATTATATTTTTTGTTTATATCTTTCTGTTGACTAATGATGTTAAACATCTTTTAATGTACTTACCAGCTACTCATATATGCCTTTGTAAAGTGTATGTTTAAATCCTTTTTTCCCATTTATATTGTATCACTTGTCTTAATTATTGAGATGTAAGAGTTGGGACGCCTGGGTGGCTCAGCTGTTGAGCGTCTGCCTTCGGCTCAAGCTGTGATCCCGGAGTTCCGGGATCAAGTCCCACATTGGGCTCCTGCATGGAGCCTGCTTCTTCTCCCTCTGCCTATGTCTCAGCCTCTTTCTATGTCTCTCATGAATAAATAAATAAAATCTTTAAAAAAAAAGAGAGATGTAAGAGTCTTTCGTATGTTATGGATAAAAGTCCTTTATCAGATGTACGTATTGCACATATTTTCTCTCTGCCTGTGACTTGCCTTCCAATTTTCTTCTTGAGGAAAAGTTTTTTTCTTTTATATTTAGTGCGAAGCTGCAAAAATTTCCTCCCACAGATTCTTTTAGAAATGTTACAGTTTTAGTTATTTTATGTTTAGTTCCATAATCAATTTAAAGTAGGTTTTGTGTGTGATATGAGGTAATGGCCAACATTCTTTCTTTTTTTTCCATATGGTTATCCAGTTGTTCTGATACCATTTACTGCAATAACTATCCTTTCTTCAGTTAATTACCTTGGCAAAGGTAATTTTGATAATTACCTTATCAAAAACTGATTGAACATGGGGTACATGGCTGGCTCAATTGGTAGAGCATATGACTCTGGATCCTAGGGTTGTGAGTTCAAGCCCCACACTGAGTGCAGAGCTTACTTAAAAAAGAGAAAAAAAATTATTGAAAAAATATATGTAGGTCTATTTCTGGACTCTATTCTGTCCCATTTCACTAAGTCAAAGTATACTTATGGACAAGGGATATTGCCAGTGGCATGCTGGTGACATTCACCACTAGGCACTTTGGAGGCATGGGTATAAACAACAAAAACCACGTTGATTTGTAGCATATGCTGATGGCCAGCACATACATTTTCCAACCATGGTCAATTTCAAAGTACCCTGCACTGTAAATTCCAGCTGCCTCAGACTCCTCAAACTATAGTCTTTAGCTCCTCAACTCAGTGAGACTTCCATGTTTTGCTTGGGTACCCTCTCCGTGTGCTGAGGTTAGGAAAGTCCCTCTAGACAGAAAGCTGAGATGATCATCAATATTACTTTGTTTCCCTTCTGTCAAAGATCACAGACCTGTATTGCTTCTAGTCCAAAGTCTGAAGAACAGTCATTTCATATATTTTGTACAATTTTCTAGTTGTCTATAGGAAGGAGTCTGTATCAGTTATTCCATCATGGTCAGAAGTACTTCCCAATCAGCTTTAAATGCTTCACTCTTAAATATGAATAGTCATGAACCACCATATATTTGAGGACAGCCTCTAATGAAACACAGATCAAAATAAACAAAAGGAGGCACCTTGTAAGGGGACACCTGGGTGTCACATCTTGGTTTTGGCTCAGGTTGTGATCTCAGGGTAATGAGATCAAGCCCCATATCGGGCTCCACCCTCAGTGGGGAGTCTGCTTGAGAGTCTCTTCCCTTCTCCCTCTGCTCCTCCTGCTCGTGCTCACTCCCTAAATAAATAAATAAATAAATAAATAAATAAATAAATAAATACATCTTTTGTAAAGAAGAACTTTGTAAGAAGCAGATAATACAGATATTTTAGAACTATAATATTTTTAGAGACTTAAGATATTGCATCTATAAAACAAGAAAAAGGATGCTGTAATAAAAGGAAAATTCAGACAATAAGAAGTTTTAGAAGTAAATATATAAATATGTGTATGTAAATATGTACATGTGTGTATGTATACATATATATGACATAAGAAGTATAGGCTGATAGAAAGTTGGAAATTTTTCCTAAAAAGTAGAACAAATGGACAAAGATACAGTAGGAGAGAAATAATAAAATATGGACCAGTACAAGACATTAAATTAGAGGATCCCTGGGTGGCTCAGCAGTTTGGCACCTGCCTTTAGCTCAGGGTGTGATCCTGGAGTCCCGGGATCGAGTCCTACAGCGGGCTCCCTGCATGGAGCCTGCTTCTCCCTCTGCCTGTGTCTCTGCCTCTCTCCCTCTGTCTCTCATGAATAAATAAATAAAATATTTTTTTTTTAAAGATTTATTTATTTATTATTTATGATAGTCAGAGAGAGAGAGGCAGAGACATAGGCAGAGGGAGAAGCAGGCTCCATGCACCGGGAGCCCGACGTGGGATTCGATCCCGGGTCTCCAGGATCGTGCCCTGGGCCAAAGGCAGGCGCCAAACCGCTGCGCCACCCAGGGATCCCTAAAATATTTTTTAAAAAGACATTAAAGTAATAGTACTTTCAGGGAAGATAGGAAATAAAAAGGATATTAAATCAAGAAAATTTCTACATTTAAGGGTCTTCATAGATTTATTTTTTTTAAAGAGTTTATTTATTCATGGGAGAGACACAGATTAATACAACAGAGCACATCATCATGAAACTTTGGAATACCTAGAATGAAGAGAAGATTCTAAAACCTGTCAGATGGGATGCCTGGGTGGCTCAGTAATTGAGCGTGTCTGCCTTTGGCTCAGGTTGTGATCCTGGGGTCATCGGATGGAGTCCTGCATCAGGCTCCCTGCTTCTCCCTCTGCCTATTTATCTGCCTCTGCCTCTTTCTCTGTGTGTCTCTCATGAATAAATAAAATCTTTTAAAAAATAAAATAAAAAATAAAACCTGTCAGAGAGTAAGATCATGAACTATACAATGGATTACAAAAGAGAATAACATGGAGCTTCTCAACAGCAACACTAGATGTAAAAGAAGACAAACACCTTCAAAATTCTAGGGAAAGTGATTTTTTTACCTCAAATGCCATAGCTCATATCAATCAAATATAAAGAAAGACCAAAGGTATTTGAGACATGTAACATCTAAAAAAAAAACTAAAGGATGAGCTCCAGCAGAAAGGAGTAAACCAAGAAAGATGGCACTGTATAATCCAGAAAACAGACCCAGTACAGAAATCAAGTTGTTGTTTTTTTATAATCGTGAGGGAAACTCTAGGATGACAGCTGTACAGCTAAACTAAAAAGCAAGCAACCAGTCCAGACTGAAAAGGCATGATGGGGAACTTTAGGAGAGTGGTCCCCAAGGAAAAAAAAAATAGAATTGACAAATTAACTCCTGTGCCTTCTTGAGTTTAAAATTCTACTTAGATTATGATAGTTATTTAGAAAACATGAGTCCATTTTCAATTCCAAAGAAAAATAGAATTTGTAAGAAACTGTCTTAGTCCATTCAAGATGCTATAAGAAAATACCACAGACTGGATAGCTTTTATTTTATTTTATTTTATAAATTTTTTTTAACTTTTTATTTATTTATGATAGTCACAGAGAGAGAGAGAGAGAGAGAGAGAGAGAGAGAGAGGCAGAGACACAGGCAGAGGGAGAAGCAGGCTCCATGCACTGGGAGCCCGATGTGGGATTTGATCCTGGGTCTCCAGGATCGCGCCCTGGGCCAAAGGCAGGCGCCAAACCGCTGCGCCACCCAGGGATCCCTGGATAGCTTTTAAACCATAGAAATTTATTTAACACATTTCTGGAGGCTAGAAGTCTAAGATCAGACTGCCAGCAAGGTCAGGTGAGAGTCTTCTGCATTGCAGATTCTCATTATAACCTCATATGACAAAAGGGAGGAGGAAACCTTGTGAGATATGAGAACACTAGCCCATTCATGAAGGGTCCACTCTCATGCTCTTATCACCTCCCAAAGGTTCCACCTCCAAATATCATCATTTTGGGGGGATTAAGATTTCAACATATGAATTTTAGGGGGACACAGACATTCAGACCATGACAGAAAGAAAATCTTACTACATAGTTCAGTTGGCTGTCCACCATTTTTATATAGCTGTAAATAGTAAATAATGATTTATCCATATATTGGGAGAATAGAAGGAAAAAATGTGTCAGTGAGGAGAGGGAGATTTTTGTATCTAATCTTCATAATCAATAGTATAAAATCAACAGATAATGCTAAAAGTTATAAAGTTTAAACACAATAAAACATGTTATTTTTAAAACATAAAGATAATAACAGAAGAAACAACTCAGTGGAACAGGAATCAAAAGTAATGAGGGCAGGTAGGAAGACTACCGCTTTTATATATGTGCCTAATAGCATAAGGTGACCTTTTAAACTGTGAGTACACGGGACGCCTGGGTGCCTAGTGGTTGAGCATCTGCCTTTGGCTCAGGGCATGATCCCAGTCCCCGGATTGAGTCCCACATCTTGTTCCCTATGTGGAGCCTGCTTCTCCCTCTGCCTATGTCTCTTCCTCTCTCTCTGTACCTCTCATGAATAAATAAATAAAATCTTTAAAAAAATAAAATAAACTGTGAGTACACAATACTTTGAAAAAAATGTAAATTAGAAAAATAATATCTTCCTGGCACTATTTCTAATTTTGCCTTAAATGCAATACCTCAAAAATAGAAAGGTCAAAGCATGATTAGAAGGAAAGAAGGGATCCCTGGGTGGCGCAGCGGTTTGGCGCCTGCCTTTTGCCCAGGGCGCGATCCTGGAAACCCGGGATCGAATCCCACATCGGGCTCCCGGTGCATGGAGCCTGCTTCTCCCTCTGCCTGTGTCTCTGCCTCTCTCTCAATCTGTGACTATCATAAATAAATAAAAATTAAAAAAAAAAAAGAAGAAGGAAAGAAAAAAAAAGAAGGAAAGAGATGAGATTTAATATACCTAGACTGAATTATTACTCAGTTATCTACTCACAACATTCATGCCTTTTTAATTCCTTCCAATGCTAGATCTTCAATCCAGACTCACTGGGTTCTGACATCAACAAAGATATGAGTTCAAATCCTGTATTATGAAAAATCCAAATGTTCTTTTCCCAAAAAGAGAGGCTACTAATAAATTATAACTATTGTTTTTGACAAGGTAGGCCAAGGTCACTGAGCTCTGCTCATAGACTTACATATCTTTGTTAAGGGAAAATGAGTAACATTTGGTGGTTTCCTAATTAAATTCCCTTAATTTTATTTTTTTAAGGTTTTTATTTTAATTTTAAAGAATTTATTTATTCATGAGAGACACAGACAGAGACATAGGCAGAGGGAGAAGCAGGCTCCATGCAGGAAGCCTGATGTGGGACTTGATCCTGGGTCAAAGGCAGATGCTCAACCACTGAGCCACCCAGGTGTCTCAAGGTTTTTATTTTAATTCCAGTTGGTTAGCATACAGTGTTATATTAGTTTCAGGTATACAATATAGTGATTCAGTACTTCTATACAACACCTGGTACTCATCACAAGTGTACTCCTTAATCCCCATCACCTAATTACCCATCCCCACACCTCCCTCCCCTATGGTGGCCATCCATCTGCTCTCTATAATTGTCTGTTTCTTGATTTCTCTCTCTCTGTCTTTTTCTCTTTGTTTGGTTTCTTAAATTCCACATATGAGTGAAATCATACAGTATTTGTCTCTCTCTGACTTATTTTGCTTAGCATAATACTATCTAGCTCCATCCATATCATTGCAAATGGTAAGATTCCATTCTTTTTTATGGCTGAATAATATTCCATTATATATATACCACTTCTTCTTTATCCATTCATCAGTCAGTGGACACTTGGGCTGCTCCAATATCATCTTGACTATTATAAATAATGCAGCTATAAACATAAGGGTGCATGTATCCCTTTGAATTAATGTTTCTGTGTCCTTTGGGTAAATACCCAATAGTGCAATTGCTTAAACATAGAGTAGTTTTAACTTTTTGAGGAACCTCCATACTGTTTTCCACAGAGGCTGCACCAGATTGCATTCACCAACAGCACACAAACATTCCTTTTTCTCCATATCCGTGCTAACACCTGTTGTTTCTTGTATTGTTGATTTTAGCCATTCGGAAAGGTATGAGGTCATATCTCATTGTAGTTTTGATTTGCATTGCCATGATGATAAGGGATGATGAACATATTTTCATTTGTCTGTTGGTCATCTGGATGTTTTATTTAGAGAAATGTCTGTTCATGTCTTCTGCCCATTTGTTAATTGGATTATTTGTTTTTTGGGTGTTGAGTTGTATCAGTTCTTTATATATTTTGGATACAAACCCTTTATCAGATGTGTCATTTGCAAATATCTTCTCCCATTCCATAGGCTGCCTTTTCATTTTGTTGATTGTTTCCTTCACTGTGCAGAAGTTATTTATCGGACGTAGTTCCAATAATTTATTTTTGCTTCTGTTTGCCTTGCCTCAGGAGACATATCTAGAAAAAAGTTGCTATGGCTGATGTCAAAGAGGTTACTGCCTATGTTTTCTTCCAGGATTTCTATGGTTTCAGGTCTCACACTTAGGTCTTTAATCCATTTTGAATTTATTTTTGTATATAGAGTAAGAAAGTGGTCCAGTTTCTTTCTCTTGCATGTTGTCATCCTATTTCCCAAACACCACTTGTTGAAGAGACTGTCCTTTACCAATTGGATATTTTTTCCTGCTTCGTCAAAGATTAATTGGCCTTGGAGCTGCAGGCTTAGTTCTGGGTTTCACTCACAGTAAATTACAGGCCTAGACTCTCACATGCTGTCTGTTTCCATATTTGGGGGTAACCTAGCCTGCCTGTTGCACTGTGTTGACTCTGCATGTGAGTGTGTGCCTGCCTCACCCCAGTTACACCAGAGTCTACTTGCACACGTCAGTCTTTCCAAGTCAATCCCTTCTTTTTTTTTTTTTAAGATTTTATTTATTTATTCATGAGAGACACAGAGAGAGAGAGGCAGAGACATAGGTAGAGGGAGAAGCAGGCTTCCTGCGGGGAACCTGATGCAGGACTCGATCCCAGGAATCCAGGATCACGACCTTCGCCAAAGGCAAACGCTCAACCACTAAGCCTCCCAGGCGTCCCAAGTCAACCCCTTCTTGTTTTAAGATGTGACACTAGTTCTGAGCTCTGGGGCATCACTGAGTCTGGCCACCAGCTTTTCAAGCTCTTAAACACAGTAAAGCTCTGAATGGGGTTCAGAACAAGACTCTCCAAAATGTGCTACTTTATGGCACTATTTGAGCTCAAGGTAATCAAGACCCAGAAGACCCAAGAAAAATTTTTGCTTCTCCTCAAACTACCTAAATGAATTTGTATAAGGGGACTGGCTCAGGAAGAGAGCTTATTTTTAAGAGATAACTTTTGTATCTGAATGACCTATCGGTCGGACAGGACAAACATCTAATTACCAAATATCTGCTCTTCTTATCAACCTGTGAATCATCCTCCTCCTCTTTGAAGCCCCAGGCCCCTGTCCCATTCCTTAGCTCAAGATGGTACATAAGCCTCAATTACGCAGCTTGTCCTTGGGCCTCACTGTCTTCCTGGGGTCCTCATACATAAATAAATTTGTTTTTCTCTTGTTAAACTGCTCTATGTTAATTTTTTCAAAGATTTATTTATTTATGAGAGAGAGTAAGCATGATGAGGGGGAGGGGCAAAGGGAGAGGGAGAGAGAGAATCTCAAGCAGACTCCTTGTTGAGCACAGAGCCCGGCACAGGGTCCAGTCTCATGACCCCAAAATTATGACCTGAGCCAAAACCAAGAGTTGGATGCTTAACCAACTGAGACACTGAGGTGCCTTGCCCCAAAATTGCCCTATGTTAATTTGATTTTTATATTAGTGAAAAATCCAAGAAGGATAGAGGAAAAAATCTTCTTCCCCAACAGCTCCTATCCACAGATTTTTTTCGGCTCTTTTTTATACATGAATTCACTACAGAAAAGCTACATTTAACTTGGCTTTCTTTCAAGGAATATAGTTACTGGATTCAGTTTAGCCAAGTGTCATTATAGCAAAAATATTCTAACTTGGATTATTATGGTGTTTGTACTTCCATTGCAGTGGTTTTCAGACTTGAGTATGTATAAGAATCTCCGGAGGGGTCGCTAAACTGCATTTTCCCAGGTCTAATCCCCTTCCCAAAAGATTTTAAGTCAGTGGGTCTAGGATGGAGTCCAGAAATCTGTAGTATATATAAGCACACAGGTCATTCTGATGTCAGAGGTGCTGTGGTCCACACTTTGAAATACTATACTTACTAGTTTTCAATAAAGCCCACATGGATCCACTCACATAATAGGAACGCAAATTCTACTTTCAGTGCTTTAAAGAATATGCATCTAGAAGTCTGTTTTTCTCCTCTGATGGCATTAAATGCAAAAAAGAAGGAAATCAAGAGCTAAACTGCTGGTACTGTCCCTTTAAAGATCATCATTATTCTGAAAATGAAATGTTTGCTTCCTTCCTTCACAAAGAAAAAGTTCTGCTTGCCGTGGGAGTAAAAGGTGTTATGATTGCAAAATTTTTGTTCACCAGACAAATTCCAGTCCTTTCATATGGCTTTAGACAATGCTCTCTCTTAACTGTTTGTACAGCACTTCAAAATCCTGAGGAGGTGGTTGCAGTGTGGGCTAATGCCAGTGTTATTTAGAGAACATGCAAACAGAATCAAGACTTAGCGCTGCTCAAGGGGACAGAACAGTGGCCTCCCAAGCAATAGAGCCATTGAGTCATGTTCATCTCTCTTAAAAGGGTGGTAAGTGAATTACTTTGTGGGTTCAAAGACCAGAATCTGGCACAAACACTTCTTGGGATGCTCTCCCTACCCCTGGTCTTAGGCTCTTATAAGATCCAAGGTAATGAAAGAAATATGAGAATTCAGTTGCAGCTCTGACACTTTATTGACTATAAGACCTTGAGCAAATCATTTTACTGGTCTAAGCTTATATAATTATGATGACAATATTTACCTCACAGGATGGTTGTGAAAATTAAGTTTCATTTATGATAATATATAGCAGAGTACTTGGCAGTAAACTGCTGCAACATTCATTTTTGATTCCTTCCTCATAATTTGGTTTGAAGTCATTGCTATACCAATCTCTCAAGGGCAGTGAGCTTCTATAGCCACTGTTTAGCTCAGAGCAACACCCTTTCCAATGGACAGTGTATGCCATTTAATAAGGCCGACTTTATGGGCTGGCAGTTAGGAAGAGTTGCATTGTAATCATCAGTTACCAGTATAGAATGCCAGAGTAGCAAGCAAGTTATGGGTTTTAATGCTGAGGATACTTTTCTTTTTCTTAAAAATTTTAACCCACCTATTTTCACATGTTTTAAATCATGTTCAAAAATTAGATAAAACAAAACTTGGATTTACTTAACAGATCAATTAAAGCAAAGGCTCTCAGTGGTACAAGAGAGGCCATGCAGTTTTTCTGAAAACCTAATAAATGGGGATCCCTGGGTGGTGCAGCGGTTTGGCGCCTGCCTTTGGCCCAGGGCGTGATCCTGGAGACCCGGGATTGAATCCCACGTCGGGCTCCAGGTGCATGGAGCCTGCTTCTCCCTCTGCCTGTGTCTCTGCCCACCCCCTCTCTCTCTGTGACTATCATAAATAAATAAATAAATAAATAAATAAATAAATAAATATTTAAAAAAAACCTAATAAATGCTCAAATCCTTTCACCTCTGGAGAAAAATACACATACACACTAAATTATTCATTCAGATGATGGAGGTTTACAGAATCCCCACAGACCATCGATAAAACCCAGGCTAAGAAGCCCTAGTATGTGCACCATCACTCACTTACCATACTTTCCCTAGTAAAGTAGGAGCCTAAGCCCTTCCTAACCCTAAGAGCAACCTGGAAGGCTGTTAAAACCCCATAGAAGACTTGTGTGGGCTCCTTTAACAGACACTTAGGTTCTCACAATGACTACATGCAGCATATGTCTAGGCAATGATGGGGTTGCCATGGTGAGGTGATTAGGAACTCAGTTTTGTAGTTTAGCCAATATGTTTTCCAGCTTCTGTAAACCAGGCCAAATGGAACACAGGTTGGGGAGAAGAGTTCAAAGAAAATGAAGTTTTCTTGAAGGGTCTCATTCAAAGTTTAGGGGTCATTTTCTCCACATTGCTTGCAATATGACAAGTATACTGGAAAATGCTTCTACTCCATTGTCAAGAACTGCTCCCCACCTTCCTAGTTCTGCTTTTTGCTAATGGGGATTTCAGAATAGCAACCTGTCCACGCTCTGATTCTCAGATATCAAGAGTCAAACAGTGAGAGATCTGTTTTCCAGGTGACAAACGCTGGGGGAGGCAAAGATAAAATAGGCTGCATACAGCAAATAACAAGAATCAGACATCAGACAAAAAGCAAGTGGTAAACTATGTTCAATTAACTTCTATTATTACATATTTTTTAAACTTTCAGTGTAGGCATGGCATGGTTATTCTTAACCCATCTCCCTCCTACAGAGAGCTATGTTTTAAGGGTCGGAACACAGTATCATTCAGATATAAAGATAACAATCCTGGCCTTCCCCAAGAAAATGTGAATGCAGAGTTTCTCCTCCTTAAGAATCATTCCTAGTCCTTCAACCCTTGTGATTAAAGATATGCTTTTGAGGTATGCCTGGCTGGCTCAGTCAGTAAAATATGTGACTCTTGATCTTGGGGTTGTACGTTCAAGCCCCGCGTTGGGTATGGAGATTACTTTAAAAAATTAAAATCTTAAAAAAACAATGCTTTTGAGAGAGTGATGGTCAGGTCAAGTCAGGAGTGCAAGCTGTGGCTGAAGAACAAAACATATGTAGTTCTAGGTGGGGATGATATCCAAAGAGAACATTAAGGTCAATGGTAGCTCTGAAAAGAAAATTAGCTTGAGTGATTTTGCATGACTTTCAAAATGATTCTGAAATTAATTCATAAAGAATACATTGAAATGTGACAGAAAAAGGAGAAATTGAAAGAGAACCTTAGAACTGCAAAAATAGGATTCATCTTGTTATAATATTCAGCCAACACAGGAAAGCACCTCTTATCTTAATGTCTTCAGAAATGAGGCCCACTGAGATATACAAACAACAGTTATGCCACCTATTCATGGGACTTAAAGGATGAAAACAAATATATCCACCAATAGGGAAAATAGGCTTTCAACTTTTCAAGGGTTGGTCCTGCATTTTCTGTTCTACTCTGGCTATATTTCCTTCCTAAAAGACCTTATCTAGTCCCAGGCTTTAAACACCATCTATACACCAATTATTCTCAAATTTATTTCTCCAGCCCTGACTTCCTCCAGATTTATATACTCAACTGTCTACTTCATTGCAATTCTCAGGGTAACCAATAAAAAATAACTAAAATATATAGAGAAAATAAAATGAGAAGGGAATCAAAATGGTACCCAAAAAACCCACAAAAGGCAATACTGAAGAAAATGAGGAACAAAAATAATATAAGCAATATAGAAAATAGCAAAATGGCAAAATTAAGTCTTTCCTTTAAAAAAATCTTAAAATACACATTTATTTATGTAGTTTTTCCTTTCTTTCTTATTATTTTTTTAAGATTTTATTTAATTATTCATGAGAGACACAGAGAGAGAGACAGAGACATAGGCAGAGGGAGAAGCAGGCTCCCTGCGGGGCGCACAATGTGGGACTCGATCCCAGGACCCTGAGATCACAACCTGAGCCAAAAGCATAGGCTCAACCACTGAGCACCCCTGGTGCCCAATTTTTATTTATTTTTTTAGAATTAAGTTTTTCCTTATCAATACACAGATTAAATGTAAATGAGTTAAACTCACCTCTTAAAAGACAGATTGGCAGTATGTATTTAAAAAATGATTCATCTATATCTTATCTACAACAGACTCACTTTAGAACTAAAGACAGAAATATGTTGAAAATAAAAGAATGGAAAAAATATATTCCATGCAAAAAGTAAACAAAAGAGAGCTTGAGTGACTATACTAATAGCAGGCAAAATAGACTTTAAGTCAAAAGTTGTTATGAGACTAAAAAATGACATCATATATTGATAAAAGGTCAATTCATCCAGAAGATAAAACAATTATAGACATACACACAAATAAAAGAGTCCCAAAATACGTGAAACAATCATTGACAACATTGAAGAGAAAAATAGGCAGTTCTATAATAATAGTTGGAGACTTCAATTCTCTACTTTCAATAATCAATAGACATCTAGACCAAAATTCAATAGGGAAATAGAAGATTTAAGATTTTTTTATTTTAGGGATCCCTGGGTGGCGCAGCGGTTTGGCACCTGCCTTTGGCCCAGGGCGCGATCCTGGAGACCCGGGATCGAATCCCACATTAGGCTCCCGGTGCATGGAGCCTGCTTCTCCCTCCGCCTGTGTCTCGCCCTCTCTCTCTCTCTCTCTCTCTGTGTCTGTGAATAAATATTCACATAAATATAAATATTTATTCACAGACACAGAGAGAGAGAGGCCGAGACACAGGGAGAAGGAGAAGCAGGCTCCATGCAGGGAGCCTGACGTGGGACTCGATCCTGGGTCTCCAGGATCACACCCCAGGCTGCAGGCGGCGCCAAACCGCTGCGCCACCAGGGCTGCCCAGAAATAGAGGATTTAAACAATAGTATAAACCAAATACACCTAACAAACATAGAGAACACTTCACCTGTCAACAGAATACATATCCTTCTCAAGTGCACATGGAATATTCTTCAGGATAGACCATATTTTAGGCTGCAAGTCTCAATAAATTTAAAAAGACAGAAATTATACAAAATATCTTCTCTGACCAAAATGAAATGACTCTAGAAATCAAGAACAAGGAAAACTTGAAAATTCACAAATGTGTGGAAATTAACATACTCTTAACGAATGGGTAAAAGAAAGCAAATTACAAGGGAACTCAGAAAATACTTTGATACAAATAAAAATGAAAACACAGCATACCAAAACTTATAGGAGGCAGTGAAAGCAGTGCTCAGAAAAAAATGCATACCCCTAAATGCATACATTAAAACAAGAACAATTTCTCAAAGTAATAACCGAACTTTATGCCTTAAGGAATTAGAAAAAAGAAAAGTAAACTAAACTCAAAGCTAGCAGAAGAAATAATGAAAAGTAGAGATCAGTGAAATACAGAATAGAAAATCAAAGAGTCATAAAACAAAAAGTTGGTTTATTTAAAAGATCATCAAAATTGATAAAGCTTTACCTAGACTAAGAAAAAAATCTAAATAATGAAAATCAGAAATACTGATTTCTTTTTTTTTTTTTTAGAAATACTGATTTCTGAGGCAATATTATTCCAAACTTTAGAGAAATTTAAAAAATTATAAATGAATATTTTGAATAATTTTACACCAGTAAATCACCAAACTACTAAATTGACTTAAGATGAAATAGAAAATCTATGGAGCAACTGGGTGGCTCAGTCAGTTAAGCATTGGACTCTTGATTTTGGCTCAGATCATGACCTGATCTCAGGGTCATGAGATGGAGCTGGTGCCAGGGTTCTGAGCTCACTGGGGAGTCCACTTGAGATTCTTTCTCTCCCTTTCTCTTTGCCCCCCTCCTTGCATGCTTGCACTCTCTCTCTCTCTCAAATAAATAAGCAAATAAATAAATAAAATTTTAAAAAATAGATAAAATAGAAAATCTGAACATACCTGTGATAAGTAAGAAGATCAAACCAATAATCCAAAACCTCTCAACAAAAAAAGTCCAGGACCAGATGGCTTCACTAGTAAATTCTACCAAACATTTAAAGAAAAATTAACATTATCTGCATCCTCTTTTCTCAAGTATTATTGATCTCTCAGGTGTAAGAATATACAAAGTTCCTTCTTGTCATGCATTTCAGTTCCTAGAACCCTTTTCTCTCAAATCTTTTATTCTTTTTAAGATTTGATTTATTTACTCATGAGAGACACAGAGAGAGAGGCAGGGACACAGGCAGAGGGAGAAGCAGGCTCCACGCAGGGAGCCCAACATGGGACTCGATCCCGGGTCTCCAGGATCACACCCTGGGCCAAAGGTGGCACTAAATTGCTGAGCTACCGGGGCTTCCCCCATTTTTTTTAGAACCCTTTTCTGTCAAATCTTTAAATAATTGGCTTATTCTTATCCTCAGATCTCAGTTTGTTTCTCCTTCATGGAGGCCTTCCTAAATCATGCTAACAGGTTCTTTAATAGACAGCACACTGTAAAAAAATAATAATAAAATAAAATAAACAGCACACTGTTTATTTCAGAACCCTTACCCTGAAATTAACCTTCCTCATTTACTTGTTTGCCATTTAATCTTGTTTGTCTTCTCTCTAAATTGAAGTGCTACAAAGGCAGAAGCCTGGTCCATCTTATTCTCAGTTGTGTAGCCAGAGCCTAGCAAAATATCTGACACATAGTAGGCATTCAGTGAATTTTAGTTAATTAATAAGTAAAAGGAAACATATTATACAATTCTTAGACATTAGGGGTGCCTGGCTGGCTCAGTTGGAAGAGCATGTGACTCTTGATCTCAGGGGAGGGGGTGTCATGAGTTCAATCCCCATACTGGGTGTAGAGATTACTTAAATAATTTTTTTAAAGCCCTTAGATATTAATCAGTGACTAAAAATTTGACATAAGAAATAACTAGGTTTCAACTTCATATTTAGCAAACTAAAATACATTTGTCTCTGATCTATTCCATTTCTCCCCCCTCCAACCTTTTAAACATATCAATTATTAAATATTCTCCTAGAAATTTAAGGTGAAGAATGATTTTTTTCTCACTGTAGCTAAATATTATTTTGGCATTACTAAATATCCTTTGGCATTACTCTTCAGACAACCAAATATCATAGTCCCTTTAAGGAGGCTACTAAAAACGGCCAAATTACTAATGCTTTATTTGGCCATAAACTTAAAATAATAAACAAAAGTCATTATAGATACTATTAATAAGTAACAGTAAATATATCAGTATTCCCTAAAGGGAGATCCTGACTAGTAAGATACTGCCTGAGTGTTAAGCATATCAGCCTAAGACACAGAGTTTATTCTCAGCCTACATTCTCACAAGACTCTCCGACCACGCTGAAATGAGAGGAGAAATGACAGCTTCATTTCAGCCACATTTTCTCTTTTTTAAAATATTTTATTTATTTATTCATGAGAGACACAGAGAGAGAAAGGCAGAGACATAGGCAGAGGGAGAAGCAGGCTCCATGCAGGGAGCCTGATGCAGGACTCGATCCCTGACTCCAGGATCACACCCTGAGCCAAAGGCAGATGCTCAACCTCTGAGCCACCCAGGTGTCCCTCAGCCACATTTTCAAAAGGCAATTTGCCTGATTTTTTTTTTGAGAGAGAGAGAGAGCACAAGCAGGGGGTGAGGAGGGACAGAGGGGGAGAGAGAATCCCAAGCAGGCTCCATGCCTAGCGCAAGGCAAGGCGCAAGGTGCAAAGCTTGATCTAGCGACCCTGAAATCATGACCCAAACTGAAATCAAGAGATGAACACTTAACCAACTGAGCCATCCAGTTACCCCTTGCCTGATTTTTTTGTTGTTGTTAAAGATTTTATTTATCCATTTGCCACACAGAGAGAGAGCACAAGCAGGGGGAGCAGCAGGCAGAGGGAGAGGGAAAAGCAGGCTCCAGGTGAAGCAGGGAGCCTGATAACAGTGCTCAATCACAGGACCTCAGGATCATGACTTAAGCCAATGGCAGATGCTCAACCAGCTAAGCCACCCAAGTGCCCTGCCTGATTTTTTAAAATGATGGTTTAGATTTCTAAAACTATTACCCACAATTGTCAAATGGCCAGAAATTCCGAACAAATATCTTATAATCCTGTGAGTTCTCACAATAAAAATGACCCCAAAATTTAGTTGAGGCACTTGTACTACTATGAAGTCCCTAAACACTAAAAGATTACCCAGCTCCACACTTTAGTTAGAGGTCAGAAAGGGAAAAAACAAATTAAATATTTTCAGCATTTAGGACCCATCCACATAACTAGAAATACTCTCCCTAAAAATGTTCATCACTTTAGCTAACACGTATTGAATGCTTACAATGGACCAGGGTTTTCTAAGGGTTTATAATTTTTATTGCATATAAATCAACAATAATTCAAAAAGGCAAGTACTACCATGATGCTCACTTTACTACTGAAGAAACCAAGGCTCTGAAAGGTTAGATAACTTGCCAGAGGCTAACAAGTAGTTAACAGAAAAGCTAGCAGTAGAAGCCATGTAGTCTATTCCTTTGACAGTATTATCTAAAGGTGTTATAGATTGAGGCACTGGCTGGCACAGTTGGTAGAGCATGTGACTCTTGATCTTGGGATTGTAAGTTCAAGCCCAAGGTGGGTGTAGAGTTTACTTAAATAAAAATAAACAAAATAAAGAGGATATGGATTCTACATCTTAATACATCAACATTCACTCAATAGACTCAGTTAATATGTACAACTCTAGTAGTCTTACCCTTACTTTTCTGTCCCTTTTCCAACTGAAAATCCTGAGCAACAGCAGTTAAGATGCTTATAGCAAAAGCTATCATTTCATGTTGAAAAAGAAGGGGAGAAAATTCTATGAACTATAAAAAAGTGATTGCATTTCCAGGATAGTAGCAAACCATATACCCCTAGGTTACCTTGTTGTGGTCATAAAGTCTGCCAGTTACAACACTATTTCTGTAACTTTTGTAGCCTTGGACTACAGTTTACTATTATTGACCTCAAAGCTAATCACTGTATCTATCTCCACTCTAACAAAAACCACTTTAGGATAAGTACAAGAGCTAAGTCTTCATTTGGTGCAAGGATAACACAGGCTTCCAATTTCTGTTTCTATTTCCACCTTGGTATAAGTGCCATATCTTTCAGCAGACATAATCATATAAGCCATTAATGGGTATCACCTCAGGAGGAGTCAGAGGATGAGATCCAACACAAAGCCTCTTCTGCAATCTCCCACCAGCATTAGAGAGCCCATTAATCCTAGGCAGTTCTGCGTTCCTTCAAAGAGATAAAGGAGCTCCTATTTCCAAGGAGATCAGGGATAGATGAGGTAAGAGGCAGCAATGACTTTTATAGTGACAAGAATATTTATTACCTAGTAATAAAAGTATTCTTGTGTTTTAACATAATTATTCTGATGCCATATCAAAATAGCTACATCAAAATAACTCCAGTTTCTAAAATGGCTATATCTAATTATTCCCTAGACTTCTGATTCTGTGATAAGATGGAGGAGGAAATGTACTTCTCCGTATTCCTTTTACTAAGTATAATTACCAACCATAAACATTATATATAAAAACATAAGATGACTCTGAGAGGTGGAGAGAAGAAAGACCAGGTAGGGACCTTGAGACTTATGGAATGGCATGATGTTAAATTCCCTTGGTTTTCCTTTTGCCCTAGTATATCCTGGATTGGATGCAGTAGAATCTTGTAACCAGGACACACCCATGAATGTAGACTAAAAATGCTCCAAGTAAAACCTGTTGTCTCTAGCCAAAGGACCAGGATAAAGGCAGCCTAGTAAGACAGAAAACTTTTAGACAATAATCACCTTAATTCTAGCCAAGTATCATGGGATAAAAATTGTGGTTGAAAAAAAAAAGGGGGGGGGGCATGAAAAAAAAATTGTGGTTACACACTACCCATGACAGAATAAGCCAGGTAGGAAACATAGACTTTACAAAGCTATAACTAGTCATCTCTTCCCCTATACTAGGTTGGTGACAAAAAAGGCAGAGTAGACAGCCAGAATTTTCATTCTGACCGGTGGTAAAGAGGCCATCCCCCCTTCCATGGTGATGGTAGAGACCATGTCAGGAGCAGTAATGAGACACCCTTTCTCCTCTCAGCCAAGGTAATGTTAGCCGACTTGAAATTTTATCCCTGTCCAAAAATAAGGCTCTTACTCATAGAATGTTAAAGGAGGCCTAGTAGGAAATATGCACTTCCATCCCTAATTGGCAGTAATGAGGCAACATACCATTTCCCACACTTGTGTGGTAACTGAGGAGTCCTATAAAAGTTTAATAAGATCCAGAGTCTCATAACATAATAGCCCCAATTACCGGGATACACAAATATAATCATTTATCATACTAAGAATCAGGAAAATCTGAATGAGGAAAAGAAAACCATCAGATTAAAACAAGAAGACACAAAGAATAGAATTATGTGACAAGGATGACAGTCATCATAGTGTTTCAATGAAAAATTGTGTAAAAGGTTGACAAAAATGAAAAGTTAGAAAGTCCCAAAGTTCCCATCAAATATAGTGTCCCAGTAAAAAAAAATAGAAGACATAAAGAAAAATCAAATTTCAGAACTGGAAATATAATTACCAAAATGAAAAATTGAAAAAAAAATTGCTAGAAGGAGCCAACAGCAGAACAGTGTTGATAGGGAAAAGAATGGGTGGATATAAAGATAGGATAGTAGAAATTACCCATTCTGAGAAATATGAGCAGGAACTCAGGAAGACAGCTTATCAAACCTGCCATAGTGACAAAAACAAGCTCTGTTTGAAGACCCAGTGTCAGTAAATTCACCAACATGATGATGAAAGAAGGAAACAAAGTACTAGCCAAATCCCTAATGATGCAGACTCTAGAAGCTGTGAAAAAGGAGTTTGAGAAGTACCATGCTGCTTCTGCATAGGAATAGGCAACCATCCAACGCAACACCTACACCATCTTCCGCCAAGCACTGAAAAACTATGAGCCTGTGATTGGGCTGGTACCCATCTTCAGAGATGGCCATTTCTACCAAGTCCCTGTGCCACTAACTGATCAGCATCATTGCTTCCTGGTCATGAAGCAGATGATTACTGAGTTCAGAGAGAAGAAACACTGGTGGATGCTGATGCCAGAGAAGTTGTCAAATAAGCTGCTGGAGGCTTTTCACAGACAGGGCCCTGTGAGCAAGAAGAAGCTTGACATGCACAAAATGGCCAAGGCCAACCATTCCCTGGCTCACTACTGCTAGTGATAGATGGAGGGTACAGGTTCAAGGAAGAGCCCAGGGCCCTCTGCTGCAAGAAACTACAGGACCCACTATCATGGTGAAAAACACTTATGGGTTAAGGATATAGTTCCTTTTTAAAGGCAGGCCTCATAAGAATGGAGTAAAATATTTATTGCTTGTAAGTCCTTTCTTTGGGGGCTAGAACTTGCTCTTCTTGCCCCATATCCTTACAAAGAGGGAACATATAATTTTGTATTTCCCCTAGGAAACTTATGGGGCATCCAGCCACTCTTCCCTCAATTCAGGATAGAACTTAGGATAATACTAAAGGAAGCAGGGTTGTTTTTATTTTTGTTTTTGTTTTTAAGATTTATTTATTTATTTATTTGAGAGAGAGAGAGAGAGAGAGAAGGAGAGAGTGTATGGGGAGAGGAGCAAAGAGAGAGGGGATAGAGAATCCCAAGCAGACTCTACACTGAGTGCAAGCCTGATGCAGGGCTCCAGCCCCTGAGATCATGAATTTATCTGAAACCAAGAGTCTGATGTTCAACTGACTATACCACCCAGGCACCCCAAGAAGCAGTTTTAATATTAGAAAAGGCTTATTAGAAAATTCTCACCCTGGACTGGTATGGCATGTGATGTGGCTCTGACATGTACTAAAACCAACTGGAAATTTATTTTATTTTTTAAGACTTTATTTATTTATTCATGAGAGACACACAGAGAGAGGGAGAGACGTAGGCAGAGGGAGAGGAAGGCTCCTCACAGGGAGCCTGATGTGGGACTCTATCCCCGGACTCTGGGATCACGACCTGAGCCAAAGGCAGACATTCAACCACTGAGGCACCCAGGTGCCCCACAACTGGAAATTTTTTTTTTAAGTAAAAAGAAATGACCAATTCTAAACAACAGAAAAAAATAGATGGGAAAAAAATACTTAGGGACCTATGGCTCTATAACAAAAGATCTAACATTCATACCATCAGATTCCTATAAAGTGGTAAGAAAGAGTGGCACTAAAGTAGTATTAAAAGAAACAATGCCTGAGGAGTACTTGGATGGCTCAACTGGTAGAGTGTGTGACTCTTGATCTCAGGGCCCTGAATTCAAGCCACACCACTGAGTATAGAGGTTACTTTAAAACAAACAAACAAATAAATAAACGAAAAGAAATAATGCCTCTCTCTGATAAATAAATAAATAAAATTTTAAAAAAATAAAAATAAAAGATTTATTCATTCATGAGAGACACAGAGAGAGAGAGGCAGAGACACAGGCAGAGGGAGAAGCAGGCTCCATGCAGGAAGCCCGACGCGGGACTCGATCCCGGGACTCTAGGATCACACCCTGGGCCCAAGGCAGGCGCCAAACCGCTGAGCCACCCAGGATCCCCTGGGTGCTTCCTTCTCTACACAACTTCCATTTGTGGCTTTACCTTGAGGCCAAAAGGGAGTGGTACACTATTTTTAAATGCTAAGCAAAGAAATATCAACCCAGAATTCCATATCCAGTGAAAATATTCTTCATGACAAAGGACAAACCAAGACTATCTCAGATGAAAGGAAATTAAGAGAATATTTCACCAGTGACCCACCCTAAAAGAATAGCTAAAGGAAATTAATGAAGCAGGAAGGAAATAATAAAAGAAGGACTCTTAGAGATGCCTGAGTGGCTCAGTGGTTGAGCACCTGCCTTTAGCTCAGGGCATGATCCTGGAATCCCTGGATTGAGTCCCACATTGGGCTCCCTGCATGGAGCCTGCTTTTCCCTTTGCCTATGTCTCTGCCTCTGTGTGTATGTGTCTTTCATGAATAAATAAATAAATAAATAAATAAATAAATAAATAAATAAATTCTTTAAAAATAAGTAAATAAAAGAAGGAATCTTGAAACATTAGGAAGGAAGAAAGTATAATTAAGAGTAAAAAATTGGGTAATAAAATAGACCTCCCTTTTCCTCAAGTTTCTACACACTCAAAATGAACTATTTGAAAAAGAAATCTTAAAAAAAAAAAAGTCTTAAAAAAGCACATGTACAATATCATCAAAAAACTCCAAAATACTTAGGATAAATTTAGCCAAGGAGTGAAGCTCTCTACTGTGAAAACTGAAGAAAATGCAAATAAATGGAAAGATATCCCATGTTCATAGGTTGGAAGAATATTGTTAAAATTTCCATACTACCCAGTGCCATTTGTAGATTCAATGTAATCTCTACCAAAATTCCAATGCCGTTTTTCACAGAAATAGAACAAAAAAATCCTAAAACTTACAAAATACCCTGAATAGTCAAAGCAATCTTGAGAAAGAACAAAGCTAGAGACATCACATTTCTGATTTCAAACTATATTACAAAGTGATAGTAACCCAAACAGTATGGTACTGGCATAAAAACAGGCACGTAGACCAAAGGAACACAGTTAAAAGCCCAGAAATAAGCCCACACATATATGGTCAACTAATATATGACAAGGGAGCCAAGAAAAGGCAATTGGGAAATGATAGTCTCTTTAATAAATGGTGTTTGGAAAACTGGATAAGCACATGCAAAAGAATGAGCCCTGATTTTTTTAAAGGTTTTGTTTATTTGAGAGAGAAAGTGAGAGAGAAAGAGAGAGAAAGAGAGACAGTACAAGCAGGGGGAGGAGCAGAGGGAGAGGGAGAAGCAGACTCCTCTCCAAGCAGGGAGCCCAACATAGACCCTGAGATCATGACCTGAGCCAAAGGCAGATGCTTAACTGACTGAGCCTACCAGTTGCCCCAGAATGAGCATTGATCTTATACTACTAACAAAAATTAGCTCAAAATATTTTAAGGACATAAATATCAATAACATAGCTCCTAGATAAAGACATAGGAACAAAGCTCTTTGACATTGGTCTTGGCAATGATTTTTTGGATACAATGCCAAAACCACAGGCAAAAAAAGCAAAAATAAATCATCAAGGGGGGGTTACTCAAACTAAAAACCTTCTCCACTGCAAAAGAATCGATAAATAAAATGAAAAGACAACCTATGGAATGGGAGAAAATATCTGCTAACCATCTATCTGATAAGAAGTTAATACACAACTCATACAACCCAATAGCAAAAAGAAAGAAAAAAAGAAAAAAACCTAAAAAAATCCAATTTAAAAATGACCAGAAGAACTGAATAGACATTTTTCAAGAGAGATATACAAATGGACAATAGGTACATAAAAAGGGGCTCAACATCACTAATCATCAGGGAAATTCAAATAAAAACCACCTGTTAGTATGGCTGTTATAAAAAAGACAAGAGATAACAATGTTGGTAAGGATGTGGAGAAAAGAAGACCTTTGTGCACTGGTGGTGGGAATGTAAATTGGTACAACCATCATGGAAAAAAGTATAGAGGTTTTTCAAAAAAATTAAAACTAGAACTACCATATGATCCAGCAATCTCACTTCTGGGTATACATCCAAAGCAAATTAGGATCTCAAAGAGATATCTGGACTCCCATGTTCATTGCAGCATTATTCACACTAACCAAGACACTGAAACAGCCTAAGTGTCTAAGGATGAATGCAATAAGATGTGACACACACAGACATACACACACAATGGAATATTTAGCTATGAGACAGCAGAAAGGCCTGCCATTTGCAACATTTGGACCTTGAAAGTTTTTTTTTTAAGATTTTATTATTTATTCATGAGAGACACAGAGAGAGAGAGAGAGAGAGAGAGAGAGGCAGAGACACAGGCAGAGGGAGAAGCAGGCTCCATGCAGGAAGCCCAATGTGGGACTTGATCCGGGAAGGTGGCGCTAAACCGCTGAGCCACCTGGGCTGCCCTGGACCTTGAAAGTTTTATGCTAATTTAATAAGTCAGAGAAAGACAAATATTATATGATATCACTTATATGTGAAATCTTACAAAGCCAAACCTGGGGTACCTGGGTGGCTCACTCAGTTGTGTCCAAACTCATTTTGGCTCAGGTCATGATCCCAGGGTCATGAGATTAAGCCCCGCATCAGACTCTGTGCTGGTAATGGAGTCTGCTTAAGATTCTCTCTCTCCTCTCCCTTTGCCCCTATTCTGCCTCACCACACCGTCTAAAAATAAATTAAAAATAAAATAAAAATAAATAAAAATCCAAACTCACAGAAGAGAGAGTAGAATGGTTCTTGCCAGGGTTCTAGGGGTAGGAGAAATGGGAATGCGTTGGTCAAGGGTACAAACTTCTGATTATAAGAGACTAAGTTCTGGAGATCTAATGTATAGCATGATGACTTAGTGAACACTACATTACATATTTGAAAGTTGCTAAGGGAGTACATTTTAAATGTTCTCATCACACCAAAAAAATGATAATTATGTGAAGTGATGGAAGGGCTAACTAACCTTACTGTCGTTATCATTTTATTTATTTATTTATTTATTTATTTATTTATTTATTTAAAAAATATTTTCTTTATTTATTCATGAGAGACACAGAGAGAGTGGCAGAGACACAGGCAGAGGGAGAAGCAGGCTCCATGCAGGGAGCCTGACGTGGGACTCGATCCGGGTCTCCAGCATCAGGGCCTGGGCTGAAGGCGGCACTAAGCCACTAAGCCACTGAGCCACCCGGGCTGCCCTCATTATCATTTTATAATATAAACATATACCAAATCATCATGTTTTATACCTTAAACTTAAACAGTGTTATATATCAATTATATCTCAGTAAAGCTGGAGGAAAAATTAGAAGTAGGAAGGGGGGCATAAAGGGAGGGAAGAAAGAAAAAGAAAAAGGGATAAGACTATAGAAAAAAAGTTTAAAAAAAAAAACTGTCCTCACAAAGGATCTGATTTCAATTGAATCATTCTGTGGAGCAATTTATTTTCCAGGACATTGTTGAAAATAATAGAACAATTAGCCAGCAATTAGTGGAGCTTGATAGCTGGGCGTTCTCAGGGAAAGAGACAAAAACAACTATCATTCTAAGGAGACTGTATATGCCCAATGCTGTGTCCTCTGAGAAGTATCAGAAGCTCATAATATACAGAGGAAATGCATTTCATTAAATATGATCCAGTTTAAAAAAAAAACTATCCAGTTAGCCAGAAACAAATAAACAAATAAGTATAACAAGCATCCCCACAAACACAGGTGGGGTGGAATGCGGACCTGTAACCAAAGTTGCTACAATATGTTACATAAAATGTCCCATTTCCAGCAAAGAAAATTAGAAGACATGCAAAGAAACAGTAAAGTCTGACCCATATATGGGGGGAAGGAAGCAACAGAAATTGCCTGAGAGTGAATGGACGTCAGATTTAATGAACAAAGATCTCAAAGTAGCCAGTAAAAAACATATTCAAAGCAGTAAAGAATGTCATGCTTACACAAGTAAAGGTATGATACCAATGTCTCATCAAAGAGACAGTCAATAAGAAAATATAAACTGTAAAAAAGAACCAAATGGAAACTCTGAAGCTTAAAGTATGATAACTTAAAAGAAAAATTTACCAGAAGGGCTCAACAGATGATTTGAACAGCCAAAAGAAAGAATTAGCAAAAAAGAAAGGAAGGAAGGATTTTTAAAAAGATTTTATTTATTTTATTCATGAGAGACACAGAAAGAAAGAGGCAGCAACACAGGCAGAGGGAGAAGCAGGGTCCTTGCAGGAAGCCGGATGTGGGATTCGATTCCTGGACTCCAGGATCACGCCCTGAGCTGAAGGCAGATGCTCAACCACTGGGCCACCTAGGCGTCCTGAAAAGAAGGATTTGTAAGCATGAATGCAGACCTATGGATACTATGTAATTAAAATAATACAGAGGAAATGGGACATCTGGTGGCTCAGAGGTTGAGTGTCTGCCTTTGCAAAGCTCAGGGCATGATCCTAGGATCAAGTCCCACATCAGGCTCCCCTGGAGGAGCCTGCTTCTCCCTCTGCCTATTCTTTGTCTCTCTCTGTGTGTCTCTCATGAATAAATAAATAAAATCTTTAAAAAAATAATACAGAGGAAAAAAAGAAAATAAAAAGAGCTTCAGAGTTGGGGCATCTGGCTGACTAAGTCGGTGAAGCATGTGACTCAGTCTCAGGGTGCGAGTGGGAGCCCCATGATGGGTGTAGAGATTACATTAAAAAAAAGAGCTTCAGAGAATATGGGACCCTGCAAAGTATATAACGTATGTGACAGAAGTGCCAAAGGGAGGAGAGAAAGGAGCAGAAAAAATATTCAAAGAAATAATGACTGAATATTTTCAAATTTGATCAAATACTTTAATCTACATATCTAAGAAGCTCAACAAATTTCAAATATAATAAAAAGCAACCAGATCCACAAAAAGATACATCATAGTAAAAATGGTGAAAGCCAAAAGATATGGAGAAAATCATGAAAGGAACAAGGAAAAAAAGGGTTATTTATAAGGAAATCCCAGTAAAATTAATAGCTGACTTGTCATCAGAACAATGGAGGCCAGAAGGCAGGATAAAAACATATTCCAAGTGCCAAAATAAGAACAAAAAACCATCAACCAAGAATCCTATATCTTTCAAAGCTATTTCTGAATAATAAATGTGGTATAAAGACATTCCTTGATCAACACAATCTGAGAGAATTTGTTGCTAGTAGACCCACCTTACAACAAATAATGGGCTGAAAGCCAGTGCCCCAGACAGTATTTCAAATCACACAAAAAAACCAAAAAAGCACTTGTAATTATGTCATTACAAAAGACAGTATAAATGCTTATTTCTTTGCTTTCTTCTCTTAACCACTTTTAAAAAACAACTAAATATATATATATAATTGCTCTGTTGGACCTATAACATATAGAAATGTAATATGTTTGCCAATAACATAGGAAAGTAGTAAGGAGCAGAACTGCACTAGATTAAGGAAATGACTGTAGATGGTACCATGGATCAACAGGAATAAATGAAAAAATCAGAAATGGGAATGAGGTTGATATAACAAAAGCTATACATACATACATGTTCTTCTTCTTGTTCTTTCAAAAGATATAAAATTGTATGAAATAATAATTACAGCACGTGTTATTGTGCCTTTAACATATAGAATACATATAACAATAATATCACAAAAAGAGGAAAAAGGGAATAGAGCTACACAGGAGTAACATTTCTATGTCTCATTGGAACTTAATTAGTATAAATCTGAAGCAGATTCTGATTAGATCTATATGGTAAGCCTAAGGAATGACAAAAGAAATAATTCAAAACTATAATGGAAAAATTAATGAAGTTAAAAGTTTACTTTAGAAAATATCCACTTAATGCAAAAGAAAACATGTACATGAAAAATAGAGTAATGAAAAGGCATGGGACATGTAGAAAACAAAAAAGGAAAAATAGCACAAACAAAATTATAACAATATAATTAAAAGGCAAAGCTTGTCAGAATGGATACAAATCAAGATCTACCTAAATGCTGTCTACAAGAGACACACTTGACATTCAAAGATATAAATGGATTGAAAGGATGAAAAAAGATTTATCATGCACATAGCAATAGTAAGAAAGTTGGAGTGGCTATACTAATATCAAACAAAATATACTTTAAAACAAAAAGTGGGGACGCCTAGGTGGCTCAGCAGTTGAGCATCTGCCTTTGGCTCAGGTTGTGATTCTGGAGTTCCTGGATTGAGTCCCCCATCAGGCTTCCTGCACGGAGCCGGCTTCTCCCTCTGTACATCTCTGCCTCTCTGTGTTTCATGAATAAATAAATAAAATTTTTACAAAAAAAGAAAAATCAATGAAACTAAAATTTGGTTCTCTGGAAAGATCAACAAAATTGACAAACCTTTAGCTAGACTGATCAAGAAAAAAAAAAAGATAGATAAGACTACTCGAGTTATAAGAATCCAAAATAAAAAAAGGTAGCTGCTATAGATTAAATATTTGTGTCACCTCAAAATTCCTAGTTTGAAACCTGATCCCCAACATGATGGTATTTTGAGGTTGGGTCTCTGGGAGCCCTCAAGAATGGCATTAGAAATGTGTGGGAAATATCAGAAAGGGAGACAGAACATAAAGACTCCTAACTCTGGGAAACGAACTAGGGGTGGTGGAAGGGGAGGAGGGCGGGGGGTGGGGATTAATGGGTGATGGGCACTGAGGGGGGCACTTGACGGGAAGAGCACTGGGTGTTATTCTGTATGTTGGTAAATTGAACATCAATGAAAAATTAATTTATTTAAAAAAAAAGGGAAGAAAAAAAAAAAGAATGACATTAGTTTCCCTATAAAAGAAACCCCAGAGAGCTCCTCTGCCCACTTCGGCCATGTGAGGTCACAGTGATAAGACAAGAGTCCATAACTAAGAAGGCTTCTCCAGAATTCAACTATGCTTGGCATCTTTATCTCAAACTTCTAGCCTTCAAAATTGTGAGAAATAAATGTCTGTTGTTTATAAGCCACCCAATCTATAGTACTTTCTATAATAGCCCAAGCTGACTAAGAGACATTACAGAAATAAAAACAATTTTGAAAGAATAGTATAAAAAACTGCATGCCAATAAATTAGATAACAAATTAAATGGATAAATCTCTAGGAAACACAAATGACTGAAACTGATTCAATAACAAATAAAAATATGAGTAGACTTTTAGCAATTAAAGAAATTGAATCACTAAAAAAAAAAAAGAAAAGAAAAGAAATTGAATCACTAATCAAACACTTCCCAACAAAGAAAAGCCCAGGACCAGGTGACTTTACATGTGAATTCTGCTAAAGATTTAAAGAATTAAAGTCAATTCTTTTTAAAAAGATTTATTTATTTATTTGAGAGAGAGAGAGACAGTGGGAGGTACAGAGAGAGAAGGAGAGAGAATCTCAAGCAAACTCTGAGCTCAGTGCAGAGCACTGATATTAATTCTTGAAAAATTTTCCCAAAAAATAGAAGAGGGAGGGGCACCTGAGTGGCTCAGTCAGTTAAGCATCTGCCTTCAACTCAGGTCATGATCTCAGGATCCTGGGATCAAGCTCCACATCAGGCTTCCTGCTCAGCAGGAAGTCTCCTTCTCCCTCTCCTTCTGTCTCCCACCCCCACTCGTGCTCTCTCTCTATCTCAAATAAAGTCTTAAAAAAAAATAGAAGAGGGAACATTTCCCAACTCATTCTATGAGTCCCTTATTACACTGATAGTCAAATCAGATGACACTATGACATGAGAAAATATCTACAGGGAAACCTGGGTGGCTCAGCGGTTGAGCGCCTGCCCCCAGCCCAGGGCATGATCCTGGAGTCCTGGGATCGAGTCCCACATCAGGCTCCCTGCATGGAGCCTGCTTCTCCCTCTGCCTATGCCTCTGCCTCTCTCTGTGTGTCTCTCATGAATAAATAAATAAAATCTTTAAATAAAAATATCTACATACCAATATCTCTTAGGAATATAGACACAAAAATCTTCAACAAAATACTAGTAAACCAAATCCATCAACATATAGAATTATACACCATGACTAGTGATTTATCCCACAAACACGAGGGTATATGAAATTGAAAAAAAATCAATGAATATATAATACACCACTTGAACAGAATTTAAAAACAAAAAACACATGGATCATCTCAAAAGATGGAGATAAAACATTTGACAACCTCCAGTGCCTTTTCATATCAGTAACATTCAAACTAGGAATAGAAGGAAAACTCTAGTCTGATAAAAAGTATCTACAAAACACAGCCAACATCCTACTTAATGGTGAGAAACGGATGTTTTCCCTCTAAGACTGGTAACAAGACAAGAATGTCTGCTATCACCACTTTTTTTTTTTCTCTCACCATTTCCATTCAAAATTTTTTAATTTTTTTTTTTTTTTTAATTTATGATAGCCATACAGAGAGAGAGAGAGAGAGGCAGAGACACAGGCAGAGGGAGAAGCAGGCTCCATGCACTGGGAGCCTGATGTGGGATTCGATCCCGGGTCTCCAGGATCGCGCCCTGGGCCAAAGGCAGGCGCCAAACCGCTGCGCCACCCAGGGATCCCTCCATTCAAAATTTTTACTGGAGGTTCTAACCAAGACACTTAGGAAAATTCAATAAAAGGCATTTAGATTGGAAAGGATAAGCTGAAACTATCTCTATTCACACATTATATGACCTGGTATGTAGAAAATCCTAAAGAACACATTTTTCAGTAGGCTCCACACCCAACATGGGTGCAGCTTGAACTCACAACCCTGAGATCAAGAGTCACATGCTCCATTGACTGAGCCAGCCAGGCACCCTTAAAGAATCCATTTTTTAAAAAAAACTATAAGGATAAATAAGCAAGGTTGCAAAATACAAGAAAAATATGCAAAAATTGTATTTCTATGCATTTGCAATCAACAATATGAAAATGAAATTAAGAAAATAATTCCTTTTATAATAGTATCAAAAAGAACACAATATTTAGACATATTTTATTTTTTTAAAAGATTTTTAAAATTTACTTATTCATGAGAGATACAGAGAGAGAGAGAGGCAGAGACACAGGCAGAGGGAGAAGCAGGCTCCATGCAGGGAGCCTGACATGGGACTTGATCCCGGGTCTCCAGGATCACACCTGGGCTGCAGGTGGCGCTAAACCGCTGCGCCACCGGGGCTGCCCTATTTAGACATATTTTAATAAAAGAAGTGCAAATCAGGCTGGGCACCCAGGGAAGAGTTGATGCTTAAGTCTGAAAGCAATCTGCAGACAAAATTCCTTCTTTTGGGAGGTCTGTCTTTTTTCTCTTAAAGCTTCCAACCCATTAAATTAAGTCTATAAACATTATGAAGGGCAAGTTGCTTGATTTGGTCTATTGATTTAAATGTTAATCTCATCTAAAAAATATTTTCCCAGCAACATCCATACTAATATTTGACCAAATATCTGGGTACTGTGGCCTAGCCAAATTGATGCATAAAATTAACCATCACAGATTGGAAGACTTAATATTGTTAACATGGCAATACTCCCTAAATTAACCTAAATATTCCATTTAATCTATATCAAAATACCAACTGGCTATTTTGTAGAAATTAACAAACTGATCCTAAAATTCCTATGGAAACCCAAGGAACCCAGAATAGACAAAATAATTCTAGAAAAGAACTAAGTTGAATTTAAAATTTCCAGAATTGGGATCCCTGGGTGGCGCAGCAGTTTGGCGCCTGCCTTTGGCCCAGGGCGCGATCCTGGAGACCCGGGATCGAATCCCACGTCAGGCTCCCGGTGCATGGAGCCTGCTTCTCCCTCTGCCTGTGTCTCTGCCTCTCTCTCTCTCTCTCTGTGACTATCATAAATAAATAAAAAAATTTTTTTTAAAAAGAACTATTAAAAAAAATAATAATAAAATAAAATAAAATTTCCTGAATTCGGGGATCCCTGGGTGGTGCAGCGGTTTAGCGCCTGCCTTTGGCCCAGGGTGTGATCCTGGAGACCCCGGGATCGAATCCCACGTCGGGCTCCTGGTGCATGGAGCCTGCTTCTCCCTCTGCCTCTCTCTCTCTCTCTGTGTGACTATCATAAAAAAACAAAAAAACAAAAAAACAAAAAAAACACAACAACATAAAATTTCCTGAATTCAAAATCTATTACAAAACAACAGTAATCAAGACAGCATGGTACTGTCATAAGAATAGACATATTTTGGGCAGCCCTGGTGGTGCAGCGGTTTAGCGCCGCCTGCAGCCCAGGGCATGATCCTGGAGACCCGGAATCGAGTCCCACCTCAGGCTCTCTGTATGGTGCCTGCTTCTCCCTCTGCCTGTGTCTCTGCCTCTCTCTCTGTCTCTATGAATAAATAAAATAAAATCTTAAAAAAAAGAATAGACATATTTCAATGGAATATAATCGAGAATCTAGAAATAATCCCAGGTATCTATGGTCAATTGATTTTCGGCAAAGGCACCAATACAATTCAATAAGGAAACAACAGTCTTTTCAATGAATGGTGCTTGGACAAATTGGTAGCCACATATAAAAGAATGCAGTTGGATCTATATGTCACACAATATACAAAAATTCAAAATAAATCAAAAACCTAAATATAAGAGTCAAAACTAAAACTCTCAGAAAATAGGAGTAAATACTCATGACCCTGGATTTGTCAATGAAATCTTAGATATGACACCAAAAATAGTGACTTAGGGAGCCTGAGTGGCTGAGTGGTTGAGCATCTGCCTTTCGCTCAGGGTGTGATCCCGGACTTCTGGAATTGAGTCCCACATGGGGCTCCCTGCATGGAGCCTTCTTCTCCCTCTGCCTATGTCTCTGCCTCTCTCTCTCTGTGTCTCATGAATAGATAAAATCTTTAAAAAAAATAGTAACTTAGATTTCATTAAAAAATTTAAGAAGCTTTTGTGTTTCTTAGGACTCTACCAAGAAAGTGGAGACAACTGACAGAAAGGGAGAAACTTTTTGCAAATCATATACCTAATAAGAGATTCATATCTAGAATACATGAAGGAATAATAATAACAACCTAATTTTTAAAATCAGCAGTCTAAACAAACATTTCTCCAAAGATATAGCCAATAAGCACATGAAACAATGTTCAATGGCATTTATTATCAGGGAGATATAAATCAAAACTATAATGAGACAACACTTCATACCTACTGGGATGGCTATACTAAAAGGAGAAGGATAATTAGAGTTAGTTTGGTGAGGATATAAAGTCATAACCATCATACACTGCCAGTGGGAATATAAAGCTATGTAGCCACCTTTGAAAACAGTCTGGAAATTCCTCAAAAAGTTAAGCATAGAGTTACCACTTGACCAAGCAATTCTACTTCTAGGTATATGTCCAAGAGAAATGAAAATATGTCCACACAAAAACCTGCATGCAGAAGTTCATAGCAGAATTATTCATAATAGCCAAATGGTGGAATCAACCCAAATGTCCATTAACTGATGAATGAATAAACAAATACAGTATATCTATCTAAAGGAATATTAGTCAACCATAAAAAGAATGAAGTACTGATACATGGTATAACATGGGTAAACCTTGAAAACATGCTAAGATAGTCACAAAAGACCATGTATTACACAATTCCATTCATGAAATGTCCAAAATAGGCATATATATTTAGAGGGAAAGTTAGTGATTGCTTAGAGGGTTATAGGGTTTCTTTTGGGGGTGATAAAGGTTGTGGTGATGATTGCACAACACCATATACTAAAAACCATTGAATTATGTACTTTAAGTGGCTGAATTGTTTATTATGTGAAATATGTCTCAATAAAACTGGAAAAAATTCAGATAAAGCAAAATAAAATTCTAAAGAAGGTATGGTAAATCAGAAGAATGAAGGAAAAATAAACTGAAGAAGAGAGAGAAAAGAAAATGAAAAATTTTACTTAACCCCTAACATATTAAGAATTTCATCAAATGTATACAGTCTAAATACACAAATAAAAAGATAGTAGCAGAATAGTTTCAAAATGTGACGCAATGATATACTTATAAAAGAAACTTCAAATAACAGAATATATGCAGGTTGGAAGTAGAAAGATAGAAAAAGTTATATCATGAGAGTATTAAACAAAGGAAAGCAAGAGTGGCTATATTAATACCAAATAAAGTAGACCAGAGAAATGAAAATTACCAGATAACAAGGGAGGGGACATTACATAATGAAAAACTGTCAGTCCACCAAGATGCCATAACACAATCCCAATGTTTATGCCCCAAACAACAGAGCTGCAAAATATATGGAGCAAATGCTGATAGAATGAAAGGAGAAATAGACAAAAAAAAATTGTAATTGAAGACTTCGACACACTTAGTTGTCTCAAAAAGGGACAGAACTAAACAGGAAATCAGCAAGGATATAGATTTCAACAGCACCATCAACCAACAGGATCTAATTGGCATTTACAGAACACGCCAGTCAACAATGGCAGAATATACATTCTTTTCACATGTACATGGAACATATACCAAGATAAACCAAATCAATAATAGGAAGATAACAGGAAAATCTCCAAACAGTTGGAAACAAAATCAAAATCTAAACAATCCTTAAGGCAAATAATAAGTCTCAAAGAAAATAAAATAAACATTGAATTAAATGAAAATAAAAATAAACACATCAAACTTTGAGGGATATAGCTAAAGAAGTGCTGAGAGGAAACTTATAGCATTAAATGCTTATATTGGAAAAGAGAAAAAGTCTCAAATAAATAGCCTAAAGTTCTGACTTAAGAAAGTAGAAACAAATAAACCCAAAGCAAGCAAAGGGAAGGAAATAAAGAATGGAAGTCTATGACACTGAAAATAGAAATGATAGAAGTTGAGTCTATGAGCATTGGGATGCCTTGGCTGGCTCAGTTGGTAAGGTGTGTGACTTTTTATCTTGGGGTTTGTGAGTTCGAGCCCCATGCTGGGTGTAGAGTTCACTTATTTAAAAAAAAAAAAAAGGTTGAGTTTATGAGTGTAATTCACAGAATCTACCTTCTTTCATTTTGAAAATCAGTACAATATCTGTTCCTCTCCCAGTTTCTTTATGGACCTAGTCCTTTTTCATGATCTCTTAAAGATTCCTAAACAGTAGTGCTATAATTCTATCTGTGATCAGTCCCCTGGGATATAAACTGTGCCAAGAGACTGAGGTCACAAGCTCAACTTTTATCTTGATGCTGGATTCATTCTTACTTTTTGTGATGCAGGCAGAAGCCAAATCAAATTTGAATACTCTCTCTCTCTCTCTTTTTTTTTTTTTACTCTCTCTCTTATAACAATATCAGCCTTAACCAACAGACCCTTGCTCTCCGTGGCCATCAGAGTAACTCTGTAGAACCCTAAGACTCTGGAAAACAATTTGAAAATCACTTCACTAAACTATTGTGCCTCTCCCATAGAAATAGAAAAACCAAATCTCCATAAACTCAATTTTCAGCAAGATTACAGTCTCATTGCCTGACCTTGGCTTCTTAACCTGTGCCTAAGATTTGCACTCCTTTAAAAAATGTAGATATCATACTCATTATTGCATAAACATGTTAATGAGAGAGTGACTCTGGAACCAGCATTTTATCTTAAACTTTGATAAGTATAATGTCATGATCATTAGGAAACCTCAATGCAACCTTTAGGTATATTTTGGTGATTGGGTTTCTTTTCCAGTAGCCTAGGCTTATATTTCAGCATACAGATAAATTCCTTCAAGAGCAACAAAACATGAACTACAACCTTGGATAAAAATTTGAAAATCATAGCACTGAATAAATTGATTCCTGAAATATTTACTAAAATAGCAGCTGGTATCCAGTAGTATATCACCGAATACCTTCCTGCGACAAGAGAATCTGAGCCAAAGAGGTTTTTATCTTCAGTGTATTTTTGGAACCTGTATTTATGAACCAAATCTGAGTCGTTCATTGAAAAGTAGTTGTTTGGGAATTTGTTATGCTCTACTAAATGAGAATATAAAAACACAAGGAATATGCTCCATTATGAGTATAAACACTCTTTCCTGCCTCCTCCTTTTGTTTTTTCTGCCTGCTTGGTACTGGCAAGGCCCTTGGGAGATACAAAAAGGTAAAGGAATGGACCTTTTCCTGAGGGAGTTTATGGCCTGGTTGAGATAACATACAGGTCTAAGAGGTAAAATAATGCAATAAACATGACAAAGTGGCTGATGAGTACTCTGGGAATGTGAAGGCTAAGGGCTGTTGGGTCAGAGAAGGCACCAAGAAAGAGACTAAACTTGAATTAGAACTCAAGGAATGGGGCAGTCCCAGTGGCTCAGCGGTTGAGTGCCTGCCTTCAGTCCAGAGCATGATCCCGAGGTCCTGGAATCGAGTCCCACATCAGGCTCTTTGCATGGAGCCTGCTTCTCCCTCTGCCTGTGTTTCTGCCTCTCTCTCTCCCTCTCTCTCTCTCTGTGTCTCTCATGAATAAATAAATAAAATCTTAAAAAAAAAAAAAAAAGAACTCAAGGAATGGCTAAGATTTGGAGGGACAGTAAGGAGACAAAGGGCATTTCAGCCAGATGGAGCAAACATGCTTAGGGAACAATGGCTAGAATGGAGGGTCTATGTTGAAGAGTAAGAAGGATGCAAGTAGGTCAAGATTATGGACAATATCCTTATATTAAGAAGCTTTGGCCTTAGCATGTTGGCCACTACTAAAGTGTAGCCATCTGCATCAGAATTGCCTGGAGACACTTTAAAATGAATTACAGGCCCCAAGTCCAATGACTCTGATTCAGTAAGTTTAGGGCCGGGGCCAGGGAATCTTCATTTTGAAAAGTAATCTACCGCCCCTCCCCAGCACACACACACACCATCAACTGATTCTGATTTGCCTTCAGGCAATGGAAAGACAATGAGAGGCTTTTAAAAGAGGAGTACCATAGTAATACAGTAGTGATTCAGGAAAATAAATCTTCAGTTGTAGGTTAGATTGAAGAAAAGGATATAAGTGAAGCCGGAGAGAAGGCTTTCCAATAGTCCAGGTATTCAGTCTAATCACTGTGAGTTATCCATCCCTTCGTTCCCAGGGCCTGGCATAGAGTCTGGTACATAGTAATTCACTCAGAGGCTGACATACTTGTGAAGCTAATGAAACTTATGCTTCAGAGTCCCAGACTTGCATAAACCCTCTCCCAATCCCTTCTTTTCTTTTAAATTAAAGAAGTTCACATATATACCTATTTTTAAATTATTTCACTTAAAAGGGACCCCCAAAATTGTATAATACAGACTCCATAAATGCTAGATCCAGCCCTGTATTCAGTGTTTATTGAGTTGAACTCAAAGATTTTATCTGTGGACAAATCACTTTTTTAAGTTAAAAAAAAATTTTTTTAAGATTTTATTTATTTAGTCATTAGAGACAGAGAGAAAGAGAGGCAGAGACATAGACAGAGGGAGAAGCAGGCTCCTCACAGGGAGTCTGATGAGGGACCAGATCCCCCGACCTGGGATCACACGCTGAGCTAAAGGCAGACACTTAACCGTTGAGCCACCCACCCAGGTGTCCCTGTGGACAAATCACTTAATGTGTTCTTCCTCCTTGCTAGACCCCATAACCCAAATTTATTCTCAATATAATAGATTGATCCTATTAAAACAAAAGTCATATCATATATCACTCCTCTGCCTAAATTCTCCAGTCTCAGAGAAGCCAAATCTTTACAATGGTCTAACGTCCTATACAACCTGGATCCTTATTATCGCTCTTATCTCATCTCCTACTTTCCCTTCTGCTCACTCTGCTCCAGTTACATTAACCTCCTTGTTATTCCTTAACCATGCTAGGAATATTCCTGCATCAGGGCCTTTGATATTTCTGTTCCCTTTGCCTGAAATGCTCTTCCCTGAAGAACTATCATGGCTCACTCTCTTACTTCTCTCAGAGCTCTCTCTGCTCGAATGTCACCTTCTCAGTGATAACTTTTCTGATCACCTTCTCTAAACTGCAATCTTACATACATACTCCCTAAATCACTTCTCTGCTTTATATTTCTCCTTAGCACATATCACTATGTAACATATATTTCAGTTTTTGTTTTTACCACTAGATATGTAAGCTCCATGATGTCAGGGATATTTGTCGCTCTCATTTTCTGGTATATCCCGATCACTTGGAATAGTTCTCTTGGCATAAAAATTACTCAAAAAAACCCCCCAAAACTCACTGAGTGAATGAATGCCACATTTTAGCTGCATAACTTTGGATAAATCACTTAACAGAAGTCTCAGTTTTCTAATCTATAAGATTAGATGCTAATAGCACCGACTTCGTAGTCTTCTGAGGTTTGGAAGGAGATAATTTCTTAACATTTAGTACAGAATCTTGCATAAAGTGGTCAATAAATGTTAACACAAGTCCTTAATAACTTTAAAAAAAATTTTTTTTAAGATTTTATTTATTTATTCATGAGAGACAGAGAGAGAGAGAGGCAGGCTCCATGCAAGAAGCCCCATGTGGGACTTGATCCCAGAACTCCGGGATCACACCCTGAGCCAAAGGCAGATGCTCAACCGTTGAGCCACCCAGGTGTCCCAAGCCTTTAATAACTTAATCCAAAAATACCACTTACTCTACTTCCGTGGAAGACCAGCCTGAACCAAGCATAACCTACTTAGCCAAGCCTGGCCAAATTCATCAACAGACCTGCAACTGTAGAAGATATTTCCCTTTACTGATGAATGTCACTGACAAGCACAGAGGCAAACAGATACACTCAGAGAGGCAGATGTGACACACCAGAAGCTCAGCCAGGACACGATCTCAGGCAAGAACTAGAATCTGTCTTGCTTTATAGAGACATGAAAAGGGAGCCAAGATACATGCACATTTTATATTTTTGTGAGGAGTCGATCACAGCAGGAGCCCAGCTAAAAGACACTCACCACCACACAACACATACATATATCCTTGTGTACGCATATCACACAAGCCCTCTCCTTATTCCTTAGGCATCATGGGAAGCTGAATTAAGAATAAACCTACTTACAGAGACAGCAGTAGGGATCATAACATTGGCATCATATGATCATTATCTAATTTTGAGTCACTATTATTTAAGTGAGAACCCAGCCCCTCTCACACGTAAGCATGCTGAGCTCATCAGGACCTAATAGGACCAGTGCTGCTTCCAACATCTGCTCCTGGACTCCATCCTGACTCTTCATTGTAGCCTATAGCCTATAGATGTGAGTCTTCCTGAAAGGAAAGGGGGCTAGGGAGAGAAAAAGTCTTTCATACTGTCATGCTACCACCTGCTCTTAAATGTATGGGTCCAACCTCAAGATCACAACTCTTGTTGCCTCTACATCAGCTTGGAGAGTGATTTTCTGTAGACACGGAATAATAAGAACAGTTAGTAGCTGCCATTTAGCCACTAATATGTATGAGGCACCATATTATGACCTTTGCACTCACTGTTCTTAAACCTTCAGTAACATGTTAGGTAAATACCATTGTCCCCATTTTACAAAGGGGAAATCTGAACCAACTCAAAAAGACTAATTTATTTACAGAAAGTCATATAACTAGTCAGTGAAAAAGTCAGAATTCAAACAGATCTGCCTTGTTCCAAATCCATACTTGCCACTATATAACACTCATTCTCGAAAAAGATAATTTAACCATATGCACAAAAGTAAGTTGAAGATATAAAGTCTCCATCAATTAGGCAATGTGAAATTGAGAGAGAATGAGAACAGTTTCATCCAACTCAGAAAATAAAAGCAACAGCATTTGGCTTTGGATTATAAATCTGCTCCTGATTCAGTCCTTCTGGAACTGTCAGAAAGGTCAATATTCATTTTCCAATTTTAGCTGGCCCCTTCTTGGTTGCTTAAGAAGAGTCTGTCTCCTTGGTCCCCAGATATCCGAAGCAGCCAGGTTCAGTATGCTGGTGTATCAGTCTGGGTCCAATCAGGATAAATAAATGACATGGTAATTTCAACAGGGAAAGTTTAATATAAAAAATTATTCATGAGAACAGAAAACTAGAGTAACAGGGTATTGGCTAGGAAGAAGACCATTCCAAATACATAAGTAGCATATTTAAGGATCGATCACTATCCCTAAGGCTGAGACTGAATGCCTAAGGAAGAGTTCCACCTCAGTCCCACAGCCTTCCTCTGATAGGGCTGACATTGGTGGAAAGGACATAGCCATGGCTAACTGGATGTCAGAGAAGTTGCTGTGGTGCCACACCAGTAGAACTTGCTAGAAATCTGCTCTTTAGAACTTGTCAGAAACTCATTCTCAAGGGAGTTCATGGGAGGTGTTTAAGCAGATGCACTCTACCATAAAATCACCTAAGAGGAGGTTACCAAGGAAAGCCTTGGGCAGCAAGGAGCTGCTAGATCTCATGCACCAGAAAAGCCAGGCACTGGAGAAGCTACCTACACTAAAGGAGCTGGACAATGGGGAAGCCACTTGCCCTGCAGAGTCAGAATGCAAAATTGTTTTTCTCCTTCTAATGTCTCCTTAAAATCTGCTGACAAAATTTAGTATCGTAACTAGAAAAGGAAAACCACTTAAAAGGCCCAGATTCATCTTCACAGATCAGTCAGTAAGAATACATATGGAGCTAAAAAATCAAAAACTCATACCGTCAGATCTGTTAAACCTTGGGGTGCTTCTCAGTGGCCTCTCTCCTGGTTCTAGCTTCCACCCAATGCATGCCTTTTCCCCATTTCTGTGCCTCCACATAGAAAAAAATGATAAATTTGTTTTTATAAATTATTCTGATTCCAATTAGTGATAAATATGCATTACAGAAAAATTAGAAAAGTCTTCCCTTCTATTTTTTAAGTACTTTATTTATTTATTTGAGAGAGAGAAAGATAGTGAGAGAGACAGATCACAAGCAGGGGGTAGAAGGAAAGGGAGAAGCAGGCCCTCCACTGAGCTGGGAGCCTGAGGCGGGGCTCTATCCCAGGACCCTGGGAACATGACCTGAGCCAAAGGCAGACCTTTAGCAACTGAGCCACCCAGGAGCCCCAGGTCATCCATTTTACAGAAGAAAATTCAAAACATTCCCTGGTCCAGAGATAACCACAATTAACATTTTAATATGTTGACATATATATAAAATATAGTAAGATGTGTGTATTCATGTGTGTATACATCCCAAATATACGCACACATATGCACACATACCTGTGTGACCTGTATGTCTATGTATATGTACACCAGCAATCCACATATATACATTTATATAAATAGATGTATATATAGATATAGATATGGAAATATTTTATAAACAAAAGGATATAATATTAAGTATCCTTTTGACTTTTTATTCTGTAAGAGTAAGAGCATTGTGTATTTCCCATAGAAGAACAAGGAAAACACCTCTGTTACTCGTGAATCATTAATCCTTAACAATGTGGCAATATTTCATAGTGGTTAAGATCAGAGTTCAACAAATAATAGTTCATAGGCTTCATCTCCCCACCTGTTTTTGTAAAAAAAAATTTATTGGAACACAGCCACATCCATTAATTTATATATTATTTATGGCTGCTTTTATGCTACAACAGCAGAGTTGAGTAGTTGCAACAGAGACCATATGGCCTGCAAAGCCTAAAATCATTTACTACCTAGTCCTTTACAGAAAAATTTGCCAATTCCTGATTAAGAGTATGTAACCTATTGTTTGTCAGCCTGTGCTAAAATTCCAGCTCCAACATTGACTGTGTGCCTTGGGCAAGTCATTTCAACTCTCTGAGGTTCAGTTTCCTCATCTTTATAAAACAGAAATAATAACAGCTACTTCATAGGGCTATTGGAAAGATTTAAAATGAAATGTATGGTACTTGCAACTCTTAAACATTAAAACCTAATGAATTCTTACTATTGTTATTTTCTATAATCACACCAAATATCAACAAAAGCAATCACACACAGTGTATCTTTGGCCCAGTACCAGACCCTGGGGGGGATTGACCTAATCAGCTGTATCTTTCTTTTGTTTTTCTTCAGCACACAAAATGGAGGCTTAGAGAAACAGAAAATCAGCCTACTTACATAAAAATGGAAATATGCCATCTAATTCCCCTAGGAGAAGCCCTTACATGGGAGGCTGAATCCCTTTCCCATTCAATTGGCAGACCCAATGAGAGAGCAGCAAAAAAGGTTTGAAACAAACCTAGATCTGGACATAAATATATAATGTGCTACAGGAATATATACAAGCTGCAGGAATTTCCCTAATCTCATATCACAGTTCCATTTCAGCATCAGTGAGGAAGAATTGTGTACATTAAGAGGACTCCTCCCCAGCAATATCTTTATACCAAAGGTGTGGTAACCTACTCTCTTCACCTACCAACTAATTTAAAAGCATAAAAAAAAAAGTAATGTCAGGTGATAAAGTTGTTTGATTTTGATTTAAACAAGAAATTATTACACCATAATCTATTTTCTTAAGCCTTTTTCTTAGAGGCTTTAAAATATTCTTTTCTTTTAGATAGTGTGTGTGTTTGTGCATGGACACACACACTTATGGTGGTGGGGGGTAGAGGTGGGTGGAGAGAGAGAATCTTAAGCAGATTTATCTTCTGTATGGAGCCTAACCAGGGCTCAATCCCATGACCCTGAAATGATGACCTGAACTGAAATCAAGAGTCAGATGCATAACCAATTGAGCCATCCAGGCACACCTAAAATATTATTCTCTTGGGGATCCCTGGGTAGCTCAGAGGTTTAGCGCCTGCCTTCAGCCCAGGGTGTGATCCTGGAGTCCCGGGATTGAGTCCCGGGATCGAGTCCCACATTGGGCTTCCTGCATGGAGCCTGCTTCTCTCTCTGCCTGTGTCTCTGCCTCTCTCTCCTCTCTCTCTCTCTCTCTCTCTCTCTGTCTCTCATGAATAAATAAATAAAATCTTTAAAAATATATTATTTTCTTAAAACCTAGCATCTTTTCTGATGGTATTATCAAACACTACAGAAGCAGAAGGAAAGATTATTTAAATAAATTGCTTCAGATGAACAAAGTAAATCTAGGAAAGCTAGAAACTGATTTTTTCCATCCTCTGAAGATTTGGGGTTTTTTGAGCAGCTAAGAAGAAATGAACAGGAGTTTTCTTTTAACTTTAGTATTCATCCCCCTCCAACCCTTGACTGTTTTTGCTAACAGAATAGATAGGCAGATGGATGGAGGTGGCATGGAAAAGAATGGGACACAATATGATACTGTAGTAATTAGTCTCTCCACAAAGTTTGACACACAGTTTTCCTTGGTTTTTGGTTTCTAGTCCAGATAAAACCACGTACAACATTTTACACTATAACAAAACAAAAAGGACAATGGCTTATTATTTGTATTCTGGAATTATTCTTCTCTGGAATATGGTGATATTCCTTTGGGCCACATGCAGGCAGATGAAAATGTGAGGAAACAGGATATGATATAATAAGCTCATATTCCCAAACACTACACTTAGATAACAAGTATGGTCTGTTTCACCAGCATGGGGTAAAAATATCACCCCAAGTCTGAGCATAGTTCCATTTCTGCATCAGTGAATTCTCTGGGTACCTAAATGATACACTCAAACATTATTATATTGCTAGAGGAGCAACCATACCTCTTCCAATGTTGACTATCTTTTATTCTTAGTCATGGATTTTTCTGGAATTTCTTGTCCAATCATTTCTGCCTATGGCAATCTTTTTTTTTTTTTAAAGTAAGTTCTACACCCAGCATGGGGCTTGGACTCATGATCCAGAGATCAAGAGGCAAATGCTTTACTGGCTGAGCCAGCCACGTACCCGTTACCTATGGAAACGTTGACTATCTTTCAGTTACCAGCTCCAGTAAAATTACTGCTTTGAAACCTTCCCTGAGTCAAGAACATACTCCTAGGAGCACCCGGGTAGCTCAGTTGGTTAAAGATCTGACTCTTGATTTCTTCTCAGGCCATGATATTTGAGTCCTGGGTTCCAGCCCCACACTGGGCTCCATGCTCAGTGGGGAGTCTGCTTGAGATTCTCTCTCCTTCTTCCTCTGCCCCTCCCCCAGCTCATGCACACATTCTCTCTCAAATAAATAAAATCTTAACACACACACACACACACACACACACACACACACACACTCCTAAAACATAACTACTACTGCTGTTATGAGATGGAGGATATGAGGAGGCAAAATAATTAGAATTTAGGGGTGCCTGGCTGGCTCAGTTGGTAGAGCATGTAACTCTTGATCTCCATGTTGTGAATTTGAGCCCCATGTTGTATGTAGAGATTACTTAAAAATAAAATCATTAAAAATAAAAATAATTAGAATTCATACGAGTGTAGGGAATACTGAGATGGATTTGCTGGGATAGAGGTGGAATAAGGACTTTGAATTTTACATTGAGTTTTTTCACCTGAGTGTGTTGATTTGCATTCAAGTTGTTACAAAAGCTGTAAACTGAGTCTGCTTAAGACTAGACTATATTAGAACAACAGAGAATTGCTCTCAAACTCTCACAATTAGCACTGCAAAATTAATAAGCAATAGTATTTTAACATCATGGGAGGGGAAAGAACATGAAGAGAGACCCCTCTCTTTTGTGCAGGCATCCAGGGATGACTGACTTAAACACTGAGAAAAACTATCTGGCAATCCAGCCACGACTCTAAGTATAAGATAATAGCACCCATTTCTAGAAGAATTTCAAGACTGATGTCTTGAAGGCAAAAATAAACATGAAAAAAAATCCAAATTCACTCCTGACTACACTGACTCAAACATACGTTAAAGGCTTGCCAGAAAAGAGGAAGTCCATTCCCAGACATAAATATCTACTTCAGTCTCTCCTCTTCTAAGCATTCAATAAAAAATTATGAAACATACAGACATAAAAACAAGTCATTGTCAATAGGCAAAGCAATCAATAGAGATGGCTCAGATGTTGGAACTACCAGGGAGGGACTTAAAAGAACTATGATTATTTTGTTATGTTAAAGAGCACATTATATCAAATGAATTATGATATATATGAAAGGAGCTAGTGAAAAAGGTAGACAGCAAGCATGAATAGATAGGGAATTTCAGTAGAGATATGGGAAATTGAAAAAGTCAAGTAAAGATCCTTTTTAAAAAATTTTTTAAATTTTATTTTTTAAAAAAAGATTTTTATTTATTCATGAGAGACACACAGAGAGAAGCAGAGACATAGGCAGAGAGAGAAGCAGGCTCCCTGGAGCCTCCCAGAACCCTAGGATCACAACCTGAGGTGAAGGCAGACACTCAACCACTCAGCCACCCAGGCGCTTCCCCCCTTTTTAAGATTTTTATTTATTTATTTATAAGAGACACAGAGATAGAAGCAGAGACACGAGCCTGATGCGGGACTCGATCCTCAGACCTGGGATCAGGCCCCGAGCCAAAGGCAGATGCCCAACTGCTGAGCCACCCACGTGTCCCTTTATTTAGGTTTCTTGTTAAGAAAAAAAAAGAAAAGTAAACACTACATCTGAAACTAATGATGTATTATATGTTTTTAAAACTGTGGGGGTGGGATGCCTGGGTGGCTCAGGGGTTGAGTGTCTGCCTTTGGCCCAGGGCGTGATCCCGGAGTTCCATGATCAGTCCCACATCAGGCTCTCTGCAAGGAGCGTGCTTCTCCCTCTGCCTGTGTCTCTGCCTCTCTCTGTGTGTGTCTCTGATGAATAAATAAATAAATATTTAAAAAGAAAAGAAAAGAAACCTAAATAAGGACAGCAGTCATATTGGAATAGGTCCTACCCTAATGCCCTCATTTTAACTCGATCACCTCTGTAAAAATTCTATTTCAGACTTCTGGGTTTTGGTTTCACATGTACGAAGCTTGGGAGCTACCACTCTATTCTAACAAGTAAAAAGCTGAACAGACTGAAAAATCAGCAACTCTTCTTGGATCTCTAGAGAGGGAAGGACACAAAGTAAATCTCAGCCCCCAATACAAAAGACAAGCAAATACGGAGTCATGGTTTACCCTAGACTCTGCTCTAGAGCAGAAACCACCATGGGAACCACAGCCAGGATAGGAAAACCTGAACTATAATTGAGGAATCGCTGGAGGCTCATTGTGGGCAATTCTGTGAGCTAAAAACTCCAGGAGGCCTCAGTCATAAAAAGGGGTCCCAGCAATATTGTGAGACTTACTTGCAAGAGTTCAACCAGGTTCCCACAGTAAATACCAGAAAAAAAACTCGCTTGGACTTCTGACAGGAGAAACAGAACCATCTTGAAATACCCAGAGAACTCAGTTCTTAACAATGCCCGTCCTCAGGGGAAACTAACAAGAGCCTAACCTGTTGGGGTAATATCAGAGATTAACTGGCCTGTGGAAGGACAATACCCAACTCCAGCCCACTCTAGCCATCTTGACCCACCTAAAGAGGAAAGAAAAAACAGAGGAACACTTTCTATTTCCCTCAACCCCCAGCCATTGGAAAACAATAGGGCATAATATTTTTAAAGTACATTTTCATTAAAGATATATTTTCTACACCCTAGAACAACCACTAGAAAATCTAAAAAGAATAATTGACAAAAAAAAGAATAATTGACAAATTAATAGAGGAAATAAATTAGGATCACAAACTAACATCAAAAAAATACACTAATATATAAGTATATACTTATATACTATATAATATATATAGTATATATACTATATAATACTATATATACTATATATAATATATACCTATATACTTATATACTAATATAATAATATATACTAAGATATAATTGGTCAGAACAGCGAATCCAACCTCACAGCAACCATAAGTAGGCAAGAAAATTGGAACCCATTTCACAACTGGGAATTAGGAAAGAAAAAAGACAGGACGACTTCCAACCAGATAATTGCACATATAGGGAAGTGGAGTTAAGTGGTGCTAACTGCCTCTGAAAGAATTTTTCTCTGCTTCTACAAAGAATAAATCATTATCAAATTGTACAGTTAAGAGAGAGTAACAGAGGGTGGCATAAATGGCCAACATAGGTGGTGAGGGGATGAAGCAGAGTTGGAAGTACCATGTGGTATGAGTTGGAACCATTAAAAGAGGGAATAAATAACATAGCTGATATTTTGGGCTCTTTTGCTGCATGACCTAAAGCCCGTGCCCTTAATCACTAAACTATTAATACCTGTCACATGTAGATGTCAAATCATTTCCTACTGTTGCCTCTTTCTGGAATGCTCCTCCCCTTCTTTTTTTAAAGATTTTATTTATTAGAGAAAAGAGAGAAAACACAAGTGGGGAGAGGGAGAAGCAGGCTTCCTGTTGAGCAGGGAGCCTGACACAGGGCTCCATCCCAGAACCCCGGGATCATGACCTGAGCTGAAGGCAGATGCTTAACTAACTGAGCCATCCAGGTGCCCTGCTCTTTCCCTTCTATTACCATCTATAAAAATCCTATTTTTCAGAGACCAGCTCAAATGCAGTCTCCTTCATGACGCCATCCTTGATCTACTCTTCCCTCCCTCCAAGAGTCGGTTACAATAATACTAAATACTAATACTAATATAAATACTAATAATAGCAATAGTAGCCCAGTACTTAATGAGTGCTTACTGTATACCAGGCAATATACCAGATATACCATGTAAGAGTTTACATGGATTATCTTATAAAATCCCATCAATAATCTTATTAAAAATATACTATTATTATCCACATTATGCAGATGAACACTTTCAGAGAGGTTTACAAATGGCTTACTCAAGGGTACACAGTGGAAAATCAATATTCTAACACAAGTTTTTGCCTCTAAATCACATAGTACTAACCACTAAGCCATTTGGTTTCCCCTAAATTGGGGGCTGTGTCAGACACTAATTGTCCCCTAGGATTTATCCTTTCCTTATTTCAACAACAGGAACACCAAGTTTTATCTGGGCCCTTGAATGACCTGATAGAGACTATATTCCCCAGCTTCCTTAGTTGTGACTATGTGACTTAGTTGAGCCAATAGGATGAGAGTAGAAGTGAAGGGTGTAATTTCCACATTATCTCTTAGAAAATGAAATTACTTGCTCTGTACTGTTTTTTTCCCCTTTCCTAAAATCAAGAACATGAACTTGGAGGTGAACCAGTTTCAACCATGAAAACAAGGAGTATGTTCTAGAAGATACCAAAGCAACAAGATGGAAGAAACCTGATTCCATGAATGACTGTGTGAAGTAAAGCCACCCTGCCAGACCTGATTCACTCATCTCTGGACTATCACATAAATGAAAAATAAACTTCTATCTTATTTAAGCTGATGAAGTTTTTTTTTTTTTGCTATGGTATATCATCCTTTACACTAATACAAATATTTTCCCCTACACTAGGAAGAAGAAACTAGACACCTACCTAATTAAGCATATGCATTGAGAGATGATTATCACACAAGATAGTATGTAAGTGAAAGAATATGATAACATAAGAAGGATTGGATTATAAATACAGTTAATATGTGTCAAAGCTTGAATTTGAATTGAGATTCACCTGACTCTAAAGACCATGATCTTAAATTCTAACCAATAGTTCTTACACTCTTTATGCATCAAAGTGACCTGCACCACTTGTTTGGCTTTTTTTGTTTGTTTTTGAATTTTTAAAATTTTATTTAAATTGTTAATTAACGTTAAATGTATTATTGGTCTCAGAAGTAGAGGTCAGTGATTCATCAATTTCATATAACACCCAGTGCTCATTACATCATGTGCCCTCCTAATGTTCATCACCCAGCTACCCCACCTCCCCAACCCTCCAGCACTCTTCAGTTTGCTTGCTAGGATTACGAGTCTCCTGTGGTTTGTCTCCCTCTCCAATTGCATCTTGTCTTATTTTTTCCTCTCTTCCCCTATGGTCCTATTTTTTTTCTAAAATTCCACATATGAGTGAGATCATATGATAATTATCTTTCTCTGATTGACTTATTTCACTTAGCATAATATCCTCTAGTTTCATCTGTGTCATTGCAAATGGCAAGATTTTGTCCTTTTTGATAGCTGAGTAATATTCCATTATATATGTATCACATCTTCTTTATCCATTCATCTGTCTATGGACTTACGGGCTCTTTCCATAGTTTGGCTATTGTGGACATTGCTGCTATAAACATTGGGGTGCAGGTGCCCCTTCGGATCACTGTATTTGTATCTTTGGGGTAAATATCCAGTAGTGCAATTGCTAGGTTGTAGGAGCTGTATTTTCAGCTTTTTGAGCAATCTCTGTACTCTTTTCCAGAATGGCTGCACCAGCTTGCATTCCCACCAATGGTGTACAAGGGTTTCCCTTTTTCTGCATCCTCACCAACATCTATCATTTCCTGACTTGTTCATTTTAGCCATTCTGACTGGTGTGAGGTGATATCTCATCATGGTTTCGATTGTATTTCTCTGATGCCAAGTGATGTTGAGTATTTTTTCATGTGTTGGTTGGCCATGTGTATATCTTCTTTGGTGAAATGTCTGTTTATGTCTTCTGCCCATTTCTTGGTTGGATTATTTATTCTTTGAGTGTTGAGTTTAGTAAGTGCTTTATAGATTTTGGATACTAGCCTTGTATCTGATATGTTATTTGCAAATATCTTCTCCCATTCTGTCAGTTGTCTTTTGGTTTTGTCAACTGTTTCCCTTGCTGACCTGTACCACTTGTTAAAATATAGATTCTCAGGACTTATCTCCAGTGATTCTGTACTAGAAATCTGTATTTTTAACAAGTACTGGGATCTCTGGGTGGCACAGCAGTTTGGCGCCTGCCTTTGGCCCAGGGCGCGATCCTGGAGACCCTGGATCGAATCCCACGTCAGGCTCCCGGAGCATGGAGCCTGCTTCTCCCTCTGCCTGTGTCTCTGCCTCTCTCTCTCTCTCTCTCTCTCTCTGTATGACTATCATAAATTAAAATAAAAACAAAACAAAAAAAACCCAAGTACCTCCAGTTCATTCTAATCCACAGCCATGTCAGAAAACAGTGGCCTATGGAAATGTTTCTCTTTCTAGATCACCCAAACTCTCAGATACGTACAAGTGTTGAATGACTACTGGTCACCCCAGAAAGGAAGAAGAAAAAGACAGCAAGAGCTTCACTCCTTCCTCTGGCAACCTGTGCTTTGCTTTTTTCCTCACAGGCCTGAAATTTGCCTAACAGTATGGGAGTCCCAAAAGAGTATCTTTCAATATACAACAGCAGGAAACTCACCCACACTCAAACTGTGCAGACCAAAACCCTTAGCCTCAAAGACTTCTCCTTAGTCTAAAGAGCACTCTCTTTCAAGGTGAATAGATAAAGGCAAGACCTGGTTAAAAAAAAAAAAAATTTAAAGGGCAACATCACTCCATTATTTTGCCAAAGCTAATAAGAGCCAGGAAACTCAAATTCCAAATATTATCTGCTCTATGTGATTTACTCTTACAAATTATATAGGGTTCATACTTGCAGAAATAAAAAGATATGTCAGCTATAAGTTTGATCTTTTGATGGAGACTTTGGGATTATCATGTTTGGCAAAAATCCATATTTCTTCCTATTTTATCAGAATTACTGTTAGTGATTTCATTACTGACTTTTCAGAATTAAAAAGACAGACTTATGTGTTTGTATGTATATTTACATTTATTAGATAACTTGACCTAGACCTCTACATTAACTTCAAACACTCAAGAATTGTGGACTCTACTATAATGCAAATTTTGACCCAACTTAGGCAAAATCAGGTCTTAAAGAAAAGTTCAATGCAAAACAACCTTTATCACAAAGTATTATCTCGGCGCCAGAGTGATTCAGTCAGTTAAGTATCTGACTCTTGATTTAAGCTCAGGTCATGATCTGAGGGTTGTGAGATTGAGCCCTGCATGGGGCTCCACAATGGATGCATGGAGCCTGCTTAAGATTCTCTCTCCCTCTCCCTCTGCCCCCTCCCCTCTAAAAGAAAAAAAAAGTATTATCTCCCAATACCAACCTTAAAATGGAGACAATTTGTGAAAGTACAAGGTAAATTTTTAAGCACTATACAAAAGGGATCAATTGTGATGACTACATTAAGGGTAGGGCATTTGGAGGAATCATTTATACTATTTCATACCACCCTATTTTTTCTTTTAATTAATTAATTAATTAATTAATTAATTAATTTGAGAGAGAGAGAGATAGCAAGAGAGCATGAGCACGGGGGAGAGGGAGAAGCAGGTTCCTCACTGAGCAAGGAGTCTGATGCAGGGTTCAAGCCCAGAACCCTGGGATCATGACCTGAGCCAAAGGCAGGTGCTTAACTGATTGAGCCACACAGGTGCCCCTACCTCTTTTTTGAATGGTGGGATCTCACTTTCTGGGTGAGAGTAAGCCAAAGTCTCTCTGGCCCTAAAGTCTTAAGGCTACCAAGTGATGAAGCATAGTAAAAAAAGAATTCTCAAAAAGAGTTAGTCATTCCAAGATCAAGTTGAAGCTCTGCTAGAAACACTGTTTAACCTTGGACAAGACATTTAATTATCAATGTTTGATTTCTCATATAGTAAATGTAGATATTGACACTTCTTCAAAGAGGCCATAGTAATCTAATAAAATGAGAGGATATCTTTTTTAAAGATTTTATTTATTTATTTGAGAGTGAGTGTGAGCATGAGCAGGGGGAGGGGCAGAGGGAGAGGCAGAGAGAATCTCAAGGAGATTTTGCACTGAGAGCAGAGCCCAATGTGGAGCTTGATCCCATGACCTTGAGATCATGAGCTAAGCTGAAACTAAGAATCAGACGTTCAACCAACTGAGTCAGCCAGGTGCCCTGAGATGATATCTTTTTTTTTTTTAAATGAGATGGTATCTTGTCCTCCTGGTCCTCAACATATAATAAAGTAAATAGCACATAGTAGGTATCCAAAAATGCATGTTTCCTGAAGTGAATAAGCAAGTGAACACAGAAAAAAGAATGACAAAAGTAAAGAATGATAAAGGTGAAAGTTCAAGGAAAAGCAAAAATGCATCATAAAAGCATAAGTGAGTTCTACATTCAATAATAGCAACTAGGTAACTTGTATTAACCCATTGAGAATAAAGAGAAAAGTTATGTAAACTTTTTTTCAATCTGTTAAGGCACTGAAGAACTACCCAAGACAACAAGAACTTAGAAGGTTAGGATTTGACAACAGAAAACCTAAAAAAGGGAACCCAGTTTAGGAACCACATTTTCCCTAGAAATATCTTCAATTCAAGAAGCAGTCATCTGAGAGGATAAGAGGATAAGCAGAGTATTCAAAAGACTCCCAAGGCTGGGAGAATAAAACAGGGAGTTCAGGTCCCACAAAGAAGAGGAACCCCAGTAAACCTTCCAGAAAAAGTGATATGTTCTAAGAGTAAGAATGAACTAGAAATGGACCAGAGATTGTTAGTGCTCCTAGACTAGGCACTTACCTGAAACAAATATAGAAACATCACCTTGAACTTAACAATATTTCTACTACCCCCACCTTCCAATGTTGGGTCTGCAATCAAAATAGCAAAATATGAGAAGACAAGACAACATATCACAGAGACAGGAAGATACAGAGAGAAAATAAAATATATAAAAAATACATACAAATGCAGTTTTAGACATAAAATTTTAAGTAACTCTACTTAAAATGTTCAAGGAAATTAAAACATTGAAAATTTTGGCAAATAGGTGGAAACTATATAAAATAAACAACTGGAAATTCTAAAAATGAAAAATATAAGAACTGGAATTAAGAATTCAATGTAGGGGATCCCTGGGTGGCTCAGTGGTTTAGCGCCCACCTTTGGCCCAGGGCATGATCCTGCAGTCCCAGGATGGAGTCCCACACCAGGCTCCCTGCATGGAGCCTGCTTCTCTCTCTGCCTCTCTCTCTCTCTGTGTCTCTCATGAATAAATAAAATAAAATCTTTAAGACAAAAAGAATTCAATGTATGAATATGACAGTAGAATATATGGCTATAATATCGTGAGATATTATAGAGAAGGGTAGAAAGAAAATATAGAGGTATATAAACATGAGATAAAGTAATCAAACTTTACCACTGTAGAAAATCACCAGTTCAAAAGGAAGACAGTACAAAAGGAACAAAAAAAACTAAAAAACAGCCAGAAAACAATTCATAAATGGCAATAGAGTCCTTACCTAACATTAATTACTTTAAATGTAAATGGATTAAATTTTCCAATCAAAGGCATAGAAGGTATATAAAAACAAGCTCCAACTATTTGCTACCTACAAGAGATTCATTTCAGCTTCACCCAGGCTGTCCAAGTGTTATTCTTATATCAAATAAAATAGAATTTAAATAAAAAGCCATAGAGGCACCTGGCTAGCTCAGTCAGAAGAGTGTGTGACTCTTGATCTTGGAGTCATGAGTACAAGATCCATGTTGGGTGTAGAGATTACTTAAATAAAAACTTTAAAAAAAATAAAAATAAAAAACTGTGGGCAGCCCCAGTGGCTCAGTGGTTTAGCGCCACCTTCAGCCCAGGGCCTGATCCTGGAGACCCAGGATCCAGTCCTTTGTCAGACTCCCTGCATGGAGCCTGCTTCTCCCTCTGCCTGTGTCTCTGCCTCTCTCTCTCTCTCTCCCTCTCTATGTCCCTCATGAATAAATAAATAAAATCTTTTTTAAAAAAACTGTTATAATAGACAAGGCCATTATTTAATGATAAATGGGATAATTCATCAAGAGGATATAACAATTATATATGCACCCAATATTAGAGAACCTAAATATAGTAACAAATATTAACAGATCTGAAGGGAGTAATAGACAACAATACAATGATAATAAGGAACTTCAACACCTTCCTTTCAATAATGCATAGATCTCCAGACAGAAAATTAACAAGGTAACACTGGATGTGAACTATTCTTTAGACTAAATGGACCTGACAGACATTTACAGAACATTCTAGTGAACAGTAACAGAATACATATTCCTTCTCAAGTGCATATGGAACATTTTCCATGATAGGTCATATGTTAGATCACAAAACAAGTCTTAGCATATGTAAAAATATTGAAAGATACTTTTTTCCAACCACAATGGTATGAAACTAGAAATCAATAACAGGAGGAAACTGGAAAATTCACAAATGTGTGGAAATTAAATAAGATCCTGAAAACCAATAAATCAAAGATGAAATAAAAAGAAAAATTTAAAAAATATCTTGAAACAAATGAAAATGGAAACAACACAACAAATGTCAAAATTTATAAAATAATAATTGACAGGACTAAAAGGAAAATAGAAAATTCCATAATTGTACAGAGAGCTTTCAGCATATTTCTCTCAGCAACTTACCAGACAAAAACTCAATAAAGTGGGGTACCTGTGTGGCTCAGTGGTTGAGTGTCTGCCTTTGGCTCAGGTCATGATCCCAGGGCCCCGGGATTGAGTCCCACATCAGGCTCCCCATGGGGAGCCTGCTTCTCCCTCTGCCTAGGTCTCTACCTCTCTCTGTGTGTCTCTCATGAATAAATAAATAAAAGCTTTTAAAAAAAAAACTCAATAAAGTTATGGAAGATTATAAAGAATACAACTGACAAACTGGACTTAACATATATAAAACACTGCACCCAATTTGGCAGAATAAATTCATTTCAAGTGCTCAGAGAACATTTACTAAAATTGACCACATGCATTACAAAGCAACAAGTTTTAAAGGACTGAAATCTCAATAGACTGACGATAATCTAGGAATAATAATAATAACACACTACTAGAAAGACTCCCCACACGTTTGAAAGATAAGAAATTCATTTCTAAATATTCCATGGGTAAAAGAGAAAAAAAATCACAGTGAAATTTTAAAAAATATTTTGAGAGAATTATAGTGAAAATATGATCCAACTTTTGGGATGCCAAGCTTGGAAAGACATTTAAGCAGGGCTGTCTACATAATTTGCTAGGCCCATTGCAAAATAAAATGGCATGGTCCTTTGTTCAAATAACTGGGCTGTGAGGGGAAGTCCCATTAAAGATAATATATAAAGCTTTCTGCTTTTACCTATATTCTTTCTCTCAACTTGTGGTCTTTTCTATTTGCTATTTAAGTGTAATTTTAAGAAAGAAAAATTTTAATTTTAACCTTTCAGCAGGAATTTTCAATGCCCATCTTTGTATCCTGCAATGCTGGAATCCTGTGAACAAGGACCATCACAAACACCATCTGCAAATAGATTAGCAAGGAACTTCAGACATGCATATTGCACATATCTCCCCTACTAATGTGCATTTCCGTTGTCCCATAAATTTCATTGCAGAAACAATACAAAAATAAAATAAAAAATTTTAAGATGGCAACATCATGATTCACACTGGGGGGCTTCTGAGTATGGGACCCTGTGTGACTGCATAGATGACACACCATGAAGGTGGCCTTTGCCTTAAGTGCAAATCTTAAGAAAGATAAAATGCTGATAAATCAATGCAAATCTAATATCCAACTCAAGAAATTAGGAAAAGGACACAAAATTAAGTTCAAAGAATGTCGAAGGAAAGAAATAAGAAGAGCAGCAATGAAATAGAAATCAAATATAAACATCAACAAAGCCAGAAGTTAGTTCTTTGAAGAGAGAAAATTTTAAAAAACCCTAGCAATGTAATTCCTACATTAAAAGAACAATCTATTATCTTAATACATGTAGAAAAAGTGTTCAATAAACCTCAAAGAAAACTTTCCTAATCTGATGAAGAGAATCTCACCTGTGGGTCCAAGACTCTCCTGCCTCACCCAGAGACACCTTTATAAACTGTAAACAAATAAGTAAAACATAGAGTAGCGTAGCAAGTGATATGATGTGGTAAGAAAAATAAAGCAGGAAAAGGTAAGTAAGAGTATTGAGGGAGGGTTTCGAGTTAAAATAAAACAATCAGAAGAAAGGAAGACCTTTGAAGAAGAAAAAAAGGTGAGGGAATTGGACATACAGATCATTGGAGAAAGAGGAATGCAGGCTGAGGAAACAAGTGCAAAAGTCCTGCGGAAGAAAATGCCCGTCAGAGGCACAGCCACTGTGGCTGGAACAGTAATGGAACAGTAATGGGGAGGCAAGTGGGATATAACATCAGAGAAGTAATGAGGGTCCAGATCATGGAGGGCTCTATGAGGCTACTGGAATTACTTGGGTTTTACCTAACCTGATATGCGAGTATTTGAAAGAGGGTTTTGTACATGACCAGATTTATGAATTAACAGGATCACTCTGACTGCTGTATTAAGAGACTGAAATGGAATGGAAGCAGGGAGACCAGTTATAGGGATATTGCAATAATCAAGGCGAGGGTTCCTAAAGTTTGAACTAAAGAAGGAATAGAGTTGAGAAGATTAGGTTTTCTTCTCCACCTCATCATCAAATGCTGTACTATTTCTGAAAGGCATAACCAAGGAAAACGATTTTACAGTAACCTTTATCTTCCAAAACAAAAGTCACACACTGCTTAAATGTGTGATCTTTTTATCCTCCCCATTATAAAATCTCTTAGTCCTCCCTCAGGTAGCATTTCCCTAATTAAACAGTGCATCAATGGCCCAATGTCTGAATATCAGTAGCACATTTGTCGGCCAAGAGTAATTCAGGCAAGAAGTCAGGGATTCAAAATATTTTTACAAAAGTGATATAGGTAAGGATGAAGATTGCAAGCTCTGCTGGGGCTGTTTCTGAGTTAAGATAAGGTTAAATGAAAGGATGAGTCACTAGTATGCAATTACTACCCTGATTTCCCTTAAAATCCAGCACACTTGAATCTCTTTCATCTCACTAAATCAATTATGGGCCTTGAATTTTCATCACTCCAGGAACCATAATGAAGGGTAACCTGTCATGTATTAGTTTAACCCTACATTACAATTCAAGTCAGTAAATTCAGAGAACTATCAGAAATGGTATTAATGCCATTAACTAATTCAGATAATCAAATTCAACTGGTCTCTTACAAGAACAGTAATTCAAATTGCTCTGCTGGGTTATCTGAAGAAGAAAGAGAAAGAAAAAAAAATAAGGGAATGCTTCTCTTTTGATACTAGCTAGATGATCCATGTTTGGGATAGCTAGAACAGAAGTCAGGCTACAAATCCCATGCCAGTGCTAAAAGTACTTTTTGAAAATGGTCAAAAGTTAGCAACCCATGGTCACATGTGGGCTGGGAGCACACTGTGTTTGTGTAATTTAAAATTCAGGGGGATCCCTGGGTGGCTCAGCGGTTTAGCAGCTGCCTTTGGCCTGGGGCGTGATCCTGGAGTCCCGGGATTGAGTCCTACAGCGGGCTCCCTGCATGGAGCCTGCTTCTCCCTCTGCCTGTGTCTCTGTCTCTCTCTCTCTGTCTCTGGGTCTCTCATGAGTAAATAAATAAAATCTTAAAAAAAAAAACTAAAATTCAGGAGATTTCTTATTAAAAATATAGCTGTTAGCATCTCTTGAAATAATAGAAGATCAAATAATACAAGTTATATTTCCATATGACAAAATAATAAAGAAACATGAGTCCATTTTCTCCACTAAATTTGGATAGACAAGAAGCAGATCCACCTCAAATTCACATTAGACCTCAGTAATCTTGGTTTTAGTCATGGCTTCTCCATTAACTAGCATACCCTTAAGATAACCAGTTAGCTGCTCTTGGCCTCAATTTCCCCATTTAAAAAGATGGCCTTCAGGCATCTGGCTAGCTCAGTTGGAAGAACATGCAGCTCTTGATCTCAGGGTTGTGAGTCTGTGCCCACTTTGGGTATAGAGATAACCCAAATAAATCAAACTTTAAAAAAACAAAAATTTAAAAAATGGGCTTGGGGTGGCGCCTGGGTGGCTCATTCGGTTAAGTGTCCAACTCTTGCTTTCTGCTCAGGGCCTGATCTCATGGGTTATGAGATGGAGCCCTGCATCCAGTTCCGTGCTCAGCAGGAAGTCTGCTTGAGATTCTCTTCTCCCTCTACCCCTCCCCCTAGTCTCTCTCTCTCAAATAAATATATTTTTAAAAATGGACTTGTATACAAATCTCTCCCCCACCTTTGCTATATTCCTACCAAAAACTAATAATCCACAGACACGTGTCAAGGGAGAGGAAAGGGATTACTCAACAAATGATGCCAGAAGGTTAGCTGCTTAGGGAAAAAGGACCTTCATTTCATGTCCCAAAATAACTCCAGGTGGATAAGGGTATACATAGTAAAAAATCACAGCACAAAAATGAGAAGAAAATATATGCTTCAATGGTCTTGTCATCAGATGGTAAAGAATTTTATAAATTTAAAGAAAATGTAAGAAATAGAAAAGGAAAATATTGGGAGCCTCCTATAAAAAAAAGAGACCAATATAATTAGAAGTATTAACAAACATAAGAGGCAAATGCAAAATGAGAAAAATACAACAAAAAGAACTAATGGTTTATGTCCCCCCCCCCCCCCCCCCCATCTAATAGCATCTGCTTCTCTAGGTCTTTGACAAAAGGGCAAGAAGGGTGTAAACTCTTAGTAGCTAGCGGGGGAAATGTTTAAATTCATAGATCTAATAACCACACGAATGCTACACAACCGAATTAGAAGGCTGTTCTTGAATGCCTGATTAACTACCCAATAGCAACCACCCTGTACATTAGACAACATGGGATAGGCAGGACAGAGGTTGTTACTCTTTTGTAGATGAAAAACTGAGGCACAGAGAAGCTAAATGAGATCACAAAGTCATACCAACTGATAAATGTTAAAACCAACATTGGAACCCAACTGGGTTCTGCCTCAGTTGACTCACTCATCTGTGAAATGAGGAAGTTGGATTAGAACCCTTGTTCTTTTAACTCTTTGAGGAACCTCCACACAGTTTTCCAGAGTGGCTGCACCAGTTCACATTCCCACCAACAGGGTAAGAGGATTCCCTTTTCTCCACATCCTCTCCAACATTTGTGGTTTCCTGCCTTGTTAATTTTCCCCATTCTCACTGGTGTGAGGTGGTATCTCATTGTGGTTTTGATTTGTATTTCCCTGATGGCAAGTGACGCAGAGCATTTTCTCATGTGCATGTTGGCCATGTCTATGTCTTCCTCTGTGAGATTTCTCTTCATGTCTTTTGCCCATTTCATGATTGGATTGTGTGTTTCTTTGCTGCTGAGTTTCATAAGTTCTTTATAGATCTTGGATACTAGCCCTTTATCTGATAGGTCATTTGCAAATATCTTCTCCCATTCTGTAGGTTGTCTTTTAGTTTTGTTGACTGTATCCTTTGCTGTGCAAAAGTTTCTTATCTTGATGAAGTCCCAATAGTTCATTTTTGCTTTTGTTTCTTTTGCCTTTGTGGATGTATCTTGCAAGAAGTTACTGTGGCTGAGTTCAAAAAGGGTGTTGCCTGTGTTCTCCTCTAGGATTTTGATGGACTCTTGTCTCACATTTAGATCTTTCATCCATTTTGAGTTTATCTTTGTGTATGGTGCAAGAGAGTGGTCTAGTTTCATTCTTCTGCATGTGGATGTCCAATTTTCCCAGCACCATTTATTGAAGAGACTGTCTCTCTCCCAATGGATAGTCTTTCCTCCTTTATCGAATATTAGTTGACCATAAAGTTCAGGGTCCACTTCTGGGTTCTCTATTCTGTTCCATTGATCTACGTGTCTGTTTTTGTGCCAGTACCACACTGTCTTGATGACCACAGCTTTGTAGTACAACCTGAAATCTGGCATTGTGATGCCCCAGATATGGTTTTCTTTTTTAAAATTCCCCTGGCTATTCGGGGTCTTTTCTGATTCCACACAAATCTTAAAATAATTTGTTCTAAGATACAGATGCAATGAAATGCCAGGACACCTGCACCCCGATGTTTCTAGTAGCAATGTCCACAATAGACAAACTGTGGAAGGAGCCTCGGTGTTCATCGAAAGATGAATGGATAAAGAAGATGTGGTTTATGTATACAATGGAATATTACTCAGCCATTAGAAATGACAAATACCCACCATTTGCTTCAATGTGGATGGAACTGGAGGGTATTATGCTGAGTGAAATAAGTCAATTGGAGAAGGACAAACATTATATGTTCTCATTCATTTGGGGAATATAAATAATAGTGAAAGGGAATATAAGGGAAGGGAGAAGAAATGTGTGGGAAACATCAGAAAGGGAGACAGAACATAAAGACTCCTAACTCTGGAAAACGAACTAGGGGTGGTGGAAGGGGAGGAGGGCGGGGGGTGGGGGTGAATGGGTGATGGGCACTGAGGGAGGCACTGATGGGATGAGCACTGGGTGTTATTCTGTATGTTGGCAAATTGAACACCAATAAAAAATAAATTTATTATTAAAAAAAAAGAACCCTTGTTCTTAAAGTGCAGCGCTTTGACCAATAGCAGCAGCCTCCCATGGGAACTTGGCTGGAAACGCAAATTCTCAGATCACCCCAGACCCTGGAACCTGACCTCCGCAGTGGGGCCCAGCAATCTGTGGTCTAATAAGCCCTTCTGGTGATTCCTCTGCACTCTCAAGTTTGGAAAACCACTGGATTCCATGATTTCTAAGGTCTCTTCCAACCTAAAACATTTTCATTAATATCTGACCATTAAGCTCCAGGGCATTTTGCACAAAACTATGCTGTCTTCTTGATCTGGAGCCAAAAGGTTAAAAAAAAAAAAAAAGAAAAAGAAAAAGAAAGAAGCAGCAGCAGCAGCAGCAGCTTGATTGGAGTTTGTGTTAGTGGGAGGAAACACTCCTTCCCCTTGGTGGAATTTGTTTGCCAAAGTCCCCTATCTTATTTGGGGCACCTGGCTGGCTCACCTGGTAGAGCATGCAACTCTTGATCCTGGGGTTGTGAGTTTGCGTCCCACATGGGGAGAAGAGTTTACCTTTAAAAAAATAAAACTGCATTTAAAAAGAGCTACCTATCTTAAATCATTTGCATATGACATATTGGTGACCATAAAATAGCCTTTCTTCCTGGAGAGGGGAGCAATGAGCCCCTCCTCACAAAGCAAACATGGTGGGTGGGGCGAGAAAGAGGCGGCCTGTCAATCACCCCTTCTCAGCAAAGGAGCTTAGACCTAGAGGCCTCCAGGACCAGCAGGACAAACTTGCTGGAGGGAACAGCAGGTTGACCTTTCCTGAGCTCTTCCTCAACTTACCCTGACCTTGGCCAGATTTAAATACCAGCTGGAGGCTGGCAGGGAATCTGCTAGGCAAGGTTCTCCAGCAGTAGTGGCCATCATGCTGACCACAGCCCATGGTCCTCAGCCCAGTAGCACTGCTGGAGCCACCCACCTCGTTTGCTCTCACCTGTGTCCTCGCTTCCCAGCCATAGCTAGTGAGGAGGCACCTGGGTTCCCCCAACATGTCTGATGAAAGCGACACAAAACCAGCTCCATTTGCCCACCCAAAGGCAGCTGCTGTGAAGGAGGCAGGCGCAGTAGGGGAAGGTGGTGATGTCCGGGGACTGTTGAAGACATGAACCCTCACGCTTTGGAGGCAGCTCAGCAAGGTCAAGAGGAGGGATCTGGCCACATGACACCAGAAATACAGAATATGGTGCTGAGGGACTGCCATCATCTTTCCCCATCTCTGCCTTCCTGAGCCTCCTGTCTTAATTAGGGCATGGAGGACACTTGACCTGTTTAGCCTCAACATAATGATGAGGAAGAAAAAGGCACTGAGATGGGAAAGCAAAGGGCCCTCAGGCTCTGCTCAGGAGGCTCTTTTCTGCCAGGCTCTCACATTACAAGGTGCAACAAAAGTGGCCAGCCACCTCATTTTTGAGGTCTGGAAGGAAGAAATCAACTGTAAAGAGGAGGAAATTCCTCAAGCCAAGGTACCTTTCCAAGAAAAATGTGATAGATTCTGTTGGAGCATGTGTAAACTTCTTTCATGATTTGCCTAATGTTGTTAAGCAGTGACTTATTACCATCAGAAAACTCAAGACAGAACAGTCAAAAAATGAAATCTAAATATCATAAAGCAATTTATGGTACTGAGAGAAAATATGCCTGTCCCTATCAACCTCTGTTTGATAAAAGATACAAATCATATTATAAGCCTACAGAAGATGAAAATAAGTGGAAACCAGATATTGAGGAGACAAGTTAAGGAAATAAAAAAGAACACAAAACTTGAGAAAACTTCTGAAAGTAAAGTCTACCCTAAAAAATTCTTTATTTTGGTGTGAAAGTTTTGAAGAATGCAGAGTTGCTCAGAAACGTAGTTCAGAAACCCAATGATCCTATTTTATTTTTTTAATTAATTAATTAATTTGAGAGAGAGAGCAGAGCAAGAGAGAGAGAACATGAGTGGGTCGGAGGGGCAGAGGGAGAGGGAGAAGCAGACTCTCTGAGTAGCAGGGAGTTCAACATGGGTCTTGATCCCAGGACCCTATGATCATGACCTGAGCCAAAGGCAGACACTTAACTGACTGAGCCACCCAGGTACCCCCCACCAATGATCCTATTTTAGAGCATCTGAAAAATATTTTTGCTCAAGTTCTCCAATGCTGGTGAGTCTATGAGTGAATTCTGTGAACAAAATTTCTTTGAGCCCAGTGAATATTTCTCAAATGAAGTGTTGACTAAAACATAATAATGAGGTCATATCCAAAGGATTCTGATCCTTTTTTTTAAGGATTTTATGTATATGTGTATGTATGTATGTGTGTATTTTAGAGAGACAAAACAACAAAACAACTTCCGAAGACTCATTCTTCAATTACTTTTGGAGCCCTGAAATGCCCAGTTTGGAATGCTAAGTAGGGTTAGTACAGCTATCATTCTTGATGATCTTCAACTGGGCTTCTTTTTCCATGAGTATCCAGTCCCAAGTTCAGTATTATACTTGGCAGGACAATGCACATGGAATGATAATGAGTATGACAAAGGGGAAGAAGCTGATGAGAAGAAGAAGAGGAGGAAGAGAAAGAGTAACCAGATGTAGAAGGAGTACCCTAAAGCAAACTTTACTTTGCAGGGTGTAAGTAGCAGCGAGCCGAGTAGGCTATATATCTTTGCAGAATAGCCTAAACGTACTCTGAAATGCTCAGAGCTTCATTTAAAAAACTTTTCTGGGGGATCCCTGGGTGGCACAGTGGTTTGGCGCCTGCCTTTGGCCCAGGGCGCAATCCTGGAGACCCGGGATCGAATCCCACATCGGGCTCCTGGTGCATGGAGCCTGCTTCTCCCTCTGCCTGTGTCTCTGCTTCTCTCTCTCTCTGTAACTATCATAAATAAATAAATTTTAAAAAATTAAAAAAAAAACAAAACTTTTCTGGGTAGCTAAATAAGAAGCTTTATAAAGGTTTTAAAACCAGCGTTTTCTTCTTAGAATTTCAATTGTTCCTCACTTTTGTGCCAGGTACAGAATTCACTGTACCCTATGTACTTCCATAGTTTGGCTCTTGTGAAGTACTATTGTCATAGCTATAAGAAGACAGCTGTAAACCATCAGAATACTTAATGTAGACCAAGAGTGGTTTAGAAAACCTTCCTGAGAAACCAACTGAAACAGTTTTCAAGCCAGCTTCCATGGCTTGTGCCTTCCTCCTTACATAGTGGAAATGTCGTCTCTTGTACTAACTAGTAAATGATGCCCTTTTAACCTGACCATGGGTGTGGTAAAGGGTTCCAGTCAGACCATATTCAATAACTATTAGCTTGTTTGAGGATTTTTTAAAGAGATATATTTAATTTTTTAAGTAGCTCCACACTGGGCACTTGAACTCTCCATCCTGAGATCAAGACCTAAGCTGAGATCAAGAATCAGATACTTAACTAACTGAGCCACCCAGGTGCCCCTTGTTTGAGGATTTTTATATGACTGTTAAATTAAAAGAAACTGGGCAGCCCCGGTGGCGCAGCGGCTTGGCGCCGCCTGCAGCCCAGGGCATGATCCCGGAGAACTTGGACCAAGTCCCACGTCAGGCTCTCTGCATGGAGCCTGCTTCTCCCTCTGCCTGTGTCTCTGCCTCTCTCTCTCTCTGTGTCTCTATGAATAAATAAATTAAAAGAAACTTAGTCACAGTCAGGTGATTAATCACTAAGGTGTTAATAAAGTCTTCTTTTCATTTTATACTTTATCATGAAGTACATTTAAATTGTTAATAAAACAATTTTTGAATCACTCTACCTACTAAGAATGCTATCTTTCACTTTTTGGTAAGTTTGTGTCAGACTATTTTGTTGAAGGGAGGCTAAAATATCAAGGGAAAAAAGATGCTCTAGAGCAATGGTTTTCAAAATGTGGCTCCCAAGGTGATGATCTAGGACTGTCCGGAGACCACATGGTTCAGCTGAGCAGAGCCGAGGTCTTTATTTTGGCATAAGACAACAGGAGAAGGTGACCTTCACCTGAGGTAAAACCAAGTTCACTGGCTCAAAAATGCTGCAGGTAAACTGAATAGGTCAGCAAGGACTGGGCTGGGGAGGAGACTGGAGCTCACTAGGTCCTGAACACATACCACTCTTAGGGTAATGATTAGGTAGTGGTAGCGGAGAAAAGAGTAAGGCACAATGCTAGTTGCAGAAGAATACAAATACTGTGATGCCACTTACATAAAATTTTATGCAAAAAATACTACCTACTTTGGGATAAAAGTATGTATTTAACAACACATGTTTCATTCCAATAAACGAAGGCAAAGTAAAAATGGGCACAGGAATGAAACAACAAATTCATGATACTAATTACTACCTCAAAAAAAGATATGCAGAGCTTCAACTCCATTTCTACTGCTTTATTTCTAAAGCTAAAGAGGGGTTACATGGGCCCCGAGAAAGTTCATATTGGTATTGCTATAGTTTTCTGTGCAACTTTAAGTAGTAAATGGGCTTAATCTCTAGAATCTAGATGAGAAAGCAGGTGAAAGGGTAGTTGATCAGAAAAAGGAAGGTGGCCCATGAGTTTGGTGAGAAGGTCCTGTTTCTACATTCAGCTGAGGTTACTTAGGTACCTTATCTGGATGGCATTAATAACTTTCTCTCCCATATGTTATGATAGCATTCTTCACCATCTGCTTGCTGTCAGCATCCCTAAATTGCAAACTCCCCCTGGTTGGAACCTCAAAGGGTCTTATTCATTTTCTGTCTTAAAATACTAAGTACCTCCAGAGAGAAGTTAGCCTTAAGGAAAGCTGTAAAAATGGGACATTTACTTCTCTAGTTCCTTTGCCTCTTTTTCCAATGTCCTTCATTCTCAGGCAGTGACCTCTGTCCTCTCCAACCTCACCACTATCTTCAGGCACCTAAAATCAGGATTACCCACTGTTATTCTCCATACAGACCTCCCTTACCTGGGAGCACCCCCATGCTCCAGATGTTTTCTTCATTCCTCTACTCCTTACCTTCTCTCAGATATTCTATTCTACTTCCTCCAGACCCTGCCTTGAATAATGTTTGGTTAATGGTACTTGCAGATATGTTGTGATACCATTTTAACTCACAATGTACTTGTCTCTGAAAGGGCCTATAAAAAGATGCCCAGATGGGGAATTTCAAACCCTGTGACAAGGCAGAGGAAGAAAATTTTGGAAGACTTTAATTTAAACAATGTAAAGAGACAGCAAGTTGACTTACATGTGACCTCTCTGACCTCCAAAAGTTGTAATTTAGTGTGAGGTAACCACAAGACAAACTTTAACACTGGTATAATCCCCTGCAATCTTACATATGCTTTTAACTGTTCGATTAAGACATTTTCCCTAGGAAAGGAAATATAAAGATAGTTATACCCTCTGGTGATATGAGATATATTGGCATCTAGGGAAATTACCAAAACTTTACAGAAATTCAAGGCCCAATTTTAATCTTGCTAACCTATTGGGGGCTCACCCAATTCATAAATGTAATCCTACAACCCAGTAACATTTGTACTTTGTATAATTATCCAATATAGAGAAAGCAAGTTGCTGGGACACCTGGGTGGCTCAGCGGTTGAGCATCTGCCTTCTGCTCAGGGCATGATCCCGGGGTTCCGGAATCGAGTCCCATATCTGGCTTCCTGCATGGAGCCTGCTTCTCTGTCTGCCTGTGTCTCTGCCTCTTTTTGTGTGTTTTTCATGAATAAATAAAATCTTAAAAAAGAGAGAAAGCAAGTTGCTTATACAATAGTACTTCAACTGTGTAGGAAGCATTCCAAGGCCTCCAGTGGATGTCTGAAAACACAGATAGTACAAACCCCTACATATATGATGTTTTCCTATGTATACACATCTATGATAAAGTTTAATTTATAAATTAGGCAAAGTAAGAGATTAGAAATATAGCTAATAATAAAACAGAACAATTATAAGAATACTGTAATAGTTAAAAAAAAAAGAATACTGTAATAGTTATGTGAATGTTGTCTCTCTCTCTCTCAAAATATCTTAACATCCTATACTCATCCTTCTTGTAATGATGAGAGATAATAACCTGATGAAATGAAATGAGGAGAATGGCATAGGCCTTGCAACATAGCATTAGGCTACTATTGACCTTCTGACAATTCCAGAAGGAGGATCATCTGCTTTTGGGCTGCAGTTGACCATGGGTAGCTGAAACTGTGGACAAGTGGGGACTAGCGTCATTTAATAAATGTTTGAGTATTTACTATGTTCCAGGCATTGTCCTAGGTGCTTGGCAAACATAGTGAAGAAAACAGCCCTGCCTCTGTGGTGGGGGTACAATAGAGGGTAATGGGGATAGGGATTATAACAACAAAGATAAAAAGTAATTAAATGGGAAAAATACTAAGCTATGAAAAAATAGAACAGGTAGGGATATGACAGTGTCTGGGGTGGCAGCTGGTGACAGCTTTACTTAAGGGATCAGGGGGGATTCCTAGTGAAGGCTCTTGACCAAAACTTGAATTCTAAGAAGGAGGCAGCCATGGGATAACCTGGGAGGAAACTTCCTACGAAAATGACTCAGGTGGGGACACCTGGGTGGCTCAGCAGTTGAGCGTCTCCGTTTCGCTTAGGGAGTGATCCTGGAGACCCAGGATCAAGTCCCACGTCAGGCTTCCTGCATGGAGCCTGCTTCTCCCTCTGCCTGTGTCTCTGCCTCTCTCTCTCTGTGCCTCTCATGAATAAAAAATAAAAATCTTTAAAAAAAAAAAAAAGAAAAGAAAAAATAAACAAGCATGCTGTTTAAAAAGAAAAAGAAAATGACTGAGATTATAAAAAATGGAGGGGGAAGGGATCTGCAGACATGTATTTCTAGTAATTTCTTCACTCCAGAGAGCAAGCATTTACTGGTTGAAGGTGAACAAGAGGGCTAAATTAGTATTCTGCTTCCTCTGAAATAACTACATGCTTAGAAAGTGAGGAAACCTTGGCAAACTTCACTAATAACCCTTAATTCTGATAATGCTCATTGTTTATTATCACATTGAACATTCACAAAAATCCTGTGGGATGGTAACTATTACTTTCAAGAAATGAAACTGAGGACCAGAGAGACAATTTACGCTAAGCTACACAGCTGTTAATAATAGAGGAACAGGAAACCTTCTAAACACGATAAAGAATAATTACAATCAACAGCCAACTTCCTGTTTAAGGGTAGGGTAAGGGTAGGAGAGCGGAAATCTCTAGTCAAAGAGGAGAGTTAAGAATTATAGTTTCTTACCAACCTGAAAAAATTAAACTGAACTCTATACCAAATATCAGAGTGCTTATTTTTAGGTATGGAGTTTAAGGATTTTTTTTATTTTTTTAAATTCAGGCTCTGCACCTTACTACTTGTGTATCCTTGGGAAAGTGGCTAAGCCTCTGTTATGTTTTGGTTTCCTAATTTGCAAAAGATGGATAATAACAGTAGTCACATCATAGGTTTGTTGCAAGGAGTAAATAAGATAATCTCTGCCAGTGCTTAAAATAGTGCCCAACCTATAATGAGCACTTAATAAATGCTAGTGATTATCATTACCTCAATATAATTTTAATTTGGATTGAGTTTTGAGCATATGTCCATATGCTCAAAAGTCATTTGTCCATATGTTTAAAATCATTTGTATTTATCTATGATTTATCTATCCATGTCCTTTGTCATTTATCTATGGTCTTATTATCCTATTATTTATATGAGCAAGATATGTGTGATTTTTCTTTAAGATTTTATTTATTTCTTTTAGAGAGAGTGTGCACAAATGGGTGTGCAAGGGGGAAAGGCAGAGGGGGAGGGAGAGGGAGAGGGAAAGGAAGAAAATCCCAAGCAGATTCCACACTGAGTGGGGAGCCTGGTACAGGGCTGATCTCATGCTCCTGATGAGATCATGTCCTGAGCTGAAACCAAGAGTTAGACACTCAACCAACTGAGCCACCCAGATGCCCCAAGATATGCATGATTTTCACGTTCTTGTTTTGGTTTATCTATTTTTAAATCTACTATAAAAAGAATATGTATTATTTTTATAAAGAGGAAAACTGTGGACACTAAAACTTGCTGAAAAAGCTTTAAGGGCCTTAGCAGACCTTTTTTTTTTTTTGACTCTACTTGTTCCTAAATGCATCACAAATTATTCTAATTCTGCTACCATCTCAGTGATTGAGAAGCAGAAGACCTACTTTTCAGGAAGAAGGGGAAACTCCTTACTGAAGCATCCATGGCCCCAATAGATTTTTTTTTTAATGTAGAGATAGAGGGGCACCTGGGTGGCTCAGTGGTTGAGCTTCTGTCTTTGGCTCAGGTCATGATCCCGGGGTCCAGGGATTGAGTCCCACATTCAGCTCCTCGCAGGTAACCTGCTTCTCCCTCTGTCTGTGTCTCTGCCTCTCTCTGTGTGTCTCTCATGAATAAATAAATAAATCTTTAAAAAAAATTTTAGAGAGAGAGTGTGTGAACAGGGGAAAGGCAGAAGGAGAGGGAGAATCTCAAGCAGACTATGGTCTCAGCTTGGAAGCCCAGTGTGGGGCTTAATCCCATGACCTGAATATCATGACTTGGAAAACCAAGAGTCAGAGGCTCAGCTGACTGAGCTCCCCAGCTCCCCTCCCCACCGCCATCCCATCTTAGCTTTAAAGGTCCATCTGCCACTCTGCAATGCTCCAGCCATTTCAGTCCCTGGATAGGTACACACCCACATATGTAGCCATGTCTAATACTGCTCGTGCTGTTTCCTTTACCTTCACTAAGCTCCCTCCCACCCACCTTTAGAGCCAGTTGAACTCCTAGTTTTAGGATCCACCTGAAACGCCTCCTCTTGGGCACTTTTCCAGGCACCAACCTACTTCCTTCATCTCTCCTCCCCTGCCAGCTAATCATTCTCTCTTTCTTGCTCCTACTTCATGCCCATCCCTGTGATAGCACTTGACACCCTGTGTCATCATTATTCAAGTATCTGTCTAATCCTCTAGACCATGAACTAGGACAAGCCATGGGTTTCAGGTACCTGCGAGTTTCCAACCCCTAACATAATTCCAGGTAGATAGTAGGTATTTAATACTCATTCAGTGAAGGATTGAATGACTAGGGTCCGGAGTGTTTGTCCTGTAGCTTAAGTGGACAACCCAGCTTTTCATGACCCAGGAAGACACTTTGTACAGTTTTTATTTTGTGTTGTTTTTGGTTTTGGTAACATACTATTCTCCTCTAAAGTGACTAGTGTTGATCCTGTTGAAAGTTTTGAAAAAGGAATGGATGGAGACAAGAAGGAGGTAAAGAAAGCAGGAATATGCTGTTTTCATATGAAAAACCATCTACCTGGGAGCTTTGTTTCTACTAAGGAAGAGTGGGGGTGGCCCTAGTCAGAGCATGTTGTAGGAAATGGGAGTGTCCTGTTTGGCACCTTCCTCACCCAGGTCCCATGGCAGGTCATTCATCACATGGAAGGTCATCTAGGTCTGCCCTCTGGCCAGGAGCAACATCTGCTTCCTTTCTGTACCCCATGGCTCAGGCTTTTCTTACAGCCAAGGACCCTGCAAGGTTGTGAGGGCATTTTAACAAGAACCACGTGGATACCATGTCCTACCTTTTCTGCCCTTCTCCCTCAGGGACTGATGCCCATGTTTTGAACCCAGATCTTTCCTCTGGGAAGCCTTTTCTCTGAAAAGCCCACTAATCGTGAGGCCTCCTGACTCACTTGGCTGAGTCAAAATATTACAGTGTAATGATGGAAATAGGGATGCCTGCGTAGCTCAGCAGTTGAGCATCTGCCTTTGGCCCAGGGCGTGATCCCGGGGTCTGGGATTGAGTCTTGCACTGGGCTCCCTGTGAAGAGCCTCTCCTCTGCCTGTGTCTCTGCCTCTATGTGCATCTCTCATGAATAAATAAATAAACTCTTAAAAAAAGATGAAAATGTTTTACATTGTCAATAAACGCTAGCTTGAGACCAAAGGAACATACTGGTAATTGAATAAGTTGGGTTTATTACGTATTGCAGTGAGGAAGAATACACCCCAGGGTGAACCATGTGGTGACTCTGTAAGAGGTATAGAACCTATCATAAGAATTGGGTTTGGGGCAGACCTGATGGCCCAGCGGTTTGGTGCAGCCTTCAGCCCGGGGTATGACCCTGGAGACCCGGGATCAAGTCCCACATCAGACTCCCTGCATGGATCCTGCTTCTCTCTCTGCCTATGTCTCTGCCTCTCTCTCTCTCTCTCTCTGTGTCTGTCATGAATAAATAAATAAAATCTTTTTTTTTTTAAAGAATTGGGTTTGTCCTGGATTATTTTAGAAAGTTTTGAAGGAAACAGGGGTTTTCTCTAGATCAGATGCTATTACAAAGTAGGGACAGTTCTATAATTGGTATTTCAAAAAATCTTATCTACAGGGAGGGGAAACTAGAATCAGGATAAAATTATAATTAGTAAAGAAGTGGTAGACACTCATTTTAGCCAAAAGAGAGGATGTTTAATATTTTGTGACCTCGTTTTTGTCTCTGCTTAAGTAAAATTACAAAGTGGTCTTGTTTTGTCTCCTTTCATCGTGGTCTCTGAGTGATCTTGTCTGATGTTGGTGTTCTATGACATTGTGTCCAAAAGGAAAATAAAACGGCTTAGTATGAGTTCCAGTCCAGCTCTGAAGGTCAGGGTCTGCTTCTTTTTTTTTTTTTTTTTCATTTTTAACTTGTAACCCTTTCTCCCAGCTAGATTGTGATATGCCACCAGAGGTGATGGCCCTTGCTTCTCCATCCTTGGCACAGTCTTGCATGAGACATTATATGTAGGTGTTTAGAAAATACTTGCTGATTGACTAGAGATCAGGAGTGCTGGTCTGGAACTTTCAGAGAGCCTCAACTCAGCCATTTACTTTGGGTCTGGTTAATTAACCTTCTGCTGTCAAGTTTCTCCTGAAGCTGCATATATAAAAAGTAGGCCTGTTTCAACTTCAGATTAAAGGTCAGGGATCTAGTTCTAGTCCTGGCTCCTCCGTTAAGTTGCACGACCTTGGGGAAGCTAGTTAGCTGCTCTAGGCCTAAGTTTCTCCATTTAAAAAAGAATGGACTTAGCTTCAATATCTAAAGGCCTTTCCAGCTCTGAAATTTTGGACAAATACGCATTTTCGGGATGCCTGGGTAGCTCAGTGGTTGAGCACTGCCTTCAGCTCAGGACATGATCCCGGTTCAGAGATTGAGTCCTGCATTGGGCTCCCTGGGAGGAGCCTGCTTCTCCTCTGTCTATCTCTCTGCCTCTCTCTGCGTGTCTGTCATGATTAAATAAATGAATAAATAAATAAATAAATAAATAAATAAATAAATAAATAAAATCTTTAAAAAAAAGAACATGCATTTTCTCTGGCATCTCTTCTACCTTTATGGAAAGTGCTAAAGGATACATGGCCACACATCATTATAGAGAGGAGTAATTCACTCAACAAATGGTGCTGTGGGTGAGCTGTTTAAAATGAAAAATAACTGATATTTTAATCTTATACTATGTGTCAGTATTAATTCCAAATGGATTAAGGAGTTAAATATAAACACTAAGAAGACCTCCAAAAAAAAAGAAAATATAAAATTTATCTCTGGATGAGAAAAGATTTGCAAAATTATAATGATGTTAAAACCATGAAAATAGTATCAGATTTTATAATATCAAAATGAAAACCTACATATTTAGAAATATTAGCCAACTTAGAAGACAAAATAAAACTAAGAACATATTTTCAACAAATGGCTAATCTCCTAAATATAATCCCATCTCATTCCATCTACCTATTTCACTTAAATCTTGACTAAAGTCAGGGTATGAACTGCCAGGGAGGAAGTGTGTGATTCCATTACCTGGGAACAATGGATTCCTCCAAAAACAAATTAAATGATTCTCTCTGAAGGTCGGAAAGACTAGTCAATAGCTTCTCTCCAATAGTTCAAGAATGGAAAGATGATTATTGATATAATAATACCTTAATGTATATAAAATATCATAGTATGAAAAAGGACATTTGCTTCTTAGAGCAACACTGTAAGATAGGTAATCATTACCCTAACTTCACAAATGATAAACTGAGGCATAGAAATGATAAGTAACTTTCCTAAGGTCACATCAGTGGCTAAATGTTAAAACCAACTCTAGACCTGAGATTGGGATTCTACCTCAGTTTTGCTCTCTTTATAGTGAAGATTACAAATTAGAGATTTTCTACGTTGCCTTCCAGATTTAAAGAGTTTGTTTATTGATTCATGAGAGACACAGGCAGTGGGAGAAGCAGGCTCCTGGTGGGGAGCCCGATTTGGGACTGGATCCCAGGGCTCTGGGATCACACCCTGAGCCAAAGGCAGAGGCTCAATCGCTGAGCCACCCAGGCGTCCCTGCCTTCCAGATTTAAACCAATGACTTACGATAGCACCATGCTTTATTATTGAAGTGAGACAGATGAAAAATAAAAACATTGAAATTTCTTTGGGTGGATAAAAGGAAAAAATCCCTCCTAACCTTGATAGGATTTATTGGTATTAAATGTCCAAATATTATTTCCTTTTTTTTTTCAAAAGACGTTTTTGGTAGTATAAAACTTTTTTTTAACAAAATGAGTATATAAAATAGCAGCTAATTTCTCTATAGTTTTCAGAATTACTTACACTTGAGTTCTTGATTAAGTGGATTTTGAAATCAATAAAAAGGGACTGTTGCCTCAGAAACATCCTATGAAGCCTGCCCTTTTAAAGTCGATCAGGCTCTTTTTTTTTTTTTTAAGATTTTATTTATTTATTCATGAGAGACAGAGAGAGAGAGAGAGAGGCAGAGGGAGAAGCAGGCTCCATGCAGGGAGCCCGATGTGGGACTCGATCCCGGGTCTCCAGGATCACACCCTGGGCTGAAGGCAGCAGCGGTAAACTGCCGAGCCACCCGGGCTGCCCCAAAGTCTGTCAGGCTTATCAGCTCTTATGAGATGACCTGGTCCTTTAACAGTATCTCGTGTTCATTCTTTGAGGGCTCGAAGTGAATTTGTCAGGGTTCGTTACATACTTTCTAACTCCTGTCACTAACCACTTCTTCAACACTCAGTTCTGACTGCATCCATGTCAATTTTGTCTAGTCTTTTCCAAGTAGCTTTAACCACGTTAAATTGTCCAACCTCTCTCTCCTTCGGAGGTTTTTACTACTGCTTAAGTCTGAGCTATACACCATTTTGATGACCCTGTCCCTACATGCATTAGCCATTACCAGGTGGAAATCGGGAAACACCTTGCAATGCTTGTGGCCCAAGGTGTCTCCAACCTGGATCGCTATGCTTTCTCAGACGCTTGTAAAAATAAAAGGACTGTATTTGCGTGGCCCCCAAAGCCGTGGAGGCCCTAAGGCCTCGAAGCACAAGATGGCGACCGGGAGCAGCCCCGGAGGCCAAGGGCCTAGGCCCTTCATTGGCGGCTGAGCACGTCAGTCCCCGCTTGTCGACGAGTGAGCGCGCGCCCATTGTTGACGCGCCAGGCCCCGCCCCCCGCCGCAGCCTCGCAGAATCCTGGCGGCGGCGTCCACTGTCCCCCGAGGGGAGGCCTGGGCGGGCCGCTCCTGACCTCCGCTCCCTTCCTTTCCCGTCGCGGACCTCCCCGGGCTCTGCCACAGACTGTCGTCCCCTCGGTGGGCAGCTCCTCGGCCGCCCGGCCCGCCCCACTTCGGGCCCCGCTGCCCAGGGCCTCGGGTCGGCGGCGGCCCACCCGACGGCCACCGTCTTCGCCCTTGGCGTCGCCTCCGCCCGGCCGACGCCCCAGCGAGGCGCTGCCCGGTGCCATGTCCGCCTCCGAAGACCCAGGCCAGGCCCCAGGAGGGCAGGATAGCCCCGTGGGCGCCGTGGGGGCGTGGGCCCCAGTGGCCGCTGGCGGCAGCGGCCGCGGCGGCGGCGGCGGCGGCGGTGGCGGCGGCGGCGGCAACGGGGTGGTCCTCGGGTCCGGGCCCCAGCAGGTGCAGGCGGCCGAGGTCGCCGGGTCCGCGGGAGGCCTCGGCATGGAGGTCGTGGGTCTCAATCTGGCCATCGACCCTGAGGGCGGCAGCGCCCACGCCGAGGAGGCCGAGGACGACTCGGACTTCGGGCCGGCGGACGAGGACGGGGAGGAGGCGCCGGCGGACGGCCTGGACATCCTGGTGGACGCCCATCAGTTCCCCATGGTCAGTTTCCGTTTCATGTTCCTGGACTTGGTGCACTCGCTGCTGCACCGCATCAACTGCAACAACCATATCCTCGTGCGGCCCCGCGGCGGCGGCATGGTGCTGCCACCCCAGCCTCAGCTACGCGACGGCCTGGGCCAGCACCCCGTGCCCCTGGCTGAGCTGCCAACACCTGCAGCGGCCGCCGTGGTCCACGAGTCCGAGGCCTCGTCCGAGGAGGAGACCGACTGGGAGACGGCGGAGGAGCCGGATGAGGAGCCGCAGATGGGGCCGGCGGCCGCCGATGGTGAGGGGGGACCGGCGCGCTTCCTCCCGGCTGCGGGCGGCCCTGCGGGAGGAGGGGCGGTCGGGGCCCCCCCAACCCAAGCCCAGGGCGCCAACCGGAGCCCCCTTCCCTAGCGACCTAAGGTTTGGAGAACGAAACCTGCGGCCCTCTGGCAGCCTCGGCCAAGAGAGCCGAGGGCCGCAGGGGCAGCGCGCAAGCACTCAGGTCAACGTTGGCTCAGAGGGGAGGGGCGGGGGCGGGGCCAGGTGGAGGGCGGGGCCAGGCGGAGGGAGGGGCGGGGCCAAGTGGGGCCGGGGCGGGGCCAGGCGGAGGGCGGGGCGGGGAGAGGGGCGGGGCCAGGCGGAGGGCGGGGCTGGTGAGAGGGGGCGGGGCCAGGCGGAGGGCAGGGCTGGGGAGAGGGAGGGGCGGGCCATGCGGGGCGGGGCCTCGAGGGAAGGAGCCAGCCAATGGCGGAGAGAGGGGGGGGGGGGGCCGGGGAGAGGGGGCGGGGCCAGGCGGAGGGCAGGGCTGGGGAGAGGGAGGGGCGGGCCATGCGGGGCGGGGCCTCGAGGGAAGGAGCCAGCCAATGGCGGAGGGAGGGGCCGGGGAGAGGGCGGGGCCAGGCGGAGGGCGGGGCCTCGAGGGAAAGAGCCAGCCAATGGCACACCTCGCTTTTGTGCGTGGCTTTTAAAAATGTCAAGTCTTAGTTCGTCCCCATCATAGAATGTGTCGTGGGGGCAAAACATTTCTGACAAAAACTTAGAGAATGGGGCAGACCCTGATGATTCCAATCCCTTCTCCGAAGGGGCCAAAAATAGCAGCACAGGGTGGCAGGTGGACTGGAAAGACTGTCACTGCGAAAGTAAGTGATCCAGCGGCACAACAGTGAGGGCCATGGAGAGGCTGCATCAATGAGTAGGAAGCTTCCCAGCTATTATTTTCAGAGTTACTTCTATCCTCCTGCTTCTCCTGCGGGTAGAGTACGGGATGTCACTATTCATTATGCATCGGGTTGGTTTTTCCTGTGAATGTCTGCTCCAAAGTCTGTATTATTCTTCACCAAAGGGACAACTCAATACCAGTATGAAAACTCTGACAAAGAGGCCCAAGGCTCTGATAGGGGGGAAGAAAAAGAGAAATTTAACAATAAACAAGATGGACCTAACTAGAAGGGATCCGGCCCAACAGAGAACAGGGCCAGCAAATCCAGGTATGGGTATAGCTTTGCACATCACCAGACCATTCCCGGCATTTACCTGTTACTGACAGTCTTATTCTTTTTCAATTCTCCTAGTAAATTAAGAAGTTTGTTTAAGATCAGTTTAAAAATTCAGTTTTAGCTGCTCAGAACATTAATAGAATACTAATGTATCTAGTAACAGAAATCACAGTATATTCTGAAATATATTTCCATGGCTGCTCATTCGTTCTCGTGAGGTCTTTTGTCCTCTACCTGTGAGACTACTAACGAGCGGTAGATGTATCAGTAGCTGAGACCAGTATTTGTTTAGAGAACAGTTACTGGAAGCAGCAGCACAAGTGGCTGGGCTGTGCACTAATTGGGCATTCGTTACTTGACCATGGAAATGTACTGCCTTGTGCTAACTAGGAGACGATGCCTTTGCCAATGTGATTACATACAAATAGCAAAAAGTCGAGAATTTCAAAGTAGGACCACATTTAATGATTAATACCTGATATTCAGGTGTAGATTTTTGTATTTTACGTGAAAGTCTAAAGCAAGTTAGTCATAGTATGGTGATTACTTATCACGGAATTGATAACGAAGTCTTGAGGTGTATCTTGTCTTTGAATTTATTTAAATGATTAACTTTTTTTTTTTTTTTTTGCATTTCCACAGCTGTGTATTTCATTATCACAGCTTCTTTTTCATATGGTAGATATGGAAACCGAGGGTCTGGGAGAATAAGGGAGTAGCATTTGTGGAATGAGCATAGGCTTTTAAGGTGAAGAGATTTCCTTAAATCTCCGAATGGCCTCTCAAGGGTGGAGGGAAGCATTTATGGTGTTAGGCAAGAGGGAGACAAGGTTGGTAGGCTCACAAAATTGAAGCCATGGGTTGCACGAGCACCCTATACACAAGGGTACAGGTTACAAGAGGAAAATGTGTGGTACTCAACTTGAGATACAGCACACAAATGCGGCATGTACATAGGGCTATTTTCATAGGTTTAGAAAGTCACTGGTGCTGGTTAATGCTGTGGAACTGCTAATTTTCTCTCATTTCACCCTGCAGTTGGAAGAAATAGAAAGAAAATGAAGAAGCAAGAACCTGCTGTTCATTATTTTTAAGATTTTCTTTTCTTTTTTTTAGAAGCCCATGGGAATTTTATTAACACCAATTCAGCGTTCCAAACTGCATGAAAAGTGCTCTCTGATGAAATCTGACTCCTCTCTTACTTGTGACTGGTATATTTGACAGCATTTGTTCTGGTTAAAAATAAATTTGTTTTAAATTAATAAGATGGAACATAAGCAGATTTTATTTAGATAAATTATCCTGACTCAAATCTTTTTCCTCTGTGTTTTGATCCACTTCACCTTCACTGACACGTATCGCCCTCCACCATGCGGTGTGCCTACTTTAAATGATTTTATTACAGTCCAAAATAAATTAAAATGTTAAGTGTAAAACAATTTTTGTAAGGAGAGAGATGTAGGTCAAGCCTTTAGAGCTACACTGTCTACTACGTTAGTGATTAGCCATACGTGGCTACTGAAATATGGCTAGTCTAATTTGAAGTGTGCTGTTAAGTATAAAATATTACATTAAGTCACTGATGATTTTATACTGATTACATGTTAAAACAATAGTATAGGGCAGCCCCGGTGGCGCAGCGGTTTAGCACCACCTGCAGCCCAGGGTGTGATCCTGGAGACCCTGGGTCGAGTCCCACGTCAGGCTCTCTGCATGGAGCCTGCTTCTCCCTCTGCCTGTGTCTCTGCCTCTCTCTCTGTGTGTGTCTCTATGAATAAATAGATAAAATCTTTAAAAAAATAAAACAATAGTATATTGAGTTAAAATATACTATTCAAATTCATTTTGCTGGGCAGCCCCCGTGGCGCAGCAGTTTAGCGCCGCCTGCAGCCTGGGGTCTGATCCTGGAGACCCGGGATCGAGTCCCACATCGGGCTCCCTGCATGGAGCCTGCTTCTCCTTCTGCCTGTGTCTCTGCCTCTCTGACTCTCATGAATGAATGAATAAAATAAATAAATAAAATCTTAAAAAAAAATTCATTTTTCCTGTTTCTTCTTACTTTTGAATGTGGCCATTAGAAAATTTTAAATTACACATGTGACTTGCATTATATGTCTGTTAGACAGCACTGCTCTAGAGCAGGGTTTTGAAGGAAACCTCATGGATGGCTGAGCCAGCCCAGAGGCCAGATGGGGCGGCTGCACCTGGGCCCAGATGCTGATTAGAGCAGTGGTTCTGGAAGTTCAGTTCCCACAGCAGCAGCAGCAGCAGCAGCAGCAGCACCCAGGAATTCTTAGGCTCTACCCAAGACTTACTGAATCAGAAACTCAGAGGGGAGGCCCAGCACTGTGTTTTAACCAGCCCTTCAGGGGATTCAGATGCAGCTAAGGGTCTCAGAAGCACTGGTTAAGAGCCACAGGGAAAGAAGCCAAGACTCACCAACGGTAGAACCAGCCTTGATTTACTAGCTTGGGGGTCGCAGGTAAAGTGAAGAGGATGGCAAAGCCTGGGCTGGGGTGGGGGTGGGGAGAGGCCCAAGGGCTGAGACACAGAAGGGGCTCAGATCAGCAGAAAGCTGCACAAGGGGAAAAGCTGGTGCCACATGATCACCATGTGTTGATTGTGGATACAGATGTCTGGAGTAAAAAGCACGCATAGGAGAGTCGCTTACACATGTAGCATGTGTGACAGTATGCGTGGAAAAGGTAAATAACTCCTTTAGGATGGTGGTTACTTCTTGGGGAAGCGAAGGGAGGGGAATCCTCTTGGAGAAGACTCCACAGTGGCTCAACTATATTTGTAATGTTACATTTCTTAAGCTGGGTGGTGGGTACGTAGATGTTGATAGGGTATTCTAATTCTGTGTAGATCTGAAATATTTCCTGATAAAAAAATGAAAAAAAATAGAGGAAAGAGAGAGAATGGGCTTAATTTCTAGACTCTAAGGGGGAAAGAAGGTACAGTTGTACCTGAGCAGTGGATCAGAGAAGAGGAAGGGCCAGAGGGGAAGGGGCTTGAGAAGAGAGGGTCTCATTTCTGCATTTAGTTAAGGCTCCCCTGGGGGTCCCCCTGGCACTGTCTTCTCTCATACTCTGTGCTAGCACATTTCAGATGCTCACTCACATTAGCATTATTGTTGAATTGATGTGAAATTCACTTAAAACCAACCACTTAAGGGCACCTGGGTGGCTCAGTGGTTGAGAGGCTGCCTTCAGCTCAGGTCGTGATCCCCAATCCTGGGATGGAGTCCCCGCATTGGGCTCCCCACAAGGAGCCTGCTTCTCCCTCTGCCATGTCTCTGCCTCTCTCTCTGAGTCTCTCATGAATAAATAAATAAAATCTTCTAAAAAAACCAACCATTTAAGAGTGAGCGATTCACTGACATCACAATGTTGTGCAACCACCACCTCTTTAATTCCAAAACGTTTTCATCAGCCCCAAACTCTGTACCCATTAAGCAGCCACTCCCCATTTCCCCCTCTTCCAGCCCCTGGAAACCAGCAGTTTGTTTTCCAACTCTATGAATTTCCCTATTCGAAGGGCATCTGGGTGGCTCAGTAGGTTAAGCCTCTGCCTTCAGCTCAGGTCATGATCCCGGGGTCCTAGGATTGGTCCTAGGATCGAGCCCTGCATCGGGCTCACAACTTAGCAGGGAGCCTGCTTCTCCCTCTCCCACTGCTGCTCCCCCTGCTTGTGCTCTCTCATGCTCTCTCTCACTGTCAAGTAAGTAAAATCTTAAAAAAAAAGTTTCCCTATTCTGGACATTTCATAGAAGTGAAATCATACAAATGTGAACTTTTGAGTCTGGCTTCTTTCACTTGGCATCATGTTTTTGAGATGCATCCATGTTGTAGCAGGTATCGGTACTTCATTCCTTTTTATGACTGAATAATATCTTAGTGTGTGTATGCACCACAATTTGTTTATCCTTCTGTTCGTAGACATTTACTTTGTCTCCGCCATCTGGCTGTGGTGAATAGTCTCGCTATGAACATGCCTGTTTGAGGATCTGTGCATTATTTATACATGTGTGTGGATCCCTCCTCCCCTCTTCCCTCACCCCCCAGGACGGTGGACTTCTGAATGATTGGGACTGTAAAACGTGTGATCTTTTTTCCCCCCAAACCTTAGGCACTGAGTTTTTCAGTTAGTAGATACTCCACACTCAGGCCTCTTAAAGTGAAGTAAACCAAACACTTTGACGATCTTTTTTTTTTTTCTTTATCACTAGTGTTGATGTTTTACAATGTATTATGTGCTCCTTAAGGCTCCACCCATGTGGTGACACAGAGGCACAGACACCTGGTTATCATCACCTAAACTGAAAGGCCAGGTCAACGAGAGTTTTCCATACAGTGCGATTTGAGGGCCTTCAAACTGGTTCTGGTTGGTGTGTGTTGATGCTGTGCTCGTTGTACTATACTAGTGTTTTCAGACCCAAGCAAGAGGGACCCGCGTCCTGAGCTCCATGCTACAGAGGCCCCGCTTTGGTCCTCTTCCAGCCACCCCCTCCCTACAGGACCAGGATTCCAGCCCAGGGGAAGGAGGGGTGTGCCCCTGCTAGCCTGTGCTCCTGGTACGTGGCGCCCCAGAATAGTCCCAAGCCCCTGGCCAGGGCCTGCGTGCTCCTCTTGGTGCTGTCCTCCGCAGGGCTGGCTGCACTGTTGGAGGGGGGGGTGTGCGCTCCCAGGCCTAAGGGGGAGGGGGTTTTGTGCCTGAAACATGGAACAGGGCTGGTCTAGGACACGGAGTGAGGGGGCAGCTCTTCCTACACCATCGGAGCAGGACATAGAAGAGTCTGAGAATTCTAAATCCTTTCAGGTCATTATGAACATACATACACTTGTCGTGGAAGGAGATAAACCATTCAATAAAACATGCTGTATTTGGTGATTTAAACATTTGAAATATTTAGACATAGGGTATGTAGATCCTCAACCAAACTCTCCTTCTGACCCCTCCAAGTTTTACAAATGTTACAGGCAAATCAGGCTAAATAGCGAATCTATCACTCCTTTCCCTACTTCACTCCATGTTACACTTTGCTACCTGCACACAATGGGGCCCTTTCCTTTTTTTTTTTTTTTAAGATTTTATTTATTTATTCATGAGAGACACAGAGAGAGAGGCCAAGATACAGGCAGAGGGAGAAGCAGGCTCCATGCAGGGAGCCCGATGCAGGACTCGATCCCAGGAGCCCCGCCCGGGTCATGCCCTGAGCCAAAGGCAGACGCTCAACCACTGAGCCACCCAGGCATCCCCAGGGCCCTTTCCTTTTGATAATGGTGTGTTCCAGCAGCCCATCTTGTTATAGGACTCGGATTTAGTCAGCCTGGGCCAGGCTGGAGTACAACTACCATCTTGCCCCCTCTATTCACCCCCATCTGCATTCTCTCTCCATTTATCTCTTTGCTCTCTGGGTATTTATATACATAAAAACCTCCTCTTCAAAACCACTTTCTCCCCCATACAAATCCCCACCTGGAAGCCATCAGCTAGGTTAGGCACACCTATGTGGAGGCTCTTTCTGCCCTGTATAATCTTTTTTTTTTAAGTTTACTTTTTTTTTTAGATTTTATTTATTTATTCATGAGAGACACTGACAGAGGCAGAGACATAGGCAGAGGGAAAAGCAGGCTCCCGGTGGGGAGCCCGATGTGGGACTCGATCCCTGGACCCCAGGATCATGCCCTGAGCTGAAGGTAGATGCTCAACTGCTGAGCCACTTAGGCGACCCTAAAGTTTACTTTTTTTTTTTTTTTTTTTTTTTTTAGTAATCTCTATACCCAACATGGAGCTTGAACTGACAACCCCACGATCAAACTTTGCATGCTCTTCTGACTGAGCCAGCCAGGCACCCCTGCCCTGCACAATCTCTTAAGATTATTTTGCTCCTCTGACAACCCCCCGGTCTCAGTTGTCAAACCCTGTTTGATTTCCCTCCCTATGTGACAGACCAGACTACAAAACAGGTTCTGTTGTATTTGTTTTTCATATAGCAAAGATCAAAGAAGCTGAATACTTGTAAGAATGTGCCTCTGAGCATTAAAAAATAACCTCTTCATTTAAAAACAGAGCTGTTAGCTGTGTGAAAAAATTATTAATGGAGAGCCCTCAGAGTAAGAATAACCTAAGAGAAGTCCATACTGAGAAAAGAGAGAAGGGAGGTATAACAGCTAATCTACCAGGATCACCCGGGGAAAGGGCATCTACCTAAATAAACTATTCACTGTTGGAATAAAAAGGAAATATATTCCATGCAATCAAAAACCTAGCATTATCAAAAAGACAAAGATACAATATCAAGAACAATAGATGTTTTTGCTTTTAAGATTTTATTTATTTATTTGACACAGAGAGAGCACAGGCAGGGGTAGCAGGAGAAGGAGAGGGAGAAGTAGCCTCCCCACTGAGCAGAGAGCCTGATGCAGGACTCTATCCCAGGACCCTAAGATTACAACCTGAGCTGAAGGCAGATGTTTAATCAACTGAGCCACCCAGGCGCCCCAGAATAATAGATGTTTTATAGAGAAAATGCAAAATCCAGCATATGGTTGTATAATGTCACAGTATACCATCACCAACACAACCAAGTAGCCACTGATTTTTTTTTCAGTCAAACCACTCAGAACTTAAAAGGCACAGTTATGTTTAGGCCTCCATTTCTGTTTAAGCAAAGTAGCCCCGAGGTGACAGAGGCAGACACAATGCAAGTGTGAAGACACTTCTGGGTCTCCTAAGAAAACGAGCTAGATACTGTCCAGGCATCCAAAGGAAGCTCTCAATGTTTGGTGGTGTTTGGGGTATAGAATAAAGGGAACAACTTAAAGAAGAAAATTTAAGTTCTAGTGAATCTAGGCAAAATTCTAGGGTGCTTTCTGCCCCAGAGAGCCAGACTATTAACTGACTCTTTATTTTTTAAGGATTTTATTTATTTATTCATGAGAGACAGAGAGAGAGGGGCAGAGACATAAGCAGAGGGAGAAGCAGGCTCCCCACGGGGAGCCTGATATGGGACTCAATCAGAGGACCCCGGGATCACCACCTGAGCCAATGGCAGATGCTCAACCACTGAGCCACCCAGGTGCCCCTAACCAACTAACTCTTAAAGATGTCTCCATCTCTACTCCTCTGCCTGGAAGTTCTTAATGGAGGCAACGCTACGAAAGAAAAAAACTGCGTGACAGGATGGGAAGGAAGGAGTCAAAAATAGCTTAGCTACAAGCTCCTTCCCCTCACAGCTGACCATCCCTCTCATCCTGACTATTTTTCTCCCATTCACACTTTTGGTCTCCTCTTTTCTCTGTGGCTAGGGGTGAGTGGTTTGGTCAGGAGGTGAGGGCTGTCCAGCCTAGTAACTTGTTTTTTAAAAGTTTTTATTCAAATTCTAGTTAGTTAACATGCAGTGTAATTTTAATTTCAGATGCACAGTATAGTGATTCAACACTTCCATATAATACCAGCACTCATCATAACAAATGAACTCCTTAATCCCCATCATCTATTTAACCCATCTCCCACCCACCTTCCCTCTGGTGCCCATCAGTTCATTCTCTATAGTTAAGAGTCCATCAGTTTGCCTCTCTCTCTCTTTTTCCCTTTGCTCATTTGTTTTGTTTCTTAAATTCCACATATGAGTGAAATCATATGGCATTTGTCTCAGACTGATTTTACTAAGTATAATACTCTCTAGCTCCATCCATGTCATTGCAAATGGCAAGATTTCATTCTTTTTCATGGCTGAATAACATTCCTGTGTGTGTGTGTGTACACATATATATACACCACATTTTCTTTATCCATTCATTAGTCAATGGACACTTGGGATGTTTCTTTTTTTGGGGGGGGGGGATGTTTCCATAATTTCAGCCTAGTAACTTTTGAGGTGTGTACCTCTGCAAATAAGGGCAAGGAGATATTGATTTAATCACTTAAAGCTTCCAGTTAGCAGAAAGCTAATTGTTCTATGGCTTTGGGATTTCAGTTCTGCTTTTGCCTAAAGCCTTGTGAAGCCAAGGCTACTAAGGGGAAAGAACTAGAAGCTTGGCTGCATGGAGTTGTCTACCTTTAGGCTGGAGCCTGGGGCTAAGACAGATCTCCAGTGGCCAGACTTCCTTCATGGTGCTGACCTTGCTGTCTACCTCATTGAAAGTACAGTTTTTGGCATCTTTAAAATATTGAATTTCATCAGGTCTTAGGTGCTTCACCAATAGGATATGTATGACACACAGTACATTTCTGGGCCAATGGAAAGGATCAACGTGGCATTGAGGCAAGAGGCCAAACACTAGTGGATTAATTAATTATCAGAACACAATAATGTCCAAGAAAGATTACGCTTCATAGGAAGGTGCTCACTGCTGCTAGACCTGGAACAGGTTAACATGGAGCAAGTGCAGATAGCTCTGTATCATTGCTCTATGTGTTGCTATTACCCAAGTGGGAAGCACTGGGAGACCCTAGGGATATGAGTAAGGTGTTTCAATGGGTAAGTGGGCTACTGGGGAACCGGTTTTACAAAGCTTGGAGTAGCAACCAAAGAGTAAAATATTTAACTAAGCTCATAAAACCTAAAGGATAATCCTGATGCCAAAGCTTCAGGACTTTTCCATCAAAAATACTTTATTTAGTCAAGGAAAATGACAACCTCTTAGTAACTGCAAGACAACATTTTTGCTTTCCTCTCTTCTAAAGCATGCTGTCCAAAGATCAAGATTTTGTAGGTAAGTCTACAATGGTGCATCCAGTATCATGTCCCATCCCTGAGAGCAGAGACCTCATAGGCCATGAGGACAATTCAAATAAAAATAAGATGTGAAGGCATATATGTAGGCAGTCAAGACCTAAGCAGGTTTTTAAAAAAATAAACATTAATGGTGATGGTTATTCCAGAAAGACCAAACAAGTCTTAACAAAGTCAAGACTGAAATTATATCAAGTATCTTTTCTGACAAAAACTAGAATCAATAATAGGAGAACAATTGGAAAATTCACAAATACATGGAAATTTAACAATGCCTTCCTGACCACTTAATGAATAAAAGAAGAAATCAAAGAAAAATGAAATAATTTTTTGAGCAAATAAAGTAGAAACACAACATACTACAACTTATACAACGCAGAAAAAACAATTTTAAGAGGAGAGTTACAGTGATAAGTGCCTACATTAATAAAAAAGAAATATCTCAAACATCCTTACATTACACCTCAAGGAACTAAAAAAAGAACAAATTAAGCCCAAAGTTAGCAGAAGGAAGGCATAAAACCAGACACATAGACCAATAGAACAGAATTGAGGCCCCAGAAATAAGCCCACGTATATATGGTCAAATATTTTTTAAGATTTTATTTATTCATGAGAAACACAGAGAGGCAGAGACACAGGCAGAGGGAAAAGCAGGCTCCCTGGGGGGAGCCTGACTTGGGACCCAATCCCAGGATCCCAGGATCACAACCTGAGCCAAAGGCAGACACTCAACCACTGAGCAACCCAGGCACCCCAGGTCAACTAATATTTGACAAGGGAGCCAAGAATACTCAAAGGGGAAAAAATAATCTCTTTAATAAATGATGTTGGGGAAACTAGTTAGCCACATGCAGAAGAATGAAATTGGACCCCTACCTTATACCCCTCACAAAAATTAACTTAAAGGAATTAAAGACTTAAATGTAAAACCTGAAACCGTGGAACTCCTAGAAGAAAAGTTTCTCTATGTTGAGCTCCTCGACATGGGTCTTGACAAAGATATTTTTAATATGATGCCAAAAACACAGGCAACAAAAGCAAAAGTGGACAAGTGGGACTACATCAAGCAAAAAAGCTTCTGCACAGCCAAAGAAATAATCAACAAAATTAAAAGTCAACCTATGGAATGGTAGAAAATATTTGCAAATCATATACCTGATAAGGGTTAATATCCAAAATATATAAGGAACTCATAAAACTTGATTTCCCCAAAATACAAATAATCCAATTAAAAAGTGGGCAAAGGACCAGAATAGACATTTTTCCAATAGGTATAGAAAAAGGTGCTCAACATCTTTAATCATTAGGAAAATGCAACTCAAAACCACATTGAGATATCTCCTCATACCTGTTCAGGTGGCTATTATCAAAAAGTCAAGAGATTTTTTTTTTTTTAAGTCAAGAGATTTTGTTTTAAAAAGTCAAGGGAAAAAAAAGTCAAGAGATAAGTGTTGGTAAGGATATGGAGAAAAGAGAATGCTATGCACTGCTGGTGAGACTATAAATTGGCATAGCTACCATGGAAAACAATGGAGGTTCCTTAAAAAAATTAAAAATAGAACTGCCATATGACCCAGAAATCCTGCTTCTGGATATATAGGCAAAGGAAATGAAATCAGGATGTCAAAGAGATATCTGGACTCCCATGTTCATTGCAGCATTACTCACAGTAGCCAAGACATGTAAACAATCCGTCTGTGGACGGATGAATGGATAATATACATATAAATGGAATATTATTCAGCCATAAAAGAGGAGGAAATCCTAACTTTTGTGACAATATGGATGGATCATGAGGCCATTATGCTGACTGAAATAAGTCAGACAAATACCTTACAATATCATTTATATGTAGAATCTAAAAAAGCCAAACTCACAGAAATGGAGAAGAGAATGGCAGTTGCCAGGGGCTGTGGGGGAAATGGAGAGATACTCGTCAAAGGGTACAAATTTCCAGTGATAAGCTGAGAAGATTCTGGGGATCTAATGTACAACATGGTGACTACAGCTATTAACAATACTATTCTGTTTCCTTCTGAGTTGCTAAGAGAATAAATCTTAAATGTTCCTATAACAACAACAACAAAAATGATAACTATGGATATTAACTAACTTTATTATGGTAATAATTTCATTATATATATCAAATCATCACATTGTGTACCTTAAACTTATACAATGTTATATGTCACTTATATCTCAATAAAGATGGGGGAAAATATTAATGAGCTACCAAGTCATGAAAAGACATGGAAGAACCTTAAGTCATAGCACCAAGTGAAATTCCAAACTATATGACATTCTAAAAAATAGAAACCTATGGAGACTAAAATCATCAGTGGTTGCCAGCAGTTGAGGAGAGAAAAAGATGAGTATGTGAAGCACTAAGGCACTGAACCTATTCTGTATGATATATCATGGTGGATACATGTCAGACATTTCTCAAAATCTATAGAAGGTACTACACCAAAAGTGAAGCCTACCGTAAACTATGAACTTTATGTGATAATGACCTGTCAATGAAGGTTAATTGACTGAAACAAACGTACCACTCTGGTGTGGGATGTTGATAGGGAGACTGTATATATGTGGGAGTAGGGAGTATATGAAAAATCTCTGCACCTTCTGCTCAGTTTTGCTGTGAACCTAAACTGCTCTAAAAAATAAAGTCTATTAAAAAATCCTTGGACTCCCATATGCCAACGTATAAATCCATGAGCTTATTCTATTTTTCCCTTCCTTCTCTTCCACAATTTTTTCAGATTTTATTTTTTAAGTAAACTTACATTCAGTGTGGGGCTTGAACTTAAAGCTTCGAGATCAAGAGTCACATGCTTGGGATGCCTGGGTGGCTCAGCAGTTGAGCGTCTGCCTTTGGCTCAGGGCATGATCCCGGGGTCCTGGGATTGAGTCTCACATCGGGCTCCCTATGGGGAGCCTGCTTCTCCCTCTGCCTATGTCTTGTCCTCTCTCTGTGTGTCTGTCATAAATAAATAAATAAAATGTTTACAAATAAAAAGAGTCGCATGCTCTAATGACTGAGCCAGCCAGGCACCTCTCATTTTAATTATGTTATTTATAACTTGTCAATATATATTTCAGTTATGAATTATCATCTTTGTCCCAAACTTTTCGTCTTTGATCTATAATTATATTCAATGTAAAAAAATTTAAAAAGGATGGATAGAGACAAGAAGTAGGTGAAGAAATGAGTTCTTCCTCTTTTGCATATATATATTAAACAATCTACCTAGGAGTAGTTGTTTTTGCTAAGGAAAGGTAGAAGCAGCTTTGGTCATAGCATGCAATAGGAAATGGGGGTGTCCTACTAAGAACCTTCCTCAGCAAAGGACTTCCATCACATACTCATTTTTTTCTCTCCTCAACCCCTGTCAATAGCCCTTTGGGTGATTCCTGGCTAGAGGCAATATCTCTTTCCTATCGCCACACCTTGGGTCAGGCTTTACAAACCAAGGATCTTCTTAAGGTCTCTGTAAATTTTAACACAGGCCTTGTGGAGACAATTTATTGCCTTTACTGCCCTACCAAGGTAGAGGATGCTGCCATCTTTTGAGTTCAAGTCCCCTCTTTAGGAAAACTTTCCTGAGAAAAGCTCACACACTGTAGGTCTTCCTGTCTTGCTCTGCTGCAGTTGAGTGAGTCAATATATGAGAGTGTAAAGATGGAAACATTTCACATGCAGTGTTTATCCCATTGAGACTTGAGCTCTTGTCACCAGAGACCGTGACCTACTTCTCTGTCCCCAGCAATGTCCCATACAAGTGATTGAACATACCTGTGCAATAAATATTTACTGATTTACCTGACATGGGTGAGGCAGGTTGGTCTGTACCTTTCAGAGATCTTAAGTCATGCTCATTTACTTTGTGGCTGGTTAGTAAAACTTCTGTTGTCAAAAGTCCCTGGAGCTGGAATAAACAAGAAACAGACTCATGGCAAATTCAGATAAGAAATCAGAGATACTAAAAAAAAAAAAAAAAAAAAAAGAAATCAGAGATACTGGTTTTAGTTGTGGCTTCTCCATCTACTAACAGGACCTTAGGGAAACCAGTTAGTTACTCTGGGCCTCCGTGTCTCCACTTGAAGAAGAATGGGCTTCGACTCAACTCTCCATTTATTCTACCATCCTAGAAGTGTTAACAATTGCAAAGCCCACATGAAGGAAGAGGAAAAAGATTACTCAACAAATGATGCCAGAGATTAGCTGTTTAGAAAAAAACAAAACAAAACAAACCCCAGATCTGAACTTCATATCATGTGGCAACATAACTCTAGATAGATAAGGGTATAGATAGTAAAAGTTCATACCAAAAAATGAAAAGAAAGTACAGACGGCTCACAACATATGATGGTTTGATTTATGATTTAAGGAAGGCTAGGCGAACCTACAAAGTATGGTACTGACACTATTTTCTGATGGGTTTATAGGGACATAACCCCATTGTGAGTCCAGAAATATATATATATATATATATATATATATATATATATATATATATATATATCTGACTGGTCTTATCAGATGGTAAAGAATTTTGTAAATTTAAACAATATGGAAGAAATAGAAAAGGAAAATATTGGGAATTTTTCTACATAAAAAAGAAAACTACTTAGAATTATTAATGAAGGTAAGAGGCAAGCAAAAATCGAAAAAATTACAACAAAAATAATAAATGATTTATGTCCTACCCTCAATTTGACAACATCTCCCTCTCTAGGTCTTTGACAAAAAGGAAAGGAAGGGTAAACTGATGCAGTAGACAGGGGGAACTGTTTAAGTAATTAGAAGGCTGTTCCTGAATGCCTGAGTAACTACCCAATAGCAGCCACCCTGTACATTAGACAACATGAGATAGGCAGGACAGAGGTTGTTACTCCTTTGTAGATGAGAAAACTGAGGCACAGGGAAGCTAAATGAGATCACAAAGTCATACCAACTGATAAATGTTAAAACCAACATTGGAACCCAGCTGGGTTCTGCCTCAGTTGACTCACTCATCTGTGAAATGAGGAAGTTGGATTAGAACCCTTGTTCTTGGGGATCCTTGGGTGGCTTAGCGATTTAGCGCCTGCCTTTGGCCCAGGGCGCGATCCTGAAGACCCCGGATGGAGTCCCGCGTTGGCTCCTGGCATGGAGCCTGCTTCTCTCTCTGCCTGTGTCTCTGCCTCTCTCTCTCTCTCTCTCTCTCTCTCTCTCTCCCTCTCCCTCTCTCTCATGAATAAATAAATAAAATCTTTAAAAAAAAACACACAACCCTTGTTCTTAAAGTGCAGCGCTTTGACCAATAGCAGCAGCCTCCCATGGGAACTTGGCTGGAAACGCAAATTCTCAGATCACCCCAGACCCTGGAACCTGACCTCCGCAGTGGGGCCCAGCAATCTGTGGTCTAATAAACCCTTCCGGTGATTCCTCTGCACTCTCAAGTTTGGAAAACCACTGGATTCCATGATTTCTAAGGTCTCTTCCAACCTAAAACATTTTCATTAATATCTGACCATTAAGCTCCAGGGCATTTTGCACAAAACCATGCTGTCTTCTTGATCTGGAGCCAAAAGGTTAAAAAAAAAAGAAAAAGAAAAAAAGCAGCAGCAGCAGCAGCAGCAGCAGCTTGATTGGAGTTTGTGTTAGTGGGAGGAAACACTCCTTCCCCTTGGTGGAATTTGCCCCTACCCTGTTTGCCAAAGTCCCCTATCTTATTTGGGGCACCTGGCTGGCTCACCTGGTAGAGCATGCAACTCTTGATCCTGAGGTTGTGAGTTTGCGTCCCACATGGGGAGAAGAGTTTACCTTTAAAAAAATAAAACTGCATTTAAAAAGAGCTACCTATCTTAAATCATCTGCATATGACATATTGGTGACCATAAACTAGCCTTTCTTCCTGGAGAGGGGAGCAATGAGCCCCTCCTCACAAAGCAAACATGGTGGGTGGGGCGAGAAAGAGGCGGCCTGTCAATCACCCCTTCTCAGCAAAGGAGCTTAGACCTAGAGGCCTCCAGGACCAGCAGGACAAACTTGCTGGAGGGACCTTGCAGGTTGACCTTTCCTGAGCTCTTCCTCAACTTACCCTGACCTTGGCCAGATTTAAATACCAGCTGGAGGCTGGCAGGGAATCTGCTAGGCAAGGTTCTCCAGCAGTAGTGGCCATCATGCTGACCACAGCCCATGGTCCTCAGCCCAGTAGCACTGCTGGAGCCACCCACCTCGTTTGCTCTCACCTGTGTCCTCGCTTCCCAGCCATAGCTAGTGAGGAGGCACCTGGGTTCCCCCAACATGTCTGATGAAAGCGACACAAAACCAGCTCCATTTGCCCACCCAAAGGCAGCTGCTGTGAAGGAGGCAGGCGCAGTAGGGGAAGGTGGTGATGTCCGGGGACTGTTGAAGACATGAACCCTCACGCTTTGGAGGCAGTTCAGCAAGGTCAAGAGGAGGGATCTGGCCACATGACACCAGAAATACAGAATATGGTGCTGAGGGACTGCCATCATCTTTCCCCATCTCTGCCTTCCTGAGCCTCCTGTCTTAATTAGGGCATGGAGGACACTTGACCTGTGTAGCCTCAACATAATGATGAGGAAGAAAAAGGCACTGAGATGGGAAAGCAAAGGGCCCTCAGGCTCTGCTCAGGAGGCTCTTTTCTGCCAGGGAGGCTATGGCTCTTGCATCACAAGGTGCAACAAAAGTGGCCGGCCACCTCATTTTTGAGGACTGGAAGGAAGAAAAAACTGTTCAGGAAAGGCAAATCTCCATGTTCACGAATGTTCTCAAGAAAGATGTGGTGAGGGCAACCCCTGTGGCGCAGCGGTTTGGCGCCGCCTGCAGCCTAGGGTGTGGTCCTGGAGACCCTGGATTGGGTCCCACGTCAGGCTCCCTGCGTGGAGCCTGCTTCTCCCTCTGCCTGTGTCTCTGCCTCTCTCTCTCTCTCTCTGTGTCTCTATGAATAAATAAATAAAAAATCTTAAAAAAAAAAAAAGAAAGATGTGGTGAAAGAACACACACAGCCCACCTAGAATACAGCCAGTACTTCTAGCAGGCCCTCCAAAATGTTGAATTTGAGATTGCTCAAATGAAAGCCAAATTTTGTAGAGAAATCATGATATTTAAAAAGTGCTTGTCTCTATCAACCTCCATTTGATAAGAATTATAAAATCGTCAATGCAAAATATGAGGCAAGAGAGAGTAAAAGGTAATGGAAAACAGGTTTTGAGGAGGCAGTTTGTGAAGAAACGCAGAGACAGCTTGAGGAAGTGACACAGTCTGAAGATAAAAGCTACGCTAAAGGAATTCCTCATTTTTGGTTAATGTTTAAGAATACACAGATGCTCGGAATCAGCTCAGAAACACGATGAGCCATTCTAGAGCACCTAAAAGATATCAGACTCAAGTTTTCAGAGACTGGTGAGACTGAGTTTCACAGAGTTTCCCTTTGAACCCAAAGAATATTTCTCAAATGAGGTGTTGACTAAAACATATATATTTTGTGTAAGCTCACATGCTTCTGGTACTTATCTCTCTCAGGACGTGAAATTACAGGCTGCAGAGGATGCTGAATACACAGGAGGAAGGGAAAATGTCACTCAGCAAACCATTGAGCTTCAGAAAAACAAGCTGTAAGACTACAGCTGTAAATATCAGAACACTCAGAGACCAAGAGTGGTTTAGAAAACCTTCCTGAGAAACCAACTGAAGCGGTTTACAAGCCAGCTTCCATGGCTTGTGCCTTCCTCCTTACCTAGTGGCAATGTCGTCTTTTGTACTAACTGGTAAATGATGGAGGATGCCCTTTTAACCTGACCATGGGAGTGGCTGAGAGCTCTAGTCAGGGGGCACCTGGGTGGCTCAGTCGGTCAAGCACTTCCTTTGGCTCAGGTCATGATTCCAGGGTCCTGGGATCAAGCCCCACTTCAGGTCCAGCTCCCTGCTTGGCAGGAAGTCTGCTTCTCCTTCTGCCTCTGCTCCTTTCCCTGCTTGTGCATGCTCTCTCTCTCTCTCTCTCTCTCTCTCTCTGTCTCACCAGGGGATCTTTAAAAAAGTGAGGGGCTGGCTCCCACTCCCAGATATTCAGATTTAATCACAATAGGGTGCACTCTATCAGGAATTTTTATTTTTTTAAATTTATTCATGAGAGACACACAGAGAGAGAGGCAGAGACACAGGTAGAGGGAGAAGCAGGCTCCATGCCAGGAGCCCGATGTGGGACTCGATCCCGGGACTCCAGGATCATGCCCTGGGCCGAAGGCAGGCACTAAACCGCTGAGCCACCCGGGCTGCCCTATCAGGAATTTTTAAGTCTCCGCAGGTGATTCTAATATGCACCACAGTTTGAGAACCACTGGGGCAAATCTTCAAGGTTATTAGGGTTTTGTCCTGTGTATTTCCTGAAAGTTTCCTGCTTTGTTTTGGGTAGTGATATGCAGTTAGGGTGTATGTTTGCATACACATGATTTCGCTCTTTTTTTTTTTTTTTAAAGATAGTGAGGGTGGGGTAGGGATAGAGGGGAGGGAAGAGAGAGAATCTTAAGCAGGCTCCACACCAAGTGTGGAGTCTGATGTGGGACTCAATCTCACAACACTGAGATCATGACCCGAGCTGAAATCAAGAGTCGGACGCCTAACCCGACTGAGCCACCCAGGTGCCCCAATTTCAGCTTTTTTGATAGGAGTATAGTTTTCATTCTTTGCAATGTGATTAGCCTTCTGTTAATTTTCTATTCCATTTATTATTTAGCATTTATTTTCATTATTAACATTAATAATATTCTTCCTCCCCTCCTAAAAAATCAGGTACACCTGTGAACAAATTGTCCCAAAACAGATATTTGCAAGCCACAATAGCTCTCACATAACCTGGGAAGGACACTTTGAATTTTCTTTCCAGTGCCCTGTTCCTCCTTGAGGCTATAAACATCAGGGAAAACCTCTGGGATAGGGTGGGCTGCAATGAAGCCCTCTTTTAAATCGGTAATCCTAAGGAGTCACTTTTCTCAGAGCCTTTAGATGCCAGAAATATTCAATTATTCTCAGATAAAAGAAAGGCAGCTTCTTATTCTATTATCTCCTCATTAGTGTTAACCCTAATACTGGTTTATAGAAGGACTGCTGCTGGGAGTGGGGTGGTGAATGAATGCATCTATTTATGTAATACAAAGACCTTGTTTTAATTCAATGTATCGAGCTCTAGAATTTGGTAGAGAAAGAGATTTTAGAGCTCCTTTGGACCAGCCCCTCCCAGTCAGCTCTGCCACTTCTAGCTGTGTAAAGGACTTTGCACAAATCACCTAACCTCTCTGTACCTGTTTCTTCATTCATAAAATGGTGATAGTAGTGTCTACCTCACAGGGTTGTTGTGAACATGTTTAAATGAGGTAATACTTAGGATAGCACTTAGGATAGTTCCTAACTCAGAAATTGTTTGGTTAGCTATCCTTATTAGGTCAGACCCCATGGTAAAGCTTTATATTGCATTTATCTATTTATCATAAGGATCCAGCGAGGAAGTTGTCATTGTACCATTTCATGAATGAGCAAACAACTGAAGCTCAGAGAAGTTAGCAACAAACCAGGTCATTCAGCCAGTAATGTGTGGAGTTGTGAGATGGACCTAACTCCATCTGTCCAATTCCAGAGTTCACACATGCTCTTTCTACTTCACTTTCTGTTCCTAATTGTATGTGGAAGGAGTTCAGCTTGCATCATCTTTTCTATGTCTGAGGCTCAGGCATGTGAGGGCATGTTTTGCAAATTTGTAAGTGCAGTCTGGTCTGAAGAAAGTGTGTCTGCGTAGTGCCTGGGGGGGACCCCGGTATGAGAAGTCTGGTGTGTCCACTGCAGTATGGGATAGGATGGCTCAACAGAAACCTACTTTTAAGAAATGCTGAGGGAAAAATTCATCCTAAGGGAAGAAAGATGCAGGAATGAAGATTTGGGTTTGTAAGCATACCTTGGGTCATCAGAGTGACATAATGTTTGAGAGTAGCATGGTCTCTTATGTGCACAAGTATGTCCTAGTGAAAAGGGAAGAGTTTTTTCACTAAATTAAAACATCAGTGGTCCCCACAACACTGTTTGGGGCTCCTCTGACAGAGAATAACATGATTCATAACAACCCCCCTCCTACATACACACATCTTCAACTTTATCATAGGCAACTCCAGTACTTTAAGGTGAACTATCAGAGCAATGGTACCTATTAACAGGGAACTTCTCTACTCAGCAAAGCAGCAGTGAGACCCACTATGCCTATGCCCAGCAGTGCTGAAGATGCTATGGTGCTTGATGAAACAGAGCTATGATATGAACTAATACTACTGTACCAACAGAGTAACAGTATCCAGTGGGCCAAGAGAATTGTGAAAAATATGATGCCCAGAGAGAATTGCTTGATCTAGTGAATCAACAGAGTGCCATCAGGTACAGAAAAAAAAAGATATACACACATCTCTTGGGTGTCTCAAACGCATAGCAGATAATAGATTTTTTTTCAAGCCCCCCACTCTACCATATAAAATACACATGTTAGACCACAGGGAAGTACATTCATTCATTCAACAAATACTGATTTTGTAACTTTTTTTCTTTTAAAGATTTTAGGGCAGCCCAGGTGGCTCAGCGGTTTAGCGCTGCTGCCTTCGGCCCAGGGCATGATCCTAGAGTCCCGGGATCAAGTCCCATGTCAGGCTCCCTGCATGGAGCCTGCTTCTGTCTCTGCCTCTCTCTCTCTCTCTCTCTCTCTCTCTCTCTCTCTGTGTGTCTCTCATGAATAAATAAAATCTTTTAAAAAAATCTAAGCTTTAAAAAAAATATTTTATTTACTTATGAGACACATACACACAGGCAGAGGGAGAAGCAGGCTCCATGCAGGGAGCCCAACGCAGTACTCGATCCCAGGTCTCCAGGATCATGCCCTGGGCTGAAGGCAGCGCAAAACCGCTGAGCCACTGGGACTGCCCTGATTTTGTAACTTCTGTAAGGATACCAAGTACTCTGGATGCCATGTATATAATGATGAATCCTCCAATTTTGCATGGCAAAATTATGTTGGTTAAGTAATTATGCAAATACAAAATTGCACTTACAAAAAATGCTATGGTAGAGATGGATAAAGTTCTATAAATATAATAGGAGGATTTCTACCTACTCAGTGAAAATGAGATCTGAGGGATGAATAGGCACTAAGGAGACAAAGAGATGGGAAGAGCACTTCAGACAAACGAAATAGCACGTGCAAAGGCCCTGTGGCAAGATAAAGGTTGATAAGTGCAAAGACCTGAGGGTATAATACAATATGAGGCTGAAGACTCAGATGGAGTAAGACTATACTGGGCCTTGTAGATCATAATAAGCAATTTGGTCTTTATTCCAAAATACAAGGGAAGGTTTTAAAAGCTTTTAAGTAGGAGAGGGGATGTCATATGATTAATTATGAAAAATCAGTCATGCCACAATTCTGCTTAAAATCTTTTTTTGTAAAGATTTTATTTATTTGTTCATGAGAGACACACAGAGAGAGGCAGAGACATAGGCAGAGGAAGAAGCAGACTCCTCGAGGGGAGCCCAATGTGGGACTCAATCCCTGTACTCTGGGACCATGCCCTGAGCTGAAGGCAGCTAGCTGCTCAACCGTTGAGCCACCCAGGCGCCCCTGCTTAAAATCTTCTAAAGGCTTTCAATTATACTTGGGAGAAATTCAAGTCCTTACACCATGATCTGCAAAGCTCTGGCTCCCGGATACATCTGCTATTCTGCCTTTGTCACCTCTGCTCCAACTACATTGGCTTCCATGCTATTCCTAAAAATGACAACCTTGTTCCCACCCAAAAGCCACTGAACTTACTATTCATTTTACCTGGAATGTTCTTTCTGCAGACACTTGCATGTATCACTCCCTCTCTTGTTCAGGCCTCTGTGCTCAAACAACATCTGCTCTGAAATGCCTTCTCTGCCAATTCCATCTAAAATAGCACCCCCTGACACTATTCCCTTGCCTGTTTAATTTTCCTTCATGGCATTATCCCTACCTAACATTGTATTAAATATTTGCTTATTGCCCATCTCTCACAATAGAATGTAACTCTATGAGGGCAGGGGCTTTGTTCACCAACATGTAGAATAGTACCTGGCATATAATGGATACTTACTAAACATATTTTGATTGAATGAATAAATTAATGACTATAATGTGAAGAGTATATTGGAAGAGGAACAAAGTGGATATAGGGAGACTTAGTTAGGAGACAATTATAGTATTCCAGATGTGAGCTGACAACAGCTTAGACTGGGATGGTAATGGAGGAGGTGGTGGGAATGAATAACTTAGAAAGATATTTGGGTCGGTAAAATTAATAGGACTTGGTTATGGATTAGATATAGCAGGTGATAAAGGATGAAGAATGTTATGGATAACTCCCAAGTTATATACTAGATTCTACTTGTACAGTATTTTGCAACAACTTTCCGGCAAGCATACTATTTCAAATATTCTTTATCAAGGGCTCTAAGATGGCATTTCCATATAATGGAATCATACCTGCAGAGGTTACTACAGAGTCACCATCAGAAAGACTAGACTTGGCTTTGTTCTAGTAGGGAAGACTGCTCTAAAATAACTGTTATCTGGTAGAGGATCAGCATTCCCCTCCTTAAGACACCATCCATCATGGCTAACCACACACATTTGCAGTAAAGTACAGTTTGTGCCTGGAACAAAAGCAGATCAACTAGGCCATGTGAGGATGGCATCTTCATTCCACATTCCACTTCATCCACATTCCCTATCTCCCAAAACTACATTAACTATTAAAAAGAAAAACTACAAATCGACGGGTATTTTACAAAACATTGGACTTTACTCCTTAAAACTGTCAAGTTGCCACCCCCAAAATATGCCTCTTTGGCATAAGGATTCTCCTGAGCTGGTTATTTTTAGGAAACAGCAGACATAGGAGATGCTCTGAAAACCAGAAGGAATTACCCTTTTGTACAAACACATATAGAAGGGAAATCTCCATCTGTAAGGGTGTCTCCCTCTCTGTACCAAGAAGAGGAGGAGGACTAAATCTCTAGAAACTCTTGTCAATGGAGAAGGTAAGGACTTAAACCTGCATAACAACCATACCCTTGTTTACTGTGCTTTGCCTAAAAACCTCCCATAAATGGCCTTGTCCACCCCTCCATGACCACCAACATATTTTGTCTTTAGCTGGATATGGTATTTAAGGTGGTGGCTTGGGCCATTTCTGGAAGTTACTCAGTTTTCCTGAGCATCTCCATGTATACAGGAGGTATACATGTTATTAAACCTCTGTGTATTTTTCTCCTATTAATCTGTCTTTTATTGTGGGGTGGGGGGTGTCAGCCAAGAACCTAGAAGGATTAAGAGAAAATTATTTTTCCTCCCCTCTAAAGTAATAAAAAAAATAAGGGAAGTCTGAGAAAGTTGCAAACCATAAGGAGACTAAGGAGACATGATGACTAAGTGTAATGTGGTATTCTGGATGGGATCCTGGAATAGAGAAAGGATCTCATGTAAAAACTAAGAATGTCTGAATAAAGTATGGACTTTGGTGATAGTAGCATGTCAGTATTGGTTAATAAATTGTGACCAATGTTCCACACTAATGGAGGATGTTAATGGAAACTAAGCATTGTGTATATAGGAACTCTTCGTATTATTTCTGCAATTTTTCTGTAAATCTAAAACTATTCTAAAATAAAAAGATGTTTAAGCTACACACACACACACACACACACACACACACACACACACACACGCTTACCATGCATGATCTCACTCCATTACTTTACTCCCCATGTGTAAATAGGCCAGAATTCTCTCTTTCAGGTGATTTCTTAAAGGTGCTAGTTTTTGTAAATACTTGATATTTTCAGATACAACACTTTCAGATCCTGAGAATGTCAAGGCAAAAACTATGAGACCTATCTCCATTGGTAGGAGAAGAAAAATAGAAAGAAAAAATGAATATAAATGAATATAAGACAATTCTTACTTATCCATCCAGAATTGCTAGGATACTGAGCAGCACTGGGGGTTCTATATTGTTTTGCTTTGTTTTGAGGAGATAGTTCACAAATTACTGCCTGTCTAATATTTGTTCACTTATCACCACATTTGTCCTCCAGGAAATAGCCTTCTTAATAAAAGAGTCCCTCAGAATTTTTAGACTTTGCTGTTAAATTGTGATATACATAGGTAAGCAACTCAGAAGAGTAATTTCATTAAGTTAATCCCTCATTACACACACACACACACACACACACACACACACAATGTATGGGAAGGATGATGCAGCAAGGGAGAATTAAAAGTTTAGAAGAGGGGATCCCAGGGTGGCTCAGCAGTTTAGCGCCTGCCTTTGGCCCAGGGCTTGATCCTGGAGACCCGGGATTGAGTCCTGAATTGGGCTCCCTTTATGGAGCCTGCTTCTTCCTCTGCCTGTGTCTCTGCTTTCTTCTTTCTTTCTTTCTTTCTTTCTTTCTTTCTTTCTTTCTCTCTCTCTCTCTCTCTCTCTCTCTCTCTCTCTCTCTCTGTCTCTCATGAATAAATAAATAAAATCTTAAAAAATAAATTTAGAAGAAAATACCAAGGCAGCACAAATCACAAAAGCACCAAATTTCAGAGCTGAGCTAAACCCTAAAGATCATCTGCTCCCAAACCATGCAGAGGGAAGCCTAAGACTCAGAGATTAACTGATGCACTTAGGATCACAACCCATCAATGCTCTTTCAACACTAGGCAGGCTCACTCTGTTCATACTGTTTAGTTTTGTCTGTACACAGATCCAATAAATTATTTAAAAGGTCAGTAAAAAAGCTTATAAAGATCACTTGACTTTTTATTAAACAAATTAGGAATAATATTCTATACAGTAGAAGGTTCCATGAAACTATTTTTACACCCTGCTTATGACCAGCTGTGGCATCTGGTTCTTTCAATAAAACCCAACTTTACCACAAGAATCAAAAATAGATCTATGAATAAAACACAAGAGTCAAGAAACATAAGTTCTAATTCAGACTTTGAGTTTTACTCTGTAAGTTAAACTTCAATACACCTGAGCCTCAGTTTCCTCCTTGGTCAAATGGGAAAAACAATTTCCTATCTGAGTCATGAGAATCATTTCAGCTTGATACTCTCTCTTATATTTCCCATCTGAAGAGTGATGGGACTCTTCTTAATGTTGTGAAGTCCTAAGTTTGCTATCCTGAGAAGCCTAAGCTACTATCTATGGAGGGTGAATTTGGAGAATTCAGGGGTCACACACTCTTTTTTTTCTTTTTTCAAAACTTTATTTCACATGTTTATTTATTTTTAATTTTTTTCCTTTTTAAAAAAATTTAAATTCAATTAACATATATTATTAGTCTCAGAGGTAGAGGTCAGTGATTTGCCATTTTTAAAAAAATATTTTATTTATTCATGAAAGACAGAGGGAGAGAGAGAGGCAGAGACATAGACAGAGGGAGAACCAGACTCCTCACAGGGAGCCCAATGTGGGACTCAATCCCTGGATCCAGTTTCACAACTCCAGCCAAAGGCAGACGCTCAGCTGCTGAGCCATCCAAGTGTCACATCAGTCTTATATAACATCCGTACTCATTACATCACATTCCCTCCCTAATGCCCATCACCCAGTTACCCCATGCCCCTACCTCCCCCTCCAGTGATCCTCAGTTTCTTTCCTATGATTAAGAGTCTTTCATGGTTTGTCTCCCTCTCTGATTTCATCTTGTTTTATTTTTTCCTCTCTTCCCCTGTGATCCTGTTTTGTTTCTTAAATTCCACATATGAGTGAGATCATATGATAATTGTCTTTCTCTGACTGACTTATTTTGCTTAGCATAATACCCTCTAGTTCTATCCACATCATTACAAATGGTAAGATTTCGTTTTTGATGCCTGAGTAGTATTCCATTGTGTATACATCCCACATCTTCTTTATCCATTCATCTGTCAATGGACATCTGGCTCTTTCCATAGTTTGACTATTGTGGACATTGCTGCTATAAACTGGGTGTAGGTGGCAGGGGTCATACACTCTTATAGCACTTGGCTTCTCCTAAAAGTCTTTGGAAAGTATAGCAGAAAGAGCAAAGAACAGACAGGAAGTCAGAAGAAAGTGTTCTATGCTTAGACCTGCCACTGCCTTTCATATGATCTTCAATGGGCCAATTCCTCCATTGTATAAGGAAGATATCAGGCCCCCATCTAAGGTTCTCCATGGATCTGAGGATCCCTATGAGCCCTTTCAGCTTGGACAAATGAGTCTAGAATTCTATATGCAGCCAACACTTCAACACTTGATAGGCTGAAAGTGTCCGTACCAAGGTTTCAAATCAGCTACAAGGTTTACCTCAGTATGGGGGTTTCTGGTGCCTTTGTCCACTCTATGACCGACACAGGGGGTTGCTGCAATTACTTGGAGGGAAGGGAGGTGAAAGGCACCCAAGTCCAGAAGCAATTAATTAACCTTGAAATAATTGACTTCTCTCTACCCCATACTCTGTATTTCCTTAAATAGAAGGGAGGAATAGCCAATAATGACACTGTTTCTGCAATGAAAGTTGGTAATTGCAAAATAAAAATTTTCAGTTAAGGGATATTCACCCCTACTCATATTTTGAGCCTACTATTTCTGAATTTTATTATGTCTGATATTTCACAGGCAAGGAAGAAAGTAAAAATAAATGTTCATTTACCATCAACTCTGATGAATACTAGTCACCCCTTTCAATAAACATATACCAACATCCATTAGCCTGTGGCCCTTGAACCCACTAGTAGACACACAGCTGGAGCCATTGCTTTTCAGAATGAGAAACTGCTTGTGAATAGAGTTAGAGGGGGTGCTGGAGGCACACCTGCCTTACTCTAGTACTTTCCTTTTCTTCTACCTCAGCTACTAGCCCTATTGAATACACACTCTGGTAAGAATATGGTACCCCTTTAATTCCAATCTCAACACAAATGTATAAAGCTGCTTTCAACAAAGATCCCAGCTAGAGACTCTCAGCTAGGAGAAGCACTCTAGTTCAGGTTCAAGGCAAGGGAAAGTAGTCTCCTAACACCCAGACAGAGTGGAATAAATCACCTTTCTCTTTTTTCTTTTATCTTTCCTAGTCTCTTGTTTTGTCTTGCCTTTGTTCTCTCATACCCCAAACTCCAGGCAATTCCACAAGAAAGGCAAGAGTGGGCAGCTAAACACTGAGGGAAGGTCAGAGAAGCAGCGGTCTCAAGAGAGTGGAGAAAATGCACTTTTATTCCTCGCTCTGTCCTCCTATCACTTGGCCCCACATGTGAGCACAGCTGCAGGAAATGCACAGCTGAATGGACCAATGAAGGCCAATTTACTGGCCAAAGGACCAAAAAGGAAGTCTCCAAAAAACAGAAAATACAGGGAATATGGGAGGAAGGAAGAGCCTGGCAAAGTGGCCTAGCCCCAAAATTTGTTCATTATAAATTCCTGTGCTCACTACTAAGCTGTGCATATGTGGATCAAACCCAAATGTGTATCCCAAAGATGAACTCCAGAGTAGACCACTGCCCAATTTCATGCTGGCCACTGGGCAGGAATGATATAAATAACATTGCAAAGGCTTTTAAAATGGAACTAACACTGAAAGCAAAATCCACAGAAATCAGGTCAAAACTTGCAACCCAAGACCCAACTGTGTAGACTGCCTACTAAAACAAAAAAAAGCAACATTCACCACGGATTTCAAAAAGACCCAGACACTCATAATTTTTAAAATTTGCATGATAGAATTCAAAATTACTCAGCATATGAAGAACTAAGAAAATCTCAACTTGCATGAAAAAAGGCAAATTTTGAAATGAATAGAACAAAAATAAATAAATAAATAAATAAAAGGAATGAATAGAACTATGCAGAAACTCAAGAAAAAATAGAAAATATTCAAAAAATAGAAATTTTGGAACGAAAAAATACAAAAGAAAAAAGGTTTTTAGAGCTCACTATAGAGTCAATAGTATAGTATGGTACAGAACAAACATCTAAAGAAATAATGGATGAAAATTTCTAAAACTGGCAAAATATATAAACCTATAGATTCAAGAAGCTCAGTAAAACACAAACAATATGAATCCAAAGAAATCTATGCCCATACACATCATAATTAAACTCCTAAGAACTGCCTTATATAGGCATATCTTGTTTTATTGTGCTTTGCTTCATTGAGCTTCACAGGTTTTCTTCATTTGTTTGTTTTTAAACACTGAAGATTTGCAGCAACCCTGCATCAAGCAAGTCTATCAGTGCTGTTTTTCCAACAGCATTTGCTCACTTCATGTCTCTGTGTCACATTTTGGTAATTCTCACAATACTTCACAGTTTTTAGTTATTATTCTATTTGTTATTGTGATCTGTGAGCAGTGATTACAACTCACTGACAGCTCAGATGATGGTTAAAACTTTTTAGCAATAAAGTATTTTTTAATTAAAGTATGTGCATTGTTTATTTAGACATAATACTATTGCACACTTAATTAACTAGAGTGTAATGTAAACATAACTTTTATATATGTGCTGGGAAACCAAAAAATTCATTTGACTCACTTTATTGTGATATGTCTTCATTGCAGTGGTCTGGAAGCAAATTCACATCTCCAAGGTACACCTGCAGTAAGTCTTAAAATTGGATAGTGTAATTTATCCAACTTTATTCTTTATTTTCAAAATTATTTGGCTATTCTATTTTCTTTGCTTTTATATAGTTTTTTTTAAGATTTTATTTATTCATAAGAAACACAGAGAGAGAGAGAGAGGCAGAAACATAGACAAAGGGAAAAGCAGACTCCATGCAGGGAACCCGATGTGAGACTTGATCCTAGAACTCCAGGATCACACCCTGAGCTGAAGGAAGATGCTCAACTGCTGAGCCACCCAGGCATCCCAATTTTTTTTTTTTAATTTTATGATAGTCACAGAGAGAGAGGCAGAGAGAGAGAGGCAGAGGGAGAAGCAGGCTCCATGCACCAGGAGCCCGACGTGGGATTCAATCCCGGGTCTCCAGGATCGCGCCCTGGGCCAAAGGCAGGCGCCAAACCGCTGCGCCACCCAGGGATCCCAATTTTTTATATGATTTTAGAACCAGCTTGTGTACATATACAAGCTTACCTCTAGAATTTCGATTGGAAATCAAAATTACTGGTTTGGGTAAAATTGACAACTTTACCATGTTAATTTTCTAATATATGATCACGTTATATTTCTTAATTTACTTAGGTCTTTGATTTAATTTATTGGCAGTTTGTAGATTTCACAATATAGATCTATGCATGTTTCATTAGATTTATACATAATTATTTCATTTTTGGAGCTATTGTAAATGGTATATTTTTTAATTTTTGGTTTCTAATTATCAATGCTAGTATATACAGATAAAACTGATTTTTATGTGACTTGTATCCTGTGACCTGGCTAAAGTATCTTACTAGTCCTAGGAGTTTTATTGTAGATTTGCTGGGATTTTCTACATAGAAAATCATGTTTGCAAATAGGGGCAATTTTATTGCCTCCCTTTTTTTTTTTTTTTAAAGATTTTATTTATTTATTTATTTATTTATTTATTTATTTATTTATTTATTTATTTATTTGAGAGAGAGAGGCACAGACACAGGCAGAGGGAGAAGCAGGCTCCACACAGGGAGCCTGACGTGGGATTCGATCCTGGGTCTCCAGGATCACACCCTGGGCTGAAGGCAGCACCAAATTGCTGAGCCACCTGGGCTGCCCCTATTGCCTCCTTTTTACTCTGAACGCCTTTTATATCTTTTTCTTTCCTTATTGTGCTGGCTAGGACTTCCAGTACAGCACAGGGGTGAATAGGAGTGGTGAGAGTGGAAATCCACGCTTTGTTCCCAGTCTTAGGAGGAATGCAGTTGATCTTTTATCATTAAGTGTGATGTTAGCTGAAGGGTTTTTTTTCAGATACCTTTCATCAGATTGAGGAAGTTCCCTCTATTCCTAGTGCACTGAGAATTTTTATCATGAATGGATACTGGATGGTTTTTTTTTTTTAAAGAATCATTTGATAACCTCATGTAGAGTCTCTCCTTTAGACTATTGATATAGTAGATTAAATTGATTTGATTTTTGAATATTGAATCAGTCTTGCATTCCTGGAATAACCCCACTTGATCATGCTGTATCATTTTTATACTGCTAGATTAAATCTACTAATATTTTGTTGAGGATTTTTGCATCTATGTTCATGGGGAATATTATAATGTCTGCAGTATTCTTTTCTCACACTCTCTATATCTGGTTTGGACATGAGGATAATGTTGGTCTCAAAAGATGTGTTGGAGGGGCCCCTGGGTGGCTCAGGGGTTGGGTATCTGCCTTCAGTTTGGGCATGATCCCCCGGGGATCAAGTCCCATATCAGGTTTTCCACAGGGAGACTGCTTCTCCTCTGCTTCTTTCTCTGTGTCTCTCAGAATAAATAAATAAAATCTAAAAAAAGAAAAGAAAAGAAAATGTGTTGGAAAAATGTTCCCTCTTCTATTTTCTCGAAGAGATTACATAGAATTGGTGTCATTTCTTTGTTAAATGGTTGGTAGAATTCTCCAGTGAAACCACCCAAATCTTGGATTTTATTTTTCAAAAGAGTTTTAACTACAGATTCAATTTATTTAATAATTACAGAAGTATTTTCTCTTGGGTGACTTTGGTAGTTTGTGGTTTTTGAGGAATTAGGTCATACCATCTAAACTGTTGAATTTATGGGGTGGCTCAGCCAGTAGAGCATGCAACTCTTGATCTCAGGGTTTTAAGTTTGAGCCAAGCATTGGTTGTAGAGATTACTTAAAAATAAAATCTTATAAAAAATAAATTGTTAAAAAAAATAAAAAAATAAATTGTTGAATTTATGAATATAGAATTATTTATAGTATGCTTTTTTTGTCCTTTTATTGTCTGTGGAGTCTGTAGTGATATCCCCTCTTTTGTTCTTGATGTTAGTCATTTGTGCTCTCCTCTTCTTTGTCAGTCATGCTAGAGGTTAATGAATTTTATGAATCTTAAAAGAATCAGCTTATGGTTGTATTGATTTTTCTCTATTGATTTTCTGTTTTCAATTTTATCAATTTGTGCACTTATTCTATTCTCTGCTTTCTTTGGGTTTAATTTGCTCTTCTTTTTCAACTTTGTTAAGGCAAAAGCTTAGATTATTGATTTGAGATATTTTCTCTATTTCTATTTGAAGCATTTAGGGCTCTGAATTTCCATCTAAGCACTGATTTGGATACCTGCTACAAATTTTATTTGTGTTTTCATTTCATTCAGTTCAAAATATTTTCTAAATCTTCCTGATATTTCCTCTTTGACCTATGAATTATTTAGGAATACCTTATTTACTTTCTGAGTGATTGGAGATTTTCCTGCCAATCAATCTTTCAGTTATTGATTTGTAGTTTAATTTCATTGTAGTCAAATAGTATACTTTGTGTAATTTAATTATTTTAATTTGTTAAGGTGTGTTTTTATAGCCCAGCATATGGCTTATCTTTGTGAATGTTGATCTCAAAGTGCTTTTCAGTTTATGGATTAAACAATCTGGCAGGGACTGCAAAGTAGTACCTTTACTAATAGAGGGTCAGAAGAGAAAAAAAAATAAGAATTTAGACAAAATGCAAACAATGAGAGAACCCGTCTTAACACAAAAGTAAAGTCTTTGGAGCCATATCTATGGAAGGTTATCAGACACACTTTAAAAATCCCTTTAGGAGGAAACTGGGACACTCCATGTGAACTCTATTTAGCTATGTTACCATCCTTAAGCACCATATAGTCTGTTTTTCATATACGGTTGCAAATTACATAGGGTCTTGTGGAGCTTTTGGTCAAAAGTCCTTGCCCCCCACCCAGGCCCAATGAAAACTGATTCCAAAGAGAAATCAAAAGAAAATCTGACAATGTATGTAACCTCGCAAAAAACTCCTGGATCGCCTTTTTCCCATTTTGGTAAAGTAAACAGAAAGATACATTTAATTCTGTCTCCCATGTGTCTCTACCTTTGAAATAAAATAAGTTATACCTTCTATCCAAGGCTCTCTAGAGAGATAGTAGAACTATAATGGCTAAAAACATAGACTCAAGCATCAGACCTAAGTTCAAATTCTGGTTCTAGCCCTTACTGGCTGTGTGAAATTGATTAAGGTCCTTGGCCTCTCCAAATCTCCACTTCCCCTTCTATAAAATGGGGTAACAGCAGAACCTATAAGATACGGCTTCTGTGAGGAGTAAATGGGAAAATAAACATAAAGGTCCTGGAACAGTGCTCAGTAAATGTTGACAATGATATTCATGATCTCACCCATACCATACAAGCCCAGAAGCCCTAATAAGGGCTCCCAATCTTTGGTCTGAAGATTTATACATGTCTGAAACATGCCTCAAAAGTTCAAAGGGCAGGAAGACGACTGGAAATAGGGGTAAAATATGATGACCAGGAATCAAAAGTATAGAAACCTGAGAGATTGCTGAGGTGTCTGCAGCTCATTGTGCATGGGTAGCCCAGCAACTTCAAACTTTAAAGTCGAGGCATAAAATACACACATATATGCATTTGTCTATGAAAATGAAAGGACGCAATTAATACTCTTCTTGTGAGAAAATTCATGGTTGGACATGAAGAAGAACACCTTGACTGTAGAGATAAAACATGACTAAATTATCAAAACAGTCTTGAAAGAAGATGTAAGAGGACTACTTACTTGAGTAAATACTTGTCTAAATATTTATCTGCCTGAATGCAGGGACTATGTCAGAGGGTATCTATAGGTCCCATCAGCTTCATGACTCTATCATTTTTTTATTATATTATAATTGATATATAGCATTATATTAGCTCCAGGTGTACTACATAATGATTTGTATATTATGCTTATTCAAAACGATCACCACAGTAAGTCTAGTTAGCATCTGTCACTACAATACAGTTACAAAAAAATGTTTTCTTGTGATAAGGATTTTTTTTTACAGATTTTATTTATTTATTTATATAAGAGAGAGGGAGAGAGAGAGAGAGAGAGAGAGAGAACACACAAGCAGGGAGAAAAGCAGAGGGAGAAGGACAAGCAGACTCTCACTGAGTGTGGAGCCTGACACAAAGATAAATTCCAGGATCCTGAGATCATAACCTGAGCCAAAATCAAGAGTTGGACACTTAACTGACTGAGCCACCCAGGTGCCCTGTGATAAAGACTTTTAAGATATATATATATATATATATATATATATATATATATATAATTTTTTATTGGTGTTCAATTTGCCAACATATAGTATAACACCCAGTGCTCATCCCATCAAGTGCCCCCCTCAGTGCCCATCACACAGGCACCCCATCCCCCCTGCCCACCAAGCACTACTGCTTGTTCGTTTCCCAGAGTTAGGAGTCCCTCAGGTTTTGTCACCCTCTGATTTTTTCCACTCATTTTCTCTCCTTTCCCCTAAGATCTACTCTCTTAGCAACTTTCAAGTATGCAATATGGTTATTAACAATAGTAACTATGCTATACATTACATCCCCATGATCTATTTATTTTATAATGGGAAGTTTGTAATGATTCCATCATTTTTTTTATTACTGAAGTACATACAATGTTATATCAGTTTCATGTGTACAACACAGTGATTTGACAATTTTATACCTTACTCAATGCTCACCATGATAAGTATGGTCACCTACCTGTCACCATACATTATTACAATGTTATTGACGACTATATTTCCTATGCTGTACCTTATATCCCTGTGACCTATTTATTTTATAACTGGAAGTCTGTACCTCTTAATCTCCTTCATTTATTTTGCCCATTGACCCACTCACCTCCCCTCTGGCAGCCATCAGCTTGTTCTCTGTATTGAAGTCTACTTTTTCTTTGTTCATTTGTTTTGTCTTTTAGATTCCATATGTAAATGAAATCATATGGTATTTGTCTTTCTCTGTCTAATTTATTTCACTTGGCAAAATATCCACTAGGTCCATCCATGTTGTCACAAATGGCAAGATCTTATTCTTTTTTTTTTAAGATTTATTTATTTTGAGAGAGAGAAAAAGTGCAAGCAAGCAGGGGGAAGGATAGAGGGAGAGGGAAAGGAGAATCTCAAGCTGACTCTCCACTGAGCATTGAGCATGGAGCCTGACAGAAGGCTCAATCAGTCTCATGACCCTGAGATCATGGCCTGAGCCAAAAGCAAGAGTTGGATGTTTAACGACTGAGACACCCAGGTGTCTCAAGATCTCATTCTTTTTTTATGAATGAGCAATATTCATATATATACACCACATCTTCTTTATTTATCCATCTATCAATGGACACCTGGGCTGCTTCCATATTGTGGCTATAGTAAATAATCCTGCAATAAACATATGGGTGTATCATTTCAAATTAGTGTTTTCATTTTCTTTGGGTAAATACCTAATAGTGGAATTACTGGATTCTATGGTATTTGTATTTTTAATTTTTTGAGGAACCTCCATACTGTTTTCTACAGTGGCTGTACCAATTTGCATTCCCACATGCACACATGTTCCTTTTTCTTCACAGCCTCACCAACACTGGTTATTTTTTGTGTTGTTGATTTTAGCCATTCTGACAGGCGTAAGGTGGTACCTCATTGTGGTTTTGATTTATATTTCTCTGATAATTAGTGATGAGCATCTTTTCATGTGTCTGTTGGCCATCTGTATGTCTTCTTTAGAAAAATATCTTTTCAGGTCCTCTGCTCATTTTTAAATCAGATTGTTTGGTTTTTTTTAAATGTTGAGTTATTTGTTCTTTACATATTTTGGGTGTTAACTCCTTATTGGATACATCATTTGCAAATATCTTCTCCGATTAAGTAGGTTGCCTTTTTGTTTTGTTGATGGTTTCCTTTGCTGTGTGAAAGTTTTTCATTTTGAGATAGTCCCAATAGTTTGATTTTGCTTTTGTTTCCCTTGCCTGAGAAGACATATACATAAATATGTTGCTAAGGCCAATGTCCAAGAGATTACTACATGTTTTATTTTAGGAGTTTCATGATTTCAGTTCTCACAGTTAGGTCTTTAATAAATTTTGAGTTTATTTTTGTGTATAGTGTAAGAAAACAGTCCAGTTTCATTCTTTTGCATTTAACTGTATAATTTTCCCAGCACTGTTTATTGAAAAGACTATCTTTTATCCCTTTTACATTCTTATCTCTTTTGTCATAAGTTAATTGACCATATAGGTGTAGGTTTATCTCTGAGCTCTTTATCCATTCTATTGATCTATGAATCTGTTTTTGTGCCAGTACCATACTGTTATGATTACTATAGCTTTGTAGTATACCTTGAAATCTGGGATTGCGATACCTCCAGCTTTGTTCTTCTTTCTTAAGACATTTTTGGCAATTCAAAATCTTTTGGGATTCCATACAAATCTTAGGATTATTTGCCATAGTTCTGTGAAAGATGTTATTGGTATTTTGATAGGGATTGCATTGAATCTGTTGATTGCTTTAAGTACTATGGACCTTTTTACAATATTAATTTTTTCAATCCATGAACACAGACTCTCTTTCCATTTGTTTGTGTCACCTTCAATCTCTCTCATCGATGTCTTACGGTGTTCACAATATAGGTCTTTCACCTCTTTGGTTAAATTTATTCCTAGGTAATTTTTTTCTTTTTAGTGTAATTGTAAATAGGATTGTTAATTTCTCTTTCATTATTAGTATATAGAAATGTGACCAATTTCTGTATGTTAATTTTGTATCTTGCAACTTTCATGAATTCATTTATCAATTCTAATAGTTTTTGGGTGGAGTCTTCAGAGGTTTCTATGTATAGTATCATGTTACCTGCAAATAGTGACAGTTTTACTTCTTCCTTACCTTTTATTTCCTTTTCTTGTCTGACTGCTGCAGCTAGGACTTCCAGAACTATGTTGAATACAAATGGTAAGAGTGGATATCCCTGTCCTGTTCCTGATCTTAGAGACAAAGCTTTCAGATTTTCACCATTGAGTATGATGTTAGCTGTGGGTTTTTCATGTTTGGCCTTTATTATTTTGAGGCATGTTCCCTCTAAACCCATTTTATTGAGTATTTTTATCATAAATCATTGTTATATATTGTCAAATGCTTTTTCTGCTTCTATTGAGATGACCATATGTTTCTTAACCTTCCTCTTGTAATGTGAAGTATCACATGGACTGATTTGCAAATATTGAACCACCCTTGCATCCCTGGAATAAATCCTACTTAATCATAGTGATTAATTTTTTTAATGAATTGTTGGATTTGGTTTGCTACTATTTTATTGAGGATTTTTGCATCTATATTCATCAGAGACATTGGCTTGTAGTTTTTGTTTTGGTAGTGTAGTTGTCTTGTCTTGGTATCAAGATAATAGTGGCCGTATAGAATAAATTTATAAGTTTTCCTTCAGAAGAATAGGTATTAGCTCTTCTTTAAATGCTTAGTAAGGGCAGCCCCAGTGGCTCAGTGGTTTAGCGCCGCCTTCAGCCTGGAGTGTGATCCTGGAGACCCTGGATCCTGGAGACCCTGGACTGAGTCCCACATCGGGCTCCCTGCATGGGGCCTGCTTCTCCCTCTGCCTGTTGTCTCTGCCTCCCTCTCTCTCTGTGTCTCAAATAAATAAATAAATAAATAAATAAATAAATATTTAAAAAAAAATAAATGCTTAGTAAAATTTATCTGTGAAGCCATCTGGTCCTGTACTTTAATTTGTTGGGAGTTTTTTGATTACTGATTCAATTTCATTACTAGTAATAGGTCTGTTCAAATTTTCTATTTCTTCCTGATTCACTTTTGGAAGATTGTATGTTTCCAGGAATTTATCCATTTCTTCTAGTTTGTCCAATTTGTTGGCATATAATTTTTCAAAATATTCTCTTATAATCATTTGTACTTCTGTGCTTTTGATTGTTATTTCTCCTTCTTCATTTCTTTCTTTTTTAAATTTAAATTCAATTAGCCAATATAAACTCATTTCTGATTTTATTTAAGTCCTCTCACTTTCTTCCTTGACAGGTCTATTTAAAGATTTATCAATTTTGTTTATCTTTGGGCAGCCCGGGTGGCTCAGCGGTTTAGTGCCGCCTTCAGCCCAGGGCCTGATCCTGGGGACCCGGGATCGAGTCCCACGTCGCACTCCCTGCATGGAGCCTGCTTCTCCCTCTGCCTGTGTCTCTGCCTCTCTCTTTCTGTGTCTCTCATGAATAAATAAATAAATCTTTTTTTTAAAAAATTTTTGTTTATTTTTATAAAGAACCAGCTTTTGGTTTCATTGTTTTTTTTCCTATTGTTTTATTAGTCTCTATTTCATTTATTTTGACTCTAATCTTTGTTATATCCTTCTTTCTACTAGATTTGAGCTCTGTTCACTCTTCTTTTTATAGATCCCTAAAATGTAATGTTAGGTTGTTTCAGATTTTTCTCATTTCTTGAGGTAGGCCTGCATCACTATGAACTTTCCTCTTAGAACTGATTTTGCTGCATCCCAAAAACCTTGGACCATTGTATTTTCATTTTCATTTGTCTCCATGTATGTTCTGATTTCCTCTTTAATTTCTTTGTTAAGCCATTGGTTGCTTAGTAGCAAGTTGTTTAGGCTCCATGTATTTGTGTTTTTCTCAGTGTTTTTCTTGTAATTGATTTCTAGTTAATACTGCTGTAGTGAGAAATGAAGCTTCATATGACTTCAATATTCTTAAATTTATTGAGACTAATTTTGTTTTGTGTATATGTCTTTGGGTCTGAAGTGACTCTCTTGTAGGCAGCATATAGATGGGTCTTGTTTTTCTATCTATTCAGTCACCCTGTGAATGTCTCCATCATTCTTAATGCCCATACAAATAGTTTTTCCCGAATGTACACAGAGTATGTCTACAACAAAGCAAATCTGTTATAGACAGAAAGAAAGAAAAAGGAAAGACGTTCACCCCACAGGGGAGAGAAAACACACAAAACAACATGAGGTTCTTTGACTGTTATCTTTCACTTCAAGTCACACGGATAGTATATCAGCACAGCTTATGAATACAATTGGGTCTGAAAAGGACATAGAACTTACAAAAGACTGCAAAGTGTGAAGAGATATAATTATGGTAGTGGGAGGAAGATATTATTTTGACAAAAGAACTATTAAAAGGATTGTGGGGGAAAACACTATTTAATCAGAAATTTGTTTTTTAAAGATTTTATTTATTTATTCATGAGAGACACAGAGAGAGGCAGAGACACAGGCAGAGGGAGAAGCAGGCTCCATAGCAGGGAGCCCGACATGGGACTCGATCCCGGGTCTCCAGGATCAGGCCCTGGGGTAAAGGTGGTGCTAAACCGCTGAGCCACCCAGGCTGCCCTAATCAGAAATTTTGATGCCGAGTACAAAAGTAAAGGAACACAAATAATAATGCATCAGTGTCATGTTTTAGCCTTTACCCACATTCTAGACCAAAGCATTTGAGCTAAGAAATGACCATTTCCTTTCATCAAAACCATACTTTATTAACATAATCTTGAGTGTGGCCCTAAAAGAGCAGGGATTGAGGTATATCACTGTAAAATAGGACAGCCTCTACCAATTCCTCAAATTGTTACTTCAAAAGAAAGAGGCAAAAATACAGGACCATTATGGGAACCAAAAGACCAGGCTGTTGTGATTCAGCAGGACTTTCATTTCCAACTTCAAAGGGCTTCATTTTTTTTTTAAAGGGCTTCATTAATCTCCTAACCATCCATCTAAGTTTAAGGGAGAAGAAAATAAAGAGCTTTGAATATTAATTCTCTGCCCCTACCTATAGCACCTAGTGGCACAGAAGACTGAAATAAACACTCTCTCAGAAGACCCAGAAGAAACTCTAGGAGCCCAGAGAATAGAAGTGGGTAAAGGAGAGTTTATACCATGGCAGGAATATGAATATGGGATCTCTCTGACCTAAAGCCATAGGATGGTGTTTGAGCCTCTGCTTTTTGTGATGTGTGAATAGTAATGTTAGGTTGTGTCCTCTGCATTCCATTTGTAAAATCTCTTGATCCAGTTGGTTTCTAAGTAACCTATATGCATAATGTATTTGCTTGTAAAATACGAAATTGATTTATCACTCTTATGGTCATGCTGAGCCTAATCAACTGACCATGCAGCAGTGTTTACCTAGGCATACACCAAGTGCTCAGCCTTGGGTCTGATACATTCCAAGAGGTGGAAGACCTCAGGTGAGAAACTAAAGACGCCTAATTCACTTTATGGTTTTTGAATATGGGCTTTTGTTATTTATGTCAGTGCTTATCTAAGTAAAACAGAGTCCCAAGGTAATAGGGCTAATTCTTGTAATAGTAGTTAGAGCATTGTCCTGCCCTGGGAAGCTATGCTTAAAATGGATACCAGTAAGTCCTGTCCAACATTCTCAAGGAAGAAAGCCAGTAGTGTGAGGATTGTTCAAAGTGTGATCCCAGGGCAACCTACATCAGAATTACCTAGAGATAAAAATTAAAACTATAGTTTCCACCCCATCTGCTAAATCAAATCATATAGGTTAGAGTCAAGGAACCTACATGTCATTAAGCTCCCCAAGGTGATTTTGATACTCACCAACATTTGAGAATTACTAGGTTAGTGCAAACTCATCTCCATATCTAGATCTCAATCAGTCAATCAATACAAAGGCATTTAACTGCCCAGATACGGACCTGATCTTCTCAATGAGCCTCTGTTTCCTTTCTCTAAATAGAGATACTAATAGTACCTAATTCTTATAGACTTCGGAGAAAATTATAAGATGTACATGTACAAAGCCTACACATGATAAACAATCCAAGAAATTTTAGTAACAATAATTTAAAAAGTCCAAACTCCTCATTGAAGCCCTTCTAATCTTCATGAATATCTATATTACTCATCTCCTGTCACTCCTCCCATCATACCTGACAATTTATACCAAACCAATTGGAGTTTCCTCATCTACCAATACACCAATGCCATTTTTATCTCTATTCCATTGCTTATGCTCTTTCCTTGGCCCCATACCACAGAATGAAGTTCCTTGACTTAGAAAGCGCATACTTGGACTTGAAGGCCTAAATCACTGACATCTTCTCTGGGAAGTTTTTACTGGACCCATAAGTCTAAGTTAGGAGCCTCTCCTCTTTGCTCTCAGCACCCTGAACTCTCTATTTATGTGTTTGTTTACCTGTCTTTCCTCATTTGAGAGCAAGCTCCTTGAAGTTATGGACAATAAGATTTTGTAGTTGTTTCTTCAAGTGTTGTTAATTTAAAAACATACAGAAAAGTACAAAGAATAATACAACAATTACCCATGTTTCTAACATCTACAAGGAACAATTGTTGACATTTTGGCACTTTTGCTTCTGGTCTTTTTCTATTCATTTCCTTTAAAAATAACTTGTGAAAACACTGTTCATTATTTCAGAACAGAATATTATAGGTAAAGCCAAATGTCCCCTGACCTCCACCCCCATGCTATATTTCTTCCCTGCCTTTCCAAAGATAACCAAACACTAATATGTATTTGATATGTATCCTTCCAGTCTTTTAAATATATTTACAGACTTATCTGTATTCATAGAAAATATATAGCTTGCACATCATTTTCCAAATGTCACATGGCTATGTGTATCATTTTGCCACTTACCTCTTTCACTCAAAAATACTTTTGAAATATATCCATGTTGATAAATATATATGGCTAATTCTGTTTAACTGTAGTATAATAATCCATTATATGGATGTATCTCATTTTATTTAACCAGTTCCCTGTTGATGGGCATTTAGGTTGTTTCCAAGATTTTGCTATTACAAAAAAAAGTTACAACAAATGTGCTTTATTAAATATCTCTTGGTGTGTATGTGTAAATGTTACTTTAATAAAGAGACCTAGACATAGAACTACTGGATTATAGGGTATGTGAATTTTAGTTTCATGGATAATGATACATTTTTCTCCTATGCAGCTATCCCAATTTTAATGCCCATCAGCATTATTCAAGAGTTGTCACTTCCCTGCATCCTTACTAATACTTGATGTTGTGAGCCTTCTAAATGTTCTCAATTTTACCAGAGGAAAAAAAGGTATCTCATTGCTGTTTTTGACCATCTTATTCATCTCTAAATCCCCAGCTCCTAGCAAGTACCTGGTACATGTTGAAATATTTGCTCAGTTCTAATTCTTATAATGTCACAAAAGGAACTAACCCGAGCTGGCTGATATTTCAGAACCCAACTAGGTGTCTACCTTCAGCAAAAAACAAATGCAATCCCAGTTTCCTCACCTCTAGGCAAACCTGTGAAGAAAAAGTAAAGGGAAAACTTCAGATGATGTATGTTCTTTAGAGATTTATCATTCTTTAAAATGGCATCCAGATGGGCAGCCCAGGTGGCTCAGCGGTTGAGCGCCGCCTTCGGGCCAGGGCTTGGTCTTAGAATTCTTGAGCTCTTGCTTGGAGCCTGCTTCTCCCTCTGCTGGTGTCTCTGCCTCTCTCTGTGTGTCTCTCATGAATAAATAAGTTAAATCTTTAAAAAAAATAAAAATAAAAAAAATAAAATGGGATCCAGGGAATGATTCTCGACCTCTGGCTCAATAATCCCTTATAATCAATCAGGTTGGGGTCTAGCTCCTCCCACTTGAGAGCTAAGGGCACATCTGAGAAGACAATAGGAGTAGGAAGCAACGAATCTATTCCCCAGTGGCTCTGTTGCACCAGCAGAAAGGAGACAAGTATGGAAGGAATGGTTTAGCTTTCTAGTGGTCTCCCTAGAGGTACATTTCATAGACATTATGTGTTCAAGAAAACATGTTTCCCTCCCTTCTGGCCACATGTAGACCGTATTTAACAGTATCCCCTATAGAGAGTTGTATTCGTGTGATTGATTTTTGCCCATTAAACATTAGGATATAGGATAATTATTAGTTAGTCTCACAAGATGGAAAACAACAACAACAAAGCACAACTGATATATCTACCAAAGCAAATGCTATGCAATAACCATTGAAAAAAATTCCCCAAAGACTCTAGGACTGAAATAAACATCATTTTTGTAAGAAAAAAACCTTATATAATCAGCTCTGGTGCCTGATCAAGTCATAAAATGAAAGAGTAAGACATTAGCAAGTCTCCACTACCACTGTTAAAGCATGAATTTAGCTTGGTAGTGTCATAAATGAACAGTCCTCAACGAGAGCTAAAGTAGTAAGAGACTGCAACACTGCAGCTTCCAAGCTGAAACTTGAAAACACACAGGAGCTAGGTAGATATATAAAAACAGCCACGGGGCACCTGGATGGCTCAGCGGTTGAGTGTCTGCCTTTGGTTCAGGGTGTGATCCTGGATTGAGTCCTGCATCGGGCTCCCAGCCTGGAGTCTGCCTATGTCCCTGCCTCTCTCTTTGTGTCTCTCATGAGAAAAAAAAACCCAGTCAGGAATGGGATACAGGGAGGAAAGAATGAGAAAAGGGAAATCTTGGCGGGGCGGTGGGGGGCCTAGACCATCTGATTTAAGATTAAAGTTCCCACATTTGTGTTAAGATTTTTTTTCTCATTTTATAGTGACATTGTTGCTTTTTTGGTTTTTGGTTTTTTCTTAAGTATGCTCCAACATGAGGCCCAAACCCATGGCCCTGCAATTAAGACCTGAGCTGAAAACAAGAGTGAGATACTAAACTGACTGAGCCACTCAGCTGCCCCAACATTGTTTTAATTATGCAGGTTCCTCCCCTATAAAAGCTTTCTTGACAAGGCTGGATCTGTCTGATTCATCTCTGCATAGGGACTGCTCCTCATATAATGTAGACATAGAGTAGGTTCTCAAATAATAGGGATTAAGTGAATGACAAAGATAAAATATTTAGCAAAATGTTGGGAGATGTACCTTTCCAGGAGCCCCAAGGATCAGGAAGGGAGCATGACCACATAATATTTAGGTCTTTGCAACAATAAAATAATCTATACATCCATCAAACAAATATTTATTTAGTGCCTTCTTGATGCATAGCACTGTAGTAGAGAAGACATATACAATCCTACCTGCAAGGTAATGGATACAAATCAGTTGGCGCCTAGAATACAGTGTAATCAGTATTCTGATAGATGAAAAGAAGGTGCTATGGGAGCTGTATGACTCCAGTTCAGGAAATCAGTAGATTTTTCACTAGAGATTCACTGAATACCCACTGTATATCTGGTCCTGTGTTAGACGCTAGAGCTGCAGAGGTGCCTGAGATATTTGCTCCTGTTCTAAAAACTCCAGGAGTTCATGGGGAACACAAGGGAGACATATCTACCCAGTAACCCCAAGGCAGTGGGAAAAGTGCTGAACAGAATATGTGCTGTGGGAACGACAAAGAAAAGCCTCACTAATTCAATGTTTCCAAACCCATCTTCCTCACCCAACTCCACAACTACAACAGAACAAGTGGTCTCACATGGCAATGCCCCAGTGTGCCCAGAATGAGGACTCTTTCATTCTAGGATTTCCTGGAGCTGAAGCTACTCAGTCCCAGAAGGAAAGCACAGCGATTTGTCAACTCCTGCTCATCCCAGTGGTGCCAGGTTTAGATATTCCCCTTGAAATGCCATTCCTCAAGAAATCTGATTCAGACCATTATGCTTTTTCCCTTTTCCTCCAAAACTTGGTTATTTGTTCTCCATTTAAGAAACTAAGTTTATACTTAAGGGCCTGAAATAATTAGTTCTGCTTATTATATCTCACAGCCCAGAATCAGAAAAAGAAAACTCAAAAGTTCTCATGGCTATGTAAATGATACAGAATACCTGTTGGACCAGTCTCTGTAGGCCTCAATGATGCACTCCACCAGACATGATCAAAAGACTCACAAATTTACAGCCACCTGGCTGGCTCAGTCAGAACAGCATGCAACCCTTGATCTCAGGGCCATGAGTTTGAGCCCCACACTGGGTGCAGAGACTGCTAAAATAAAATAAAATAAAATAAACTTTAAAAAAAGATGACTTAAAAAAAAAAGATGATGACTCATGAACTCATGAAAACTTGAAGGAATTCTAAAGACCTATAATCTATATCAACCCTTTGATTTATAGATGAGCAGACTGAGGAAAAGGGAACTGCCCAAGGCCCAATAGGTAGTTAATAAGAGAATTAGAATTTCAGACCAGGCTTCTCAACCAGTTTTGAAAACATAAATTCAAGCAAACATAGGAGTAGCAGGTCACCTAAGAGAGTAAGAGATCTAAAAGAAAGAAAATTGAGGGCTCTTAGATCCAGCTGTTCCACCCACATGGAGATCCTCCCACTAATACAACCCTGGAAAATAAATGGGTTTGATTTCATTAAAGGTACTTCCAGATTTTGTTACATTCTTCTTTCATCCCCCACCACCAACATAAACAACCATCCATACCTCTAGCTTGGAGGAAAAACAAAACAACAGCATTGGATTGTTTCCTTTGGGAACAAGTCAATTTACTTATACCACAGCATGACATGTAAGGAATGAGAGAGGTCCTGAAGTTAATAGAAGCATCCCTTCCTTTAGGGTATTCCTCCACGACCACAATAGATCACACTAGCCAATGTACACTGATGCACTGAAGTCCTTCTAGAATATAAATGAACAAGTACAACTCCCAGTCTTTCTCACTTCAGAGGGGCTGTGTCACACAGTAGGATGGATTGGGAAATGTCGACTTCCTGGACAGCACTGAGGGAGAAGTAGGAGATGCCCTGTGGGCAACAGACAACGAACAAAGTACAAGGATGAGGCATGGCCTGATTCTCCTCCATAGGCCCTGCCTGCCTTTTGGAGGTTGTCAGAAAATTGAGGGAAAAAACTAGAAGAGAATTTCAGACCTAAAAAATTAAAGCACAGGACCATCACATCTCAGTATTTCTTCCCTCTCCCTTTCCGGTCCCTGAAATAAGAAGTGTCGAGGCCTGGATACCTAAAAATGTTTGAAGACAGAAAGCAATTGCCACATTGAAATGGTGGAGCCCATCAAGAAATTTGAACAGATAGTTGCTGTAAAGCATGGTTTTGAAACCAACAGTCATTACTAATCAAACTCTTAAAAAAAAAAAACCCAAATACAAAAAGCTTCACAAGCATTCCAGTTGAGTATTGCTCTTATCTCAAGACTTGCACATTCAAACAGAAGGCAATTACATGTCTCTTATTGATACCCTTGTCCTACTTCCAAATTCAGCCACTATCAAACAAAGAACAAGATGAGAGAATAGGGAGCAATGAGAGAATAATTTATTTCCACAAAATAAAGGTCTTCTAGGTCCCTCCAAGACCCAATTTACATAGATGCTTTTTTCCTTCAACTCACATTGCACTTGGGATTCTTTTTCACCTCCATGAGAGAAAATGGTTTTGAAAGTGCTGAGCTTAATTGGTTTGCAGCCACACTAACTTAGACCCCAGAGACTCTAATTATATATCCCATCATACCCAGGGCCCATGGGAAGCAGACTATTCCCCCTGAGATTTGTAGATGGGTTTCATAGTCAAGTATTATGATTAACTCAAAGTTCTTCCTTCAAGAGAGATGAAGGAACACCACAGATGGCTCATCCTTTATGCAGACTTAAGAAAGTTGACTCTATTAGAAAGGTGATATAGTAGGCTATGGATAGCCAGAATGAGTGGACTCCTGGAAAAGTCCAATCAGTTGATAAAATGCTTTGTTTTCCTAGTTTATTTATGCCACTACACTAATGAAGCAAAAAACGGGAGGTCACATCTTCTCCTCTACAGTCAAGAAGCTAATAACTCTGAAGCACCGAAAGATAGGCCTCAGATATACCAAGCACTTATACCAGGTTGTGTATAAATTTTTAGAAGCTTGGAAACTTCAAGCACTTTTAAGTGCTTTCAAGCATATTAGACTTGCTTCACACAGGCATAATAAGCCTGGTCGATGGCAGAGAAATAATAATGTTGTTAATCCAAGCAGTTTGGAAGTGAATCATCCACTCCAGCAATCCAGATTGATTTAATGCCCTTTGGACAGTATGACTCAATCCTTTCCTGGAGGGCTAATGGACAATCACTATCTCATTTAGGCCTCATTCACACTCTTCTGTTTCTGCCTGGACAAACAAGCCAATGGCTTCCTGTGATCCAGCCTGAAATACTGGCCTTAAGTGATTGTGTCTCCACGGGAAGAGCTCAGCTGTTACCAAAACTCAGGGAAGCAAACACAATCTTTCTTAAATTCATCAGCCCTCTTTGGTAATTGATATTACCGAGGGAAGATGGTAAAGGATAAGGTCAGTGTGAACCAGGGAAAAATCCAAATCATAGGATAATTCCTAAAAGCACAGTTTTATTACTCTCAAAGAAAAACAACTCAAGAAGGACTCAAAATGCCTTAAGGAAGTGTTGTCTCAGAATGACCTTGAGAGACCTATTTAATGAACAACTAGGAATTACTTGTCATTGACAGATCGATTACTGCTATATAAAGGGAAGCTTCTAAAGTATTTACAATTTCTTAAAACAGTTTAAAGTCTTAAGGGCAGTAAACAGTCCTATAGAAAACCAAGATGAGGGGTGCCCGCTTAGTCAGTGGAGCTTGCAATTCTTGATCCCAGGGTTGTGAATTTGAGCCCCATGTTGGGTGCAGGGATTACTTATAAAAATAAAATTTAAAAAAAAGACAGAAAGAAAACCAAGATGAAATTTTGCATAAGGAAAGTCTTCACTAATATTGGCAAAATGGTAATAAATGTTCAAGTTGGGTGAAGGGTTGGCAGAGTCCATTATACTATTCTTACTATTTTTGTTTATGTTTGACAGTTCCCATAATAAAGTTCTTTCTGAACATATTGCTGAACAAAGGAAACTTTCAAGTCAGCCCTCTAAGTTATTACAAATTTAAAATTACTGGGATTAATATTAGACCTTTAACTCTATTAAAAATTTTTTTCAAAGCTCCGAGACCCTTGAACTTCACTCTCCCAAACTCAGCCTACCTATATTCCGGCTCAAGGCAAGGGTAATTGGGATCCTACAGAGAGAGCCATAACTTGTTCTGCTTCTAGTGAAAATATCAAAGGAAGCTGGAGAGAAGGGAAAGAGAAGATACAGGGCCAGGAGATGAAGGGCTAACTTTGAAAGCCAAAGCCTGTTTTTTGATGGCCTCACCTGCTGTTAGCTGCCCACTTTCAGAGGGATTTGTTATGGAGAGAAATTGTCCTACATTCTCTCTCGTGCTTTGGTTCTATCAACCACCATCATAAGTAGGCCACTTTCTCCTGGCCAGAATAAGCTCAACTAGATGGAGAACCCATGGGGGACTATGGCTTTGGTCCATTGCCTTACTGTAATGAGGGAAAGACTTTTCAGGCTGTGGAGTGTCTTACATACAGTGGCAATTCTTAGTCAAGCACATTTCACATTTGCTTTTGTTCCAGTGAACATCTTAGAGGAGCTTGGAGGAGCTGGGAGGTGAGGCTTGGAAATTCTCCTATATGCTAATGATTCATTTTACCAAGAGAGTATTTCTAGGCAAGAAGCAACAATTCCTATAAACAAACTGTACCCTCCCTAAGGCAAAATAAACTAAATTCAGGAAGGAAGATATTTTACAAAGTGAATTCCATATAAGTCATGCAATACAGTAGGCTTTTTCAAGACTTCTGAACTGCAAAAAAAAAAAAAAAAAAAAAGAAAGAAAGAAAGAAAGAAAGAAAGAAAGAAAGAAAGAAAAAGAAAAGGTTGGATAAACTGCTACAGTTAGTCTCTTGGAATAACTAGCACACTCACAAATCTACCCTTGTCGCCATGGAGACAGCTAGGTCTAACAAGTATCTAAACATTATACTACAAGGTATTATAGATAAGCATCAGAAGCCACAGGGGAGTACTATAGGTAAAAAGAAAAACATGTCCAACCATCTTGCATTATAGTCCTACCATGACACCATGGGATTCTATCATCCTGCCTCGTTGTATTTTTATTCATATTCCCATTGGGCAAATTTCCTTCTCTGTAAGCAAAGAGGAATCTAAAGCTGAAGTATTCAAGGTGATTGAACCGACCTTAATGTTCATGAGTGAAATTGTCTTAAAGGTAGCCTTGGGTGTGCATCAGGTCAAATTACCCTTCATACTATTAGGCAAACATTTTTGAGACTTATTATGTGCTACCAATTCGGAAACTTACCATGTAGCAGGTACTTTCCTAGGCATTGGGAAAATGGCACTTCAAATTTTCCAAAGATGCTTTCACAACTGTAACTACATTTGGCCCTTTAGGTAATATAGGGAAGAGCTTTTCATTGTCCTAAAAGTGTACTTCCTATATAGACTGACCCTCAGGCCTTGTAAGCACCATGCAAGCTAAGTACTCTTTCCTTTTGGCTCAAAGACCTCCTGAAGGTTACTCACTCACTTCCAATAACTTATATGTCCTACTATTGGCATAGGAGCTGTGCTCAGCCACATGTGGCCCTATACCCGTAGTAATTACTCTTTCCAAAGTGATCCCAGGCAACCAGAGATCATATGAATTGAAACCCTCCTACCATCCCTGTTTTAGACTCTTCCTTCCCAAATTCTTTCATCCATATAATCTCTTTCAATATCATAATATCCCCCAGCATAATAATAGACTTGCATCTATCTTTTATCTACAGATAGATAAACCAAGACCCCAAGAATGAAGTATTTTTCTCAAAAACACCTTGGTAATTAAGGATTGGCACTATTTTGTCCTGAATACACAGGAATAAAGTTGTCTAGAACTAGAAAAATGGCATCAAGTCTTTGCTCCAAATAGACAATAGACAGCTCACACTATTTGCTTTATTTACCCTTCTACTGGCTCGAACACTTGATTGGAGGGAACACAAGGATCTAAGCCAATCCACAGGTCTCTTAACAGCCTTCAAGTGTTCAATAGTTAGTCAATACCAAAAAGGCAGCAGGTTGAATCTGAAGATAGAAATTAGGATTAAGAATGGAAAAGCAGGGGATCCCTGGGTGGCGCAGCGGTTTAGCGCCTGCCTTTGGCACAGGGCGCGATCCTGGAGACCCGGGATCGAATCCCACGTCAGGCTCCCGGTGCATGGAGCCTGCTTCTCCCTCTGCCTGTGTCTCTGCCTCTCTCTCTCTCTGTGACTATCATAAATAAATAAAAATTAAAAAAAAAAGATATATTAGTCTCCAAATTAAAAAAAAAAAAAGAATGGAAAAGCAGGAGGGAGCTACTGTATCACAGTAATGGAAGACCTCAAGTCTGAACTACCAACATCCATATTACTGAAAGTTTGGGTCATTTCAGCAAAACAACAGAGCTGTTTTCTTGGATGGTGATTTGCTGGGTGAATATTTGTCTAGCAAGTTATTTGGCATTACACAGACCACAGAATTAATTACAGACACGAAATAAACCAAATATTAAAGCTTGATTATTATACTAGAGATTGGTTAAACAATCTGCCTAACGTCAAACAGCTATGTGGTGAAAGAACTAGGATAAGACTTTATGTCCCCTGACTCCCTTCCAGTCTTCTTTCCACTTCATTGGCTGAATCTATTACTAGATTAATAGATAAATAATCTATTAATTATTTAATTGCATGTTTGGTCATCATGCAGATGTGGCTAAAAAGAAAACACATGAAAAAAACTGCCTTATTCTTGAATGAAAAGAATAACAGGAAAGACCAAATAACATCAGTACTTCCTAATTTACATTTACAAGTTGAGGTTTAGGTCCAAAACCTCAAGAAAAAGATGTTTCCTTCATAACTCTGGAAAACGCAGCTCTTTGAGGAAGAAAGTTTATTAAAGGCCCTAAAACCCTGAGAATTATTAATCCTGACTTGACTTTGACAAATTATGTAATCCTCATGCCTGTTTCTCCATCTGCACATTGATAAGTATTATCATATTAACATAGCTTTCAAGGATCTTCAAAATTAAGGTAACCATAAGGACTTCTTGACTCTTAATTCTCACTTTCCCAACATTTACATATCACTAGTCCCGTTAACTGGATTTCTCAAATATTTCTTAAATTCAAAACTTCCTTTCCTTCTTTTAATATTTCTATTTTAATTTAGACCCTCCTTATCATTTGCTCAGACTACTTCACCAAGCTCCTGACCATTCTCCTTTCTCCCAAGGTATCCCTACTGCTACTAAGGAAATTTCTAAAGACCAACCTAGCTACAGCATGCTTCCATTAACTCTTTATTCCTACATACCTTTTAGTATGACATATAAGATTCTGGCCCTCATCTACTTTTTAGTAGAGATCACATTAGTGATCTCCCATCACTCTTCCTGATAGTCTATCCTATATGTAGACAATGCTCCAGTCACCTTGAATTTCTTAACCATTCCAAAAACACAGCACACTGGTTAATGTCTTTTTACATCCATACATCCTATTCTCTCCACCTCACATATATATCTCCTCCCTTCCTCTTTTAAAAATTCCTACTTATCCTTTAAGATTCAGCTTGAATGTTACCTCTTCTGAGGAATCTTCCCTAAGCTTTCCATGACAAATCCCTTCTTCATGCTCCCATAGCCTTCTGGACATAAAATCATCATATCACTTATGTTCCTTATGGTAACCGTACTATGTCGCCAATTTGCCTCCTGAGTTTCTTGAAGGGAAGGCTATGTTTCTTTCATCTCTGTATCCCAAAATGTAACTCAGTAAATGTTGTTAAGTAGGTGAATGGATGAGCTATGTTAAGAACTCCTATTTATGGTCAATATATAACACATGTAGTCAACAAATAAGGCATAATTGGGTTTCCTTGAAGCTCCATTCCTTATTTGAAGCTTTCATCTAAGGATTTGGGGAATTTCAAATTTCCAGCTAGAAGAAAGAAAAGTTTGTCCTAACTATATCTTTATATACATAATTTAAATTCAATTTGCCAACATATAGTATAACACCCGCTATATCTTTCTTTGAGAACTGTTGTGGATGTGAGAGAAGGAAACTGACCATCAATGTCTATATTTCAATCTTTCAGCAGCAGTGAACCTCTCATTGCACCATTCTACTTCTAATTTTGATTTAAATTCCCTGCCATTGCATAGCACCTCCTAAAAGTTAGAATTTACTTTCTCCTTTCCTCCTCAATGCACCTCAACCATATCCACCCCCTGAGATACACACACCAAGGGCTGGCTGTCATTGCCTGTGTCTGAGTAAACTGCCAACCCATTATGCAATTTACATCAGAAGGCTAGTAATAAAGTAGGACCTTCTCCAAGGTCATTTGTAAACTCTCTGATATCTGGGAAAGTGCTTAGAGAAAAATAGGTAGATAACTCAATCTGTCATGTGGATCTAAGGAGACTGTGCAAATACCTCATTTCCATAACAACATTGTACTCACTGTCCCAACATAATGAATGAATATGCTATGACTGAAGACTAAACAGAGGCTAATGGTAAATGCATTAATTAGCGACCTGTTTACACTTCTCCTGGGAAGGATAGCCATTTGTTACAGCTTCTGTCATACAAGAAAACTGACTGAGTTTGGGTCTCCTCTCTGGGAATGCATATAAATTTGTAAGATTCTCCTACATCATCATTTCCTGACAGGCATTAAAGACACTAATAAAGGCAGGAGACCTTGATTCAAACACACAAATGATTAGAGTTGATAAGAGATATGTGAACAGGGCCCTCATTAATGAATGTATTAATGATGCAGAGATGGAAGTTAAAAAAAGGAGTGTCTAGACATGTATTTATAGCACCTCCACCTCCTTCAATCAAAGATAATTCTTCTATCTCTTTGATTTATCCATTTTTTAGTTATATACCTAAGGAAGCAGAATAATCACATTCTCGTAAAAGAAATCCAGAGAAAAGAGAGAATAGATCCAGCTCTATTCATTTAGTGACAATTATGAATGAGAATATTTCATGAAATCAAAAGATTACCAGCTCTTGTCTTAAGGAATATGCTGTGATGGATGCAAATTAGAGGGTTTATTCAGAGCAGAAGGAGCATTTACTAATCATGCCCAAACCTAGTTGAAGAAAAAGATGAGAGTATTATTACCAATTTGCCTCCCACATCATTGATTTCTTAGGTAACTACACCCTTGATAAATAGTCACATCTCAGTGATGTAACTGGTATGTGTTGACAACATTTCTGTTAACAATTTACACTTCCATTATCTTTTTTATCATGATTGAATGGCAAAGTCCTCTGTTTCTGATCAAGAGAAGACAACAGGATGCTAATGTTCATACAGGTTCATGCTCTGTAGTCATTCAACTGTTTGCACTGGTTTGACCAACCTGTAGACAGGTTTTATTGAAGACATAAATCAATACAGAATGCCAAAACAATTGGTTGGGGCAAACAATAAAAAAAACTGGTTTGTCCAGTGTAGTAAGAAATTAACAAAGCCAGTCACATTATTAAATTAGTCTTTTGCTAATTACTTTTTACTGAAGAGACCTATCACTTCAAGCAAAGTGTTCAAACCAGGGGCTCTGAGTAGGTATAATCATATTTGACAGTGAACAATACATTAGTTCTATCAAGTTGCATTATCAACCTGAGAATTTCAATGATTAAATTGTGGATGTAGCTATGTATTCTGAGGCATAAGACAGACAAAGAGGTCTCTGCCATCTTTTAAGTGAAAATTTATTCTCTTAAAACTTTAAAAATTGCATAATGTCACACAAGGGCCCCAGAGTGAAGGCAGAGAGATTGCATTTTTAGAGAGTGATTACCCACTTAGGCTGTTAGACTTTTTAAGGAGTCTGTTTTAATAGGAATCTGGTTTGAATTAAGAATAAAATGGAGCTGAAACACACAAGAGGCCTAATACTAGCCCTGAGTTTGGTCTCAGAGCTAAGAAACAGATGGCTTCCCATTGCCTCTCAGATGCTTTTATGTTATAAGCATGTTGCTTCTTTCATTCTGCTAGGAATCTGTATGCTTTGTGATCACATGACCAGGCAGTCCCCCAGAGAATATGCAGGATATGGATAGTTTCCAGCTGCCTCTTATTGCTTTTTTGCTACAGACCCATATTTTAAAATCATAATTGGGACTCTCTCCACTCAGGGTCCTGTTTCCTCAGGGCTCAAATAGTCAGGAGTAAGCAGGTGGCAAATAGAGTTCAGCTACAATTCAGAGGTAGGAGTCAGAACCAGGAGATCCACTTTAGCCAGATCATGAAAGCTGCAGGGCAAAGCTAATACTGTGAGCACAGGGTATTCAGTCACAACTCAAATTGCCAAGGTGCTTGGCATTATAAGAAACAAAGTGGTCCTATTTTCAAGAAATTTCACTATTACTAAGGAGCTAGCTGGTAATGGGATGATTCAGTCCATACAGCCACACTGGATATGCATTGCAAGCCATGTTTACTCATTTGTTCATTCCTTTATTAATATAAAGAATATTTATTGAATATCTATTATGTGCCACGCATTGTACTGGCTCCTAGGGATACAGCAGTGAACAAGACAGACGCAGTGCCTGATTTCACAAGATTTACTCTAAGGTAGGGTCAATATAGTGCAGAGGTTAAGGGCTTGCAATCAAACTACCCGAGGTGTAAATCTTGGCTTTTCCACTTACTGGCTTTGTGACCTTAGCATATCACTTATCTTCCTTATGTACCATAATTTCCTCAAAATTTGTGATTTAAAAAATTGTGACTAAAAAATTGTGATAAAACAAGTACCAACATAACTTCATTTTATTGTGCTTCACAAAAATAATGCATGTTTTACAAATTGAAAGTTTGTGGCAACCCTGCATTAAGCAAGTCAATTGGAACAATTTTTTCAACAGCATTTGTTTGCTTTGTGTCACTGTGTCACGTTTTGGTAATTCTCGCAACATTTCAAACTTTTTCTTTACTATCATTATTTTTTACTATCTTTTTTTATGGTGATCTGTGATCAGTGTTCCTTGATGTTAGTATTGGAATTATTATGGAGTACCATGAACCGTACCCATAGAAGATGGTGAACTTAATTGATAAATGTGTGTTCTGACTGCTGTACAGACCTGCCATTCCCCTGTCTCTCTCACTCTTTTCAGGCCTCCCTATTCCCTAAGACACAATAATATTGAAATTAGGGCAGTTGATAACCCTATAATGGCCCCTAAGTGTTCAAGTGAAAGGAAAAGTCACACATCTCTCACATTAAATCAAAAGCTAGAAATGATTAAGCTTAGTGAGGAGGGCAATGTTGAAAGCCAAGATAGGCTGAAAGCTAAACCTCTTACACCAGTTAGCCAAGTTGTGAATTTAAAGGAAAAGTTCTTGAAGGAAACTAAAAGTGCTACTCCAGTGAACACATGAGTGATAAGAAAGTGAAACTGCCTTGCTACTAATATAAAGTTTAGCAGTCTGGAGAGAAGATCAAACCAGTGAGAACATTCCCTTAAACCAAAGCCTAATCCAGGACAACGCCCTAACTCTCTTCAATTCTATAAAGGCTGGGAGAAGTGAGGAAGTTGTAGAAGAAAAATTGGAAGCTAGAAGAGGTTATTTCATGAGGTTTAAGGAAGGAAGCCATCTCCATAGCATAAAACTGCAAGGTGAAGCAGCAAGTACTGATGTAAAGCTGCACTGAGTTATCCAGAAGATTTAGTTAAGATAATTAATGAAAGTGGCTACACTAACAACAGATTTTCAATGTATTTGAAATAGTCTAGGGGCACCTGGGTGGCTCAGTTAAGTGTCCAGCTCTTGGTTTCAGCTCAAGTCATGATCCCAGGTTGGTAAGATTGAGCCCCACATCAGGCTCCATGCTCAGCACAGAGTCTGCTTGAGATTCTCCTTCTTCCTCTGCCCCTCCTGCGGTTCATGTGCTCACTCACTCACTCACTCTCTCTCTCTCAAATAAATAAGTAAATCTTGAAGAAGAAGAAGAAGAAGAAGAAGAAGAAGAAGAAGAAGAAGAAGAAAAAGAAAGAAAGAAAGAAAGAAAGAAAGAAAGAAAGAAAGAAAGAAAGAAAGAAAGAAAGAAAGAAAAGAAAGAAAAAGAATCTATTGGAAGAAGATAAGAGGATGCCACCTAGGACTTTGACGGCCAGAGAGGAGATGTCAATGCCTGGCTTCAAGGGACAAGCTGACTCTCTTGTTAGGGGCTAATGCACCTGGTAACATTATGTTGAAGCCAATGTTCATTGACCATTCTAAATATCCTAGGGCTCTTAAGAATTATGCTATACCTACTCTGCCTGTGCTCTAGAAATGGAACAATAAAGCCTGGGTGACAGCACATCTGCTTATAACACAGTTTACTGAACATTTTAAGCCCATTGTTGAGACCTACTGCTCAGGGGAAAAAAAGATTCCATTCAAAATATTACTGTTCACTGAAAATGCATGATGGAGCTTTGATGGAAATATACAATGAGATTAATGTTGTTTTCATGTCTGCTAACATAACATTCATTCTGCAGCCCACGGACCAAGGAGTAATTTCAACTCTCAAGTCTTATTATTTGAGAAATACATTTTATAAAAAAAAAAAAAGAAAAAGAAATACATTTTATAGGGCTCTAGCTGCTTATACCTCATGGATCTGGGCAAAATAAATTGAAAATCTTCTAGAAAGTTTTTACCATTCTACATGCCATTAAGAGCATTCATGAATCATGGAAAGAAATCAAAGTATCAACATGAATTTGAGTTTGGACAAAGTTGATTCCAACCCTCATGGAATGGATGACTTTGAAGGGTTCAAGACTTCAGGGGAGAAAGTAACTGTAGATGGCATGGAAATAGCAAGTGAGCTAGAATTAGAAGTGGAGCCTGAAGATGGGACTGATCTGCTGCAAGCTCATGATAAAACTTGAATGGATGAGGAATTGCTTCTTATGAATGAACAAAGAAAGTTATTTCTTGAGATGGTAACTACTCTTGGTGAAGACACTGTGGAGATTGTTGAACCAGCAACAAAGGATTTAGAATACTACATTAAATTAATTGATAAAGCAGTTATAGGGTTTGTGAGGACTGACTTGTTTTGAAAGAAGTTCAACTGTGGGTAAAATGCTATTGAACAGCACCATATGCTACAGAGAAATCCTTCATGAAAGTTAGAGTCCTTGGGGAACCTGGGTGACTCAGTGGTTGAGCTACTGCTCAGGTCATGATCCCAGGGTCCTGGGATGGAGCCCCCACATCAGGCTCCTCACAGGGAGCCTGCTTTCCCTCTGCCTATGTCTCTGCCTCTCTCTCTCTCTGTGTGTCTCTCTTGAATAAATAAATAAAATCTTTTTTTAAAAAAAAGAAAGGAAGGAAGAGTCCATCAATGCAGTAAACTTTGTTGTTATTATTTTAGGAAATTGCCACAGTCACCCACCTTCAGCAACCACCACTCTGATCAGTCAACAGCCATTAACATTAAGGCAAGACCCTCTGTCAGCAAAAAGATTATGACGTTCTGAATGCTCAGATGATGGTTAACATTTTTTAGCAATAAAGTATTTTTTTTCCTTTATATATATTTAGAGAAAGTATACATGCACAAATAGGGGAGGAGAAGAGGGAGAGAGAGAATCTTAAGCAGGTTCCCCAATCAGCACAGAGCCTGACAAGGGGCTTAATTCTACGACCCTGAGATCATGACTTGAGCTAAAATCAAGAGTTGGAGGCTTAACTGACTGAGCTACCCAGGGGCCCTGCAATAATTTTAAATTAAAAAATGTACATTGTCTTTTTAGATATAATGCTATTATATACTTAATTGGCTATAATATAATGTAAACATAACTTTTATATGCACTTGGAAATAAAAAATTCATTTGACTCACTTTATTGTGGTATTTGTTTTACTGTGGTGGCTGGGAAAGGAACCCACAATATCTGAAGTATGCATGTACCCAACTCATTAAGTTGGTGTGAGAATTAAATGGATTGACATTAAAAACTTAGAACAAGGGATCCCTGGGTGGCTCAGTGGTTTAGTGCCTGCCTTTGGTCCAGGGCATGATCCTGTAGTCCCGGGATCAAGTCCCACATCAGGCTCCCTGCATGGAGCCTGCTTCTCCCTCTGCCTGTGTCTCTGGGTCTCCCTCTCTCTCTGTGTCCCTCATGAATGAATAAATAAATAAAATCTTTTAAAAAAACTTAGAACAATATCACGTGGTAAGCACATGGTAAGCATAGTAAATGTTGGATGTTCTTTTTTTAAAAAAACTGTTTTTTTTAAAGATTTTATTTATTTATTCATGAGAGACACACAGAGAGGCGGAGACATAGGCAGAGGGAGAAGCAGGCTCCTACTGGGAGCCTGATGCAGAACTCAATCCCAGGACCCCAGGATCATGACCTGAGCCAAAGGCAGATGCTCAACCACTGAGCCATCCAGGTGTCCCAATGTTGGATGTTCTTAACTATGTTCTGTAGTGTCTGCTGATCATCTTGGAAACAGTCCAAAATCCATGACTAATTCCTTCCAAGATATAGCATTGTTCCTATTACCCCTCACAGTGAGGGTTCTCCTACTTCTGAGGTAAAGGGGTCAGTATAACTTCAAGACCTACTACCATGAAACTACTAAAGCAAATCTCAGCCATGTCTTGGTCTCCATTATCTCATCTGTCCACGAAAGCTTGTAACTAGATGATCCAGTACTCATGACTAAAAACACTAAGTTTAAATACTGGTTCCATTACTTACTAGCTCTATGATCATGAGGAATTTAATCTTAAGAACTTTCTCTGTCTTTGCTGTTCAGCAATTTCACCATGGTGTGTCTAGAAAGAAGATTTACTTTTATTCATTTTACTCTGGATTCATACCTCCAGAATCTAAACTTAAGTCATTCATTGATTCTGGAAATTCTCAATCATTATCACTTTAAAAATTGTCTCTTCCTAGTGGCCCCGGTGGTGCAGCGGTTTAGTGCCACCTGCAGCCCAGGGCGTGATCCTGGGGACCCTGATCGAGTCCCACGTCAGGCTCCCTGCATGATGCCTGCTTCTCCCTCTGCCTGTGTCTCTGTCTCTCTCTCTGTGTGTGTGTCTCTATGACTGAATAAATAAAATCTTTTAAAAAAATTTTCTCTTCCTCCATCTTAATTCATCTTTTTAGAGTTCATGTTAGACATGTGTTGGGTCTTTTAAATCTACCCTTTATGTCTCTTAACCTTTTTTATTTCAATGTTTTAATTCTCAACCTTTCTTTAAAGGTCTGAAATAGTTTAAACACAGACACTAAAATATGAAAACATATGCCATCAGTAATTTTGATTTAAAAATTCTATCAATTGGGACACCTGGGTGGCTCAGCGGTTGAGCATCTGCCTTCGGCCCAGGGCGTGATCCTGGAGTCCCAGGATCGAGTCCTACATCGGGCTCCCTGCATGGAGCCTGCTTCTCTCTCTCCCTGTGTCTCTGCCTCTGTATGTGTGTGTGTGTGTGTGTGTGTGTCTCATGAATAAATAAATAAGTAAAATCTTATTAAAAAATAAAAATAAATAAAAAATTAAAACTCTATCAATTAATCTAGTCAAGGAAACAATTCAGTTAAACAAATAGTTTGGCTAATTTTTTTTAATTTGACAAGACATCAGAATAAACTAACTTTTTTAATGCCCTAAAGATGGCCATAAAGAAAATGGACTAGCCAAGGATTTCAGAAGTTATTCTCAAATCAAAAACTAATTCTCATTTTGAAAGAGGACATAGAAATTATAAGTTAAATGGAGGTGCTTTCAACAATAATTATTCATTTCCCATGTTACACATTAGGGGAAAAAAATGCTAAAGCATTAAGAAACAAGCTTGTACTATTGTGACACACTACAAAGGAAGAAGGCCAAGATAGTATTTTCCCAGTTAATTATTTGCTTCTAGAATGGAGAAAAACCTCTTATAATATTTTATAGGCATCAAATTTCAATACAAAAGACTTCCTTTAAAAAAGTATTATTACAAAAAAGTATTAATTATCTTCCTATAATGTGCCTCACACTGTGTATGATTCTGAGGCCATACAAGAAATCAAAGACATGCCTCTGTCCTTAAGGTATTTATAGTCCTATTAGAAAGAAACAGGCTAACTATGTAAGAACAGATAGAGAAAATTTTCATCTAATATTTGCTATGTGTTGGGCATAGTCATAGCTAATCTTCACCACATTCCTCTAAGATGTGTTGTTTATTCATTCACTCATTCATTCATTTATCCATTTAAGTGATGTAGGTATGCCAAGGTCAAACCATTAACAAGAGAACAACTTCAGATGGGGCACCTGGGTGGCTCAGTCAGTTGAGAGTCTGTCTTAGGCTGGGGTTGTGATCTTGGGGTCCTGGGATTGAGCCCAGTGTTGGGCTCCCTGCTCAGCAGGGAGTCTTCTCTCTCTCCCTCTGTCTCTCCCCCCTGCTCATGTACACTCTTTCTCAAATATATAAAATCTTTGAAAAAATTTTTAAAAATTAAAAAAAGAACAAATTCAAACTCCAGTCCGATGCCAGACCCATTATTTCCACTATATAACACTGCCAAATGATTAATTAAATCCTACAGTTTTTAAGTAAGTTGTATTGACAAGAGAGTCAGTATAGGATATGGTCAAATTTATGGAATTTGGAATCAGACTGATCCAAGTTCAAAAACCAGCTATGCAACTTGGACAAGGTATTTAACCTTCCTGAGCATCTTTCCTTATCTGCAGAATAGGTACAGTAATTTTATCTATCCATACTGTTGTGATGAGAAAATAGACTAATGTTCATAAAATGGCTCACATAATGTCTTCCATAATAAACAAGAAATAGCAAGTATTATTAGTGAAACACTGATTAAAACAATGTTTTTTTTAAAGATTTTATTTATTTATTTATTCATGATAGTCACACAGAGACAGAGAGGCAGAGACACAGGCAGAGGGAGAAGCAGGCTCCACACAGCGAGCCCAATGTGGGATTCGATGCCGGGTCTCCAGGATCGCGCCCCGGGCCAAAGGCAGGCGCTAAACCGCTGCACCACCCAGGGATCCCTAAAACAATATTTTTAAACCCCAAACTAATTTTTACACTTCTGCATTCTAAAGGAGGAAGCATATTTCATACTAGAGACTGATGGGAAAAGAGAAGAAAAACACTATTTCATAGCTTTTGCCAGTTCTTTCATGCTGCTAAGGTAAGGGACTCTGGAAAAGATGGACTGCTATACATAAAAGATATCTCAGGGGTGCCTGGGGGGCTCAGTCAGTTAAGTGTCTGTCTTCAGCTCATGTCATGATCCTGGTGTCCTGGGATCAAATCCCATGGTGGGCTCCCTGCTCAACAGGGTGTTTGCTTCTCCCTCGACTCCTCCTCTCTGCTTGTGCTCTCTCTCTCTCTCTCATGATCCCTCTCTCTTAACTAAATAAATAAAATATGTTTTTAAAAAGATATCTTGGATATACAAAGGGAGGCCCTAGGCAATAAGAGATGTAAAGCAAAATTGTTCTTAGTTTAACTTGGCAACGTAAAACTTCACCAACCTAAATCTTGAGGTGACATCTGAATAACATAAATAAGAACTGTGGGAATTCAAAGAGGAGCAAAAAGATGGGAAGCCATCTGTGACATGCATTCCACTGATCACCAGGTTTCATTCAGCTAATCTGGTTACAGAGGAGAGACCCCATTCTTCACTGCTTCATGGGCATTGCTTTCAAACCTTCCTATGTAATGAGGCGTGCCTGGGTGGCTCAGTATGTTAAGCAACCAACTCTTTTTTTTTTCTTTTTTTTTTTTAATAAATTAATTTTTATTGGTGTTCAATTTACCAACATACAGAATAACACCCAGTGCTCATCCCGTCAAGTGTCCCCCTCAGTGCCCATCACCCATTCCCCCCTACCCCCTGCCCTCCTCCCCTTCCACCACCCCTAGTTCATTTCCCAGAGTTAGGAGTCTTTATGTTCTGTCTCCCTTCCTGATATTTCCCACACATTTCTTCTCCCTTCCTTTATATTCCCTTTCACTATTATTTATATTCCCCAAATGAATGAGGACATACACTGTTTGTCCTTCTCCGATTGACTTACTGCACTCAGCATAATACCCTCCAGTTCCATCCACGTTGAAGCAAATGGTGGGTATTTGTCGTTTCTAATTGCTGAGTAATATTCCATTGTATACATAGACCACATCTTCTTTATCCATTCATCTTTCGATGGACACCGAGGCTCCTTCCACAGTTTGGCTATTGTGGACATTGCTGCTAGAAACATCGGGGTGCAGGTGTCCCGGCGTTTCATTGCATCTGAATCTTTGGGGTAAATCCCCAACAGTGCAATTGCTGGGTCGTAGGGCAGGTCTATTTTTAACTCTTTGAGGAACCTCCACACAGTTTTCCAGAGGGGCTGCACCAGTTCACATTCCCACCAACAGTACAAGAGGGTTCCCCTTTCTCCGCATCCTCTCCAACATTTGTGGTTTCTTGCCTTGTTAATTTTCCCCATTCTCACCGGTGTGAGGTGGTATCTCATTGTGGTTTTGATTTGTATTTCCCTGATGGCCAGTGATGCAGAGCATTTTCTCATGTGCATGTTGGCCATGTCTATGTCTTCCTCTGTGAGATTTCTCTTCATGTCTTTTGCCCATTTCATGATTGGATTGTTTGTTTCTTTGGTGTTGAGTTTAATAAGTTCTTTATAGATTTTGGAAACTAGCCCTTTATCTGATAGGTCATTTGCAAATATCTTCTCCCATTCTGTAGGTTGTCTTTTAGTTTTGTTGACTGTATCCTTTGCTGTGCAAAAGCTTCTTATCTTGATGAAGTCCCAATAGTTCATTTTTGCTTTTGTTTCTTTTGCCTTTGTGGATGTATCTTGCAAGAAGTTACTGTGGCCGAGTTCAAAAAGGGTGTAGCCTGTGTTCTCCTCTAGGATTTTGATGGAATCTTGTCTCACATTTAGATCTTTCATCCATTTTGAGTTGATCTTTGTGTATGGTGAAAGAGAGTGGTCCAGTTTCATTCTTCTGCATGTGGATGTCCAATTTTCCCAGCACCATTTATTGAAGAGACTTTCTTCCAATGGATAGTCTTTCCTCCTTTATCGAATATTAGTTGACCATAAAGTTCAGGGTCCACTTCTGGATTCTCTATTCTGTTCCATTGATCTATGTGTCTGTTTTTGTGCCAGTACCACACTGTCTTGATGACCACAGCTTTGTAGTACAACCTGAAATCTGGCATTGTGATGCCCCCAGCTATGGTTTTCTTTTTTAAAATTCCTCTGGGTATTCGGGGTCTTTAAGCAACCAACTCGATCTCAGGTCTTGATCTCTGCATCATGAGTTCAAGCCCATGTTGGCCTCCACCTTAAAAACAAAACAAAACCAAAAAAAACCGGGGATCCTTGGGTGGCTCAGAAGTTTAGCACCTGCCTTCAGCCCAGGGCGTGATCCTGGAGTCCCGGAATTGAGTCCCACGTCGGGCTCCCTGCATGGAGCCTGCTTCTCCCTCTGCCTGTGTCTCTGCCTCTCTTTCTCTCTCTGTGTCTGTCATGAATAAATAAATAAAATCTTAAAAAAAAAAAAAACCTTCCTAGGTAATGGAGGCTTATGTTTCCTTCCATCAGGGAGCAGCAAGTAGCTGGACCTCCCTACTAGAACCACACACAAGCTGTCAAAAAGAAGCTATTATAATCATAGAGGGTTGTCTGATAGAGGTGGGTTTGGGATCAGACCTGATGGAGTCAATCAGATTCAACATGCAGTGGGAAAAGGAAAGAAAGTTTCCAGGAAGAAAGCTGAAAATAGAAATAATACCTCAATGAGTCTAGAAAAGAACTCTGCCTTAAAAAACAAAGGGCCTTAACTTCCTCTTAAATACAATTATTAATGTGGTCCTAGTCTTCTTATGAGTTCTGTAAAGAAGGAAAGGGCAGTTAATGCTCAAGCAGGTGTGCTTAGATGAGGGAAGATGGTGAGGACAGGGCTAGGATACGAAGGGATACGTCTCTCCAAATGTAAACCTGGTAAATTTCCCTCATACCAGGTCAGAAGCTGGGTTATATATATAAGGGCTATTGAACCACTGCTTTCCTCTCAGTCCAGCGTCCTGACTTTTACTGTGTAACCTTATTGGTTTACAGTTGAGAACCTCTTAATTGTAAAAAGAGGGTTTTTACAATTAAAAAAGTAAGTCATACTTACTGAATCCACTAGTATTAAGTTTGGCTGCATGTAACAAGAGTGTCTTAAACAAAATAGAAATTTATTTTTCTCTCATGAAGAGAAGTCTGGAGCTAGGCAGTCCAGGACTGTTGTGGTACCTTCACAGCCATCAGGGGCCTAGGCTCTATCTTGCCATTCCACCCTCATAAGTTTGCAGCTGCCTGTTCCAAGATGGCGGTTCAAACTCCATCCACATGTCAGCTATGAGGAAGTAGGAGCACAAGGGTTTGCCCCTCTGTAACACTTCCTAGATATCTAACATAACCACTTCCACTTATATCTTATTGGCCAAAATAACAATAGAAACAATAGCTAGTAGTTCTAGAATGTCTACTTGTGCTAAGCACTGTTCTGAAGGCTTTACCAATATAAACTCATTTACACATCGTAGAAACTCAATCTAGTAGGTACTATTATCATATCATTTTACAGATGCAGAAACTGAGGCACAGAGAAGCAAATTAGCAATTACCAAGAGATGAAGCAGAGATTTGAACCCTACATAGCCTGATTCCAGAATCTGTGTGCCTAACCACAGTGCTACACTGCCAAAATAAGCTAGGCCTCATCTAACTCCAAAGACTAGTAGTCTTTATGTGTAGCAATTAACTCAGCAAAAGATTGAGGGTTTCTATCTACCAGGCAACAGAGGGGAAACTGGTATTAGAAAGCAAATAGCAGCCTGGCCACACCTATATCAAAAGGTCAAAATAAGTTCTGTGAAAGCACTTTGAAATAGAGTAAGAAGCAGTACATGTACAATGCAGGTAAGCACGCTGCCCTTTCAGTTTCCAGAGAAATAGGATATGACCCTCTGGGAATTCTGGGATATTTCCTCCTAAGTTGGGCAAGGAAAACTCTAACCAACAATATTTTGTCTCTGCAATGTAAGAATGTGAAGGATGTGTTTGGTAGGAATCTCTCAGAAAACCCCCTTTATTTTTATCCTTTATTTTTTTTAAGATTTTATTATTTTTTTCACTACCCCCAATGCGGGGCTTGAACTCATAACTCCGAGATCAAGGATCGCATGTGCTACCAACTGAGCCAGCTGGACACCCAGAAAATGCCCCTTTCAATGAAATGTAGGGGGCACCTGGGTGGCTCAGTGGTTGAGCATTTGCCTTCTGCTCAGGTCATGATCCCAGGATCCTGGGATCAAGTCCCATATCAGGCTCCCCTTGGGAAGCCTGCTTCTCCCTCTGCCTATGTCTCTGTCTCTCTCTCTTATCTCTCATGAATAAATAAATAAAACTTTAAAAAGTTAATAAATAAAAAATAAAGGGAATGTAGGCCTTTCCAAACAAAATTCATGTCATAAGGAAACTTTCTCTCATCACTGGACTGTTCCTTAGAGCAGTTAAAGCCTGCAGGCCTCAGACTTACAGCTGGCTGATAAAAACTGTATAACAGCAGCTTGAATTTAGATACTGTATCAGTAAGGGTTCCTCAGAGAAACAGAACCAACAGGATATATGTATATGTATATTAAGAGATTTATTTTAAGGAATTGGCTCATCTGACTGTGGAGGCTGGCAAGTCCAAAATTTATAGGGTAGGCCAGCAGGCTGGAAACTCAGGCAGAATTTCTATATCACACTCTTGAGGCAGAATTCTTTCCTCCCTGGAAAACCTCAATTTTTGTTCTTAAAGCTTTCAATTGATTGGAGGAGGCCCACCTACACATATTGGAAGGTAATCTGCTTTACTTAAAGTCAAGTGACTATAGCTCTTAATCACATCTTCAAAATACCTCCACAGCAACATGTAGACTGGTGTTTGACCTAACAGCTACACACTGTCACCTAGCCAAATTGACACATAAAATTTACTATCATAGATACCAATGCCATGTATGAAATGCAAGTGTTTAATCGGCTTTTAACTATCTATCTTTTAAAAAGGACTAGTAAGTTAATTTTGCATGGGATTCCTAGCCCATTAATGCTTGGGCAGCCCTACCCCAAAAAAAACATCTGGTCACCCCGTCCATACAATCAGGTCCCTAGGCTGTCTCCGTTGGGCTACTCCCAGGCCATGCCTATCTGGCTCTATAACAGTAGTTATGGGGGATATCAGGCAAGATCTGGTTTCTCGAGGACTACCTAAGGCAATAAGCCATAAACCCAACCAGCACTGTCACTGCTGAACCTGCTAGGACCTACTGATAGGATATGCTGCCCACCTCCAAGAAGAGAAGACAGATCCAGTTCCTTCTGCTCTATCAGAGTGCCCAGACCCTGTTTGGAGTGGTGAGCAACTATAACCCTTACAAGCCTTCTTTGTCTAGGAAGCCCCTCCCAACCTTTCTTCTCCACTAGGTCTTTTGAGGAACCAAAAATGGCCTTAAAAGCCTGCTTAAATTTATATCCATATTCTATGAGGCTGGCCTATGTTAAGGTCCATTCATCTGGAGAAAGTACCTGTTTTATTCTCTCCGGACACTAAAAAATTAATCTTTCAGCTTGTTTGCAAATTTTCTTAGGAGTACTTTTCTCCAAAGAAATCTTATCCCCAAATCTGTTATGTTAAATAGATAAAGGCAAAGTTTCTGTGATTTAAAATAGAGGTCCCTGAAAACAGTGTGGAGGTTCATCAAGAAGTTGAAATTAGAGCTACCCAATGACCCAGCAATTACACTACTGGGCATTTACCTCAAAGATACAGATGTAGTGAAACGACAGGACACCTGCATCCCAATGTTCATAACAGCAATGTCCACAATAGCCAAACTGTGGAAGGAGCCACAATGTCCTCTAACAGATGAATGGATAAAGATGTGGTCTATATACACAATGGACTATTACTCAGCCATCAGAAAGGACAAATACCCACCATTTGCTTCAATGTGGATGAAACTGGATGGTATTATGCTGCGTGAAGTCAATCGGAGAAAGATAATTATCATATGGTTTCACTCATATGTGGAATATAAGAAATAGTGAAAGGGATTATAAGGGAAAGGAGGGAAACTGAGTGGGGAAAAATTAGAGAGAAGACAAACCATGAGAGACTCCTAACTCTGGGAAACAAACAAAGGGTTGCAGAAGGAGAAGAGGGTGGGGGGATGGGGTGACTGGGTGATAGGCACTGAGGAGGACACTTGATGGGATGAGCACTGGGTGTTATACTATATGTTGGCAAATTTAATTTAAATAAAATATTAAAAATAAAAAAAGAGGGTCCTCCCCTCACTTCTCTTGGCTCCCCATTCATCCTGTCTCCTTTAGGGGCCCCTATAGGAGCTTCTCATAACCCCTAGGGCTCTGCCAGGGCACAGTTTATAAAGCACAATGAAGTGGAAAGAATTCTACATATCTAACCAGATAGATGTAGATACACATCAGGGAAGCAATACTGTGTGGAGGTAAAAGTAGAGCTCCAGAAACTTCAACTCCCAAGACCTTATATCTACATCCTTGAGCAGGTTCTCAGCCTCCTCGAGCATCTAAAAATGGAATGACAATATTTTCCTCAAACACTTGTTGATAGGATTATATGTAATAATGAAAGTGTTTTTTTTTTAAGTTCCACAAAAGTTAGGTATTATTTACTGCAAAGATGATTAGAAATCAAGGCCATGTGTAAAGGTAGTGTGATATCCTTCGAGCTGCCCCTAATGGCCAAGGAAGATTCTATAGGAGCATCTAGGCTCATAAACCTTCTAGTGGGGAGCTGCCCACATCAGCCACTACCTACTGATTTGTATGTCTGAAATGAAACAACACTGAGCTCAAGAAACTTGCCTGGGTTAGCTGAGCCTCTGGCACATTTTGTCTCCATTTGAAGAAGCTGATCAACTGAGGGAGGCTACATAAGTTTGCGAAAAAAATAACACAAACTTAAATGACTTTATGATAGGATTTAGCAGAGCCTTAACATGAATAATGAATTCCTAAAAGTTCAAAAAGGGCTTTATAGTACATAGCATCACAAACTTATTTAACAACAGAACACTTATTTATTTATTGAGAGAGAGGGGTAGAGAGAGGGAAGGCCAGAGGAAGAGAGAGAATCCCAAGCAGGCTCCACACCCAGTATGAGCCCAATGTGGGGCTCAATCTCACGACCCTGAGATCATGACCTGAGACAAAATCAAGAGTTGGTCACTTAACAGACTGAGTCACCCAGGTGCCCCAACAACAGGACACTTTTTTGTTAGTGGAACCACATTTCCATTTCATAGAACACCTCACGCAACATAGTTTGTGAATTGGTACATCAGAGAGATGCACAGCACAGGGCTATTTTATTATTACCGTTTATTAGGATGTCCTATTAACCAATAGGACATTTATTTCTACCTACCACTTGTCCTGAATCCTGAAGGATTATAAGAGATCCCCAGAACGTTCACTATATCATTAGCGAGTGTCACAAAGTGTTACATGACCTTTCTCTAACTAAATTTAAAATGCCAGCTATGATTGTACTAGACTTGAAAATGAAGTTGGAATGTTTCAGTTAAAAACTGAACACTCAAATAGAAGTTCAGGAATCAAGAAGGAAATAAGAGGCTTCTTGGCAAAAGGCACCTTCTAAAATAATGACCTTATGCTTCTCTTCAAATAAACATTCCTCAGTTTGGAATGTGTCTAGTCAGAGCTCTTCTAGAAACAATGCCTGGCCTATACATGCCCTATAGCTTTCTAAAGAATGCTTAATATCACCCAAACAATCAGGGGTTCTCCCCTGGCCATTTTAGGGGAGGTGCAGAACTAACCATTTCAAATTCTTTTACACGTTCAGACACAATCCTTGACATAGGTAATGTCATTTCTGCCCAGCACTCCAGTGGCATGCTTTACTTATGTAGAACTAAGCAAACCCCATGAGGTAAGGGGCTGGACCACTGGGAAAGCCAGACATGCAGGTGCACTGGTATTGGTAGCACCCTGTCAGCAAACACCAAACATTTGTCAGCCCACCAAAATTTGTATCGGGCTATTATCATCCCAACAGAATTATGAACATTATAATGAGAGTACTCTTATCTGATCATTCTCTTAATTTGATAAGGGGCATAATGGCTGCCCTGTGGCAACTGCTACACTCCTTCTTGTCCAGTGGTTCTTGAACTTGGGCCTGTATCAGAATCACCTGAAGGACTCACTGCAGACTCACCCAGATTACTGGGTCACATCCCGAGTCTCAGAGCCAGTGTTTGCATGGTATTGGTTATCAGCATGGTAATAAGCTCCTTTCCATCCCTGCTGTAAGTGGTCTGTGCACCATACTTCAATATATTATCATCTTGGACACATCGGTCAACTGTCACCAAGTAAAAACTGGTGTCTAGGCTAACTCAGACCCAAACATAAGCTTTCTTCAGATGTGGAAAACTAAGAGAAGAAGGGTTATAACACAATTCACTCACAGGCTCACTTTCTGCTTGTTTGTAACAAGCTATTATATTGTTTTATCGGGAAAATATAATCGTTTTATTGGGAAAATATATTACAAATTTCTGAATTTACCTAGAAAATAAAAATACTGTTTGACCCTTACTTTTAATTACAAGCAACTCATTACTTAGTGAAACCAAAAACTAAACGAACTAGAAACTCTTAAATACAAACTAGTACCTTGTCTTTACTGAAATGCTATAATAAGCTCCATTTACCTAAACACTTTTTCCCTTCCTTCCTTTTCTTTACTTCAGGAAAAAAAAAAACCCTGAAAGAAGGCCATGCTCTTTCTTAGTTGCTTCTGGACTGTTTTGGGATCCTCTCAGGGCATCAGCTGTGCCCTTCGAGCCTGGAAATTGTCATTCATTCAGCAAATATTTACTGGTCATCAACAACACATCTGACACATCACTAGACATCGAAGAAGAAGAAGAGTGACTGAGAAAGACAGATCCTCACCCGCATGCAGCTTACACTCCAGTGGGAGAGATGTACAAGTAACAAAGCAATGACAAAATATAGAAAGTGGTACAGGGTGCAATGAGATCATGTAAAAGCAGTGCCTAATCCAGGTTTGAAGGTGGGGAGTAGATAGTCAGCTTTTCCCAAAACCAGCGACAGCCAAAATGAATCCTGAAAGATAAAGTAAAGCTGAAGGAACGATGACAGAAAGAGCACAGTGCCTTCAAGGAATTGAAATAATTTTAATGTGACACAGCATGTGGTGTGGGGGGACGGGGCAGACAATGTCGAAGGAAAGGCAAGTGATGAAACAGAAATGAGGAACATGGCTTTTTTATTAAAGATTTTATTTATTTATTCATGAGAGACAGAGAGAGAGAGAGAGAGAGAGAGAGAGGAAGAGACATGGGCAGAGGGAGAAGCAGGCCCCCTACAAGGGAGCCCAATTTGGGACTTGATCCCAGGACCCCAGGATCATGACCTGAGCCAAAGGCAGATGCTCAACCACTGAGCCACCCAAGCACCCCGGAACATGGCTCATTCAACCTTCTGTTTTCTGTGTGAGTCTTCTTACCTTATGGTTTTGTTTCACCATCACTGGGCAATGAACTGCAAAGGAAAAATCCAAACTGGGGGGCTACCTGGTTCACAAAGGTACCGCAGCAGCCCTGTCTGTGCTGCCTGTGCTGCCTCTCCTTTCTCTTCTTTTGAAGAACCACTCGTCCTCCCCTCCAGCCCCAGGCACATGGCCCAATTTGTGGCTGCCATTCTTTTTACATGATTCAATATCCCTGGTCATAGTAATTGGATGAGTAGTGAAAGCTTGCTCCACAACTGGCCATAGACAGGGTCCTGTGCTCTTGGCCACAGTGACTAGTCCGAGGGTAAGCACACAACTCTAGACAACCAATCAGAACCCTTCCCCAGGTTTTCTTAGACCAGAGCTGGCAAGGAAAAGCCCCTTCCTCTCTGGTCAAAGAGCTATGAGGATGTGAGCTCAGAACTAGGGGCAGCCAAATCTACCACTGTGTGGAGAACCCTGTCTTGAGTACAAGAGAATGAAGCCAACACAGAGAGTGGAGCAGAGACAGGAAGCTGAGGGAGAGTCCTGACAGCTTTTCAGCCTCTAGTTTTGGTCCCTGAGCCCAACACCAAGGCTGCCCTAGTTCCTGTCCTTCCCAAGGCCTGGTTGCTCAGCATTTTCTCCAAACCTGTGAACTGCCGGGTACTCTTCCTATAAAGTCTCTTTTAACTTAAGCCAGTTCCACTTGGGTGTCTGTCAAATGCTTGTGTACCCTCTGCTCAGCATGTTCCTTTGAACTGCTTTTCTCAAAATGGGTATGAACAACCAGGAATGTGAAGCTTATTTCTAACTTGTTCAAGGCTCTTTATCCTTTTCTTCACCTCGCTTTCTTACATCTTTACTCACTTTCTCTCATCTGAAGATTTAGAAACCAGCAACCAAAACAGAATCAGGTGTCACACAGGACGGAGGTCTCCTGGAGTCTGCCTTCCTCCCCGCCCTCCCGGCAGAAACCATTGCTCCATGGAGCCAATTAGTTATTTAAGGGTGAAGCAGAAAAGGAACGATGTAGACCTTTTCCGAGAAGCTCTCCACATGCCATCTAGCCTCTGGCTTAAATCACCTGGGCCATTCAGTACTCTACCCTAACTGGCTGCCCAAGTTACAGGAGAAAGGAGGTTAGTGAGCCAAGGACACAACAAAAATGTCCAATAGAGCCCACTTTTTACTTATACTCAACAGAGCAAAAACAGCTCACTGTCTCCCTAAATTAACTCCTTTTGTCCCAGCTCCCTTCTTCCTTACCTTATCATTCTCCTAGTCACCCAAACCTGAAATGTGAGATTACTGTTGTCATCAATTATCATTAATTTCCCCCTCTTTATCAAACCCTGCAGCCAATGAGATACTGGTTCCTACCATTTTTTTTTTTTCTTTGAGGAGTCTTTTATATCCATTCTTTCCTCTCCATTCTCACTGCCAGAACCCATATCCAGGACCCATCACTTCTTTCACGACCAATCTCTTAGATGGTTTCTATGTCACTTCCTCTCCCATCAGTCTTGGCTGAAAGGACCAAGGGTAGGCCCCTGACCCAAGGGCTGCCAATCCACATTCTAGCCGGTGATCTAAGACAGAGCCTGGTACAAAAATATGAACTAGGACAGTCAGAGTCTCTCTGAGGAATTTGGCCTAAAAATACTAGAGGGAGAGAGGGTAGGGGAGAAAGGGGGAAGGAGAAGGGGAAGAGGAGGAAGGAGGGAGGAAGAGAGAGAGGAGCTGAAGCTGAAAGGATGCCTAGAGAGAAGCCATGAGGAAGAGTCAAAACTATAAGGGAAAAAGCAGAAAATTGGAACCTTGATGGGCCATAGGAACCAAAATTATAAGAAAGCAGAAACAATGAGTAAAATAGAAACTGGAAAGTATAGAAAAGATAACATGAGCACAGGGGAACATTACAGCAGTGAGTAGGGAGGGGGAATATAGCTGAGGAGTGAGTATGGTAGGACACCAGAGTGAAAAGCCTCCAAGTCCTGCTGCTGAAGTCCCTTAAGCTGCCATGGGTCCCAGTGCAGTTTGCATGAGGTCCCACCACACTCTGCTTCCTGATCTTCAAGTCCTCCAAATCCTCTTCTTCCTTATAGCTCTTTTACAATCTCCCCACCCCTTTTCTGAATTTGAAAGGGTCTCTATCCCTTGCAAACCAAAGAGCCTAATGAAAACAGTTCAAATCACATCTTGTCTGGCTTCTGGGATGCTCATTATCTGGCCCCACAGGCCTATATCCAGCCCTCCAGTCCCACAACTCCTCAACAAGAACATTCCACTTCAGAAATGTCAACCTTGCTGGCCCATCGCTGACTGCCTCCTATACATACACACATCACAGGCAGTCAGCTCTATCTCCATACCTCCAATGGCCCTTCTGCCTCAAATGCACTCACTTCTCTTTACCCTGCATCCTCCAGGAAGACTTTCCTAGCCTTACCAGCCCACATCAGTTCTCCCTCCTCTTCCCTACTAAGCCCTATAGTCTGAATCACACCGTCTAGCACCCCATTTTATGCTGACCTACATTTTTCTCTATCTAGCCCAGGTTTTTAAAATTTCCCCAGTTGGCTCTTAAACTCACGAGAAACAGGAATATATTTCATATTGTTTTCAAGTAGCTCATGGTAATGAACACAGTAAATATTCATAAGTATTTGTTGTTTGAATGGTATCTACATGAAGCATTTATAGTCCAAGAGGCATATCATAGAACCTCATTACTAGAAAAACAATCACTAATGAAAAGACTGCATTAATGAGACCTATGCTGAGAGTGTGCTGGTTGAGACAATACCCCAAAGAGAAGGGCTCAAGTCAGGCCACCCTCAGGCCCATAGGCCTAGTGACAGAACTACTATACTTACTTCCTCCAGCAGGAGAGAGAGTAGAGCAAAGGCCTGAGCCCTGGAAATGCTGCCTAACTGCTTGATATTCTGAGAGCTCTCTCAGTCTACTCTAGGGGAAAGCATACAACCCTGACCCTATCCTCCCTTGAAAACAAGTACCTCAAGACACAGGCCAGGGAAATGCCAATCTTTCTTCCCATTTCATTCTGGCAGCTTGGGTCCTGAGCTGCCCTACCCTAGAGAAATGCTCTGGTCTCCTCCTCTAAGGACAGCTGCTTTTCCAGGCTAACCTCAAGTCACCTCTGAACAAGGCCACCATTCAATGTGAGACTTTTAAATATCAAGAGATGCCAAACGTCCTTGTTAGAACTTTCCCTCAATCACAGCATTTCAAGACAAGAGAAAGTGTGGCTCTATCCAGTGTCATTTCCAAAATTGATAAGGGACCCATACATCAGCAGTGGCTATTTTGACACTCCATTATGAGTCATAAAATCTCTATTCAACACCCACTTCCGCAGCCCAGGCTATTATTTATTCCATGGGTTCGGCATGAGGTCTCAACTAAGTGCAGGATAATCTGCTTGTGAAAACCATAGTTAAGAAAAGGGCAAGTTTCTTGTCATCCTTAGAAACTGATCTGCAAAAAATAAATCTGACTAAGAACATGTGGGTGGGAAGGTACATGGGAAAAAGGATTTAAGAAAAACTTCTCCCATGTTACCCACTCAGAAGCTATTACTGAGCTGTGCCTTTATTTCTTGGTTTCCTGTTTTTGCTTATAGCAGATAAAAACTTGATGGCAATGATCTTAATCTTCCCTGTCAGCCTTCCAAGCTCATGGTGGTGGCAGGGTGTGGGGTGAGAAGAGAGGGTAGAAATTGTTCCTATCTTCAGGCAGGAAACCAAGGTTCAATAAAATGGGCTCCAACAACAGGCAGAAAATGAGGATGATTCCCAGAGGCTGCTGTGCACACATCTAGAACCGCCTCCAGATCTGGGACAGGGAAGGCATGTTAGTAAGGAGTCTGGATGGAGGTGTGGACATGTGACATCATGAATCTGGATAATGGAGATGAGAAATGTTAATCGACTCAAAGGAGAGATTTTCTTTACCTAATGAGCCCAGGGTTTGAAATTCCAACATTAGAGGCTCAGTCATTTCATTCATTTATTCCTATATTTGCTACTTCCCCCCTATAGTCTTCTTTTATTTTGTTTTTAAAGATTTTATTTATTTGTTTGGGAGAGAGAGAGACCGAGTGAGCAAGAGAGAGAGAGAGAGAGAGAGCACAAGCTGGGGGGAGAGGCAGATGGAGAAGGGGAAGCAGGCTTCCCACTGAGCAGGGAACCCACAACATGGGGCTCGATCTCAGGACCCTGGGGATCATGACCAAAGCTGAATGCAGATGAGCCACTCAAGTGCCCTGTAGTCCTCTTTTGAAAGGTAAACATTCATAGGAGAGATTACATACAACCACTGACATTTCAGTGTCAATTAATCTGTCAAGTTCTTTTACTAAGTATACACAGAGAGAAGAGAGAGAAAGAGAGGAAGGTAGGAAGGAAGGTAGGAAGGCAAGTAAGAAATAAAAAAAAGGAAGGCAAGTAAGAAGGAAGGAGGGGAAGAAAGAAAGGGAAAGAAGGAAAGAAGGAAAGGAAGAAGGGAGGGCAGGAAACCAAAGTCATGTTTTCCAGGCTCCTAAGAATGAATTCACAATCATCTCTGACAACTCCTGAATATCAGAATAGGTGTTAGAGATGTTAAGCTTCACTTTCAGTTTCTTCTGTCTCTGGTCAAGGCACCTACCAGCTATCGGAGTCCTTATATGTTTCAAGAGATGTTGACAAAAGGAAGATCAATAGAGAAGCCCTCATGGTGCCACCTCCTCTCCCTCCAAAACCTGCCACCATAGCCTTTTGTGAAAACTATCTGAGCCACCATGACCTTATTTATAATTCCCTCAGCCTAGAATGTGGAGTCCCAGCTCATTTCCTCAGTACTAGCTGTTCTCTTTGCCAGAATGCTATATTATTCCTTCTGAAATGTAAATAAATTACATATGGCCTCCTCATGTGGGCCTTTCTTATCTAGAGCATGGCTACTCTAGCACATTGCCAATTAATTTTCTTTACAATACTTGTGAGTACCTGATTTCATCTGATTATCTCTATTTGTTTAATGTTTTCTCCCCTCCATACCATCAAGTAGAATTTCATGAAAATTTCAAGAATATTATCTGTTTTGTTCACATATTATCCTATAACAGTGGCTGGTCCATTAAAAAACATTCAGTAAATATTTATTGAATAAAGGAATGAGTGAAGAGATGAACAAATGAGTCTCTGCTCTCAACCCCAACCATACTGGATGCCCCCATGACATTGAAAAGATACTGCTCACGGGGCTCCTGCCTGGCTCAGTTGGAAGACCATGTGACTCTTGATCTTGGGGTTATGGGTTCAAGTCCCACATTGAGTGTAGAGATGACTTAAATAAATAAACTTGTAAATAAATAAACTCTTTCAAAAATATTTTAGCATATGAAAAGATGCCCTACACCATATGCCTTAGGGAAATGCAAATCAAAACAACACTACACACCTATTAAAATGGCCAAAATCTGGAACACTGGTAGCACCAAATGATGGTGAGGCTGTAGAGCAACAAAAACTCTCATTCACTGCTGGTGGGAATCCAAAATAGTACACTTGCTTTGGAAGGCAGTGTAACAGTTTCTTACAAAAAAAAAACACACTCTTGTGACATGCAATCCAGCAATTGTGCTCCTTGGTGCTTGCCCAAAAGAAGTGAAAACTTGTGTCCACACTAACACCTGCACACAGATGTTTATAGGAACTTTATTCTAATCGCCAAAACTTGGAAGCAACCAAGATATCCTTCAGGAGGTGAATGGTTAAATAAACAGCTATAGCCAGATGATGAAATATTATTCAATGCTAAAAAGAAACAAACTATCAGGGAGCCTGGGTGGCTCAGTCAGTAGAGCATGCAACTCTAAGTCTCAGGGTTGTGAGTTCAAGCCTGATGTAGGGTATAGAGATAACTTGAAAAATAATAATAGAAATAAAAATAAAGAAAAAAAGCACATGTGAAGCACAAAAAGAACAACAGAACACAAATAAGGTAGGAGAATGAAAAGCTACAGGCTCTCATGTTTGACAACCAAATCATGCTGGTGCTCCAAGACTAGACAAGGCAGTCAAAACCACAAGGACATGTATGACAAAAAGTAGGTGAAGGCTTCTTAGGAAAAAGCCATGTATGTGTTCAGAATCCTGAAGACCTGCAGTAAACCAAAGGGTTAGGACAAAGAGAGCAAGAGAGCAAACTAGGAGACCCAGATTCAGAGGCCAATGTCTGTTCTGATTAGAAAGTTTCTTAGAAAAAAAAAAAATAGAGAAAAAAAAAAAGAAAGTTTCTTAGATGTTTCTTATGGGAAAAGAACCCAGGATAAGGAAGCAAGGAAGTAAATCAACCTAACGAGTTGGGAGAATAAGGCACTGGGTAAAAATAAAAGTAATAGCAAATTGTGCAAATAGTTTTGTTGGAAATCATCCAGAATGTGAATCTAAAGAAGGAAGGGCTGTATGTATGTGTGTGTGTGTGTGGGGGGGGGTAGCCTTCAGAAGTTTCTTGTATGCATGGGGCACCTGGGTGGCTCAGTGGTTGAGCATCTGCCTCTGGCTCAGGGTGTGAGAAGTTTCTTGTAAAGAAGTTTCTTGTATGCAGAAATCAAAGGTACTAGCAGTTATTATGTGACTGGGCTCCAAAGAAGGAATGACCCGTGTAGGGGAACGGCTCTGCCCTGGCACCCTGGTGGCCTTGCACACATCCACATACATCACACAGGCAAACGGTTGAACTGCAGCCTGAGTCTTGAGGAATGCTTCGTGATCCTCCTGGAGCATGAGACCATGAGAGGCCTCTAAGGAGCTACTACAAGGCCATCTCCCACTCACCTCCTCCACCTCACCTAGGAGGCTGTTATAAGACAGTTTCTCAGGGTACTTGGGTGGTTCAGTCAGTTAAGCAGCTAGCTGCCTTCAGCTCAGGTCATGATCCTGGGGTCCTGGGATGAAGCCCTGCATTGGGCTTCCTGCTCAGCAGGGAGTCTGCTTCTCCCTCTCCCTCTGCCCCTCCCCACTGTATGTGCACACACTCTCTCTCTCAAATAAAATAAAATCTTTTTTTTTTAGATTTTTATTTATTTATTCATGAGAGACACACAGAGAGGGCGAGAGGCAGAGACACAGGCAGAGGGAGAAGCAGGCTCCATGCAGGGAGCCCAATGCAGGACTCGATCCCGGGACTCCAGAATCACATCCTGGGCCGAAGGCAGGTGCTAAACCGCTGAGCCACCCAGGGATCCCCCAAAATAAAATCTTAAAAAGAAAAGACAGTTTCTCATCACCTGCCTGGTTCTGATGAAGTATGGGGTTTTCTGTCCTGCCTCCTCAGAATATAAAACTGCTTTACTATGTAATATATAAACTTATAAAATAAAAATGTTCCATAAATATAAAATATAAATATGCTTTATAAATATAAAGTTATATAGATATACATTCTGCAGAATATACAACTACTTAGTGGCAATCTAGACTGGGCTTCTCAGCAAGTGTCCCAAAACTCACACTGCAGACATCTGGCTCCTTGCGTTCCTATGTCATCCTTTTTTAGTGTGGGGGAATAAGGACCACAGTGAGCTGGCATTTTTTTGGCTTATTCTTCTTTCCACTGTCTTTCTAAGCACTACATAATCTAACTCTAAAAGCAGCTCACTGTATCCTTATCAGTGGAATTAGGCCTTGGCCTTGGCTTCACCTTGTGCTATATGTGAGATTGACAGACCTCAGGCAGAAAGACAAGTAATCTCATTTGTACAACAATGTTCATCGCGAAGGATTTCTTTGCTGGGTAGTTTGGGTTAAAACATTCAGATACGTGTTAATCTCCTCTGAAGAAACCCTGGTATAGTCCAACCCCACTGCTGAGACCCTACTCAGCCAGGTCCCTGCTGACACACATGCACTTTGAAGCTATTGACCATTTGCTATAGGAGGACGGGACATCCCAGGAATGTAGTCTTATGGGACCCACGGCCGTTGTCCTTATAGAATCACAACAGTTCATCATGATTATGCTCTCATTCAAGCAAATCTCCACTTCATTCACTTCAGTGCAATGAAGACACAGCCATTTGTAAAATTTCTAGAAAAGATCTATCACCTCTTCCATCAACTACTGCTATCCTTAACCTACCAGGATATTTTTACTTAAGTCTTATATGATTCTCACACTGAGGTGGTGACCAGCAAAGTCCTTCCCTGTCTCCATCAAGGCAGGGAGCCCAGTACTGAACATGTACAGGGAGGTTAGCTTGTATAGCACAGTCTTTGACTCTCAAGAATTTATACTCCAAGAAGAAATCAGATTGGGCCACAAAAACAAGCATTTAGCTCTACAATATATGGCACTATAATAAAAAAGTACAAACCAAGGGTTACAGAAGTGAAGGAGGGCAAGAAAATTTGATTCTAATGTAAGAGATTAGGAATGACATTATGGAAGCAGCATTGAGCTGAGCCAAGAAAAAATAGATAAAACTCTAATAATCAGACAAAGTAGGATAACTGAGCAAACAGGAATGAACAAACAGGAAAAATACAAAGACACTGGAATATAGAAAACTCTGAGAACAAAAGAGAATTTTAAAGATGCTGTCAACAAGGAAACAATAACTTTAAACACATTAGACCAGATGGATCTAACAGATACATACAGGACGTTCCATCTGAAAACAGCTGAATACACAGTCCTTTCAAGGGCACATGGAACAGTCTCCAGGATAGATCACAGGTTAGGCCACAAAAACAAGTCTCAATAAATTTAAGAAGACTGAAATCATATCAAGCATCTTTTCTGGTCACAATGGTATGAACTAGAGATCAATTACAAGAAAAAAACTGGGTAAAACACAAATATACGGAGGCTAAACAACGTGGTACTAAACAACCATTAAGTCAACAAAGAAATCAAAGAGGAAATTTTAAAAATACAGGAAAACAAATGAAAATGAAAACATAATGGTACAAAGTCTTTGGGATTCAGCAAAAGCTGTTCAAAGAAGGAAGTCCATAGAGATATAGGCCTACCTCAAGAAATAAGAAAAATCTCAAACCAACAACCTAACTTTACACTTAAAGGAACTAGAAAAAGAGCAAAGTGGAAAGTCAGTAGGAGAAGGGACATAATAAAGATTAGAGCAGAAATAAATGAAATTGAGAATAAAAAAAAACAATAAAAAAGATCAATGAAACCAAGGGCTGATTCTTTGTGAAATCTATAAACCTTTAGCCAGATTCATCAAGAAAAAAAAGAGAGTGGACTTAAATTGAATTTAAATCAAAAAAAGAAAGAAATGAAGAAGGAGAAATAACAATCAAAACCACAGAAACACAAATGATTATAAGAGAATATTTTGAAGAATTATATGCCAATAAATTGGACAACCTAGAAGAAATGGATAAATTCCTAGAAACATACAATCTTCCAAAACTGAATCAGGAATAAACAGAAAATTTGAGCAGACCGATTACTAGGAATGAAATTGAATTGTTAATTTAAAAAACTCCCAACAAATAAATGTCCAGGACTAGACAGCTTCACAGGCAAATCCTACCAAACATTTAAGGAAGAGTTAATACCTATATTTCTCAAACTATTCCAAAAAGTTGAAGAGGAATGAATGCTTTCAAATCTATTCTACAAGGTCAGTATCACACTGATACTAAAACCAGAAAAAGAATAGGAAATAAGAAAAATACAGGCCAATATCTCTGATGAACAAAGATACAAAAATCCTCAACAAAATATAAGCAAACCAAGCTCAACAATACAGTAAAAAAAAAAAAAAATCATTCACGACAACAGGGATTTATTTCAGGGATGCAGGAGTGGTTTACTATTTGCAAATCAGTCCATGTGATACATCGCATTAATGAGAGGAAGGATAAAAAAAATGTGATCATCTCAAAAGATGCAGAAAAAGCATTTGACAAAATACAACATCCATTCATGATAAAAACTCTCAACAAAGCAGGTTTACCCAAGAATTCTAATTATTTTCTTCAGAGTGATTTGAGTTGACTTTCGCACTTCTGGAATATGGACAGGATACAAGCAAGAAAGAACAAGGCAAAGCTTTGGAATTTAAAATACAATCGCCAAAACAAAGGGGATGGATAATGAATAAATGTAGAAAAGCAAATGTAAGGATAACCCAGTAGCTAGAAATACCGAACAGCCAAAGGGAGGAGAGAGAAAAGCAGCAGGCAGGCAGTAGGACAGTCATAACAAGAAGACCACCAGCAGCAGCTCCAGAGCGCGAGCTGCTTTACACATACATTTGATCCTCACAAAACACTGCAAGACAGTTACCATTATTAAGAAATCGAGGCTCAGACAAATAATAAAACCTGCCTCATGTCAGACAGGCAGCAAGTGGCTGAGGTATGTCTGCCTCCAAAACTATTCCCCCAACTCCCTCATTTGTAGGAAGGCAGAGGGGAAGTAGTCAGGAGAGGAAGAAGTTGAAGATGGCCAGGTCTAGGCTGATGCTGACGTGTGTGGGAGCAAGGTCCTTGGGGAGTTGGGTAGGAATGCACTCTCGGGAACAAGGTGGGAAGTGGCAAGGGGATGCAAAATTAGCCTGTAAGAGCATGTGCGTGGGGCCTTTCTTCCTCCAAGACTCCGATCACTTGCAGAGAGAACCCAGGGAGGCTGAGCCAAGTGGGAGCAGCCACGTACCAGATCCGAGAGGACCTTGAAACCAATGCCAAGGCTGCCTCGAAGAGCAAGCTTATGTTTAATGACTCATTCGGTAGGAACGAGGTCCTGGCCAGCAGCCCTGGAGGACACTGCCGCAGGACGCTCCTCTGGACTGGCCGGTGCTGTCACATCTGGACCTCCTACGCTGGTCTCCAGGAGGTGTGGCTGGAATCTAAAGCCACCTTGGACTTTGTGTCACTAAACCGTTTTATTCTTTTGGGCCAACTAGAGGGCAAAAAGGGATAAGAGGGGATGTTGCAATGCCAAACTACTTTGCAAAATGCTTTCCACATGCCTCTGAGATGGTTGCTTACAGAGCGCAAGAGGGGCACAGAAAACCTGGTCACCCCACCCTTGAAAATTGTTCAAGAGTAGAAGCCCTGCCAAGTCTGAATTCCAAAACCCCAAGGCAGGTGGCCTTTTCAAAGAGCTAAGTTGATTTTATCACTAGCTTTAGTCTGAATTCACTGCACATTTCCTCTTTAATCCAGAATGTGATAAGGAACCAACATAACAGGAATTCATCTTCCCCCAAGAAAAGGTGAGCATCTATGAGTTCAAAAGAGACAACTGGAACCTAATTACATCACCTCTTTCCAAGCTTTCCCGTAAAAAGGTATGAAACGAAAGAGGGCTCAAAGAGGCTGTACAGCAGAGCTACAATGTGACCACATTTTCTTTTTAAAAATGACACACCAAGTAGCTGCCATTTTTAGAAAACAATCTGAAATCAGAGCAAGTGTCACTCTGTAGCAAAAAATATAAATCAATCAATCAATCAATCAATCACTCGTTTACTAGCGCTTTGGAACCTGGGCCCCCAAGAGCAGTATTTCCTTGTTATAGGTGATGAATATTATACAAAGGGTAGGCAGGGAAGGCTGGTCTGGAAAAAGAAAAGCACCTTTGTGAAGAAAAACAAGTATGTGGCCTTCAGGGAGCCAGGCACATGTTTAATTTTGTGTTTTAAACTTCTCAGCAGACTGCAGATCTATAAAGGGAATCGCTGAAAGTGAAGATCACGGCGACTTACCCAGAGCATCAGGCTGTTTTCCGCAAGACGGGGCGAGAAGTGAGAAAGCAAAATCTTTGCTTCAGTTGCACAAACTCCCTCTCCTTTGCAGAGAAACTTGATGGCTGAAATGGAGCCAGACGCTAATGCGGGACCGGCTGCAAACAGCTCTGCGCTTGTCAAACACTGACATCTACTGGTCAGTTTTGAAACGCACTTTTATCTCTGAAAGCGATCCATTGTACGGCATCAAAGAGATCGATTCCCCTGTGCTTTTTATCGTGGAGAATTTTTCTCCTTTTGCCCTTTGGAAACCATTGAACTGTAATTTAATTGTTTCTGTAAAATACGCAGCGCGATTTATAGTTTGGCTTTTAAAAATTACTAGGATTGTTATTCTCATTAAATAGGGCTTCTTGGCAGGTGTGAGAGGAAAGCACATGATCTCTACTCCGAATTTTTTAGGTATAATAATTATCCTTTATATCCATAAAGCACTAATTGGTTTCCAAAGCATGACCAGTTATATTGTCTCATTAGGTATTAATAACTCTGTGAGATGGGAAGATCGGGACCATCCTATTTTGCAGAAAAGGACACAAAGGCCCAGAAAAATCTAGCTAATATATCCAAGGTCACAAAGCAAGTCGGAGGTGATGCTAGCTCCACAATCAAGGTTTTCCAATTTATAGGCCAGGGCTCTTATCATCGAGGCATATTTCCCTTTGTGGAAAGAAATAAATTACTCTCAGCTGGTGAGGGAAAAGGCAAATGGGGACATGCAAACACACACACCCTTTCTTTTGCTCGCTACGGTTAAAGCCCTGACATTAACTAATGAGCAGAGGGAGAGAGCCGCTGTGATAGCTGCACTCCATTTTAGTACACCAAGAAAGACTGGCTAAAGCTAATGAACCCACTGGGCATTGTTAACCTTCCCCTCCAGCATTTACCAGGATCAACCACCACAATGAAGTGTGGGAGCTGATCTTTAAAAACATACTGGACTGTCATCCAAAGAGATTGAGAATTGGTTACCTTACGTCCAGATTTATTCACCTTCCCCCACCCAGGGCATAGAGCTGCATCCTGATGACGACAACAAGCTTTTCCTAATTACCATCGAAACTAGAGACACATAAAGAATCTCAGGATAAGAGAGGCATGTCTGAGGGCAGGGGGAACGGATTGTAAACATAACTTTTTCTCTTCTGTGGGCAACGTACCAAAGGCATCAGAACTTTATTGGGACTTTTATTTTACAGGAAAATTAGCTGGGACTCTAAACAAAACATCAAACCATGGAGGTTGGAACATAACTGAGCACTTCATAAATGTTCCCTGGAATGAAAATATTGCCAGGAGATTCCCAAAGAGGCATAGAGCATCTGCCTTAGAGGTCTGTGGCCAAACATGCACTGCTACTGTTTTGCTAAGAGAGGAGGAACTGAAGCATGATGTGGGTTGGAGATGTGGGTAGACAATAGAGGAGTTCAACCCACCCTCAGGGGTATAGACGGCTCAGTCGCAAAGCATCTCCATCTGTAGAAAACCAAGGTGTCAATTCTACCGTTAAAAGCAAATTAAAAGGATGTGATAGGGCTGCCATATCAATGCTCTTTCCGCATGCCTGGAAATTCTGTGCCAACTCAGGAGCCTGACCTCTAAATAACAACAATAGTAACAACTACTCTATCCTAAAAGCTTCGTGTATATTAACTCACTAATCCTCACAACAACCCCATGATGTAGGTGCTGCTATTATCCCCACCTTATAGATGTTACCCATCTGCTGAGGCACAGGGGAATGAGTAATTTTACTAAGATTCCATGTCTTTTAGAATTTAAACCCATGTCTGTCCAATTTCAGTGCCCATTCCCTTAACCACTACATCAGTGGTTCTCCAAGTGAGGTCCCCAAATGAGCAGCATGAGCATTACCTGAAAATCAAATTCTCAGCCTTCTCTCTCCATACCTGTCCTCAACGGACCAACTCAAAGACTTGGGGACCCGACCCCTTGAACTTTAACAGGCCACAAAGGTGATCCTGATCCACAAGAAAGTTTGAGAACTGCTCTGTATGATACTGCCTGTCTCTAAAAGGTGCCTGAAGGTACAAAGCATTCAGCTGCTAAAGAACGCTCTGCCCAGGCAGGGTGCAGCTTGATATCTTGCGATTTGCCATTTTCTGATTAAACTGATGAAGCGTAAGCAGGCAATTCGATTTGCTTGTGAACTTGGATTAATCTTGGATGTTTTGGTATCATTACTTCACCTAGAAAAATTCCAAGATGCAATTCAGCAACAGTGGATCCATTTCTCAGATGTAGAAATCAAAGCCATTTAAGTCATTGGATCATTGGCAAAACACTTCAGCCATTAGTCCATTCTTGTTTCTCCAAAAAAAGTACACATAACCAATCTAAGTCCAGCAAGTGAATATCTCCATAAGAAAGGCAAGAAATATCCAGAGATAAGAGTAGGAAACAGTCTTTGAGATTTCAACTCCAGGGTTGTAATCCTTCAGCTCAGGCTTGATTTGACCTCCTCTAACTGCTTTCTTCCCTTAGGCTGTCTCCCCATAGTCTTTATACCAGAAGGATCCAGTTTAGCATTTCCCAATGTGTGTGTGTGTGTGTGTGTGTGTGTGTGTGTGCGCGCGCGCGCACGCACTTTAGGACCCTAATGCTGGGAGATGCTTTGCAGGAAAAGGATTATAGAGTCAGATCATATTAGCTTGTATTTACTGAGCATATCCTAAGAACCAAGAACTTTTTAAAGCACTTTATATATATATTATAACCCTACAAGATCAGTACTATCATTGTCATCTCCATTTGACAGATAAACATAACTGGGGAAATAAACTTTTCCAAGGTTCCACAAGTAGCAAATGACAGATCCTAGCTAGGTTCTAAACCCAGAAAGTCTGCTGGCAGAGGGCCTCACTCACAACACCATGCTTCACTGCCCCTCTGTAGGAAATTCTCCATATTCCATCTATTTTCTCCCTTTCCCAAAGTCTCCATACACATTAGCCCACTGGAAATCCTGCAATAGAGAAATAGGCTTACATGTACAACCCAATGTCTTCCACCCTTACTTGACCAGGGAACCCATTTTGTACACCACCCATTAAACTTCCCTGCAACAACTGGTCTTAGAAACACATTTGGGAGAAAAACCAGTTTGGCCTGACTGACAAAGATAACTCACTCAATCCCTAAACCATTGTAAGAAAGCAGATGGACTAATGGGGGAAAAAAGTGTGTGTGTGTATGTGTCTGTGTATCTTAGAAGAGTACCTGAAACATAATAAACACTACATAAGTGTTTACTATTGTGGTTGTTACTGCTGGTGGTGTCGTTATTGACGTGTACCTAATGTCTTTACCACATTTTTGGCTAAACTTGAAAGACACGAAAGACAATGAGATCATCATGAAGGAAAGAAGCTTCTTTTATTTCTCTTAAAGCAGCCAGACACAATGACCCAAAGGCATTATGCCACCATCTCAGCCCTTGCATGGGCAACACTTTATAAGAGGAAAGCACAGCCATGCCACTCACTACAACCCAAATGATTACCAATCTCTGCAAGTATAGTTAATATTGGCTGGCTTCCTCCATCCTGCACCTGCCTCCCCCATCCCCACACCTCAGAGGCTCCAAAGTGTTTACCATCTTCATCCAGATCATCCTGAAAAGTTCTAGCCTATTGGCTTGAGTTACTCCAAATGGTCAGATGGAGATTTGGAGTCACATTCAGGAACCTCTCAAATTTCTGTGCTTCTAGAAATTCTGCTTGATAGTCTAGAGTGTCCTACTTTGTAGGGTGTTGGAGCAGGAGGAAGGAGGTGGGATGCTATCTTTGACTGCTAGTACTTCTCATACTGGGGAACAGGAGCAGGATGGGCTCCCGACTACTGGGTAAACTGTTAACCAATCTGACCTTAGGAGTCAGGTTACTAACCTGAAATTACCTAAACCATATCAAATTATAGATTTAAAAAAACTATTAATGATCCTAAATAGCATCTCCCTGGCTTTCATCCAACCCTAGGTCCTCTATTTTTCGTACTCTGCAGTGGTTGTCTCAAATCTATTTCTCAGTGTTATAGTCTCCCTAGGCTTCCACTACCTATGAAACCACATCACAGGCGTCATCCTTGCTACCAGTGGATGCTATGCCTTTACCACGAAAGATAAGGGCATTAATGTTTGTACCAAGGATACTGCTCCCTCTGTTCCCAAAGCCTCCAGAGCCATATCAAGCCTGATGATGCTTTGAGCTGCTCTTGAAACAAAATGGCACCAGGTGCTACTGCTGGGTCAATTACTGGAGGCTGGATAGCATCTGCAGTTATATGGTGCCCCTGGCGTCACTGACGTTCTACAGCCCTCCAAGTGCCAAAGCTGAATTCTGTTCCTTGGAAACCCCATGTGCCAACGTTGGCTATGTTTTGAGCTAACTCTCAATGAGGTAGGCATAAAGCTGTGCTGCCTTATCGCCCTTCCAATGTCTCACAGAGATCTTTAGAACAACTGTTCTTCTGGCTCATATTTAGTTTTTACTTTCAGCATTCCTCAACCATTGTGTCTAGACACAAATCTCTGGGGAACTAGGATACACGTGAATGGCAGGCCATAAACTCTCCTCAGATTTGCTCCAACCATCTAACAACTAAGGCTGTATTAGTGGACCACGCCTGTGTATATTGCTCTCTCTCCGAAGTCTCCTTGGTAGCCCATGGGGGAGTTGGGTGGTGAGCCTCTTCACAGCATGCCCAAAGATATCTGTAGCCTAGTGGAAAGCCAAGCCTAGGCTTTTGCTAGAGTCTCTTCTACAAGAGATTTTATTCCCAGCACAGCAATCTTGCAAACCAATCCAAAAGGCCACAGGAAGATGCAGTGGACTAGGCAAAAAATGGCCAGAATTCAAATTCCATTTCTATCATTTATCAGCTATGTGAGCCCTGGGCAGGCCATTTAACCTCCATCTACTAGGATAATAATAACAACTTTAACTTGACTAACTCCAGGCTTATCCATTCAAGAAGTACGCATTGGGCTTCTTTTCTAAAAGGTAGAACAATGGGCAGTCCGGGTGGCTCAGCAGTTTAGCGCCACCTTCGGCCCAGGGCGTGATCTTGGGGTCCTGGGATCGAGTCCCGCATCGGGCTTCCTGCATGGAGCCCGCTTCTCCTTCTGCCTGTGTCTCTGCCTCTCTCTCTCTCTCTGTGTGTCTCTCACGAATAAATAAATAAAATCTTTTTTAAAAAAAGGTAGAACACTAAATGCTGGGCCTGTTGGAAATACAAAGAACAGTCACAGATTTCCCTAGCTAAGAGCATACAAACACTATCTTTGAGAAAATGTTAGTTGAGTTCTTTGTTTTGCACTTTACATGTTCTCCCATTCCTCACAATAACCCTATAAGATGAACATAATTAAGCCCATTTTACAAATGAGGAAAACAAGCTCAGTGAGGATCACAGACTCATTCATAGGTCACACATCTAGTAAGTGGTGGATCTAGGATTCAAATCCAGGTTTGTCTGATGCCAGAATCTGTTTTTTTTTCCCACCAAACCATACTGCCTCATGTATATAAATAGCTATAATACAAGGTAGAAAGTCATTCATCTCATAAGGCATAGATGAAGTGCTATGGAACAAATAAGATACATATGAAAGTGTTTTATAAACAGTCAGGCTGACACAATTGTAAGGTGTTTTTGTTATTATCATTAGGGCAAGTGCTCTAGAAAATATGCTGGCTATAAAGTTCCATCTGTAAATAGGAGTTAACCAAGCCTTGTAGACGTATAAAAGAAAGGAGTATTTAATTTCAGCTGCAACAGATCATTGGAAGGCAACTGGTGCCTCAAATTCAATCACTATTCTAAATAGGCCAGCATCTGTATGTGGGCATGGGGAACCTATGTGAATAGATCGAGAGCCCCCACAGCTCAATGGTAGCACCCAAGCAGAATGAAAACGAGTTTAGCACATTGCAACACACTGGATGGGCCTCCTGAGAAGACATGTTTGGATGGGTTATTAAGATCACTTGGTGAAGTGAAACCTTGTTCAGGATGTGTGGACCATTATTAGTAAGACCCTGTACCCCAGCAGGGTATGAGGGGCCGGTTTTTTAATGTGGACTGATACAGAGACTCTTTGTTGTGAGTTAAAGGTCTAATAATCATAACTTACATATATTAAGCACCTAAAATGTGCCAATCACTGAGCTAAGCATGGTTCTTACCATATTAAGTCATCACATTGTGACCCATAATTCATAAACTTTATTCCCTCCAAAACTGATAGTCGTTGTTGTTTCGAAATTTAATACCAATTCTTTATGACCAATAGCAAAACATCTTTTTTATTCATGAATAGGTGATATTTTGTGTTCCTGTGGTCCTCAGGTGTTAGGTAGTATTCTGTTAATGTTTTCCGGAAAGTAAAAATACTAGTCAGGATTTCATTTTTATACCACACTTGGCCATACCCGCAATCTTTGCCAGTGTTCAGGAAGCTAGATTTTCAGCAGGATTCAAAATATGTACACTAAAGTATTCAGAGTATCTTTCTATTGAAGGCCAAACACAGATAACAAAAGGAATTATCATGCGGGTGGCATGGGAGCAACCCACACACTCTACTGCAAGGATATATTTTTAAAACTAACAAACCGAATTTTACAGGCATACATACAGTCATCATTGACTTAGCACCAAGTGTATACATATGAGGAACTAAGTTCATCAGACATTGAGTGGGATGCAACACCACTCTACAAGACATAGGAGATCCGTGCACTCAGGTTGCAATGCCATCTCGCATATACCCAAGTGAGCAAAAGCCCCTCAAAACAGACATTTCCAGACAGAGCCACTTCCTCTCCAGATTAACTGTTAGACACTACAGAATGAATTGTTTGCTGCACTAGGTTTTTCCTGGGTTTAGAAAACATCATATCCATCCTGCCCTCACCTGTGTTTGGCTAGTAGGCATTTTCAGATCTTGGAGATGGTGTTACTTGCCAAGGCAGGATTTCTGAGTTAGACTGGAAATATCAGTGTGTATGATGTGTTTCCATTTATCTTTGAGGGAGTGTATGTGTGTGTGTAGAGAGAGAGATACTGAATATATACATACATGCATATATTCCATATACATACACATGTACTGAATATATACATACATATTCAGTATATGCTCAGAATATTTCTGGAGGGACATGTAGAAAAATAGTAGCTGCCTCTAGGGAGATGAACTGGAAGTTTGGGAACTGTGGAACTGGAACAGGTGGGAGAGGGAGACTCACTTTCCATTGTACAATCTCTTGTGTGATTTGAACTTGTTACCATGATTTTGCTTTACTTTTTTACTTAAAATGCTTTAAACTTTACTTAAAATAATTTTAAGGAGTCAAGAAATAAATCAAGAGTTCTTATGTAGGTATGCAATCAGAATTTCTCATAGGGCTTTTATCAGAATACATATAAAGACAGTTTAACCTTAATAGCTGGAGCCCTGGAGTCAGACTGTATGGGCTGGAAGATCTCGAGCACCGGGCAAGACATGGGGCAACTTATCTGACCTCTCTGAGCCTCAGTTTCCTCCTCTGTAAATGGTGGCTCTGTTGTAAAGGCTACTTTTCTGGGAACCAGGATGAAAAGAGGACACTCTGGCAAGGGCCCTTTCTAGGACTTGATTCAACCTCATCCACCTGCCTTGCCATGCTAAATGAGCTTCCACTCCCCTCACTCATCTACAGTACATCCAAACACTTTGCTCTAAGTATGGAGAAAAGAGGGACTAGTGAAAAGGAAGCACTGATTAGATATTTCTAGAACAAAATAAATTCTAATCTGCTGTCAACGGGAAATACTCTCATTAAGCGATTTCTCTTCAAATTTGATCCAAGATGGCTATTGTTGGTAGGCAAACAGAAGACATTCTTTCTACTTTAGAATGGCACGAGTTTCTGGAGGTGTGATGAATCCTAAACAGTTTCCAGGACATGGCTGTTACTCCAGTATGCAGTCCTCTGGTATGATATACTCCATTAAGAGTCACTACTGAAGTATTGGGGGTTATGCTGAAGTAGGGAGACTAGTATAATGTGGAATTAGAGGAGACATGATCACTGTCACAGCAGGGACATGTGGCAGTATGCTTCCATTTAAGGCCTAGGAATCAACTAGAGAAGATTTTACAAAAACAAGATTTGTAGGGACCCTTGGGTGGCTCAGTCGGTTAAGTGTCTGCCTTCAGCTCAGGTCATGATCCCAGGTCCTGGGATGGAGCCCTGCATCGGGCTCCCTGTTCAGCTAGGGAGTCTGCTTCTCCCTCTGCCCCTACCCCTATTTGATCTCTCTCTCTCTCTCTCTCTCTCTCTCTCTCAAGTAAATAAATAAAATCTTAAAAAAAAAAAAAAAGATTTGTAGGTCCCTCTTCAAGTCTACCAAATCAGAATCTCCAAGGAGTGGTCACAGAGATTGTATGATACTAGTAAGTCTCATATTTAATATCTATTGAGCATCTGCTATGTGTACCAGGCTTTATGCTAAGCATTTTACATGTATTACCTCATTTAAACCTCACAACACTGAGAAGCTTTAAGTAGTACTATTATCACCGTTTACAGAGGCCCAGAACTGTTTTCACCATGCTCCTTGTTCAGCATCTTTCTTTCTTCAGCATCCTCCCTTCATCCACTTGAAAACAAATGCTCTCGTGTATGACCCAAAGTGGTGGGGTCTTTTACCCCCAAGCTTACCCATTTTATGGTACCATTTCTTTGATGGAAATAAAAGTTGAAACCCAAGGTCCCATCCCATGGCACTGCCTGCCTTACATTGCTTCCCGATCTTGCTCAGTGCCCTATAGAACTCCCAGCGAGACCGCTTGGAAAATTAGTTCTGTAAAGAAATTCTCTCTTTTCAAATGTGAAGTATGCAATAGGGGGATGGCAGAGGACATGAGGCTTTTGAAGGCAATAGGGTCTTCTTGGTCTTTTTTTTTCCCTTGGTCTTAGAATAGCAATACATATCAACTTCTACAACTAGGTTATTTATAACCACAATAACAGCTAATATTTACTGAATACTTTCCTATGCTCCAGGCACTGTGACATATTTATTGTCCCATTTAATATTCAGTTTGACCCTGTAAGGCAAGTAGTGATGATGATGATGATGATGATGATGCCCCATTTTATGGATGAAAAGACAAGGCCAGCAAAGGCAAAATGAGATCACTCAGTTATTAACTGACAGAACAGAAATAAAATCCAGTTTTGTTTGACTCCAAAGTTAATATACTTAACCCCTCCATCCTTAATGTCAAGACCAAAAGAAGAAATAAAATGGGCTTGTCTTTTTTTTTAAGCCTTTATTTTTAAGTAATCTCTATGCCCAACGTGGGGCTCAAACCCACAACCCTGAAATCAGGAGTCCCACACTCCACGGACTGAGCCAGCCAGGCGCCCACCCTGGACTTGCCTTTAATTGTGTGTGTTTGTGTACATGTGGGTTCCAGGGGTTGTGTGTGGGTTTTTTGTTATGTTTGTTTGTTTGTTTGTTTGTTTGTTTGTTTGTTTGTTTGTAAAAGCAGAGGGTTTTACTTTCCGGTCTACTTGGCCACAGGAAGCAAATATTATTAATTAGTGGAATTTTGAAAGAGGACTACTTTCTCAGAGATCTCCGATGGTAGCTTTCTGGCTTGGCTGACTAATATGATGGAGAGTCAAAATCAGCATGTCAGAACTATTATCCTTTTATCAAGCAGTATAAAGAAGCCATTGTTCCCTCGCAAGTTAACATCTAAAGAAATTACTCAGCACCCAATTCACTTCTCAGGGGCGGAATCTCACTCTTTGTATCATCTCCCAAACCCATATTTCGATCTTGATAGCATAAATACCCAGATCTTTTAGCCTAGAAGACTACACAGAGATGAGCAATTCTGAAACTCTGTGCCCTGCTCAGAGATCCTCCAGTTCTCTCCCCTCCTTTTTGGTAGATACCTTGAAAATGCTCCCCAAATATGTTTTAGACACCCAAAATGCAAAGCCTTTTTCTCTACCACTCATGATCAAATTGCTGTTAGTGACAGAAACAAAACAAAACAAAACAAAACAAAAAACCTTGTTAGTACATGTCACTGCTTTTGGAGGGGAATGCAGGAGCCCTTATTACTGGTGACACTGTTCATAGTGGGTAACCACAGATATAGCCTCTCCAAGGGATAGGAAAGAGGCAAAGAGACTTCTCAGCAGTACAGAAACACCTCTCAAGCTGCTACCAAGTATCCTTCAGGTGGCTGAGCTATCAGAGCTGGGAAGGGAAGGGGGCCACGGGGTTAGATGTGAAAGAACTAACTTCCCCGTTAGAGTCAGACAAAGAAGAATTCATACCCACTGTGACCAGATACTGAAGTGCTCTCTCCATTTTGGTCTCTCACTCTGCAACTTTCCTTCTTACTGTTCTTAGTGACTTTCTGTGTGTCCCTACCACACACAAGCATACACACACATTCTGCTCTGCAGCCTTTGCCACTGGTTCCACTCTGTCAGTACGACTTTTAATAAGCCAGTGCAACTACAAAGAAATACCATAGATATGGGTTTATATTTGCATACAGAATCAGGATCAATTGCATTTCTTTGTAACTGCAAACACACATACACAAGCACACACACACACACACACACACACGCCCCTACACCTATACTTCCTACAGGCATACCTCACTTTTCACCAAATGATGCTCCTGAAAATTCAGTAAATATAAAAATTGTATAGATGAAAGCCAATTTAAACTGTAATGACTTTCTTTTTTTTTCAGGATTTTATTTTATTCATAAGAGACACACAGAGAGAGGCAGAGACATCGGCAGAGGAGAAACAGACTCCCTGCGGGGAGCCCAATGTGGGACTCAATCCCAGGACCCCAGGATCATGACCTGAGGTGAAGGCAGATGCTCAACCACAGAGCCGCCCAGGTGCTCAACTCTAATGACTTTCTTAATCATTTTCACATGTGTTTTTTTTTTTTTTTACAATAAATACAGTTTGCATTGGTAGTGGGCACAAAAGCAAAAAAATAAGATGGAAATATTTTGCAAACTGTAATACATCAACAAATGTTAATGATAGTTATTCACCAAGCAGGTAGGGGTGATAATGAATGCAATTTAAAAGGCTCTACTGCAAACCATTTTTATCCTTCCTTAATGTAAACATTTGTACAAGTGGATTAGAATACATTGGATACAATGTAGGTCTTCTTAGATTTAAACAAATCTACATACATTATACTGTGATTGCTCTTCATTTCTATTATATCCAAATTGGATTCTAAAATGTTTTTAAAGCAATAGTGGGTATGACATTAAAAGAGCACTGAATGAGAAAGGTTTTTTTCTTTTTAATTGAAGTATAGCTGACATAAAATATTATATTAATTTCACATATACAACAAAAGATTTGATATTTATATACACTATAAAATGCTCACCATAGTCTAAGTCTAGTTACCATCTGTCACCAAAGTTATTACAATATTATTGACTATATCCCCTATACTGTACTTTACATCCCTGTGACTTATTTATTTTATAAATGGAAGTTTGTAGCTCTTAATCCCCTTCACCTATTTTGCCCATCAGCCAACCCACTTCCCCTTTGGCAACCACCAGCTTGACCTCTATATCTATGGATCAGTTTCTGTTTTATTTGTATGATTGTTTTGTTTTTTAGATTCTACATATAAGTAAAAATCATACAGTATTTGCCTTTCTCTGACTGACATTTCACTCAGCACAATACCCTCTGGGTCCAACCATGTTGTTGCAAATGGCAAGATCTCATTCCTTTTTATGAGAATGAGTAATGTTCCATTGTGTATATATACCATATCTTATTTATTTGTTCATCTATAAATGGACACTTGGGCTGCTTTCATATTTTGACTATTGTAAGTAATGCTGCAATAAATGCAGGGGTGCATATACCTTTTTGAAACTGTGTTTTCATTTTCTTCAGGTAAATACCCAGAAGTGGAATAACTGGATCATGTGGTATTCCTATCTTAAAATTTTTGAGAAGGGATGCCTGGGTGGCTCAGTGGTTGAGCGTCTGCCTTTGGCTCAGGGCATGATTCCAGTCCTGGGATCGAGTCCCACATCAGGCTCCCTGCGAGGAGCCTATTTCTCCTTCTGTCTATGTATCTCCATCTCTCTCTCTGTGTGTGTCTCAAATAAATAAATAAACAAATAAATAAAATCTTTAAAAAATAAATAAAAATTTTGAGAAACCTCCATACTGTTTTCTTTCTTTCTTTCTTTCTTTTTTCTTTCTTTTGAGAGGGGGTAGAGGACGGGGAGAGGGAGAAAGAATCTCAAGTAGGCTCCATGCCCAGCACAGAGCCCAACACAGGGCTCAATCTCATGACCCCGAGACCATGATCAGAGCCAAAATGAAGAGTGGGATGTTCAACTGACAGCCACACAGGCACCCCTCCATAATGATTTCCATTGTAGCTGCACAGTTTACATTCCCACCAACAGTGCATGAGGGTTCCTTTTTCTCTACATCCTTGCCAACATTTGTTATTTCTTCTGCCTTTTGTTTTAGTCATTCTGACAAAAGGCGATATCTCATTGTGCTTTTGATTTGCATCTCCTGCATGATTACTGATGCTGAGCATCGTTTCATGTGTCTCCCATTTTTGAATCAGATTATTTTTCTTTGGTGTTGACTTCTATAAGTTCTTCATATTTTGGATATTAACCCCTTATTGGATATATCATTGCAAATATCTTCTACCATTCACTAGATTGTCTTTTCTTTTTATGGATGAATAGTATTCCATGCCATGGAATACTTACATCTTCTTTATCTACTCTATCAATGGATACTTGGGTTGCTTCCATTTTGTGGCTATAGTAAATATTCCTGCAATAAACATACAGGTGTATGTATCATTTCAAATTAGTGTTTTCATTCTCTTTGGGTAAATACCCAATAGTAGAATTACTGGATCATATGGTATTTGCATTTTTAATTTTTTGAGGAACCTCCATACTGTTTTCTACAGTGGCTACAATTTGCATTCCCACCAACAATATACAAGAGTTCATTTTCTTCACATCCTTGACAACACTTGTTGTTTGTGTTTTTTTTATTTTAGTCATTCTGACAGGTAGAAGATGATATCTCATTGTGGTTTTGATTTGCATCTCCTGGATTATTAGTGATGTTGAACATCTGTTCATATGTCTATTGGCCAACTGTATGTTTTCTTTGGAAAAATGTCTATTCAAGTCCTCTGCCCATTTTAAAATCAGATCGTTTGAGGTTTTTTGGTCTTGAGTTCTTTATGTTTTTTGGATATCAACCTCTTATAGGATATATCATTTGCAAAATCTTGTCCCATTCAGTAGGTTGCCTTTTAATTTTGTTGCTGGTTTCCTTCACTGCGCAAAAGCTTTTTGGTTTTTCTTTTTTAAAGATTTTATTTATTTATTCATGAGAGACACAGAGAGAGGCAAAGACATGGGCAGAGGGAAAAGAAAACTCCCCGCAGAGAGCCTGATTCGAGACTTGATCCCTGGACCTGAGATCATGCCCTGAGCCAAAGGCAGACAGACGCTCAGCCGCTGAGCCACCCAGGCGTCCCAAGCTTTTTGGTCTGATGTGCTCCCAATTGTGTATTTTTGCTTTCGTTGCCCATGCCTAAGAAGACAAATCCAAAAAATATTGCTAAGACCAATGTCCAAGAGTTTATTGTCTATTTCCTTTTAGGAGTTTCATGGTTTCTGGTCTTACATTTTGGTCTTTGATCCATTTTGAACCATCTTAAGCTTTCTTTTTTGCCATTTGCATGGAATATCTTTTTCCATCCCTTCACTTTCAGCCTATCTGTGTCTGTAGGTCTGAAGTGAATCTCTTATAGGTATCATATAGATGGGTCTTGGGGTTTTTTGTGTTTTTTTTAATTTTTAAAGATTTAATTTATTTATCCATGAGAGACACACAGAGAGAGGCTCCCCTGTGGGGAGCCTGATGTGGGACTCGATCCCAGGACCCCAGGATCATGACCTTAGCCAAAGGTAGATGCTCAATCACTGAACCACTCAGGTGCCCCAGGTCTTGTGTCTTGTTGTTTTGTTTAGTTTTGTTTTTTATCCATTCAGTCATCCTATGTCTTTTGACTGGAGCATTTAGGATGGATAGATAGATAGATAGTTGATAGATAGATAGATAGATAGATAGACATGTACTTACTACCATTTTGTTGTTTCCTTGTTTTTGTAGTCCATCTCTGTTCCTTTCCCCTTCTCTTCCTCTCTTCCTTTGTGATTTGATGATTTTATTTAGTGTTTTTTAAATAAATTTATTTTTTATTGGTGTTCAATTTGTCAACATATAGAATAACACCCAGTGCTCATCCCGTCAAGTGCCCACCTCAGTGCCCGTCACCCAGTCACCCCCACCCCCCGTCCACCTCCCCTTCCACCACTCCCAGTTAATTTCCCAGAGTTAGGAGTCTTCCATGTTTATTTAGTGTTCTGTTTGGATTCCTTTCTTTTTATATTCTGTGTATCTACTATAGCTTTTTGGTTTGTGGTTACCATGAGGTTCATATATAACATCCTATGTATATAGCAGTCTATTTTTAAGTTGACGGTCACTTAAGTTTGAACACATTCTGAAAGCATTACATTTTTACTACCACCCCACCATGTTTTATGTATTTGATGCCAGATTTTACATATTTTCACTTTGTGTATCATTTAACTAATTTTTTTTTAATTTTTATTTATCTATGATAGCCACAGAGAGATAGAGAGAGAGGCAGAGACACAGGCAGAGGGAGAAGCAGGCTCCATGCACCGGGAGCCCGACGTGGGATTCGATCCCGGGTCTCCAGGATCGCGCCCTGGGCCAAAGGCAGGCGCCAAACCGCTGCGCCACCCAGGGATCCCTCATTTAACTAATTATTGTATGCATAATTTATTTTACTACTTTTGTTAGACTAAAGTGATTTTAAGTGACTAATATACTACATTTACTATATGTTTGTTTCTACCTGTGAAATTTTTTTCCTTTCATAATTTTCTTTTTTTTAAGAATTTTATTTATTCAGAGAGACAGAGAGAGAGAGAGAGAGGCAGAGACACAGGCAGAGGGAGAAGCAGGCTCCATGCAGGGAGCCCGACGTGGGACTCGATCCCGGGACTCCAGGATTACACCCTGGGCTGAAGGCTGGGACTAAACCGCTGAGCCACCCAGGGATCCCTCCTTTCATAATTTTCTTACTTCTAGATGTGGCCTTTTCTTTTCGGTGTAAAGATGTCCCTTTAACATTTCTTGTAAGGTTTGTTTAGTGGTAATGAATTCTTTTAACTTTTGTCTGGGAAACTATTTCTCCTTCAATTCTGAATAATAACATTGCCAGGTCGAGTGTTCTTGGTTGTAGGATTTTTTTTCCGTTCAGCACTTAGAATATATCATGCCCCTTTCTTCTTGCCTGTAAAGTTTCTGCTGGAAAATCAGCTCATAGTCTCATGGGTGTTCTCTTAGATGTAACTAGTTGTTTTTCTTTTGTTGCTTTTAAGACTCTCTATCTTTAGTTTTTGACATTTTAATTATTATATGTCTTGCTATAGATCTCTTTGGGTTCATTTGTTTTGGGATTTCTGTGTTTTCTGGATTTAGATGTCTACTTCCTTCCCTGAGTTAGGGAAGTTTCCTGCTATTCTTTCTTTCTTTTTTAAATTTTAAGTAATCTCTACACCCAACATGGGTCTCAAACTCACAACCCCGAGGTCAAGTGTTGCATGCTCCACCAACTGAGCCAGCCAGACACTCCTGCTATTATTTCTCTGAATAAATTTTCTGCCCCTTTCTCTCTCTTCTCCTTCTAGGGCCCCTATGTGAATGTTAGTATGCTTGATGTCATAAAGGTACCTTTACCTATCCTCATTTTTTTTAATGTGGGTTTTGTTTTGTTTTGTTTGCTGTTCAGTTTAGATGATTTCCACTTCCAGATCACTGATCCATTCTTCTGCATCCTCTTCTGCATCCTCATCCTCTGTTGATTCCTTCTAGAGTATTTTTCATTTCAGTTATTATATTCTTCAACTCTGATTTTTTTTAAAAAATATTTTCTATCTCTTGGCTGATGTTCTCACTGAGTTCATCTACTCTTCTCCCAAGTCTGGTAGACATCATTTTGACCATGACTTTGAACTCTTTATCAGGTAGATTGCTTATCTCCATCTTGTTTAGTTCTTTTTCTGAGGTTCTGTCTTGTTCTTTCATTTGAAACATATTCCTCTGTTTCCTCATTTTTTCTGACTCTGTTTGTTTCTATGTCTTAGGTAGGTCAGCCATATCTCCTGGTCTTAAAGGTAGTGTCCTGTTGTAGAAGGCATCCTATGGTTACAGTAGTGCATTCCTCCTGGTCACCAGAACAGGTGCTCCAGGGATGTTTCATGTGTGAGCTGAATGCACCTTCCTGTTGTGACTGGGCTGCCTCTGCTGGGGATGCCCTGGTAGGTGGGGGTGGCTGTAATGCCCAGCTGCAGCTACTGTGGGTATACTTATGGATGGGATGATTCCCCTGGCACAGTTGGCTAAGAGTGGGGCAGGTTCCCCAGGTAACAATAGGGCAGGGTGAATGGTGCTAGCAAGATAGATGGATAATGTCAGAACTTAGCTGGCCCTCTAGCATCGGGCCAGCTAAGCTGAAGAAAGGCAGGAAAAATGGCACTAGCCTGTACTTTCATTTCCAAAGAAAGTTCCTATAGATCTCTGCCCCTCTGACACACATCCTAAAATTAGTCAATAAAGCTGCTTCACATATATAGCCTGGGGACTTTTCAAACTGCTGTCGCTGTGCTGAGTCTCTGCATGAGTGATATCATGTGTGGACCCTTTAAGAGTGGACTCTGGGTTTCTTATAGCCCTCTGGCTCTTCTACATTTAAAACCCATTGATTTTCAAAGCCAGACCTTATGGGGGCTTGTCTTCTCAGTGCAGATCCCCAGGGTGGGGGTGGGGGTGCCCAATGTGGGGGCATGAACCCCTCACTCCTCAGCGAGGACCTTTTCACCTGTGGTATCCCTCCCACTTATGAGTTACTTTGCTGGGGCTGTGGTTCCCAACTTTGTCTCTGCCCTTCCTACTCTTCTTAATGTAGCTTTTCCTTTATATACTAAACTGTAGGAGGGTTGTTCTGCTAGTCTTAAGTTGTTCTCAGAGTTAGTTGTACCATATATAGTTTCAGGCTTGGTGTGTCCAGGGGAGAAGAAGAGCTCAGGATCTTCCTACTCTGCCATCTTTCCCTCTCTCTGAGAACAGGTTTTAATTCCTTCTCTGTCATCTGTCAACTGGCTGCTTTTGATTGCTCCAACTTCTTCATATGTATTTTTTAGCATTCCATCTTGCTTATTTAATATGGTTGTTAAGAAAGATGAAATAATATATGTGAAGACAAAACTCCACAGATAAAGCATAAGCAGTGTGGTAGGTATAATTCTGATATGACCCCCAAGATTCAGGCCCCTGGTGTACATACATCTTGTCTCAGTCATTAAGTCAGACACAAACCCAGGTGCCCCTGTACAGAGATTTTGCGAATATAATTAAAGTTCCTGGGGATCCCTGGGTGGCGCAGCGGTTTGGCGCCTGCCTTTGGCCCAGGGCGCGATCCTGGAGACCCGGGATCGAGTCCCACGTCGGGCTCCCGGTGCATGGAGCCTGCTTCTCCCTCTGCCTGTGTCTCTGCCTCTCTCTCTCTCTGTGACTATCATGAATAAATAAAAATTAAAAAAAAAGTTCCAAATCAGTTGACCTTAAGATAGGGAAATGATCTGAATGGGCCTGACCTATCACATGAGCCCTTTAAATCTGAGGTTCAAAATACAAGAAGGGCTTGACATGCTCTTGCTCACTTAAAGATGGTGGGAGCCATATGACAAGGAACATGGGAATCCTCTTTTTGCTAAGAGCAGCCCCCAGCTGGCAACCAGCAAGGAAATAGGTATGTCAGCCCTACAATAGCAAGGAACTAAGGTCTTCCAGCAACACGAATGAGCTGGGAAGCAGATATTTCCCCAGAGCTTCCAGATGAGAACTCAGCCTGGCTGACACCTTGAATTCAGCCTTGTGAGATTCTAAGCAGAGGGACCAGTTGAGTCGCACTGAACCCACACTTCTGACCTAAAGAACTGTGAGCTAATAAATGGCTGTTGTTTTATGCCACTAAATTTGTGGTTATTTCTTATGTAGCAATGGAAAACTAATATCAGTGATATACAACTACCTAGCACTATTTTCTACCAGCCATAGATAGAAACACACCAAACTTGGAGTTAGAAGATCTATAATTAAATCCTACACCTACCATTGACTGTGTAACTGGATATATCACCTGACCTCTCAGATCCTTATTTTCTTCATTTGTAATACAGGGATAATAACCCAGATTTCCCAGAACTGTTGTGTGGATTAAATGAGGTAATATGAAAACCTGCTAGCATCATGCATGGCACAAATAGTAGGTGCTGTATAAATTTCTTCAACAATATTTCATAAACATATATTCATCTATTGTACCTTCCTTGTGCTAAGCATCATGTTATGTACTTGGGATACAGAACCACTTAAGACATGGTCTATGCCCTCAAGGAGTTTAAAGTATAATGACAGAGACAAATGAATAAACCAGCAATTTCTTTTTTCTTTTTTTTTAAAGATTTTATTTATTTATTCATAGAGACATAGAGAGAGAGAGAGGCAGAGGCACAGGCAGAGGGAGAAGCAGGCTCCATGCAGGGAGCCTGATGTGGGACTCGATCCAGGGTCCCCAGGATCAAACCCCCGGCTGCAGGTGGCGCTAAACCGCTGCGCCACCGGGGCTGCCCAAACCAGCAATTTCTATACAGAAAAAATGATGGCCATTGTGATAGAAGGCTACAGATGGTATTATGGAAACAGAAGAAAGAACTTAATCAGGCTGGGACCTCAAGGAACCTTTCTCAAACGAGGCGATGTTTGACTTACAATTTAAAGTGCTGGTTCTTAAACTTGGATGCACAACGTAATCACCTAGGGAGGCTTTTGATGCCTCCTCACACCACCAAGACATTGTGATTTAAAATCTGGAGTATGGCTTGGGCAGGGAGAGCCCTCTGAAGAAACAGCACGTGCAAAAGCCCCTGGCTATGAAACTGCATCAATCAAGAAACTACAAATATTTCCATAGGACAGGCATGAAGCAGACGTGTGTCAGGAAGTAGTGGTAGATGATACTAACAATGAGTTAGGTCATGCAAGACCCTGTACACTAAGCTGAGTGTTTGAAATTTATACAGAGGCCAATAAATAACCATTATCATGATCAGATGTATTTACATTTCTAAAGATCACTCTGGCTACAGTCTGGAGGACAGATGTTTGAAAAGATATCAGACTAGAGGGACGCCTGGGTGGCTCAATGGTTGGGCATCTGCCTTCAGCTCAGGGTGTGATCCTGGGGTCCTAGGATTGAGTCCCGCATAGCTCTCTGCAGGGAGCCTGTTTCTCCCTCTGCCTGTGTCTCTGCCTCTCTCTGTGTGTCTCTCATGAATAAATAAAATCTTAAAGAAAAAAAGATATCAGACTAGAGTGAGGAAAACTAATTGAGAGGTTTTTAGTAAACCAGATGAGAAATGAGGGCCATACCTAAGGCAGTGCCCTAGGGGTGGAGACTGAGTCAAAGGGACAGATTCAAAAGATATTAAAGCAGTAGAACCAAAAGGATTTGGTGACTAACTGAATGTCAAAGAAGGAGGAAAGGAATCATATGTGTATGTTTGGGTAGGGGTGGGAATGCCCAGGCTGAGCTTAGATAAGGACATAGATCTATCTAGGTATATCTAATAAACTAATGCCACCCATCAATTCTTTGGGGTCTTCCGTTAAGAAATGTGAGTTATTGATTAATGTGCCCTCATTTGTATCCCAAGATAGTGATCTGGCAAAACTTGAGGCTATGCCAAGATAACTCCAAGGTTTCCAGGTTAGAGAACCAAGTGGATACATTTTAGTGTAAGCTTCCTTAGAAATTTCTCAAATTAATAATAACAGGAATCCAAGATTCTGAGCATGAAGGTTGGGCCACAGTATGCTTTGGGGCCCTAGATGGCTCTTGACCTACATGCTAGTGTTTCACCATTCACTCAACTCAGTTCTATTCTTCAAGTTTGATTCTTTCTGTCATGCTACCAGATGGCAGATTCTTTCTTTGTGGAAGCCAAATGATGTTAATGTATTAACCATAGTGCTTCCCATCCCATTCTTTCCTGTTATTTTTCTGCTTTTCTCATCCCTCCCACCCATACTAAAGGAGTCTTTGGCCACAGAGGATGATTCAGCTGGAAGTAAATGAATCTTATGCCAATGGAAATCCCTGTGCCCTACCAGCCTGAACCAATTTCTTGGGCACAACTGTAGAACCCAAAAGATAGGTTTGGGGGTTCAAAAATAAACAAGATCTGTGCCTGATTTCCTGGGTGGAGCCCAAAAAGTGGTAAACCCTGCCGAGTTATCCCTGAGTTATACCAACATGTAAAAGGAACAATAGAGATGACTATGTGATGAATCTATGCAAACAAGCCTGGAACAGCCTCATAGAGCTTCCCCACAGTGGTGTGAGGAACCCCCAGATGTTCCCCATAAGTCTAGGGGAACAAGGAAGTAGCTGAGAGAGCTGAACTTGGAGACACTTAGTGATCAGGACAAGAAGAACTCAACAGTGGATGGTTACCATAGTAGAAAGAAGAAATACGTCAAACATAGATGTCATCTGCAGCTGGGGCAGAGGACTTGGTAACTCTGAATTCACTAAGGAAACCCTGAATTGCTTAAAGATTGCTCGGAAAAAAAAGACCACAATTACGTTTCTGCTAACAGGCTGAATGCAAGCTGAAAGCAGATATAGGAAAAATGTTACATTTCTAGCAAATGTAAGTAACATGGACTAAGATTCATATCTATTACATTTGCTTCCAGTTGAGGCCCTTCATGAAGGAAGAAATCTGATTGCCTCAGGCGAGGCCATGGGGGTCATGAGCCAGTGAGGAAATTACTGTCTTTGAGGGATCAGGTGCTCATACGTAGTCCAATAAGGAAAAGCAGGTCTAAAGTTCATTAGTAAAGGTGAGTTGACTTCTTTCAAAGAAATGTCTATGGCTTAACATAAAATGGTTTAATGGTTTATTTCTCACTCATGTCACAGTCTAATATGAATTATGGAGAGGGGTGGGAAGGGAGGGTTTGCTCCAGGCAGTCATTTGGATATCCACAGTTAGCCATCTTTTAAGACCACTGCATCCTCCACTGGGTTCTCTTCATCCAGAGGTAGATGAAAGGAGAGAACACGGAGAGTTAGGAGGGATATTTTAGTTTGCCAGGCCTAGAAGTGGCACTCATGCTGTCAGGTCACATTGGCAAGCACCCAGCCCCACCGAGAGCAAGCAGGCAAGGAAAGGCAGTCTGGTGGTGTGCTCAGACAGAAGAGGAGAACAGATACTAGTGAGCTCTAATCATCTCAACCAGGCAGTGAGGACTAATGAGGGGCCAAGCTCGGTGGTAGTAATTATTGTCCTTTCTCCCTCTCCAAAAGGCTTTGTGCAATGCTTTGCAGTGAGTAGACACTTAATGTCTAATACAAAACCTGTAGTGATAAGAAGTTCCCTAAAGTAATTTACCCCAAAGATACAGATGCATTTACCCCAAAGATACAGATGCGATGAAACGCCAGGACACCTGCACCCCGATGTTTCTAGCAGCAATGTCCACAATAGCCAAACTGTGGAAGGAGCCTCGATGTCCATCGAAAGATGAATGGATAAAGAAGATGTGGTTTATGTATACAATGGGATATTACTCAACCATTAGAAATGACAAATACCCACCATTTGCTTCGACGTGGATGGAACTGGAGGGTATTATGCTGAGTGAAGTAAGTCAATCGGAGAAGGACAAACATTATATGGTCTCATTCATTTGGGGAATATAAAAAATAGTGAAAGGGAATAAAGGGGAAAGGCGAAAAATGAGTGGGAAATATCAGAAAGGGAGACAGAACATGAGAGACTCCTAACTCTGGGAAACGAACTAGGGGTGCTGGAAGGGGAGGTGGGCGGGTGGTGGGGGTGACTGGGTGACAGGCACTGAGGGGGGCACTTGATGGGATAAGCACTGGGTGTTATTCTATATGCTTGGCAAATTGAACACCAATAAAAAATAAATTTATAAAAAAAAGAAGTTCTCTAAAGTAGCATCTGTTTTTAGAGCAAAAGTTGCCAGAATAGATAACTAATGCTATGGAGAAGACAAGAAGAAGTCAAGTCAAGTTCCTCATACTAAAAGCTGCCTAACTGAAGGTTTCAGACAAAAGCAAAAAAGCTTGAACAAATCACTTTGAAAGCTGTAATTATTATGTATGCTGATTATAGCCATAATGAGCCATAAAACTTGGAATTTCACACAGTGTCAAAGCCTCCAGGTATGGAGCGTTCTTGAATCTAATTTTTATTCTAACCAAAAAGTGAGAAGCCAACCACCAATAAACCAACTGAGAAACCCAGAGTCTCTTTGACACATTTTGCTCTTAAGGGAATACACACAGAAACACTGAAAACTACAGAAGTGTAAAACCCCAACCTTCCAAAGTGGAAAATATCTACAAAGCACATCTACAATACAAATTCTGGTGTTTTGGGGCACCTGGGTGGCTCAGCGGTTGAGCGTCTGCCCTTGGCTCAGAGCCTGATCCCCGATTCCCAGGATCGAGTCTCACATTGGGCTCCCTGCATGGAGCCTGCTTCTCCTCCCTCTGCCTGTGTCTCTGCCTCTTTCATGAATAAATAAATAAAATCTTTTTAAAAATTCTGGTGTTTTATCTTGTAAATTAAATACCACTTCAAGAAATAGAAAATACAACATTTCCAGGGGTGCCTGGATGGCTCAGTCAGTTGAGCATCTGACTCTTGATTTCGGCTCAGGTCATGATCTCAGGGTCGTGAGATTGAGCACCATGTGGGATTACGCACACAGCGCGGAGTCTGCTTGTCCCTCTCCCTCTGCTCCTCCCCCTGCACTCTCTTTCTCTCTCTCTCTCAAATAAATAAATAAAATCTTTAAAACATTTCCAGAAAAATATGAAAATATTTAAGACATATGTATTGTATTTACAAGCTGAGAAATTAATGCCATTGTTACTTTTTTCCCATTTGCCCTGGATTTTCAAAAACGTAAGTCTTCTCTGAAAAGGGGGAAGAATATTAGCAATACTATTTTGTAGCTTAAAAAGACATTTTTTTGTACAAACATCATCTTCCTTTGGGCTTTTAAGATTCTAATTTGAAAACCAACTTTAACAGTTGCATCTTTAGTTACAAGTATACATGGTCAGCCTGCAGTTAGCCAGAAAATCTATTCTTTGAGCATTTTGTTTAAAAGAAACTTTGCAGGGCAGCCCAGGTGGCGCAGCAGTTTAGCGCCACCTTCGGCCCAGGGCGTGATCCTGGTATCCTGGGATCGAGTCCTGTGTCAGGCCCCCTGCATGGAGCCTGCTTCTTCCTCTGCCTGTGTCTCTGCCTCTCTGTGTGTGTGTGTGTCTCTCATGAATAAATAAACAAAATCTTTAAAAAAAATAAAAGAAACGTTGCTAAAAATACTTAATAAATGAATAAATAATGAAATTGAGCCAACTTGATTGCACATGCCTCTGATTGATCTATAGGTTTAATGTCTTCTGAAGCACTAATTGCCTGACATGTTATCTTTTGATGAATATTGCTGCCTGTCATGTACTTACTTTCTCAAAAGTTTCATTTATTTCCCACAGGAATCTCTCTGAACCCCAAAATGCTAAAAGAAAACTGGAAGGATTTGTATTTACAGGTTTCTTGGGGCTGTGTGAAGGTTACCATGGAAGTTATCTTCATGTTGAATGACTCTGTTGGTCAAAGCCCACTGGCCACGCAGTCCAAGTCCTTCTAAAGCAAGAGACTGGTCTCTTCTTGATGAGGAAAAGCATCCACTCTCCCATTATTGTGACCTCGTCAAATTTTAAGGTCATAGCATCTATCCTTCCTTCAGAGTATTTGCTTAACAACTGAGATAAGTTATTTTCATTAGCAGAAGAGCAGACCTTCCTTACACCCTACAGAGCAAGGGCCCCCCAATAATGTCCCAACTGGGTATTCTGAAAATTCTCTTCTTCCCTCTACACCCTTTATTTATGGAGAATCTATACTGATTTTTTAAAATTTTTATTTCTTTGGGGGACCTGGGTGGCTCAGTGGTTGAGTGTCTGCCTTTGGCTCAGGTCATAATCCTGGAGTCCTGGGATCGAGTCTTGCATTGGGCTCCCCACAGGAGCTTGCTTCTCTCTCTGGCTTTGTCTCTGCCGCTCTCTCTCTCTGTGCCTCTCATGAATAAATACATAAAATCTTTTTTTAAGGGCAGCCTGGGTGGCTCAGTGGTTTAGCGCCGCTTTCAGCCCAGGATGTGATCCTGGAGACCCAAGATTGAATCCCACGTCAGGCTCCCTGCATGGAGCCTGCTTCTCCCTCTTCCTGTGTCTCTGCCTTTCTCTGTGTGTGTCTTCCATGGATAGATAAAAACAATCTTTTAAAAAAACTTTTTTAAAATTGTATTTATTATTTGAGAGAGAGAGAATGTATGAGAGAGTATGAGCAGAGGAGAGGGGCAGAGAGGGAGAAGCAGACTCCTCATTGAGCAGGGAGTCCAATGTGGGGCTCAATCCCAGGGCCCTGAGATCATGACCTGAACCAGAGGCAGATGTTTAACCGATTGCGCCACCCAGGTACCCCAGGGTAGTTAGGGTAGTTCTATTTTTAATTTTTTAGCAACCTCCATACTGTCTTACACAGCGGCTGCACCAGTTTGCAGTCCCACCAACAATGCATGAAGATTCTGTTTTCTCCACAGCCTCACCAACACTTGTTTCTTATGGGTTTTTTTTAAAGATTTTATTTATTTATTCACGAGAGACAGAGAGAGAGGCAGAGACACAGGCAGAGGGAGAAGCAGGCTCCATGCAGGGAGCCTGATGTGGGCCTCGATCCCAGGACTCCAGGGTCATGTCCTGGGCCGAAAGCAGGCGCTCAACCACTAAGCCACCCAGGCTTCCCTTCTCTTATGGGTTTTAAAAAAAATTTTTTTAGGTAAACTCTACATTCAACATGGGGCTTGAACTCAGAACCCTGAGACCAGGAGTCATATGTTCTGCCAAACGAGGCAGCCAGGCACCTCGCTTGTGTTTTTGATTTTAGCCATTCTGAAAGGTGTGAGGTGATATCTCATTGTGGTATTGATATGCATTTCCCTGATCATGAGTGGTGTTGAGTATCTTTTCATGTGTCTGTTAGCCATCTGTATGTCTTCTTTGGAGAAATGTCTGTTCATGTCTTCTGCCCATTTTTAAATTGTATTATTTGGGGTTTTTTTGGTGCTGAGTTGTGTAAATTCTTCATATATTTTGTATACTAACCCTTCATCAGATATGTCATTTGCAAATATCTTCTCCCATTAAGTAGGTTGTCTTTTAGTTTTATTGGTTGTTTCCTTTGCTATGCAAAAGCTTTTTATTTTGATGTCATCTTAATAGTTTGTTTTTGCTTTTGCTTTCCTTGCCTCAGAAGACATATCCAGAAGACTGTTGCTATGACCAATGTCAGAGAAATTACTGCCTGTGCTCTCTTCTAGGGCTTATTTTTTAAATCAGGACTTAAATCACAACTCTGAGATCAAGACTTGAGCTGAGATCAAGAACCAGATGCCTAACTGACTGAGCCACCCAGGTGCCTCTCTCTTCTAGAATTTTTATGGTTTCAGGTCTCACATTTAGGTTCTTAATCCATTTTGAGTTTATTTTTGTGTACAGTGTAAGAAAGTGATCCAGTTTCATTCTTTTGCATGTAGCTGTCTAGTTTTCCCAGTGCCATTGGTTGAAGAGACTTTTTCCTATTGCATTTTCTTGCCTTCATTGTCAAAGATGAAAACATCTATTCTTGTTATAATTGCTTTTATTTGCTCTTAGTCATATTTAATTCATTTTGAAATTTCAAGCTGCATGGAAAAATGGTGTGAAATTTCATACATATCAAAAGGCAGCAAAAATGTCATTGCTATAGTTGATTCTCCTCTCCAATGCATACACACACACACACACACACACACACACACAGAGTAACCCATAGAAAACGAAGTCCCTATTACATGTCAGCTCATAGAATTAGAACATACTAGAATATTAGAATAATCCTGAAGCAACAATCTGCCTGGAGAAATAAAACTCACACAAGAAGAGCCAAGGGAACAATTAAGGCAACAAGTGCTACCCAATGGTCAAATATTTTGGCCACTCATCAGAATCATCTTGGGAACTTGTTCAAATACTAGTACCCCAGCCGCACCTGCAGAGATTCTGACCCAGGTAGTCTGGCTAAGTACTGTTCAAATTCGCTCTGAGAGAGGCTTATTAATGCTGAGAATAGAACCTAAGAGTATAGTTTCCTAATGTCTTATTTCCAAAGCAGGACTTAAAGGCAAACGTGGCAGGTCATCAGCAAATATAGAGGGCACATTCATCCAACTTACAGAAGAAGCATATCTGGGAGGGACAGTGACAGAAACTAGCCCTGGTAGTCTATCTGCAATCCCACAAACAAATCAACCAACAAGCAGAATTCCTTGAGTGCCACTGCATGCCTCATGAAGGCAGTAGAAGGGAGTATAATCCCCATATCTCACACGCAGGGACACCTGGATAGTTATCCTCACAATGCACATGGGTACCCGCCGCCAAACCTAGTCCCCTAGCCCATTGTCCGGAGAGAGCTGCTTGCCACTCTGCCTGGCCACCCTTACATGACGTGGCAGCAAGCCCTTTCTCCTTGCAAACTTCCAAAACCCTAGCTGAACCTCACATGTAAAATACCTGGGGGTGCCAAACCTCCAAAGGAGTCTATTCTGCACATGGGAAGGGATGGAGGACCAGATGTGATTGTCACTGTCCAGATGGACTGTCCAGATCCCGCTTCCAGGAAGGCCTTAGCACCCAGCTCCCAGGAGTGAGAATCAATAATCAATCTCCAGTTGTCAGCTCCTTTTGGGTGGGCATCAGCTGCAGAGAGTTGCCCCACCTGAGATCATGTCCTTCTGGGTACAACCTGCATCTGATGACTAAGCCACACAGTGGTATAAAAAGGCCAAGCCACGGCAACCTTGCACAGGATAGCTCTGATGAACAGTCCTTGCTCTAGCACTTGGCCAAAGGTGTGCCTGGCTTGTTTCCAAGTTCAACTTCTCTGCCCAATTCCACTTCCTCCCATTTCACTTCACGGGAATTATTAAATCCCTAATAATGGGGGCTCCTGGGTGGCTCAGTTGGTTAAGCGACTCCCTTTGGCTCAGATCATGATCCCGGGGTCCCTGGGATCAGCCCGGCATCGGGCTCCCTGCTTGGCTGGGAATCTGCTTCTCCTTCTCCCTCTGCCCTCCACCTCTCCTCATCCGGCTCATGTGCAGGCATGCTCTCCCATCTGTCTCAAATAAATAAATAAAATCTTAAAAAAAATAAATCCCTAATAAGGGATTTTATCCCTCAAACTCTATTTCAGCATCTGCTTCCAGAGAATCCACCCTGTGACACCAGACCAGACCAGTTCAGTGACAAGGCCAAGTGCCCTTGGAATAGAAAAACACAAGTAGCTTCTAGGGCTGCCACTGCCTTGGTGGTCCCTAAGAGGCAGAAGTTTGATTTGTTGTCGCTTTAAGACTCTGGCACTAAGATCTACTTAGATTTGTCCAGGTCCCTGGTACTAAGGATAAATCTGATGGCAGAAATGCAGGAGGGGGAGGCCTTATCCCCAGGGAGAAATAGTCATCAATATAGAAGACCAGTTAATGCATCGGGATACACTACTATACTAGACTGATCTACAGCCCTTAAAAGTCGTAAAAATATATTTGCCGGCATGAGAGAATGTCCAAAATACATGTTAATCTGAATTTTAAAAAGCAAGTTTTGGAACAGCTTTTTTAATACGACCCCCTTTTAAAAGTAATATAGTGTAGTCACTAATAAATTCAAATCATAAGAATTTTAAATACTTTGACATAAAACATTTTAGTCCCAGTTCATGTACAACATTTGAAATAATTCAAGTCTCCCCAATTTAAAAGGTCACCAAGAATCACATAATCTCAAAGCCAGAAGGCCAGAGGAATCGGAAGCCGTGTTTGCAGTATTGCCACATGGTGGCGCCACTTTAGCTAATAAACAAATTCTGGCCACCTTTTGTTCTGCCTGGCCTGGAATTATGCACATTTCCAATTATATGGGGTCCTCAGGAACACAGTCCTCCCTGAATACTGGTAGAGCAGAACATCTGGAGGAACATCGTCCCAAACTTAACCGGGGTTATCTCTGGAGACTGGAAACGGGGAGGGTGTATGGTACCTGTGCACGCTATACGCTTCTAATTTTATTATTTTTATAATCAGTGAGAAACGATGCAGAAAGGGAAACACTTTCTAATGAAAATAGACATTCCTTGGATTCTTTTTTTTTTTTTAATTTTTTATTTATTTATGATAGTCACACAGAGAGAGAGAGAGAGAAGCAGAGACACAGGCAGAGGGAGAAGCAGGCTCCATGCACCGGGAGCCCGACGTGGGATTCGATCCCGGGTCTCCAGGATCGCGCCCTGGGCCAAAGGCAGGCGCCAAGCCGCTGCGCCACCCAGGGATCCCCATTCCTTGGATTCTTAAGTAAAACCCCCAGTGTATTTCGAATGGCAGGCAGATGGCAGATGGCACACGTGAGGCAGAGCAGGAGACGCGTCATTCCCTGGCCAGGCATCTGGAGCTCCGTCTGAAAGGGCCAGAGCCGGGGGAATACGAACGCCTCAGCCTCTCTGGCCTAGCAGTGCCTCGCCACGCCCAAGGTTTCCTCCCAGGCTCCTTCGGCACAGTAGCCCCTAGCCCAGAGGGCGCACACAACCACCGGACAGCACGCCGCATGCCGGCCCGATTCGGAGCCTGCAGCTTCATCAGACTCAGAAAGATGCTGCCAGAATTGGCGAGAAGGGCCACAAGGGTCCTGTGACACCATGGTCTGGTCATCAGCGGAGGGCTCACCGGTCAGGCTGATCCAAATACTAATAGCACCAGCTATCATTTGAGTGCTTACCCTGTACCAGGTACGTTCCAAGCGCTTTATACACCCGATCTCGTTTTATCCTCACCATCCTAAGGATCTTACAAATGTGGAAACTGAGACAGACCAGAGGAGACACCTGCCCAAGGTCACACAATAATTGACAGATTTGAACCTGGATCTAGCCGACTGAAGTGCCAATGCTCACGATTTGCAGCTTAGGCTTCATTCTTCACATGTGAGCCCTGAAGCAAAGCAGAGCTGAATCCTCAATAGTTTGACTAAATTTCAATGGATGGATATTATTATATGGCTTGAAGCCTTTAGACCCAAATCATAATCATAAATAATAAATCGCTGAGCTGGAGATGGACTCACTACCTAGAAATGCTGCCTGTCCCTTCATTCATTTATTCACGCGTTCATTCCAGTCGCTATACAGATTACAGTCTGCTTTGATTTCTGGTCACATATGAGATCCAGGATGTGGAGGTGAGTCTAAGGCCAGAACTCCAAGCCCTCCTTTTTTTTTCTTAATATTTATTTATTTATTCTTGAGAGAGAGACAGAGAGAGAGAGAGAGAGAGAGAGAGAGAGAGAGGCAGAGCCATAGGCAGAGGGAGAAAGAGGCCCCTCACAGGAAGCCCGATGTGGGACTTGATCCCAGATACCAGGATCACGCCCTGAGCCGAAGGCAGACGCTCAACTACCGAGCCACTCAGGCATCCCCCAAGCCCTCCTTAATTAGGAGATCCTTGACAATATTTACACCTTAGAGAGTGAACAACATATTATGAGAGATTATCTGGAGTCGGGAGGAAGAACCAGAAGACCAGAAATGGGAGTCAAAGAAGGAACTCTGAAACTGGGAGCACTAGGAAACTAGAATCCATAGTTAGCCTCAGACCCTGAACCAAAGGTCTGCTATCGTATAAAGCACAAGGCATAACAGAACCTAGTGCTGTGGAGATTTCCAGTACATATATGTATATATATCAACACCACAGACAGCAAGGGAGCAGGGATTTCCATTACTCTCCTTGGATTATCTCATTTGCTAGACCAAGAGCTCTCTAAGGATAGACACAAGTAGCACACCCCTAGTCTCTAGGGCAGGGCCCAGCCCAGAACTAGGACTCAAGGACTGTTGGTTAAGTCGACCTCTACCCACTCTGTCACAGTGAGACACTTGATTTTGTTTTCTGCTTAGGATTATCGTTGTCCATTCAGAAAAAAATTTCTGATATACTTGCTACATGCTAGAGACAGAGGAAAATTCACAAGAAATTGACACTGCTGTCCATGCTTTCTAGGGCCTTACATCCATATTGGGAGATAATATGAACCACAGGTACAAAACACAGTCACATAAAAATATTGAAAAGTACCAGCAGTCCACAGCTCCCAAATGCAAGTCTTAGGAAAAACTCATTCATTTGATAGCCACTGCTGTGCCACCCCACCACCCTGAAGAGTCTATCCATCCATCTCCATCATCGGAAATACCCAGCTCATGAGGACTCTAAGTAATTCAGGATTGTTCAGACATCATAACATAGGAAGTAGAGACTGGTGAAATCTGAGTTAAACCCCCTGCATGTCATTTACTAACTTTGTTTGTTGTTGTTGTTGTTTGTTTGTTTTTTAAGGATTTTTTAAAAGATTTATTTATTTCAAAGAGGTGGGGGAAGGGGCAGAGGGAGAGAATATTTAAAGCAGACACCCCACTGAGTGTGGAGCCCACAGGGCTCCATCCCACAACCCATGAGAGCCTGACCTGAGCCGAAACCAAGAGACAGACAGTCAACCAACTGAGCCACCCAGGCACCCCTAAAGATTTTATGTAATTTCTATACCCAACATGGGGCTTGAACTTACAACCCCGAGATCAAGAGTTACATGCTTCACTGACTTGAGTCAGTCAGGCATCCCTGCCATTCTCTAACTTCGAAACCAGATTGTTCTCCTGCTTTACTTTCAATATACCAAGAAAAATAGTCATAACTACTACCACCTGGATCCAATGGACTTTTTTCTAGTTTTATATTTTAAGTAATTTTACAAATGATTAACAGAACTAAGAATAAAGGGATAATGAAAAACAATTTGATTAGGAACTTTAATTAGAATTTAGGCATAGTATATCTATTTTTTGTTCTATATTTTCCCAGTTTTGAAGGTTTTCCTGGATTATAACTACCCCTTTGAATGTAACTGCCCATCAACTGTCATGCACAAACTTGGAACATATCCATCTTGTAAATACTGATTTCAGATTTCAAATACATCTCTAACAGGTTCCAGTTTATCATTGCCTTTGGTTCTCCTTCATATACTTAAAATGTCAAAATGCAATACTTTTGAAAACTTTCATGGCTCATAATTTTGCTGAAGAGAGGACAGCCATCTTCTTCACTCCATAAGTGCAAGCCATTTTCATTTTTAGAATTTTTAAAAAGATTTTATTTATTTATTTATGAGAGACACACACAGAGAGAGAGGCAGAGACACAGAGGGAGAAGTAGACCCGTCACAGGGAGCCTGATGCGGGACTCTCAATCCCTGGACCAGGATCAGGGGGCATGATTCTGGTTCCCTAGAATTCTAAATATCAATTAGAATGATCAATTCAATGATGTGGTTCTTTTTCAGAGAGGGAGAGAATCTCAAGCAGACTCCCTGCTGAGTGCAGAGACCAACCCAGGGCTTGATCGCACAACCCTGAGATCATGACCTGAGCCAAAACCAAGAGTCAAATGCCCAACCAACTGAGCCACCCAGGTGCCCCTCAATGATGTTTTCTTTTTCATTTCTACATCATCTTTTTCCATCCATTCACCTTTGAAAGTACAACTGTTTTCAGCATGTATCCACTTATGAACTATTTCAAGTAAATTTTTGTGCATTATGAAAGAGGAAAGAATAATGTTACATAATCTTTTAGCAACACAGGATAGTCCAGGTTCCTGTCACAAAATATGGCCTGATAAAGTCCTGCCTACTGAATGACTAGCTGGATAAGAATACTGTATTTCCTTTTCGTCCTTGGAAATATGCTGTTCCCTCATAGATTCTTGACTGAAAATTGTATATAGAATATCAACATCTCTAGACCCACAGCCTGAGATTTCATTTACATGATCAATTTCACCATTCCCCATTAGTCTAGAGTGCTGCTGTCTCTTTGGATTCATTTTCTGATTTATCTAATAATTGGGAAACACCATCCTTTCAATTTTCTTTTCTTAGTATAAAATTAAAATTTCTGAATTTTTCAACTGTGTATAATAAAAGCCTTAAAAAACCCTAAAAAGATGTGTTTTCAAACTTTTTAATATATTTTTAAAGGGCAATGAATGACTTTGGACAACAATTTAGAAAAGCTAGAAGGTGGTGTAATAGTTGTGGTTTATTCCAGAATTGCATTATCCTCCCAGACTATTCCACAATTCTTATTTTCTTATCATTTTAGTCTTTTTCCACAGTTGAGAATAATTAATGAGTAATGATGAAATAATTCCCAAGATGTTGAAATAGCAAAGTGTTTCAAGATATAAATAAAATAAGATCAGTAAGATACCATAATTTATCTTAACTTTATAAAATGGTTCAATGAGCTCACATAGTATTTTAAAGAACAGAACGTAACTTATTCTGTCTTGCAATTACTAAGTTTCTGTTTGTCGTTTTGGAGACCTCTAAGGGAAAAAAAAGGTCATGAAATACCAATCCTCTCCATTAGTTAGAACTGTTGAAAATAGACACTTAAAAAAATAAAATTGGGTCCAATAGGCCCTGATAGTATCCTGAGGGTTAAACCTTACAAAGGTTCCCAATCACCTTCATGGTAAACTCCTTGACAGGAAGGACTTTCCCAATCTGATCCTTGCTTACTTACTCTTCTAGTTACATCACTGGACATCCACTCCAACTCCCAAGCACTCCATGCTCCAGTTCTGCCAAACCACCTGTAGTTTCCCTGAATATATCAAGTTGTTTCACACTTCTGGGCCTCTGCTCATACTGTTTCCTCTGCTTATCATGCCTTCTCTCCCCAGTCTGCTTGGTGAACTCCTAATTTTATTTCATTCTTAGCTCACCTAGCACCTCCACCAAGTAGCCTTCCTAGATTCATTTCCCAGCTCAGCTTCACAGAGTTGGCAGTACTCTACAGCATCTTCAGCTTACTTTTCTCACTGTGTATTGACACACTATATTGTCATTGTTTACTTGTCTGTCTCCCTTTCCAGCCAATAGACTCCTTTAAGTCAGGAACTGTTTCTTTCTTTCTTTCTATTATTTGGGTGTGTGTGTGTGTGTCAGGAACTGTTTCTAATTCATGCCCATTACCTCAGTGCCTGGGCACTCAGTAAATGTTTGTTAAATGAATGAATGGATGAATGCCCCAGCAGGTATGGAACAGAGAATGTCCATTGGAGTACACTGGAAAATAAGACTTGAAAGGGATGGCAGAACCAAACTATGAAGGGCTTTGAATAAGGATCTTTACATTTTTTAGAGAGCCCTACAGTTTAATAGGCTTTCAAATGCTAATCTCATCTGATCTTCCAACCCTATAAAGTTGGCAGGGCAGACAAAGAATTGTATTTTCTGACCTATCAAATAACTAGCTTAAAGACACACTACCAATTAGAAACAGAGACGTTCTGGCTCCTATTTCAGTGCTGTATCGACACCAGAGTATCTCTGGGCCTTAAAGCACTTGGGCTTTAATATTTGGGCAGTGGGAGAACAGGAATCATTGTGTAGGGGAGCAACTAGAATAAGTGAATGTTTTCAGAATTTTTAGCTAAGAGATAGGTATCATTACTGTATACTAAGAAGAAAATCTGGGTACATGTTAGCTGCACACTAAGTAACAAATGCAAGACTATGACTTAATCTGATCATCTTACCCCCCCCAAAAGTCACCCTCCAAAGTGGAAAGGGGGTTCAAGGAAGCTTAAAGTGCATCTTTATTTGGTGTCTTGGATCTGCTTCAAAATAATCTGGGGATGGGGGCTAAGAGTGAGGTATAGATAAAATAAGATTATCCATGAGTTGATCATTGTTGAGCTGGGTGATGAGTACAAGGAGCTTCATTATACAGTTCTATCTACTTTTACATATTTCTTAGTTTAGATTCCCTAAAAGCAGAGCCTAGACAAAGACGTGGGTGCTGGTAGTTTATTTGGGATTCAATTCCAGGGAGCAGGATTAAGACAGTTGGAAGAGTGCAATAGAGAAGGTGGAAAATATAAGAATGTTACTGAGGTCACTACTGTGGGTAGTGGGGACTCATATATGCTAGGACAACCGAGAGGCATACAGAATGCTTCCCAGAATTGACTACCTAAAGTATGGGAGAAAAACACATTCACCCACCCCCATTGGTTGTGGGCTACCCAGAGAATAGGAAAAGGGCCTAGGGCAGAAAGTAGAAAGAAAAGAGTAACGTACTAAAGGAGGATACTGTCCCTGCGGGATGGGTCTGAGCTTGCATGGAACTGTCCATTATAGTTGTGGCTAAAATCAGAGATGGATAGCAGGGGGGATGCTATGGGAGCACCATCTGCTGCAGTATATGTTTGCAATTTCCCACAATAACAAGTTAAACAAAAAATAAAGTACATATTCTTCCATCTTTATTCCATCCAGGAAGGGTAGCCAAAGGGAAGAAGGCCTTGGGTCTGACTATGAGAGTGTGAAGGTCTTTGGGACTATGAGGATGCCAAGTCCAGTTCAGGACTGAGATATAGAGATCCAAATGCATTGTGATTGTTCTGAGAAGTGAGATGACTGCATTTCAGTAGACTGAGAAAGCAGTTGGATGGATGGAGTCTTTTTTTCCCCTTTGAACTCACCCAGGGATCTGTAGCTGATGTAATTTACAAAGGATGCTTTCACTGACATATCTTTTGTCTGCATCCTTGGCAAGGCTTCCTGAGTCCTGCATACCCTTAATGTCCCCAGCTGCTCCATACAGCTCAGAACTGAGGAACCTGCCAGTCTAGTCCACCAGCTCTTGGGCCACAGGACTCTTCCAAAGGATGGAAGAAAAGGAGGAACAAGGAATAACTGTGGATCCCTTTCATCTGAACCATTCTGTCAGAGATGGGCACTAATAACGCTAATGCTAATAACTAATACAAGTAATAACTATGTCAGGCTGTGTTCTATGGGCTTTACCTATATTAACACATTTAACTCTCACAAAAACCTTATAAGGTAGGTATTATCATTAGCTACATTTTACAGATGAAGAAACACAGGAACAAAATGGTTAAGGGACTTTCCCAAGATCACACAGCTAGTAAGTAAGTGGCAGAACTGGGATTTGAACAGTCTATCTCCACCCTACATTATATCTACTGAAAACTCCTCATCCCCATACCCTTCTCACCCCCGACCTCACGTAAAAATATATGCCCTCACTAGTTATTAGTTGATCCTGGAATTAGTATCACTGAATCACATCTTCAGTTTGGCTAACAACAGAAAGGCCTTACCCCCAAGGACATGTCTCTACAGATCGGTGTCATCTGGTACACAGTTGGTACTTATTACAGGTTTGGCAATTGAGAGAAGGAGTGGAAAGTGGGAATGAATACTTGGCATGGAGAAGAAGCAACTGGACTTCTACAATGAGGATGGATAAACAAATCCAATTTGTCGAGTTCTCACCTTTGGAAAACAGAGTCGGCTGCTAGGGCTTAGGACCAGCCTGGTTTGGGATCCCTGCGGCACCCATCTCCTCCCAAAGGGATCATTGGCTGAGCCCCACTTAGATACTAACTCTAATTCTTTTTTTTAAGATTTTATTTATTTATTCTTGAGAGAGAGAGAGAGAGAGGCAGAGACCCAAGCAGAGGCAGAAGCACGCTCCATGCAGGGAGCCCGACGTGGGACTCGATCCTGCGTCTCCAGGATCAGGCCCTGGGCTGAAGGAAGCACTAAACCGCTGAACCACCCGGGCTGCCTCCTAACTCTAATTCTTATGCACACCAGTGGCAGGAAGTCACTGAAAACTTAGGTCCTCCAAACTCGGGGCCCTTAAATAAAATAGTAGTAACCAAACAAAAAATGACAGACACTCCTTCTCCACCTTCAGTAGCTCCCTCTTCTGGTCAGTATGAAACCAAATTCTTTATAGTGGCCTCTTGGGCCCTTTCGGTAGACTACCTCCTACCTCCCTGGCCAGTTATACTGCTTCCACCCTCCTCCATACTGCTTCCCTGCTGTTTTTCCAACACTATAGTCATATTCCTGACTCAGGGCCTTTATACTTGATATATCCTTTGGCTGGAACACTATTTCCACGGGTTGCTTATTATTTGCAAGGGAAAAAACTGTAGGCATACAAAAGAGAAATTGGGTAACATTTTGACAAGGTGATCAAGATTCGCTTTATCAACAAGGGGCAGATGGATAGCATGAGCTTCTGTGAAGCCCTGAGAAAGACCCAGCACCACTTAGGTAGGTTTCCAGCTAGGGAGGCATAACCTGAATCTAACCATGAAGAAACAACAGACAAACCCCAAACGAGAAAATGTTCTATTTTTTAAAAGGCCTTTATTCTTCCAAAATGTCATTGCCATAAAAAAACAAAGGCTGTGGAAATATTCCAGATTAAAAGAAGAAAAAGAGACATTACAACTAAAAGCAACCTGACTTTAGATCGGATCCTGTATTGGAGGGGCAAATAATGCAATGAAAAACACTACTTAGTCAATTGCAAAAATTGGCAGAGTCAGTAGATTAGATAAAAGATTGTATCTGTGTTCAATTTGCTGAAGTTGATAATTATACTGTGGTTATGTAAGAGAATATCTTTATTCTTAGGAAATATCTGCTGAAATATTAAAAAGCTATGATCATGAAGATATATAATAATGTACTCTCACATGGTTCATGACCCCACTAAGAAAATTAAAACTCAAGCCACAGAATGAGAGAAAACATTTGCAACATATAAATCTGACAAAGGACGTTTATTCACAGTATATAAAAAATAAGAAAAATAAGTAAATTAAGACATGGGCAAAATATTTGAGCAGACATTTCCCAAAAGAAGATACATGAATGGCTAATAAGCATGTGAAAAGACTGTCAACAAAGAAAGGCAGATTAAAACCATAATAAGCTATTGCTCCATACCCACTAGAAGGGCTACAATTAAGAAGGCAGACAATACCAAATGCTGGCAAATGGAACTCTCATATATTGCTGGTGGGAATGTAAAAAGATATAACCTCTTTGGAAAACCGTTGGGCAGTTTCTTACAAAGTTAAATACACAATTATCCTGTGACCCCAGAACTCAACCCATAAGTACTGCATTAATTTTTCTACACTGCATAAAAAATTACTATAAATTTAATGGCTTAAAACAATATAAATTTATAATCTCGCCTTTCTCAGGGTTCAGGAGTCTGGGTGTGGCTTAACTGGGTCCTCTATTCAGGGTCTCACAGGACTGCAATCAGGGTGTCAACAACAGTTGCAATTTCATCTGAGGTTTGGGGTCCTCTTCCAAGATTATGTGCTTGTCTACAGAATTCAGATCTTCACAGTTGCATAATTCATGGCACTTTGCTTCTTGCAAGCCAGGAGATGGCCTCCCAGACTATTTGACACTCTTAAGAGCTCTCTCCTGATTAGGTCAGGCCCACCCAGAATATCCATTTGATTAACTCAAAGTCAACCAGTTAGGGACTTTAATTACATCTGCAAAATCCTTTTGCCATATAATGTGACCTAATCATAGGAGTGATATCCCATCATATTCAAAGGGCCACCCACATTTAATGTAGGGAATTATAGGATGTAATGTAATCATAGAATGATGTAGGATACATAGACCAGGGGGCAGAAATCTTGAGGGCCTTCTTAGAATTCTGTCTACCATAGATACTTACCTAAGAGAAATGTCACACCTTTCAATATTGTACATTTCTTAAATTCCTGTTCTGTTATTATTATTATTAATAATCATTATTTATTTTCTCTTTGCATTTCAGTTTGGTAAGTTTCTATTGCTCTTTCTTCACATTCACTGATTCTTTCCTCAGCTTCATCAAGCCTGTCACTGAGCCCTTTGAAAGCATTTTTTCAAAAGGCAGGGGCTCCTGGGGTGGCTCAGTCAGTTGAGCCTCTGACCCTTGATTTCAGCTCTGGTCATGATTTTGGGGTGGTGAGACTGAGCCCCATGGGGCTCCATATGTGTGGACCTGCTTGAGATTCTCTGTCTTCCTCTCCCTCTCCCCTCCCCTGCTTTTCTCTCCCTCTCAAAAAAAAAAGAAAAAAGAAAAAAGCATTCTTCATTTGTTTTTGTGTTATTTCTAGTATTTTCTTTTGACTCTTATAATCTTCCTCTCTATGATTACATTACCCATCTGTTCCTGCATGTTGTCTACTTTTTCCTTAAAGTCCTTAACATATCACAGTTTACATTCTCAGTTACTTTATTTTTTAATTTTTTATTTTATTTCATTTTTTCATTTCACTTTTTTGAAAGAGAGAGAGAGAGCATACAAGCAGAGGGAGAGGGAATAGGCAGAGAGAGAAAGAGAGAATCTTAAGCAGGCCCCATCTCACGACCCTGAGATTATGACCTGAGCCAAAGTCAAGAATCGAACGTTTAACCAACTGAGCCACTCAGGCACCCTATAAATTTTCAGAGTTACTTTAAATACTTTAAATCCTGTGCCATACCTGAATCTGTCTTTGATTACTTTGTCTCTTTAAACTGTTTTTGATTGCCTTTTGGTATACCTTGTAATTTCTGGCTAAACACCAGATGTGTTATGTCAATAGAACATAAAGCAAATAGATTTAGTGTGTGTTCATATGGCTAGAAACGAGACTGTGTTTAAGGTGTGTTGGAACTATAGGGACTAGAGGCCTCAAATTCCTCTAGTATCCTTGTTTTTGTCTCATCTTAACTTCGGTCTTCCCCAAGTATTCCTCCTTAGAGAGCATCTGTGTCCGGCAGCTCTTCCAGCTGTAAACCCCCATTAGTACACTAGAGGCTGGTTGGTGTGGCAGGAGTTGTAGGGGGCATTCTGTACTCTTCTGGTTAAGTCTCAGTCTTTTAGTAGGGCAGCATCTCTGGGATGTGGCTTTCATGAGTATTTCTGTCCTTCCTCCGGGGGCATAGCCTTTTTGCCCCACCCTGTCCCTCAGTCCCCATCTTAGCTATAGCATTCCCAAGCTATTTCGTTGAAACTCTGTCCCCTCGTGATTGTCTCACTGTTTTTGTTTTTGTTTGTCTTGCTTCTTTTTTTCAAGATTTTATTTATTCATTCATGAGAGACACAGAGAAAGAGGCAGAGACACAAGCAGAGGAATCATGCCCTGAGTGGAAGGCAGAAGCTCAACCGCTGAGCCACCTAGGTGTCCCTATCTGTCTTGCTTCTTTAGTGCGATAGGAATTCTAGAACCAGCTGGAAAGGGAGTAGGGAGCAATCCCCTTCTCCCAGGTGGGGTGCACTTTCAGTATCACCCAACGGGAAAAGTTTTTCCCTGGAAAGGACTTTATCAAGGAGCAGGCTTCAGGTGTGTGTTGCCATGGCTGCTCTTCTTCTCCAGCCAGGGCCAAGAAGGTGCCTTTCCCAGGCCCTCACTTTGAGAGCCTGGTAGAGTCCCTGGAGGGAAAACTCACACTAGTGTTGGGGGTGCACCTTGGACTATGGCCCCAGGAGTTTCTCACTCTCATGCTACCCCACATAGAGACTCCAGCAATTTGTCAAAATGACTAGCCAAGTAAGTGCTCCTACTATTTATGGGGTCCAGTGACTTATGCTCCAGGTAAGTAAATCTCCAATGCTGTATCTCTCAATATGTACCTGTCTCTGCATATTTTAGGATGGCAGTTTGCCCTCTGACCTTAGATCTCTGATGGGTCCAAAAAAAAAAGTCACTGATTTTCAGCTCGCCCAGTTTTTCCTGCAAGGATGGGACCAATGACTTCCAATCTCTTTACATATCAGAGCTGAAACTGAAAGTCACTTCCCTAAGGGAACGAAAATATATGCCCCCACAAAGATCTGTACACAAATATTCACAGAGCTTTATCCATGGCAACCAAAAACTGGGGGGAAAATGTCCATCAACAAGTGAATGAATACAATCTGTGATATAAACCTACAATGAAATACTACCCGGCAATAAAAAGAAATGAATTGCTAATAGATGCAACGATATGGATGCATCTCAAAATGCTCTGAGTGAAGGAAGACAGACCAAAAAAGTACTACATAATGTACGATTCCATTTATGTAAGATTCTAAGAAAGGTATTCTAAGCTGGAAGGCAGGGAATAAGATCAGTAGTTGCCTAAGGCTGGCCAGGGGGCAAGGATGGACTGTAACATAGAGGAAACTTTTGGAGGTGACGGATATGTTCTATATTATGATCATTGGTGGTGGTTTCATAAGTATATTCATATGTTAAAACTCATTCAATGTATACTTTCAATGGGTGCAATTTATCGCATGTAAATGATTACTTAACAAAGTCGATTTTTTAAAGTTTCTACCTTTGGTGTTAGAGGTTTTCATCCTAACTCTGCTACTTACCATCTGTGTGACCATGAGCTAGCCACTTGACCTTTCTGAATCTCCCTCTCCTCATAAGTCAGTAATATTTTGTATAATTTTTGTGAATATTAGATATAATGACTAACATGAGGTGTCGAGGGTAGTATCCAGCACATGGTGACTTTTGGATAGATAAGAGTAGATAAAGAAAGCATTGATGCTAGACTTTATGAAACAGTAAGTTAACTGTTAGTTTACTTTGCCAATAACAGCATCTATTGTCAGTAAATAAATGTCACTGTCAGTCCTCTAGGATCTGCCAAGTGGCAGGAGTGAATTCAGGAAACTAGTGACTTAGTATCTGCCTTCTCTTCCCAGGTACCATACATACATTCTAACAGGGACTGTAAACCAACCAAAAGACTTGTACAGGTTTCAGGTTCATGGCAGGCTGGGAAAAGAACTAATTTTCAGTGCCCCTTGGTTCAGTGCCCCTTGCTACCTCTTCCTCTGGCTAAAAGACCAGCTCTGAGCTGGCCTTCCATTTCCTCTGGCTACTCCCCATGCTCCAAGCTCTAGAGAGTCACACAACTGCCACATTTCAGAAAGAGACAGTTTCGGTGAGATCATGTAGTCCAGTGGTTCTCAGTGTGGTCTCCAGAGCAGCCCCCTTTTACCTCCCCCGGGAATTTATGGAAATGCAAATATTTAGGCTCCCACCTGAATCAGGACTCTGACCGGATGGATCCAACAATCTGTGATTTAACAAGCCCTCCAGGTGATTGCAATGCACGTATAAGTTTGAGACTCACTTACACTAACCCAACATTCCATTTCACAAATAAGAACACTGAGATCCAGGTGTCTGAGTTCACCAAGTTGACACCTCATAGAACTAGTGCTCTGACCCTCAACCCAGTCCTCTTTCCAATATACCACATAGTTCCAGAAACATGTTTGCTGACTACTAATTGAAAGCGGAGTGACCTCTTCCTTCTACTAGGAAAGAGCTTAAAATGTTATTAAGTGTTCCTGTAAACTCAGGAAGGTTACCAAACATGTGGAATGAATCAAGTAGAGCCATATGCATTCCAAAGGCCAATGAGACACTCTTCCTGCTTTTGGCATCAATTTTGCTTCCCTTGACATCAGAGACTCTGGATAACAACCACCTTAAACAAATATTTGCGGCACTTGGCTCTCTCAGCCTGCTGCAACCAGCCAGAAGCGACACATAAAACACAGAACACAGACATATCCAGTCCTTTCAGAAACAGCAAATAAAGAGCCACTGAAAACTGGCTCTCTGGCGTGCTACAAGAAGCAGCTCACACATCTGGCAAGAGAGGCCAGCCACACCTCACCACCCTAGAGAGTGAGTAACTGAGTAGCCAAATCTTTTAAAAGGCTCCTGGCTGCTGGGGCAGGTATAAGGTACCCATATACACAGGCGGGGCCAGGCTGGCTGGGCAGACTACTTCCTTTGATCATGGTGAAACTGATTCATGTGAAAGGGAGAGGGTCTGGAAACCATTCACTTGATGACTTCGATGCTCTAGTACCATCGCCACTACCACATGATCCAGAAAAATTCGAGATACAGTGTATGGGATGGTATCTAAGCAACAGCTTTAGAACAGTTAGAACTAGAATATGCAGTATGCTGGGGCACCTGGGTGGCTCAGTCAATTGACTTGCCGACTCTTGATTTTGGCTCAGCTCATGATCTCAGGGTTGTGAGAGGGAGCCCCATGTCAGGCTCCAAGTTCAGCACGGAGTCTGTTTGTCCCTCTCCCTCTGCTCCTCCTCACCCCCTGTTTGTTCTCTCTCTCTCTCAAATAAGTAAATAAAATCTTTTTTAAAAATCAAAAAATAAAATATGCAGTATGCCACCAATGAGGCACAAAAAATTACTCAGGGTTGAATTAGTGCAGAATACATAAAACGGTTCCGCCCATAAATCATACGGAATAAGACTTTTTCCGACATCAGTAACAGGTTCAATGTTGAGGAGGTGAGGAAGGGCTCTGCTCATTTCTTCTCTTGCCATAAGGACCTTCCTTTGCTTTTCTTCACAGTTTCCTAAATCTATGACTCTACAACTTTTTAAAAAAGATTTATTTATTTATGATAGACACAGAGTGAGAGAGAGAGAGAGAGAGAGAGAGAGAGAGGCAGAGTGTGTCACAGGCAGAGAGAGAAGCAGGCTCCATGCCGGGTGCCCGATGTGGGACTCGATCCCGGGACTCCAGGATCGCGCCCTGGGCCAAAGGCGGGCGCTAAACCGCTGAGCCACCCAGGGATACCCCTACAACTTTCTTCTTAAAAATATTTTATTTATTTATTCGTGAGAGACACAGAGAGAGGCAGAGACATAGGCAGAGGGAGAAGCAGGCTCCATGCAGGGACCCTGATGTGGGACTCGATCCCGGGACCCCAGGATCATGCCCTTAGCTGAAGGGCAGTGCTAAACCGCTGAGCCACCTGGGCTACCCACTACAACTTTCTTATACACGTTTTTCCCCCTTCTTTCAACCTTTCTTCTCCATGCTTCCCCTCTCCTCTACCCTGTTCCTTCCCTTAGACTCATTCTCCTCCAAGTACAGTCCTTATCTAGTCCTAGGCCCAGACAAGCAGCCTGAAATTCGGGTGGGGTCTGCCACTGTCCCACGGCAGACCAGGGGGAAGCACTGGGCCCACACAGCTGCCAGGGTATTGGGAATCACTCAGCTTGCCCAGTGCCAAACGCAGCCTCTTTACAGCCCTCTTTGGCTGGGAGTCCCCCTAAATAGCAGACACCTGTGCCACTGGCCTCTCCTTGTCTACCTAGGCCCTGTGAGAGCACTGGAAGCTTCTGTCTCCCCTAGGCTCCAACCCATCGGGTCCTAACCTTGGGGCTAGATTGGCCCTGTTCTGACCAAACTCCTAGGCAGGCAGGTATAGAAGTGGGCATTGTCAGGGACACCTGCGTGGCTTAGCGGATGAGCGTCTGCCTTTGGCTCAGGGCATGTCCTGGGGTCCTGGGATCGAGTCTTGCATCGGGCTCCCTGTAGGGAGCCTGCTTCTCCCTCTGCCTGTGTGTCTGCCTCTCTCTCTGTCTCTCATGAATAAATCTTTTTTTTTTTTTAAAGAAAACCTCTAAAAAAAAAAGATATGGGCATTGTCACCATCTTTGCCTTGTACCCCCTGAAATCCACTCCTGTCATACTTCCCAGAAGTACTGAACTCCATAGCCTCCACTAGAGGAAACCTGTCCCCTTCCTGTTGGGACTTGATATCTGAACTGTCAGCTTCCCCCTCCCACCCCAAGAAGCTGGACTTTATATCATTTTCCCCTTACTCTTAGTCTAGGTTTTCTTCCTCAGCTCTCTAGCGTGTGTTCCCGGCATGCCCTCCTGGCTCTATCAATCCCTTGCTGGGGCTGAATGACAACCTCCTTTCCCCCACCTTTCATTTCTTTTCTCACCCCTCCCCTTTCTTCCCATCCCCTCTCTCTTTTACTTTCATCCCTGCTCTCTAAACCCTTCTCCCTCCCTCCAGTCCCTTCCTCTTCTTTTTCCGAATCCCTTCCCTCCCACCATAATTATGACCACATTTAGCGTTCTACATGAACAAGACAGAACAATCACTCTGTGAACAGGATCCAAGGACTGAAATGTCTCCTTCTGACCTTGACCATTTTATACAACCAATTTTCAAAGAAGATGGATTAATCAAGGTTGATTTGAACCTGCTGCCCCCTGTCAGAGTCTCTGAAGCTGATCTTCCCAACGCAACAATTTTCCATTTTAACAGAGGCTGTCAGGGATGAGGATGTGAAGACAGTCAAGTGCTCTTTCCTTCCCTCCAGCCACCAAAAAGCAATTTTCGCTAATGCTAGTGAGGATTACATTAAAATTGTGTAAAAGAAAGACATGACCTCATTTTTTTTTTTGTCAGCTGGTGCTGAACAGGGCTGTGAAGGTGTTCTCTCCCACCAGCTCTAGCTACAAGGCTGACCTGAAATGTTAAAAACTCAAGGGTTGAGTGGAAAGGAATCATTCACTTTGGATCACCATAATCTGTTACCACTGGTGGAACCTAAAACCTCACTGACTCAACCTCTCCCAAACCATTTTTCGTGCTTCTTGGAATTCAGGATAACTTCCCATTTCAGATCTTTGGAAGAAAGGAACCTGGTCCAGATTGATACAAAGTTTAAACTGGTGATTCCCAACTGATTCTGATCAACGCGGAGATGTGGACGTATCTGTGAATTTGAAAAGGCTCCCCAGATGAATTATCTGGTATATCCAAAACATCCAGGCTTCCAGTACTATAATTTGCCTTCTTAATTTAAAGCACAGTGTGTGACTTTAAGTGTCCTCTTCCCCACCAATCATTGCCACGGAGAAGTCCTCAAGAGGCCTAAGAAGAAATGATAAAGCAAAAGACCCTCTAATCACTACATACTTTTAAAACCCCAAAACATTTCACTTGCACATTACACTCTCTCTCTTTTCTAATATTATATGCTTAAGTAAAACAATTAGCTGTGCCAGTACAAGTGTCAAAAGAACTATAAGGCACAGATCTGCTATTAGATTTTCTGTGATCTTGTGTTTTCAGACAAGAATGCCTGAAAATGACATGTCCCATGTTTCTAGTAAAAGACCATATGGGTACATTTGAGGGGTTTTTCTATTAAAAACAAAATGTTTCAGTAGAAAAAAACCCTTCCTACTTTTTCAAATAGCCACTTAATTCCCAAGAAGACCTTCATCAAATCAGATCCCCATTTGCTCAAAATCTTCTCTATTTAAAACTAGCAGTGACTGGGGATCCCTTGGTGGCTCAGCGGTTTAGCGCCTGCCTTCTGCCCAGGGCATAATCCTGGAGGCCAGGGATGGAGTCCCACATCGCGCTCCCTGCATGGAGCCTGGTTCTCCCTCTGCCTGTGTCTCTGCCCCACCCCCTCTCTCTGTGTCTCTCTCATGAATAAATAAATAATATCTTTTAAAAAAAACTAGCAGTGACCAAACTGACTATGAGTTCTGGTCCTCAGCTCTGGTAATCTAACTTGCCCAAAGGATTATGTGCAGTGCACAGCTGGGGCTTTCCCAGCCAAGGAAGGCAAATAAACACTCATTCCCAAATACTGACCTTGATACCTGGGTTAGCATTCTCCTTAGGGTAGCCTCCTAACTTCTTTGTGCATTATGTTCTTTTATCTTCCAGTATTCATTCATTCACTTAAATATTTCTAGAATGCCTGCTATGTGCCAGTCTATTGACTAGGTACTAATGAGAGAGATAATCACACTGCAATGAGCAAGGTCATCACAAAGTCTTCTCTCAGTTTACAATCCAGTGTTTTCCTGGGTCATGCTGTCTGTTTGATTCTCAGCCCAGACTTAAACCAGGTATTTCTACTGTACTCCTTAGACCAATCGTGGGTACTGAATCCCGTCCACAGAGGTCTCCTGCCTTAACACCATGCCTGAGACCCAAAGCCTGACCAGCAGGATCTTGATAGGCCAGAAACAAAGAGGCCCAGTCAGGTCACCATTCCCCCTCCATCTGGTCCTATCTTTTTCCCAGTCATGATCATCTATATCCAGGTTCCTGAAACTCATGTCATAGGAATCTGATGGCCATGTCTGTGCTTGTTCCTTTGTCTCTGTGTTCCTTTGTGTCTCTTGTTCCTTTGTCACTATTCAGTCATCACTGGACTTGTATGGAGCCTTGTACATTCAAATTAGTAGATGGTTGTTATTACCCTGAAATCGGTTTCAGACCTGTAAGTGGAATAAAGATAGAGCCATCATTCAAAAACTGTATGAGTCAGCGTCGCATCAGGAATTAGGTGACATACTCAAAATGAGTGAGTAAATGAGAAACTATTTATAAAGGTGCGGGCAGGGTGCCCATGGCTAGTAACAGGAGTTGGGGATGCCTTTACCATCTAGGCCTGAGTACAGAAGCAGAAAGGCCTTTGATGTCATTCTTACAGGACAGCCTCCAGAGGCAGAGTGCAGGTTGGAGAAGGACGGAAGATCTAGAGGGACAGATGGAAGCTATCCAGCACAGAACTTCTCACTCAGGTTTTGCAGTAATTCAGAGGAGCGGAGATCAAGGTCTTTTCATTGGGCTGTGTTAACTGTCTTTGTTAACCAAATGAGCAGGATCAGCTAAATGGCAAAAAGAGCTTTTAATCCTTTGGAAGACAGTAAACATTTTCAGACATTTTAAAACTGTGTAAGAATCCATTTGCATAGGACAATGAATAAAATTCTTATCTATTTATTAAAATAAGTCTCACCTTGACACTTTGTTAGCATTAGCTCCTGTTAGTAAATGTGATCGAAAGGAACAGAACTGTATTTATTGAAAATAGCCTAGATTTTGGATTTAAAGCTATTTCCGGTTGATTTCCTTGTACCCCTCCCCCAAATAAGAACTAGTTATCCCAAATTAAGGAGGTTTAATGCTTATAGTAACATAACACTATTATCAGTAAGCAAAACACTGCTCCTCTGCAGTCTACTGGAAGAGTACAATAACAAAAAAAAGAGGGGTACTTGGGTGGCTCAGTAGTTGAGTGTCTCCCTTTGGCTTAGGTCATGATCCTGGGGTCCAGGGATAGAGTCCTGCATCGGGCTCCCTGCAGGGAGCCTGCTTCTCCCTCTGCCTATGTCTCTGCCTCTCTCTCTGTGTCTCTCATGAATGAATAAATAAAATCTCTAAAAAACAAAACAACAAGAAAAAGAGCTGATGTTGGGCCCCTTGCTTTTATTTTATTTTTTTAAAGATCTATTTATTTATTTTGAGAGAGAGAGAGAGCACATGAGCAGGAGGGACAGAGAGAGCAGGAGACAGAATCTCAAGCAAACTGCACTTAGCATAGCACGGGGCGGGGGGGGGGGGGTGGAGGGGAGCTGGGGCTCCATCTCAGGTCCCTGAGATCATGACCTGAGCCAAGTCAAGAGTCATACGCTTAATTAACTGCACCACCCAGATGCCCTGGAGCCCTTACTTTAAAAAATTATAATAATAATAACTGTACCTCATTCCCAGGGCTTCCATCGCACAGCCCAGCCTCCTGACTTCCCTCTGTGCCTGCATCACTTCACTGACCCTGAGTGGTCTCTCCAGACTGCCCACATGGTAGGCTGAGACCCTTGTCTAATGCTCCACAACTAGTCACAACAGAGTCTAGGATGGACAAATGCTGATCACTGCGGCTGATTCTCAGTATCAGACAGGTTGGCTTGGCTTGGCCATTCATTAGCCGTACCACTTCGGGTGAGTTATCCACTTTCTCCAGGCCTCTCCTCCTTCAACTTTAAAATGGGGACAACGGTAAGTCTACATCACCAGTTGTTACAGGGATTACATAAGACAATGTCTATAGGATACCTAGCATAGTACCCGGCACATTATAAGTGCACAGTAAAAACCATTATTTTTTATACTCAGACACAAGAGTTAATGCGAAGAAAAGGAGGGAAAAAAGCAGGGGTGAGGAGTGGGTTACCTTTCAATTAACTAGAATGTTATATTGCCCAGACTCCCATTCCCCAAGGGGTGCCATTAAGTTCACATTTGTGGTATTGATTTTTTCCAGGACAACGAACATTTTACACATTAAGCATCTCTACCTCCTGCCGCTGTTTCACAGGTGGCTGCTATAATAAGATCTCCACTCACATCAATGCAGAAGTCTTTATGTCTTTCTCTGTCAAAAGCAGGAGGTAAAACAGGACAAAAGACCTAGATTGCTACTGGGGTGTAGGGGAGGGATGTGCCTAAGAATCCTTAAGGAATAGATTGGGAAGGGGGATCTGAGGGAGAACAAGAGAAAAAAGAGGAAGAGATTCAAGTTGACATGGTGTGTTTGGCTCTTAATCCAGAGAAAACACATCTGTAAATGTTAGGAACACTTTCATCCCTGATTTATTTTTCCCTTTACCCTGTGGCACAAAGTCCAGAGTCATGAATTTCCCCACTCCACCATCCCCACAAGGGAAGAAGATAAGAGCAGACAGGACCAGGCAGGCCAATCAGAATAGTCCCCCAACCCCCAATATAGCCTCCCTTCTTCCATCCCTGCCACTCTGGAGTCTATCCTCCACATAACGGGCCAGTGATCTAGTCTGTTTCCCTGTAGCAGATGATGCCACTCATCTGCTCAAAATCATCTGATGTTTTTTCATCTCACTCAAAGTAAAAGTCCTAGTCCTTATAGTGGCCTACAAGGTCCTAAGCAACTTGGCCACCCCCAGCCACTTTCCCTTGCACTTACCTCCAGCCACACTCAGGCTCCTTGTTTTTCCAAGAACACCAAGCCCACTCCTGACTTGAGCTCTCTGCATTGGCTGTTCCTTCTGACAAGAATACTCTTCCACATAGCTGCATGGTTCACCTTAGCAACCTCTTTCAGCTCTTCGTTAATTGGCCCTTTCTCTGTGAAGTTTTCCTCAACCTCTTTTGGACTAAACGTTTGTGTCCCCTGGCCAAAATGCCTATGTTGACATCCTAACTCCCAGTGTGCTGGTATTAGGAAGTAGGGCCTGTGGGAGGTAAGTAGGTCATGAGTGTGGAGCCCTCATGAATGAGATTAGTGCCCATATAAAAGAGACCCCAGAGAGTTCCCTTCCGCTTTTTGCCACATGAGGACAAAGCAAGACAACAGCTGTCTATGAACCAAGAAGCGGGTCTTTACCAGACACCAAATCTACCAGCACCTTGATTTTGGACTTCCCAGGTTCCAGAATGTTGAGAAATAAAGCCAGCCAGTCTATGGTACTTTTTTATAGCAGCCTGAAGGGACTAAAACAACTACCCCAATCCAAACTGCATTAACACACCACCCCTGCTATCCCTTACCCCTTCTTCCTTATTTTTTCTATTGTATTTTTCATATCAAAATAATATATATTTAATTATCTTATTTATTGTCTAATTTTCCCACTAAAAAATAAACCCCATGATGGCAGGGATTTTCATATCTTGGCTATCTTTTCTGTATTTTTCTTAAATTCTTTTTTTTTTTTAAAGTAAATCTCTACACTCAATGTGAGGCTCCAACTCATGACCTTTTTTAATTTTCTTTTTTTTAAAGATTTTATTTATCTATTCATGAAAGACACATAGAGAGAGGTAAAGAAACAAGCAGAGAGAGAAACAAGCTCCATGCAGGGAGGGAGCCCAATGTGGGACTCGATCCCGGGACCGTGGGATCATCCCTGGGCTGAAGGCAGGCACCCAACTGCTGAGCCACCCAGGCATCCCTCCAACTCATGACCTTGAGATCAAGAGTTGCATACTCTACTGACTGAGCCAGCCAGGTGCCCCTCTATTTTTTTTAAATTAACACAGTGTTAGATTAGTTTCATATAGTCTCTTTTAAAAAAAAATTTTTATTAATTTGAAAGAAAGAGAACAAGCACAAGTGGGGGGAGGGGCAGAGGGACAAACAGACACCCTGCTGAGTCCAGAATGCTACGCAGGGCCTGATGGGGGGGGACTTGATCCCAGGACCCCAAGATCATGACCCAAGCCAAAGTCACACACCCAACCGACTGAGCTACCCAGTTACCCCAGTTTCATGTTGTCTCTTGGCTATCTTCATGGCTGTATTTCCACGGCCTATAACAGTGCCTGGCATGTGATAAACATTCACGTGTGGATAAACACTCATATTTGTGGAATGAGTAAATTCACATAGTTTAAAGCAGTGGTTCCCAGCCCTTGCTGTATGTACATTTGGAACCACTTGGGTAGGGGGCTTTTAAAACCTACTGATATCAATTAAATCTGAATCTCTGGGACTAGGGCTCGGTAATTTTTTTTTTAAGCTAACCAGGTGATCCTAATATGCAGCCAGCATTAACTCCTGGTTCAAAAAGTCAGACAGCCCTTAATACCTTATAACAAGGACCACCCCTCTGCAGACGAAATCAATAAGTATTCATTAAATAAAGAATCTGGATGAGATCAGGTTCAAATGATCACCAAGGGGGAAAAACCAAAGGGGGCAGTGGAGTATGTTGAAGGCAGAGTTGGGGGGCATTATTGGGTATGCTACAGTCGGTTAAGAGGTAAGACAGAGAGGCCATACCTCCATGTGCACCTGTGCCTCCATGGAATCAACTAGGGTCCAGGAGCCAGCTTTCAGCTTTAGAGATTAACGAACTATTTTGTCAGCCCATTCAGAGACGATCTTCACAAGGGATTAACTCCCATTCACCAAACTCACAAGAGACTGATAACACAGGCTGCATTATTGTGGAGTCACATGACTAATTCACAGTGCCATAGCCCTGACAGAGCAGAGGGCCATATGGAGATGGAGTACTGGATGCATCAGTTTTAATTTAGGGGGAAGGAAGGGTAGAGAAGGCAATCTGAAAGGGGGCATTGCCCAGATAGGTGCTCCTCAGAGAGGCATGCCATGTGGTAAGCATCTGGAGGCACTATAGGGAGCCTCTGCTTTGCCTAGGCTTTTAACTCTGTTTTTAACAAGTGCTTAGGGGCACCTGGGTGGCTCAGTCAGTTAAGCTTCTACCTTTGGCTCAGTTCATGATCCCATGGGACCAGGCTTCCAGTTCAGTGGAGGTGGGGGCTGCTTCTCTCTCTCTTCCTCTGCCCCTCCTCCCTGTTTGTGTTCTTTCTCTCACACACACACTAATTAATTAATTAGTCTTAAAAAAAATAAAAAAACAAGTGCTTAGTGGTGCCAGATACCTGATGGTGAGAGGAAAGGATGATGGCATCAAATGGAGAAAATTAAGTTTGCATATCCCACTGAAAAGGGAAAGCAGGGGGGAAAAGTATGGTGGTGGGGGGAAAGAAGTTTAATACTACCTTTTTTCTTTTAAGATTTATTTATTTATTTATTCAGAGAGAGAGAGAGAGAGAGAGAGAGAGAGAGAGAGGCAGAGACACAGGCAGAGGGAGAAGCAGGCTCCATGCAGGGAGCCCGACGCGGGACTCAATCCCGGGTCTCCAGGATCACACCCCAGGCCGCAGGCAGCACTAAACCGCTGCACCACCGGGGCTGCCCAATACTACCTTTTTTCATTAGGCACATATTATCTCATTTATTTCTCCCACTAGCACTGCGAGGAAGGTACTATTATTCCATTCCATATGGGAGAAACTAAATCTCAAGAGAGGTTAAATAGGTTGCCCAAGATCACACAATTGCTAAGTGGTAGAGGCAGGACTGGGCCTCTGGAAAGCCCATGCCTTAACCCAGTTGTCTGTAAACGTTTTTGTACATGTGAATCATCTGAGGTGAGGAGCTCGCATGACTTGCTAACTGCTGGGACCCAACCCCTGGGATTCTGATTTGGAGGGTCCAAGGCGGGGGGGGGGGGGGGGGGAAGGGGGAGAATAATCTACATGTTATAAGCCCCACTTCCCCTTTGCCCTAGTTGTTAGGGGGCAAGTGGGCCTTTGTGAGAACTCTGGGCTCTTCTTCTTGTGTGAATGCCCTTGGGCAAGGAAGCTGCATCCTCCCTCTTCGAAGCATATCCAGGCTAGAATGCAAAAGAAGCTTAAACCATGATTCTCTGGTGATTTTTGATCTTCTTCCACTTCCTGGAGTTGCCTGATGAGTTCAAAGGCCCTTCACAGTGAACTCAGACCGGGACAAAGTGCACACATGTCTTTTAGTGAAGCATCTATCCTAGCAGGCTCATATCCCAGGAGAAGAGGATGAGCTCTCCCTCAACATGAGGCCCCTAAATTAGGGGTGACAGGGGGCCCTGTTGCAGATGGAGTCACCCTGAACATCTTCAAGAAGAGAGCATCTGTTTGGCCTTGAATTGGGTTGTTTGCTCCGTACCCCTCCCGACAGCTCTCTCTGCACAAGTCCCAGGAGAAAGAGAAGCATACATCGGATCCCTGAGAACTGGCTGCTGCAGGGAGTGCAAAAGTCTTCCCAGCTGCTAGGACCTGGCCCTGCTGGCCTCTGGTGGGCGGGGTTTCCCTTCTCTGCCAGAAAGCTGTTCTTTTTCTGGCTTCAGTGAAATCACCTGCATTTGGATTTAATTCTGCTTTGGCCATCCCTCAACACACTGTTCTTACCCTCAGCTCCCCAGAAAGCCAGCCCCCTCTCTTCCTCTCAGCTTCTCCCTGACCCCAGTCCCCCAGGCCAGGTTTCTGGGGCAAGCTGTAAGATCCTCAGTGGCTGAGAGTTGAAGCATTTCATTAGAGAAATGGCCTAAGTAGAGGAGCTCACCATTCCGCTCCTTCAGAAAAGATGAAACCATTCCAATTCACTGAGCACAAGTCACATAGAGGACTCAAAACTCCATTCTGCCACTTTGTGTAAGGCTTCCTTTCATCTCTCGGAGCCCATTTTTTTGTGTATAAAAAAGGGATAACGTCTATTGTGCTTGAGTGTCATAAGGATCCTACTTTTAAAAACCTGAATATCAAAGCACCTGGCACATAGAGACTCAATAATAACCACCAAGTAAATAGCTAATACATGCCAGGCACTCTTCTATTCAGCAAATTTGGATAAATTCATTTAAATTACAGGAACCCTCTGAAATAAAGTACCTTGTATTGTGCCCATTTTACAGATGAGGAGATGGGTTCAGAGCAATGGAGCGAATGGCCCAAAGTCACAAAATGAGTGAGAATCAGAATTGACAGACCTGAGTCGGTGATCTATGGCCCGCTGCTGTTACTGTCATTGTCATTGTTGTTTCCTAAGGAGCTGTATGCAAATCACTCAGTTTTGAAGACCACAGAGAGCAAGTACACAGGGGAACTATCCTCAGTAAGTTCACAGTCTGAAGCAGATTTGGGGACGAGGCCTATGCATTAAAGAGAGACTAATACCAGGTAGCGTTACCAAGTGCCCACACATGGTTCAAAAGCACAAGGAGGAAGAAGATGTCGGGAGACACTCCTCCATGGGTCTATTGAGCTCCTATATTTATCACTGGCTATGCCAACACTGCAAGGCCCTGGCCACTCTTTATCTGGACATTTCTCAGGGTTATGTTTGCAGCCAGCAATCTTGTGGAAGGAGTTAATATCACCCTCTGGGACAAAGAGGAGGCAGGCTTACTGCTTGCTATAAAATGCTGGGTTCCCTAAGCTCAGTTCCCCTCAGCTGTGATGTTAAATGGACTCTGTGTAAAGTATGCATCGGGGGCCCTCTGTGTTTTCCCTGTGGATCTGGGAATAAGGGGAACTGACAAAACTAGGCCAGTGCTCAGGCCACTTGCTGTGCTATGAGCAATACAGTCTGTTGTCTCTGATCCAGGAGTCTTATATTTTCTTCCAGCACCCATGAAACAGCAACAGGCTAAATGATGAGTTTGTAAGTAGGGTAAAGTCAAATCCCAGACCTGACAGAAGATACAACCTATTGAGAAGCTGGGATGGGCCACACACGCTTTTTGGGCACGGGACATATAGCAGTGAACAAAAGAGACAAAAGTCCTCTCTCACAGCATATACGCTCTCAAGAGGGGGGTCGGACACAGGTACAAACAAGATGATCAGAGATTGTGATCAGTGTTATGCAAAAAATAAGCAGGGGTAAATGAGCCTCACTGTCCTCATCTGCAAAATAGGGCCAATATTAATATCTACTTATCAAGATCATTGTGAATGCCTGGCTCACGGAAAGATGGACAAACATGGATTTTCATTATTATTCCTCCTTCCTTCTCCCATGAAAAATGCAGAAAGAAAGTGGCTTCTTGGTGTGCCTGGCAAGAGCTGTGCTCCCCCAGCTGCTGCCCAGGGCCACCTCATCCAGGGCCAGCAGGGCACAGCTGGGCTGGTGAGTGCTGTCAGTGCAGGACACACAAGACACAGCAAGCCTCTGCTCCTTCTCCTCCAACTGCTGCCACCCCAAAGCAGCTGCTTCCCCCTCAGCCACTCTCCACTCAGGTGCTGATCCTGACAGCAGCCTTTTCAGCCCATTTCCCTCTCTCCGACCTCTCCCCAGCACCTGTGACACTCACTGACATCCCCACTCCAGTCAAGACGCAGCAGACATTAGCAGATGGTAATTTTGCCATGTAAAGGACAAGAGTCCTGTTTTTCTTTCTGAGCCATCATACAAGAAACTATTTTGAGGACCCATTTTGTTCCATGAATGCATCCTTCCCTTTCAATAACTCACCCAGACATCACTCTAATAGCTCTGTCTCCTGAGCGAACAATAGCTGGCCTCCAATTACTTGGATCCATTTGCAGTATGCACTGTGTTCAAGCGATGGTTGGTGATCAAGTGGCTAATTCACAATAATGATGGGGCAGGACACCTCATGCCTTTGTCGCAGGCTTTGCTTCCATGTATTATATTTTCAGGGCCTTTCTGAGAGCTTTGAAAGAGACCTTCATTATAAGGGCATGGACCCCTGGTTCCGTGAGGTCTGGAACTGGCTTATAATAAAGTTTTCCTCTGCACTGTATGTAACCTGAGCTTCCCCAGGCCTTGCCAGCCTGTGGGTATATAAAGTCACACCACCAGTCATCTCTCAAATTATACCAGCCCTTGCCTTTATCTCTCATGCAGAACTGAGCCTTTAACAAAAGACCCCTAAATATTATTAGAGCAAAGGGGATATCTGCTCTCCTTGCTAGGACCTCTGTGCCTTCTGGCCCCTACTATCTGCTGCTACAGCGAGGCACTGGGGCCCTCAAAATGCCAAAGCTACCACACCACGTCTTCTTACAGACAAAGGAGAATGCCTCTTCCCTTTGTGATACCCTTTGTTAGGGAAAACCAAGCAGGCTTGCTTGTTTATGTGCTGATGCCCTACAAAGGTTTTGTTGGGTTTGTCTTAGAGACTCCTCCCTTCTCTCCCACTTCCCTCTTCTCAAAAGACTTAGAAATGATTTGAAAGGCAGCTGGACTAGAAAATACACACATCTGCATGCAGTATTCCTCTACCTTCCCAAGATGGAAGATTTCTTACTAGGTCCAGCTCACTGTACCTGGTTTTTCATTTGGAGCGAAGCACATAATTTAGACTTCAATCCTGTGCATACTCTTCAACATACCAGCCTCACCTATGCACTCCTTTCTCCTTTTCCCTACAAGGGCTAAGTTAAAAGAGAAGGGAGAAAGAAGGAAGTGCAAAGGTGGGGACACCCATGCGGCCTTATGTCTGGTTTCCACTAGTACTAAAAGTTCTTCAAAGGCTATATACTTATGTCAACATCAAAGGGCAAAGGAGAATGTGTGATGGCAGCTTCTGGTCAGAAGCAAAAGGTTTTCCAGCAACTCATAAGAGAAGTTCAAGATGAGGCAGGAGAGTATCAATCAAAAGACTGTGTAGGCTATTTCAGAATTGGGTCAGGGAGGGAGTTCAGTAAATGGCCCTCAAGGAGTGTTATAATACTGAGGATGGAGAAATTACTTAGAACAATGTACTGTTGCCCTAAGTATGTTAGGCAAACCACCAGTGAGATGCAAGATGATTGCTGGTCATACCCAGGTGAACTTTTATCATTAACAGTTACAGGTCTATTATTAGTTTTATTTAGGGCACTTGATATTGGATTTCACTTTATGATAGTAACATTTCCTTTTAACAAAAATTTATTTATATATAAAAAAAGCAAGTCAAGGGGGCACCTGGCTGGCTCAATCGCTAAAGCACATGACCCTCGATCTTGGGGTTGTAAATTCAAACCCCAAGCTGGCCATACAGATTACTTTTAAAAATAATAAAATATTGGAGCACCTGGCTAGCTCAGTCAGTAGAGCATGCAACTCTTGGTCTTGGGGTCATGAGTTCGAGCCCCACATTGGGCAGACAGCCTACTTAAAAATAACAATAATAATAAAATATTTTTTAAAGAAGCAAGTTGACTCAAAACTATCAAGGAAATAACAGTATAATAGTGCATGATATGGCAAAAATCATGAAGGTGGTATTTGAGAGACTAAAGGCTGAGAAATGATGGGGTCATGGTTTCAAGCTTGATCTATGATGTCAGAAAGATCAAGTAGCTTCCCTGTGACTGGGCCACTGGGAAGTGGCGGTAGACTTTGGCCCCGATCTGTCAGCTTCTGAATCCTTTCTCCACCACTGTGTCACACTGCTTTGAGTAGTAGATCCAATTCTATGCATTGGCAAGTGAGGAGCTTCCATGAGAGTCTTCTATCTCCAGGTATTTCCTCTGCTAATCTATGAGTATGAAATTCTTATTTTTAGGTGCTCCTTTGGATTATGGATAATAATAAGGTTACATGGGATTTCCTTTTTTTGTTTTTTTCCTGTTTGTTTTTGATAGACTTTTTTAAAAAGCAGTTTTTAGATTCAGAGCAATACTGAGGGAAGATACAGAGATTTTCCATATACCTCCTGCCCCTACAATGCATAGCCTCTCCAACTATCAACGTTCCCTACCAGAGTGGTACATTTGTTACAATTGATGAATCTACATTGACACATCATCATCACCCAACATCTAGTGTTTACATTAGGGTTCACTCTTGGTGTTGGACATTCTGTGGATATTATATTGACATGGATGGCATCACATACCATACAGAGTAGTTTCATGCCCTAAAAATCCTCCTCTCCTCACTCTTCTTTCCTCCTCCAACTCTTCACATGAGGTCTTTTGTAAGAAAGAGGAAGAAATAATAAAAGGAACGCTTACTTTTCTAAGATATATATATATATATAAAATCACATTTAAACCTTACAACAGCCCTATAAATAACATTTTACAAGGGAGGAAGCTAAAAGTCAGAGAGGTTAAGAAATAGGTTCTGAGTCACAGCATACCAGAGCACCATCCAAACCTGGACAGTCTGATTTTAGAGCCTTCTTCCTTAACCACTATCACTAAGAACAGTACAAAAGGAACATAGGGAAAGAGAAGAAGGAGTGAGACTGTTGAGGCCCAAAACAAGCCCTCTTCCCTGGCCTAGGACAGGTTAGGGGTCAGAGAAAGAGTAGCCAAATTCCTGGGGAACCAGCCTTCTCCCCTAGCCTCCAAACTTCCCCCAAGAAAGTAGCACTGCCATGAAGCTCAGGTGTCAGGGGCAGACTCATGGCCCCTCCTGTGGAGATCAATACCTACCTTCCAGGCTCCACTCTTTCTTTTAATTTTTTATTTGGAAATAATTTCAAACTTACAGAAAAGTTGGAAGAAAAAAAAAGAATAAAGAACACACACATATCCTTTAGATTTTACCCAGATTCACCTGATATTAATTAGGTAATCATCCTCTGTGTGTATGTGTCTGTCTGTGTGTCTATGTATGCACATACACAATTTTTTTTCCGAACTATTTGAAAATAAGTTACATACACCATAGCCCTTTCCCTCTAAATATTTCTGTGTAGGGCAGCCCTGGTGGTGCAGCGGTTTAGTGCTGCCTGCAGCCCAGGGCGTGATCCTGGAGACCCTGGATCGAGTCCCACGTCAGGCTCTTTGTATGATGCCTGCTTCTCCCTCTGCCTGTGTCTCTGCCTCTCTCTCTGTGTGTCTATCATAAATAAATAAAATCTTAAAAACATACTTCTGTGTATTCCTAAAAATAAGGATATTCTCTTATGTAACTATATAATAATCAACTTCAGTAAATTCAACATTGATACAATATTTTATGTAATCTACCATCTGTATTCAAATTTGTTGGTCGATGCAGCCTTAATTTGTCTTTTATCACACTGACATTAAAAAAAAATACAGGGCAGCCCCGGTGGCACAGCGGTTTAGCACTGCCTGCAGCCCAGGGCGTGATCCTGGAGACCTGGGATTGAGTCCCACGTCAGGCTCTCTGTATGGTGCCTGCTTCTCCCTCTACCTGTGTCTCTGCCTCTCTCTCTATGTGTGTCTCTATGAATAAATAAATAAATAAAATATTTAATAATAATTTTTAATAAAAATTAAAAATACATAAATTAAAAAATACAGTCCCTTCCCTGTTTTAAAAAAATAGAACATTCCTCATTGGGGATTTTGTCTGACGTTTCCCCATGATTAGATTCAGATTGTGCATTCCCAATTAGAAAACTGCAGAGGCAATGTTGTGTTCTTCTCAAGGTATCACATCTGGAGACACATGATGTGCATCTGTCCTTCACTGGTAATGTTAATTTTGATTATCCAGCCAAGGTGTTGTCCAATTTATCCACCATGTGATTACTTAATTTTTCTCCCTTGTAAGTAATAAGCTATTCTGTGGGGGAGGCATTTTAAGAATATGCAAATACCCTACTCCTCATAAAATATTTCCCTTAGCTTTAGCATCCATTGATAATTGTAATCTGACCCAATTTTACTATGAAGGCTGCAAAATGATGATTTTCCAACTTGAGCACTCCTTCACATTTCACTGGGCCCTGAGTATTCTGCTTACCCTTCTTCCCCATTTATTCATTATTTATTGTCAGTATGCATTCGTGGATTCCAGTTTTTTCCAATGGCTTATGATTCATTAGTGTACTTGATTATTTCAGTCCTCAAACTATCCTAGATCTGGCCAAGGCTTCACTCTTGAAAGCCTAGGGGGACCCACCTCAAAGGCCAGAGTTGTCCCACCCTGGAGAACAAGGCAGCCAGTGCAAAGTGCCTCGTGGGAGCTGATCCAGGGCTGGCCCCAGACCCCAAGGCCAATTTGAAAGCTGTGTGTGGAAAATCACTGTATAAAGTGCTGCCCAAATGCCAGCTAAGCATCCTCCAGCCCTAAATGCAGGTGGTTAGCCACATGTCAGAGTGTCCTGGCCTGACAATGCTGACAAGTCTTTTAGCCCCAGTCTGGCCATCAGTCTGGCTCATTCCCATCAGGGCTTTCTTCTAAAGCCTTACACGTACCATCTTTATCAACCCAGCCCTCATCTGGAATGAGAAGAAATTGAGAAGAGACAACTTATTTCTACCTCCAGCAGTCTAACAGTGTCTCAGAATCACTGTACCCCAGGCTTCCCTGGGAACCAAACACAAGGGCAGAAATTAGCCCCACCCCTATCTTTGCACCAGCCCATAAAACCACCCGGGTGTCTGTGCCTTTCAAACAGTGTCCTGAGCTCAAGACCTGGAAAGAATACTTAAGGGCCACTGAGGGTAGATTGAGTCCTTCCAGGGACCTCAGTCTTAAGTGGGCCAAACTGCCCTTGAGTGCTGTGAACAGGCTAGGATAGGTCACTTAGCAATAAACCTTCTCAGTCCAACTCCAAAGCACATAGGGAAAGCTCTTTCCTGAAAGGAGCCTGCAAGACATCTGCAGGGAAAAATAGCTCCTCCTTGCAGCTCACTGGGCCCCGAACCACTTCTGCCAAACACCGACGCTGCTTCCAGTCTAATTTCTCTTTCACTTGAATCTGCATCATTTCTCTTATTTCCATGACCAGGTAAGGTACTGGTTGTCCTCTCAGATTCCCACACTTGGATTGTGTCCATGTGAACAGGCCTGGGGACTCTCAGAAAGGGTCCTCTGTATTCTTTTTTCCATTGACTATTGCATATGCAGTAGCTTCCTTTTGAATCCTGTAGCTTTGGTTTATCAGGATAAGTTGACTTCAGGCTGAAAGTTTTAAGAGCCTTGACTAATTTGGGTTGGCTGCTGGGAAAAGAGGTTTAGAGTAGAATGAAGTAGTAGGGTTTTCAAGACATACCCCAAGGAGAAAAGAGGAGAAGTAGGGACAAGGCTGTTGAAAGACCAGCTGCTCCATCCAACCCCATCTTTACAAACACCAGCAGCAGAGGCTTCATTGAGGCACACACACACAGAATTCAGCTCTTTAGGGGCTCTGCTAGCCTCTCAGAGCTTCCAGAAGTGCTGGTGTGGGGAAGTGAACTGACTCTAGCTGCTAAGGGCACCCTAGGAGCAAGGTGCTTCTCAGGCATTTTGCCTTATGAAGCAGACCAACAGCATGGTGCCCCAGGTGATCATAGCCTGAGAATAGGGTTGCCAGATAAATTGCCTATAATTTAGGTAATATTTGGAATATATAAATATTTTGTAAAGATTTTATTTATTTATTTGAGAGAGAGAATGAACGGGGGGCAGGGGGAACAGAGGGAGAAGGAGAACTAGGCCCCATGCTCAGCATGGAGCCCGACACGGGGATCTTACAACCTTGAGATCATGATCTGAGCCAAAATCAAGAGTCAGATGCTTAACCGACTAAGCCCCAAATATGTAAATATGTAAATATTTTTAAGTTACCTGTTATTTTTCTGAAATTCAAATTTAACTGGGCATCCCTTATTTTTATTTGCTAAATCTGGCAAATTTGAAAGATTTGTCAAACCCTACTCAGGGATCCTATAGCGGCAGTGTGACTCTAAATTGTCCTTTGAAAACAGGCACTGAGGGGGGCACTTGATGGGATGAGCACTGGGTGTTATGCTATATGTTGGCAAATTGAACACCAATAAAAAAAATAAATTAATTTAAAAAAAAGAAAATGGCATAAAAAATCAATCAGAGTCTCCAAAGTTTATGTGTGCTTTTTTCCAAATTCTCCAATGAGGGCCAAACTCTCCAGACCTAACCACAGTGCCCCAAACCTGCAATAAATACACAAGGCTAGTTTTATCATGTTGAAAGCAACTGGCTACTTCCCTGGCTCCAATTCTCACTTGCTCTGGGATACTTGTCCTCTTTTTCTCACACAAAATGAACTCTTCCCAGGTGCACCTTACCACCTGGCAGTTTCAGAGAAATGCGTAGAACATCTAAGTGTCTAGGCAGTGGGCAATGGTCATTTAGAGGCCCTGAGAATGCTCTGTGATCGTTCTGCATGGAATCACACAGTGTAGGAGGAGGAAGGAGGGGTCTATTTTCCAGCCTTTGCCCTGTGACTTCTAAGCTCATCTCTTCAGACCCCTGCAGCCTTTAAACCCCCCATCCTGGCTACAGTAGCTCTGCTTATGGAGGCTATAATTTTGCTCACAAAGACCAACAGGTCTATTAAAATAAGTTTAAGGCAAGAGTTTATGAATACTCAGAAAAGTAGCATCTCGGATGAAGTAAGACATATCCAGGGCACCTAGGTGGCTCAGTGATTAAGCATCTGACTTTGGCCGAGGTCATGATCCTGGGGGTCTGGAATTGAGTCCCGCATCAAGCTCCCCACAGGGAGCCTGCTTCTCCCTTTGCCTATGTCTCTGCTTCTCTCTCTTTGTGTCTCTCATGAATAAATAAATAAATTCTTTAAAAAAAAAGTAATACATGTCCACATGCCAAAAGCAGGAGCACACTTACTGTACTTCCCAGAATGCCTTGAATGGTATTGGACTATTCTTTTTTACTAGCCTCCAGGCATCATTACACAGACTAGATTGGGAAAGATAGTGGCTGCCATAGTAGCTTGGAGAATGTGTAGGGCACTCTCAAATTTAAAGCTCTTCTGCTCAACATTACTTCTGCTCAACATTACTCAACATTACTATGGCCCACATAGCACACAGGAAGCAGACAGGTAAGGCAGGAGCCAAGTGGGTTTCACTGCCACCTCCTAAAAGGGACTTCATCTGATAGGGACTCTATGTCTTAGGTTCTGGCTCTACAATTGTTAGCTGACTTAGATTAAGTTTTATTTATTTTTATTTATTTTAAAAAATATTTTATTTATTTATTCATGAGAGACAGAGAGAGAGAGAGAGAGAGAGAGAGGCAGAGACACAGGCAGAGGGAGAAACAGGCTCCATGCAGGGAGCCTGACATGGGACTCGATCCTGGGACTCCAGGATCACATCCTGGGCTGAAGGCAGGCGCCAAACCACTGAGCCACCCAGGGATCCCCTAGATTAAGCTTTAACAGAGAAATCCTATCTGGTTATGGCTCCCCAAAGGATCTAAGCTGGGAGACTCTCACCATTTTTTCATTTAATCAACAAACATTTAATGAATCTCTACTGTGTGTCAGCACTGCTGATACAGCAATGGAAAAACTGATGTAATCCAAAAACTCACGGAGCTGAGGGTCTCATGGGAGATACAGACAAGGAAATGAGCAATTACAAGGCATGATGTGGAAGTGCAAGTGCTGTCGGAGCATGAAGGAGAGCACCTCACCCATTCCAAGAGGGTCTGGGAAGGGACCCTCTGAGATAACAGAAAACATATATATGTATATATGTCCAGCCTTTGTCCTGTGTGTGTGTGTATTCATCTCTGCTCCAATTCTTGGCCCAGAGCTCTTAAAGCCCTTGTAATTTCTAAAGTGATAAGAGCACTAGGAAAATCTTTTGTTCTAATATAGGCCTTTGACCCTGATTCCTGACAGAGAGCTCCTAAATCCCTTGGATTTCCTGGATGATAGGAGTATCTTTTGTTCTAATGAGGTTAGTCTTGGTGGACTCCTGGATAGCTTCCAGTTGGGGGCTGGTCACCAGAAAGACCCAGTTGTGATTAGAAGTTTGGACCTTTCAGCCCCACCCCACCCCACCCCTATCCTCTAGAGAGAGGAGAGGGGATGGAGACTGAGGTAATGACCAATCATGCCTATATGATGAAGCCTCCATAGAAGTCCCAAAAGAATGTGGTTCTCCAGAGGGACAGAAGTTCCTGTGCTCAGGACCCTCCCAGACCTCACCCTGTATATGTTTTCATCTGACTATTCATCTGTATTCTTTATCATATCCTTTATTATATAATCAACCAGTAAAGCATTTCCCTGAGTTCTGTGAGCTATTTCAGCAAATGATGGAACCCAAGGAGGGGGTCATGGGAAACTCCTATTTACAGCCAGTTGGTGAGAATCACAGATGACAGCCTAGACTTTTGACTGGCACCTGAGGTGGGTGGATGCGGGGTGTCCTGTGGGGTCGAGCCCTTAACCTGTGGGGTCTATGATTACTCTGGTTAGTGTTAGAATTGAACTGAATTGCAGGAAACCCAGCTGATGTCGGAGAATTGCTTGGTGTGGAAAACCCACACATCTGATGTCTGAAGTACTGTATGTGTGAGAATAGAGGAACACTGCATTTTTCCTAGAGAGACTGCACAGAAAATGATGTCTGAACTGAGGCCTGAAGGATGAAAAGGAATTATGCAAAAGAGCATCCAAGCAGAGGGAACATGTACCAATGACCACAGGTGAGTTTGAGGGGTAGCAGATGGAAGCATGAACTTTAAGGGTTAATCATAATAACGTGTAGCATTTATCCGGGAGATACCGTGTGCCAGTACTGTGCTAAGTGTTTGCTATATATTGTCTTGCTTGATCCTCACAGTATCCCTCAGAAGATGGCAATGGAGGTACTGAGGTACTGAGAGAGAGTCTTACCCAAAGGATACTCCCTGGTAAGGGGTGAAGCCAGGAATTAAACCCCAGCCGTCTGGCTCCAGAACCAACCTTCTTAATACTGGCCCTGTTACACCCAGGTCTGTCACTCAAACAAATAAAACTAATGGTGAGGCTTTGGCATAGGACTCAAGCCTTCACTCTGGGAGCCACCAACCCCACTTACAGATCCAAATCCATCCCAACCACTCAGAATCTCTCCCTGGTTTCTTGCTAATCACTGGTGCCCAGTCACGACTCTGTTCCCTGGATCCTAAGGCAGCACGTCAGGTTCCCTTATCTGAGGCCAACTCCCTAAATGTGCTGGAATCTGGAACCTTTCTTGCCTCTGAATCCCGATTCCCAGTTCTCTCTTATTAGACCCACGGGTACCACACCATGCCTACTTCACTTCACTGTACTTCTTGCCCTGAAACATTCTGGCTTCCTGGGCATCCCCAAGTCACTTTAGTGTCTCTGTGTCCCTGACTGGTCTGTGGGGCCTAGCCATCCTCAGTGTAGCCTCAGCCATGGCCCACCAAAGCCCAAAGTGGGAGGGGGTGGGAGAAGGAAGAGAAAGACTTGTGAAGGCAGGAGGGGCAACTGTGTGAGAGGCCATTCAAGTAGAGAGATTTCGGAATATGAGTAGAACTGGGGCTGAGAGCCTAGAAGGACAGCTGTCTTTTTGAGGAGTGTATGACCCAGCCCTCCCCAAATACCCTATTCCAATACTAGCTGAGGACTGAAGTCCCTTTTAAAAGAGGTTTGCAAAGAAGCAGCCAACTGAGCAAGTAAGGAGCCCCAGGGAGGAGAAACATGTGCTTAATTTTACACCAGAGCACCCCCTCTTCCTCAGTGTTCACTTCGATTGGGGAGGACACCCAGAGCCTGAGAGGAAGAGGAGGGCTTGGAGGTGACAAAATGCAGCCAAAATGGGGGAGCTCAAGAGTAGCACAGGCACAGATACAGCAGGCTAGGCAGAGACGACGCTTGCGCCAGGTCTGCCCGCCTAGGCAGCGCTCTCACCACCCTGTGGCTGTGGTGTCAGACTTCCTCTTAAGCATGTGGCCCAGACAGAAAACTCAAGGTTACCTGCTATCTATTAGGCACTGCCCTACAAAACCACTGAATCTGCCACAGTGCCTGTGATGCAGAGACCAACTGAAGAGTTCGTATTTTAGGCAAGCCTTCTTCTCCCCTTTCCCCACTCCAGAGTTTGGGGACAGCCGTTGAGCAGATGGTGGAGGAGATTAGCAACTAGCCCAGGGCTCCCCGAGCTAAACATAATGTGCAGTTTATCACCTAGGGACCTTGTTAAAATGCAAATTATGATTCAATAAGTCTGGGGTGGAGCCCAGAGTTGGCATTTCTAGCAGGTTCCCAGGTAACCCTGAAGCTGCCAGGTGGAGGGGACATACTTCAGATTGCAAGGCTATGCCTGCCTTAGCACACTGTAGTCCACTGTGCTGCCTCTCCATAACCCGTGAAGTATTGAACAAATATGAAAAAAGATTGTATTTTTATTTGATATATCTGTCAATCCTAAGTTGAATGGATAAAGGAACAGACTTCCTGCAGGAGAGAGATGGGGTAGTGGTAACCCATTATAACAACAAGGAAAATTACACAGGCCAAGAGGGAGAGTTATATTTTCTCCAAGTTTCCTACAGCTGTTTGTTCATCATCAGACATATAAAAATCTTGTGACCTTTTACCACCAAAGAAAAACTGCTTCAGGCTGAGCTAGAAGTTGGGTATTACCATAGATACTAACACATCTTCACAGTTCAGCTCAATTACCACATTGTTTATTGTGTTGCTTTACAATACGGTAGACCATTAAAGCTATTTCTTCATTTTACAGGGTAGGGAACTAAGACTGGCCACTGAGCTGATTCAACTTGCTCAAAGTCATGTGGCTACTTTAGAGCCATACTGGACTAGTACCAGGCGATGACCCTAGAGCTCCTGCCACTACGAGAATTTGTCAAAGTGATGTCTGAACTGGGGAAAGATTTTAAGTGATTAATTGTATATAGTCCCCATGCCCTGCTGCAGGGAGCTCGCTGGAGGTTCCCTGAGTAGACATAAACATTGTTTGGGATGGGAGAAGAAATTTTTCTGACTCGGTCACTCAAAGAAATAGACATTTTTTTGAGCACAGATTACCCATATGTTTATTTAGCAGACATTTGTTGAACCCTGTACTTAGGTGGGGATAGAGAGAATAAACCACAGTCTCTGTCCTTAGAGAACTCGGGATCCACTAAGGAGAAATGGACATGTAAACAAATAAGTGTAATAAACTCCTGTAGGTTCAGAGGATGCACAAGAGAAGACATGAAAGCCTTCCGACAGGAGGCCATCAGCCAAAAAGGAAAACAGGCCAGGCTGAGCACTACATATGGGGCAGAAACAAGTGTGGTACAGTCAGGGTCTAGTGGAAAGAGGGAGGGAGGGATCTCTGGGGGATACAGAGGTCAAGGAAAACATTTCAGAGAATGAAGTCTAGAGCTGAGCCTTGAAGCATGTGCAAAGATTTTATAACCAGAGAGGATGCTTTAGATAGAAAACAGCAAGAGAAAAGTATTAATACAAGTATTAATACAAGTACTAATACATTGTGTATTTGGGGATAGCCCTTTGCAAAGTTTAAAACTTTTAACATCACCTTTTGCTTCTCCAAATAGTTTCCTCTTACCTTTCCTGGTCAGTGAGTCACATTTGGATTGGTCCTTCACTCTCCGATTTCATTCTTCACTTTCACTGTACTTCTGGTGGCTTGCAAGGCCACCATGTACAGTTGTGCATGTTGTTTACTGCACAAAGATGCTCATGGAGCATCTTGCTCATGGAGTCAAATGCAAAATCCAAATAGAAAATCCAAAATGCACTGCAATCACCAAGCCATGCTTTCTTTTCCTAATTTAATATATTTTGTGTTGCCTAGGCCGTGTGCCCAGAAAAAGGGGCACTTTTTCTAGTTTATTCAAAGGTGCCCTAGCAGTGGCTGAAGCATCAGGTCAGCTGTAGATCAAATTGTAAGGTAAAAGAGATTTTGTTCTGATTTCCCCTACCTCCAAATCTTTTTTTTTAAGATTTATTTATTTATGATAGAGAGAGAGAGAGAGAGAGAGAGAGGCAGAGACACAGGAGGAGGGAGAAGCAGGCTCCATGCCGGGAGCCCGACGCGGGACTCGATCCTGGGACTCCAGGATCGTGCCCTGGGCCAAAGGCAGGCGCTAAACCGCTGAGCCTTTATAGCTTAAAGCCACCAATGAAACCACAACCTGTAGACTCAGTTCCACAGCAGTCCTTATACTAGTCATGACTGAAGTAAATCAAGATTCCCAGTCACCCTTCAGGGAGCTTAAAACTGTCATTCTCCTGGATCTAGCAACAGATGACCCAGGGATGACCTGGCCTGATATGCCTTCCTTGGTGTTATTTCCCTCTAATCCTAAACAGGATGACTCTGCAGTGTCACTGAGTGACTCTGAGTGTCACTAGTTCCCGTAAGTCAGTTATTCTTTTCCACTATATTTCTGTATGACTCACAATGAAGCTTATCCCTTGTTTCTTGTCTCCCCAGCCCAGCAGTACTATCAGAATCAGCATTAGAAATCAGGTGGTTTATGTACACAATGGAATATTACTCAACCATTAGAAATGACAAATACCCACGATTTGCTTCAACGTGGATGGACCTGGAGGGTATTATGCTGAGTGAAGTAAGTCAACCGGAGAAGGACAAACAGTGTATGTTCTCATTCATTTGGGGAATATAAATAATAGTGAAAGGGAATATAAGGGAAGGGAGAAGAAATGTGTGGGAAATATCAGAAAGGGAGACAGAACATAAAGACTCCTAACTCTGGGAAACGAACTAGGGGTGGTGGAAGGGGAGTAGGGCGGGGGGTGGGAGTGAATGGGTGACGGGCACTGAGGGGGGCACTTGACGGGATGAGCACTGGGTGTTATTCTGTATGTTGGTAAATTGAACACCAATAAAAAATTAATTTATTTTAAAAATACAGGTAACAGTAAAAAAATAAAAATAAAAAAATAAAAAATAAAAAAAGAAATCAGGTGGGCGGGCAGCCCCAGTGACTCAGCGGTTTAGCGCCGCCTGCAGCCCAGGGCCTGATCCTGGAGACGCTGGATGGAGTCCCAGGTCAGGCTCCCTGCATGGAGCCTGCTTATCCCTCTGCCTGTGTCTCTGCCTCTCTCTCTCTCTCTCTCTCTCTCTCTGTGTCTCTATGAATAAATGAATAAAATCTTTTAAAAAAAAGAAATCAGGTGGGTACTCATGCTCACCTACCATAGTGAGTAGTCTTGCGCCAAGTCCTGATTCCCTTTTCCCTCCTACCTGCCCTGTGCTACCAAGAGCCACTCTTCCAACAAACTACCAACCAGCACTTTCAGACCTTCAGGATTTCCCCTTCTTTATCAGAATTAAAGGGCTAAGCTGCTATAATATAAAGACCCAAAAATACAGTGGGTCAAGAACAATGAAATTTCTGTCCATGTGACAATCCAGGATGAACAGGTAGGTGGGCCATTTGGCTCCATTCAGTCATTAGTGGACTTGGGCTCATTCCATCTCATCATGTTTCTCCACTCTCCTCTAGGGTGATGGTCTCCTCTGCCCAACTGAAGATGTGTCTCAAGAACATCTATGTTTCTGCTCACAGAAAGAAAGCATAGAGGAGCACACATTACTTCTGCTTACATGCCATTGCTCACAGAACCACACTTGACCACTAAGGAGGCTGGGAAATGTAGTACTCAGGAGGACAGCCTCAGCCTAGCTACAATTCTATTATTATGGAAGATGCCATACCTCTTTCCTATCAGGAAAACGCATATTTTCTGTCACAACGTCCTACCCAGAGTGGAAACTTGACGATCAAATTCAATCAAATTCAACAAACCTAAATAGAATCAAAACCTAATGTATAAATAAATGTGTTTAATGTGTAACACAGACCTTTCCCTTAGGCATTGTTTCTCAAAGTGTGACACATGGACTCTGGGTGGTCCAGGGCCACCAACTATCCCCTAGAAACCTGGCAAATGGCAGAGGAAAAAGCAATGAGGTTATTTCTTCACATGCCTTCCACCTATTTGAAATGGGCTAATTATTATTTTCCACATCAATCACATACCCTCTAAACAATCCTTATGTTCTTAAAGGTTGGGGATGAACAAGAATTGTATTTGTCTCTGTCAACACTCACTAATCAGGGTACAATTCATCTCTCTTAACATATATTTGTACCTTTTGCATGTTATTGCTTATGCTTGTTAAATTTGCATTTTGTGTTATGACAACTGTGTACCATTATATCCCCCAACCAAATCAACCACTCAAAAATGGTTCACTGAATATTAAAGTAGTAATAAAAATAGTAAATTAAATGCTACAACTCAGTAAACACCGTGAACATAAATAGTGAACAGGACTCTAGTATAAATACAGAATGAGAACCTGTATGTGCTGGGACAAATAAATCTGTGCATGTGAGAAAATCGCACAAGCAGCCAAAAATGCAAATATGAAGCAAGAAGATAAATATCTGAAAATCTGACTTTATTAGACCTGCCATCCATTTGCCACAAGTCTCCAGCATGCTATTGGTAGTAAAACATATTGAAAATTGTAGCATGAAGTCATCAAAGCTTTTACATAACTATTAAACAAAGTACAGTGAACCCTGTGGTAAACCAATGGAATTTTTAAAGAACAAGCAGGAAGTAATTCTTTGCTGTATGAAATTGATGAATATTGTGAGAAAAGATACTAAAGCCATAGGGGTAAGCCTTCAAAGTTGTTAGACCTCTTGGCAAAACAGGTACATACCACTTTATTGCCAAGAAGCTTGTAAAATCAAGCACAACACTAATGACAAATGACTTAGAAAAAGCAGAACCATCCACTGGCAGAATTCCTGTAATAAACAACATCACTGGTCATCCATAATATCCGTGGCACACAATGTAGAAGGGCAATTACTAACACATGTGGACACTAGCAGATACTTTAGAGTCAGACAAAACCACTGATATGCAGAATCTTGACATAAGAGTGTTATATATACAACGAAGTGCTCTACATTATTTTGCATTTTGACCCTGAAATCCATGCCATAAGAGGAAAGGGTTTTTTGTTTGTTTGTTTAAGTAGGCTCCACACCCAGCGTGGAGCCCAATGCAGGACTTGAATCCACAACTGTAAGATCAAGACCGGAGCTGAGATCGAGTCAGATGCTTAACCAACTGGGCCACAGAGGCGCCCCAAGGAAAGTTTTTTTTTTTTTAGTTAAACTTGTAATTTTGAGATAATTATAGAGTTACATGTAGTTGTAAGAAATAATACAGACAGAAACCATGTGCCTTTTGCCCAATTTCCCCAATCACAGTGTCTTGTGAAACTATAGTACAATATCACAACCAGGATATTAACATTGATACAGTCAAGATGCAGAACATTTCCATCAGCACAAGAATCCTTCATGTCGTCCTTGCACCCTGATGCTTATGTTACAGCAGCATTATCAATGATAGCCGAATTATGCAAAGAGCCCAGATGTCCATAGACTGGTGAATGGATAAAGAAGATGTGGTATGTATATATACACACACACACATATATATATATATACACATAAATACACACATATATATACACACACACACATACACACTCACAATGGAATATTACTCAGCCATCAAATAGAATGAAATCTTGCCATTTCCAATGATGTAGATGGAACTAGAGGGTATTATGCTAAGTGAAATAATATCATACCATTCACTCATATGTAGAATTTAAGAAACAAAACAGATGAATATAAGAGAAGGGAAGGAAAAATGAAATAAGATAAAAGCCAAGAGGGGGGCAAACCATAAGAGACTCTTAACTATAGAGAACAAACTGAGGGTTGCTGGAGGTAGGTGGGAGGGATGGGCTAAATGAGTGATAAGCATTAGGTAGGGCACTTGTTGGGATGAGCACTGGGTGTTGTATGTGGGTGACAAATCACAGGATTCTGCTCCTGAAACTAGTGCTGTACTGTATGCTAACTTGAAATTAAATTTTTAAAAAATCCCTCATGTTGTTCTTCTTTAGCCACCCCTCCTACCTCCACTTCCACCCCCCCCTTAATCCTGACACTCATTAACCTGTTCCTCATCTCCATAATTTTTTCATTTCAAGAAAGATATATGTTTGGAATCAGACTTAAATACAGAGAACAAACTGGTGGTTGCTAGAGAGGAGGGGGTGGGGGTGGGCAAAATATTGGAAGAGGACTAAGAGCTACAAGCTTCCAATTATAAAATAAATAAGTCACAGGGATATAAAGTACAGCATAGGGAATATAGTCAGTAATATTGTAATAGCTTCATATGTGACAGAGTAACTATACTTACCATGGTGAGCATTTCATAATGTATCTAAATGTCAAGTTACTATGTTCTATATATGAAACTAATATAATATTGCATGTCAACCATACTTCACTTTTTTAAAAAGTCCAACTCTTAACCCTCCTGCACTGTTGGTGGGAATGTGAACTGGTGCAGCCACTCTGGAAAACTGTGTGGAGGTTCCTCAAAGAGTTAAAAATACATCTGCCCTATGACCCAGCAATTGCACTGCTGGGGATTTACCCCAAAGATACAGATGCAATGAAAGCCGGGACACCTGCACTCCGATGTTTCTAGCAGCAATGTCCACAATAGCCAAACTGTGGAAGGAGCCTCGGTGTCCATCGAAAGATGAATGGATAAAGAAGATGTGGTTTATGTATACAATGGAATATTACTCAGCCATTAGAAATGACAAATACCCACCATTTGCTTCGAGGTGGATGGAACTAGAAGGTATTATGCTGAGTGAAGTAAGTCAATCGGAGAAGGACAAACATTATATGGTCTCATTCATTCATATAAAAAATAGTGAAAGGGAATAAAGGGGAAAGGAGAAAAAATGAGTGGGAAATATCAGAAAGGGAGACAGAACATGAGAGACTCCTAATTCTGGGAAATGAACTAGGGGTGGTGGAAGGGGAGGTGGGCGGGGGGGTGGGGGTGACTGGGTGACGGGCACTGAGGGGGGCCCTTGATGGGATGAGCACTGGGTGTTATTCTATATGTTGGCAAATTGAACACCAATAAAAAATAAATTTATAAAAAAAAAAGTCCAACTCTTGGGGCACCTGGGTGGCGCAGTTGGTTGGGTGCCCGACTCTTAGTTTTGGCTGGTCCTGATCTCTGGGTCATTGGATCAGGCCCCACATGGGGCTCCACACTCAGGGTGGAGTCTGCTTAAGAGCCTCCCTCTCCCTCTGCCCCTCCTTGGCCTCTAAAATAAATAAATTAATCTTTTAAGAAAAAAAAAAAGTCCATCTATTTTTCAGAGTGGCTGTGCCATTCTACATTTTCACCAGCAAGGTAAGAGTGATCCAGTTTCTCTCCATAAGAGGAAAGGTTTTTAATTTTTTAACTATTTTTTTTATTTTTTGCAAATCACAAAGTAGACTGGAATGAGAGCACTGGGATCAATTCTGAGGAAAATTACCCATGAGCACAACCCAGAAATATGTTGCTATGCAAATAATAGAGGTTGCATCCAAATGCCAAGCCACTTGCTGTTTGAGTCACTGATAACAGCGATCAGCAATATGTTTGCTGATGGTAATTCAGTATTGAAGAAAACTAAAAATTGTGAATATAATCAAATTGTGGCCCCTAAGGGTATGTTTTCACAGTATGCTGTAGAAAGAAATAGGCAAAAAATACTGAACTCCACTTTTCCATTCTAAGCATACCAGCTGTTGAGAGGAACCACTTTTCCACAAGTTACTGAAACAAGGGATGAGAAACAAAGACTTTATGACAATGATAATAATACTAAAGCTCATTTCTCAGATTTTAAATGTGTTGCCCAAGAGGTGTTTCATGGCCATATACTCAGAGTCTTGAAGAGGATACAAGTATTACTTCTGTAGTAAAATCAATATTAATGTTAAAATTATCAGAGTTTCTTTTTAAAAGACCAAACTATGATGCAGCTTTATCACTAAGAATTTTTAAAAATATTTTATTTATTTATTCATAAGAGACACGGAGAGAGACACAGAGACATAGGCAGAGGGAGAAGCAGGATCCCTGTGGGGAGCCTGATGCAGGACTCGATCCCAAGACTCTGGGATCACAACCTGAGCCAAAGGCAGACACCCAACCACTGAGCGACCCAGGAGCTCCTATCACTAAGAATTTGATTCTTCCCCAACATGTGGAGGTTTCTTCACTTCTCACAAAAAGAAATGGACTACATATTATTGAGTATGTTTTTTTAATTGAATATGTTTAAACATCACAGCCAAGTCTTTCAGTAGAACGTGCCACCATGCTTTCTAGAATTGAATGTAAAGAGGTGATCAGGAATCCACATCCATCTACTTTCCAAGTTGAGCTATTCAACCTTCCAGCCTTTGACAAAGTGTGATTTGCTCAAAGACTTTAGCATCTGATAGAGTGCTTCAAAGTGTTATGGGAACTGTCATTGTAATTTGCTCCTGACACATAAAACTATATAATAAAGCCACTAAATACTTAAGACAGTTCCCAGTGACTTATGATTCAGAGTTAGGAATTTTAACTTTTTGTTATGAAAATTTTTCAAACATACACAAAAGTAGAGTGGACACGATAGGGACACCTGGGTGTCTCAGTGGTTGAGCGTCTGCCTTCGGCTCAGGGCATGATCCTGGGGTCATCCATTCATTTATCATGAATAAATAAATAAAATCTAAAAGAAAAGAATGGACACAATAATGAGCCTCCATGTATCCATTACTCAGATTCAGTAGTGTGGCAAATGCTTTTAGTGCCCTACATCACAGCCCATCAGTCCACCTCTGATTTCAGCCAGAGCTGTGATGGACAGTTCCAGGTAAGTTCAGACTCACATCACACTGACAACATCCTACTTCAAGATCAAGCTTCTCTCTTTGTGCTTCTGCCCCAGAGTCTTCTCCCAAACCAGTCCACATGAAAGTACAGCCTGGAAGTGTGGGAGTGTTAATACCTTTGCGGACAGCCTTCAACCAGTGGATGAGAGCCTCTCATCCATCAGGGGAACAGTTCTGGGAGACGTTTGGTATCTGGACATCTGACCAGAATCAAGCCTTTGTTGCCCAACGCAGCAACGTCACACTGCACCCTTGCATTGACTTTTCCTCTCTTTCTACCTCTCCCTATTAATTCACTCCTGTTTCCTGGGACAACCATGCAAACATACCTAACTACACCCAAGTCTTTGCTTCAGACGCTGCTTGGGGGGATCTAAGACAAATAGTTACCAAATTTTGTCATTCTTATTTCATCTACTCCAGGGTTATTTATTTATTTACTTACTTACTTGTTTATTTATGTAAACTCTATGCCCAACATGAGGTTTTAACTCATGACCCCAAGATCAAGAGTCACATGGCTCTACTGACTAAACCAGCCAGTCCACCCATCCCGGAGTATTTTAAAGTTTGGGTTTTTTAAAAGATTTTTTTAAAATGTATTCATGAGGGATGTCTGGGTGGCTCAGTCATTGAGCATCTGCCTCTGGCTCAGGTCGTGATCCCAGGGTCCTGGGATCGAGTCCCGCATCGGGCTCCTTGCGGAGAGCCTGTTTCCCCCTCTGCCTATGACTCTGCCTCTCTCTGTGTCTCTCATGAATAAATATATACAGACTTTAAAAAATGTATTCATGAATGACACACAGAGAGAGGCAGAGACATAAGCAGGCTCCCTGCAGTGAGCCTGATGTGAGACTCGATCCCAGGACCCCGGATCATGACCTGAGCTGAAGGCAGATGCTCAACCACTGAGCCACCCAAGCATCCCTAAAGTTTGGATATTTTTTAAAAGTTACTAGAAATAGGAAAGAAACCAACTCAAAATGGAAGCTGATCTACGATTAAGCTGTGCATCACCAAGGTAGACTTATATGCCTTGGTGAAATATTTCCCCTAAATATCATCCTTCTCCCTGATATGAAATTATTATTAAATATACTATTTTAAATATTTTAATGTAATGGTGATAAAAATGTGGTGGAACTCCTTTTCAGTTACCTCAATGAGGGTCTATGTGTGGGCAGGGTGTCCATTACATAGGTCTTAAAAATCAACTATGAAAAACACCGGCTGTACAAAAGCTCCCCAGGGCAGTTCACAGGAGTCTGTGAACCCTATAAAAATACACACTGGTGTGTGAATACACATGTGCATTTTTCTGGGGGAAAGGTCAGTAGCTTTTACCAGATTCTAAAGCAAGCCCTTGACTAGAAAAGAGTTAAGAACCACTGATGAAGAAATATCAGGCACTGTGAACCCAAGTAGGGATGATTATATTGTGCAGAAGGAGCCCTTCTGGAACTCTTTAAATCATTCTACATGGCTGATCATCATCTTCACCAAATTGCACGGCTAACCTCATTATGTGAATCTAACTAGAATTGATATGATTATAATGAAAGGATTTTCCCTCCTCAAGGTCTAGTTTATAAAGAAGAGATTTTTTTTTCCCTCAAGGCCTAGTTTATAATAAAAAGGTTTTTTCCTCCTCAAGGCCTGGTTTTTGACATCTGGATTAGATTATCTGGTCCCAATTTTCTCCTCAAAGCTATCTCTCCTAGCCTCAAAGAACTTTTGGGATTTTGCCAATCAACAGGAAAGGGATTTAGATTACAGTATGTGCTCTTTCCAGACTAGTCCTAGTTCTCCCAGATAGCTCTGTACCCCTGAACTGGTACACTTCCAGGAATTTGAAAGATTCAGGGCCAGCTGTCAAGGAAGCAATTCCTTCCACCTGCATCTTGTCCAGCCCCTAAATTACTAACTCAGAAAGGAAGTTGGAAAGTTAAAGAGGCACACTTTCTCTAAAGAGACTTAATTGGGTTTGGCATTTGGATTTGGGGTTTTTTTTTTTTTCTTGTCCTATTAACAAAGAACTATTTGTACATCATAAACACAAGTAGAGGAAGAAAATTACATCTTAAAATCATTTCCACTTAAAAACCAAGACAAAAATGGTACAGGTGGCTTTTTAAAAGGAGGAGGGGAAAAAACCCTCCACATAAGTCCTTCTCTTGAATAGGCCTCTAACTAGCCGTGGTGCAGCTGCAAGGATGCATTTAATGTTCCTGTGATTTATTACTCTAAAGAGGATATTCTCAGCCATCATCTGCAGAAGAGGGCCTAGCAGGATATAGAATGGGAGACTAAGAACATATTGGAATGGCCTAAATTTTCCATATGGTTTCCATTTTCTTTCTGATTGTACATGGAAAATCATTTTTTTAAAGATGTTTAGCCATCACAAATATCACAAAAGCACCCTGCCCCTAGGGCAGCTTGCAACAGGCCTGAGCAAGGGACTGAGACTATTAGAAAGGGGAGGAGCCCAAAATGATCTCCATATTGAAAGGCAAAGCTTCCTAAAGCCACCTCTCTCCCAGGCTTAAAGATTATGACTACTGTGATGTGTCTCCCTACTTGACAAAGTCACCGTTATTAAGTAGTAAAGACCAGTTAACACTGACACTGACTATGTGACGGAATGTTCTTGGCTGCTTACGTGGGTTATTTCTTTTAATCCTCAATTTATCATCTCCATTTTACAGATGAGGACAGTTCAGCTGACAGAAAATAAGTCACTTCACCCAAGGTCACAGAGCCTGTGAAAGGAATTTCAGAACTTGATCACTGGTTTGTATGATTCCAATAGAGGTGCTTTTAACTACTAACTACATAGTGTTCACCCCTTCCTTTCTTTCTAGGGTCCCTCCTGACCACAACTGCCAGGCCTTACAATAACTTCTGGCTACCCAAGAGCTCCAGCTATAGCAGCCATCCAGCCTGCCCTCAGGAATAATGCCCCATGCATGAAATGTCCTGTTTTATCCAAACAGACCTAATTCCATGGAACTCTGGGTTTCCCGTCAAATCTTCCCAAGAAATTATGGCACTTCTTAATATCACAAAGATCATTTCAGATTCTCTTGATACTATCTTTAAATTTTTTCTTGTATATATCCATATATACACACACATCCTCTTATCCCGCAGTTCACATATATTGAGCACTTACTATGTGCCAGACATTATGTTAATTGCATGCATTTTCACATTTGATTCTCCACAGTAACTTTATGCAGTAACTACTATTATTATTCCTGTTTTACATATGAGAAAATTGAGGCTTTAGAAAAGTCGCATCACTTATTCAAGCAACTAGAAGAGCCAGGATTTGAATTCTATTGTGTTTGACTTGAGACCCCAAACCCCTAAACTACGACACTTTAATTCTATTCTTCTTAATGGTAACAAGTCATGATGAAAGTATATACCTGTGATATAATGTGATGAGAATGGTACTTTACTTCTATGGTGTTCCTCCCAAATCCCATAGGCCCAGTATAATCATGAGAAAATCAGCAGATGGATATCAATGGAGGAGCATTCTGAAAAATACCTGACTGGTATTCCCCAGAACTGTCAAGGCCACCAAAGACAAGGAAATACTCCAGGTGACGTCTGTGCAAATGGTGGAGTAGGAACTCCAAAAGTCCCTCCCTCCATAAAAGCAATGAATAAACTGGTATAACCCATCAGAATTCACTTTTTCAGGGGCTGACTCAGTTGGTGGAGTGTGCGACTCTTGATTTTGGAGTTGTGGGCTTGAGCCCCACGTTGAAGGTAGGGATTACTTAAAAATAAAATCTTAAAAAAATTCATTTTTTAAGAACTCTGGATCCTAATCAAAATCTTACAGAAACAGGGTATGCTCAATGGAGAAAAAGCCACTGGATCTTGATAAGAGGGCTCTGCGGCATTTTAACTTACCTTGGACACATACCCTGCTCCCCAGTTCAGCAGTGACCTTGAAGACAACAGTCCACATTCGTGGTACAAATATGTAGTACCCAGTACCCAGTACTGGAGGAGCTGAACAGACCTGTTCTCAAAGAATTGTGTCTGTTGGACTTGCCTGCTGACTCCCTGCCCTGGAAAGTTTGCCTTTATTTAGCCTCAAAACTCTCCTGGGGCTGAGACTAAGACAACCTAAGGGTGATTCTCAAAAACATCTGAACAAAAAAATTATTTGCTACCACCTGGGTCAAGGGATAACAGTTGGGGCAAATAATAGACTAACCCAGGAAAGGCTGGGCCATGAGACACTTTGGCAAATAAGGGTTTTGAAAAACTTCCACATACTCCTGGGAATCTAGAAGGCCACACTCATGCTCAGAACTGGGTGCATGTTCAGAAAGACAGCTGAAAAGGCCCTAAGCTCTATGACTGGTTGATAATTTATATTCTTTCTTATACAATTTAAAAGAAATTAAACATGTATTGTTTATAATGTGAGGAAATGTAGGAATGTATTTTCATATAATCTTCAGTCCACATTTTGGCCACTTTACATCCCCTATTTTTGGTATGGTACTCAGGTTCATAACTTTGCATTCTTACCTTCTCATACCATGGTGTGTGCAACTAGAGGACAAAAACCAAAACTGTGTTCTAGAATGAATTCCAAAGTCACTTGTTCTCTATTCCTTTTATATAGCATCCTGTTCACGTCTAGTAGATAGTATAGCTTACCACTCTAAGAATGTTATATTCTCTTTGAAGCTTCCTTAAGTTTTTGAACTATCTCTTGTTCTTTTTATTTGCTTCCCTTGTGCCCTTCTTGTCTCTTTCATTCTGGATGCATTTTTCAAATGACTAGCAATCTTCGGTTGCTCATTTATTGAAGTGTTAAATCACCATATTGTACACCTGAAGCTAATATTACACTGTATGTTAACTAACTAGAATTTAAATAAAAACTTAAAAAATAAAATCTGAGGGAGTTAAAAAAAAAGACTGCACTTGTTGTGATGAGCATCAGGTGTTGTATGGAAGTGTTGAATCACCACATTTTACACCTGAAACTAATATTATACTGTATGTTAACTAACTGCAATTTAAATAAAAACTTTTAAAAAATAAATTGAGCTTCTAAATGCTGAATGGAATCTCTTGTGTGGGCAGAGTTTGCCAAATGGTGGGCTGCATGTTAGAACACACATGTGGCCTTCCGGCATTTTTTGGTAGGTTCCCTTAAGTGTTAACATCACTGAGCTGTTCAATTTCTCCAGAGAAAGTTTCTTTATTCAACTGCTTATGGGGGGAATGGGGAAACCTGATTGCTTGCACTCTGATGATGGGTGGTATATTTAAAAGAACAGTTCTCTGCCATCAAGGGTATGGCCTTACTCTAGAACAATAGAGATCTACACTGTGACTTTCCTAGGGATTTGCCAGAAACTTAATCTAGCACCATTGTATCTGAGAAATCATATCACCCAGGAGGCATATCAGCTTATAATGTGGGCTAGACCTACTGCAGGGCCCTCTCTTGCCCTGGACCTCACTTGAAACTGGCAGCCTTCTAGGTTATCCAACAAATGGGTCACAGCAGTGTTCCCATGTGTTATATTCGAAATCCCAAAAGATTTACCAGTGCTGCACCACTTTCTTAGTAGCAGGGAGTGCAAAGTACTATATTTTGTCCTTTACCTTAGAGAGGATATTCTACCCCAGACCCCCAAATCTACAGAAATTCATGATGCAAATATATTCTTCAATGAAGTGGGCTAGTGTGATATTCTGCAGAATTTGAGGATGTTTAAGTTTCCTACACGCAATATTATTATAGAAAGCTTGAGAGTTAAAAGAGCTCCAAGGTAAGACAGTGACTATGTCCTTGCCATATAAGGGTAAACTGTTTAATTTTTTATTGGCATATAATTTACATACAAAAAATAGAGACCGTAATTGTTGTTGTTGTTTTTTTTTTTTTTTTAGAAAGGGAGCAGGCGTAGGGGCAGAGGGAGAAAGGGAGAATCTTAGGCTCCACACCCAGCACAGAATTCAACGCAGGGCTCCATCTCACAACCCTGAGATCATGCCCTGAGCCAATCAAGAGATAGACGTTTCACGGAGTGTGCCACCCAGGAGCCTGAAGACCTTAGTTTTGACAGTTGTACATACCCATGTAACCACCACTCAAAACGAGATATACAGGGGTGCCTGGGTGGCTCAGTCGGTTGAGCATCTGCCTTCGGCTCAGGTCATGATCCTGGAGTCCTGGGATCAGCCCCTCATTGGCCTCTGCTCAACCTGCTTCTCGCTCTCCCTCTACCCCTCCCCTCTGCTTGTGCTAGCTCTCTCTCGCTCTCTCAAATAAATATATAAAATCTTAAAAAAAAAAAAACCAAGATAATGCAACATTTTCATCACCCTGGAAAGTCTCCTCTTTTACTTTCCAGTTAACCCCCTGATGCCCAACCAGAGGCAACCACTTTCTGATTTCTTTCTCCATAGATTTGTATTATCTATTCTTGGAAGTCATTTAAATGGAATCATACAGGAGCACCTGGGTGGCTCAGTGGTTGAGCATCTGCCTTTGGCTCAGGGTATGATTCTAGGGTCCTAGGATCAAGTCCTGTATTGAGCTCTCTGCAGGGAGCCTGCTTTTCCCTCTGCCTCTCTCTCTCTCTCTCTCTCTCTCTCTCTCTCTCTCTGTCACATGAATAAATAAGTAAAATCTTTAAAAAATAAATGGAACCATGCAGTGTGTATTTTTGTGCGTATCTGTCTTCTTGCATGCAAATAATGTTCTGAGGTTATGAACTGCTTTTGATTCTCCCTATTAATGAGCATAAAAAATTTCCAGAGCAGGATGTGTACTTCTCTATTCCAGCTGTGCTATGATTCTAGTTAGTGACCTGGAGGTAATGAGGATGGTGGGGCACATCTTGAGAAAGAATGTCATCTCACAAGGCAACTCCTTCGGGTAAAATAATGACACGGTTTCCACAAAAAGGGAAGCTATTTTCCTCTGGCCAGGGACAAGGGGGATGCTTCTGCCACCAAGAGAAGCCCAGGGCGAAACTGAAGGGCTCATAATACTTGGATTCACCCACCCAAACAACCACTCCAGATCTCCATGTTCAACTCATTCCCTATCTGATTTGGAAAAAACAGACCTTACAAGGTTGTATATTTTGCCTTTTTTGCATCTCTGCCACCCTTATCAGATCCTGAGCCAGATTTTTAGTCCAATCTGTCCTGCAGCTGCAGGATATAAGGATCTCCATTAAATTTGCCATGGAGGCAGAGTTTCTACTGCTGTCAAAAGCAGCCATTCTACTCCAAGATCCTTATAAATAATATTGTTGGGCAACCCCAGTGGCGCAGCGGTTTGGCGCCGCCTGCAGCCCAGGGCGTGATCCTGGAGACCCGGGATGGAGTCCCACGTCGGGCTCCCTGCATGGAGCCTGCTTCTCTCTCTGCCTGTCTCTCTCTCTCTCTGAAGGAATAAATAAATCTTAAAAAAAATAATATTGTTGGTATATTGATCAATTGCCACAGCCACTTGACCTCCCCTATCTTGCCCTGCACCTCCACGTTATACCAATAAAATACCACATACCACAGGGGAAAGCTCAAGTAATTGCCACGGCACTTCGTGTCAGGGGTTGTCTCCACACACTTTACACTGCCCACAAGATCCCTATTGCTTTTAGATGGGTAAACAGTCCAACTTCAAAACCCCATCCTAGAAGTCTGTTTTCTAGAACCACTATTAATACCACATGTCTCAGCCAAGTATTTCTTTTATTTCTTTTTAAAATTTTTATTTTTTTGGGTTTTTTTCTTTTTTAGATTCTATTTATTTATTCATTAGAGACACAGAGAAAGAGGCAAAGACATAGGCAGAGGGAGAAGCAGGCTCCCTGCAGGGAGCCCCATACGGGAGTCCCATCACAGGACCCTGGGGTCACAATCTGAGCCAAAGGCAGATGCTCAACAACTGAGTCATCCAGGCGCCCCTCAGCCAGGTTTTTCTAACACGGAGCCTGAGTCAGGAACTGAGGGGGGCACTTGACAGGATGAGCACTGGGTGTTATACTATATGTTGGCAAATCGAACTCCAATAAAAAAAAATATATTAAAAAAAAAAAGGAATCCCAGCACTAAGCATCTGGGAGTTGTGTAAGCCTAAGGCAACAAGGATGAGGGGAAGGGTAAGTAAGGCCAGGAAAGATGTAAAACAACGTGATGCAATGCATCACCTCACTGGACACTGCTCCACAAACTTCAGGTCACTTGCCAGGTAAGTTTGCTCAAAATGGTTGAAAAGAAAAGACTTGCACATGTTTCAGAGTTGGACACAAAGGAAGAAAGTCAGAGAAATTTATCCACTGGGATCCCTCATGCCTCCTTGTTTCCACTCTCAAGGTGCACACTGCAAGGGGCAGACTCCCCCTCCCAAGTTTCCTCATCTGGTTCCTTGGCAGCTTCTCCCCATGCCTGGCCCCACACCCACAGTATGGTGTTCTACCTAAGTGTGGTGTTCACGGGCTCCGTGTATAGGACATGAGAGTCAAGCAGGTGCAGGGCTTCAATGTAGACTGTTACCATGTGGCTCTGAAAGCTTGGCAGGAAGGGAGGGGGAGGTGCCAGAACATGGAATGGAGCCAGCACAATTTGGAAAGGGGGTAGAACCTCAGAAAAGTATCTGAGAAGGTGTATAAGTTTGTGCCCCATACAGGTTAGTCCAAGTAAGCCAAAGGATAATGTGGCCTACGATGAGATAAGCACTGGGTGCTATACAATATGTTGGCCAATTGACTTTAAATAAAATTAAAAAAAATTTTTTTTAAAGGAGAATGTGGCCTCACATAGCAATGGTGGGGATGGAGAAAAGTGAACAGATTTGGGATACGTTTTGAAGATTGAACCAAGAGCACTTTCTAACAACCTGGATATGAGGAATCAGGGAAAGGGAAGGTTCACGGACAACCCCTATGTGTTCTACTTGGGTAACTGGATGGGACATGATATCATTTCTGAGATATGGGGAATGGGAAAGGAATAGATTTGGCAGGGAGAAGGTCAATATTTGGTACAATGCTGTCCAACAGTTTTGGTCAAAAACATTTTGTGTTTGTGGTTTATTTTTAGAGACTGAAGCAGTAAACTTCATCACCACATCCCATGACGATTCCATTTCTTAATTCAGTCAAAGGCCAGTCCTACACATAGAAAAGAAAACAGTTACCACTTGCAAGATATAGCTCACAATATACGGAACAGCCTGACCCAAAAGGTCTCTCCCACCTATTGGCCAGCGACCCATAATCTGTGTTCCGATTATCTATTGCTATATAACAAACCACCCCAAACTTGGTGGCTTAATATAACAGTGTTCATACTGGTCACAACAATGAACAAGGTTTGGCAAGGTGGGTTGATCTTTGCTTCATGTGGTGTCAGCGAGGGCAGCTTAACTGGGAGCTGGAGGATCTATGTCCAGGATGGCCCACTCACATTGACTGGCAAGTTGGTGCTGGCTGTCAACTAAGAGCTTAGCCAGAGCTGAGGACCAGGAGTCTCAGTTCCTCTCTGCAGGAGCCTCTCCGTGGGCTGACTGTCCTTCCTCACAGCATGTGACTGGGTTCCAAGAATAAACACCCCTAGAGACAAGAAGAAAAACCTGCTAGTTTCTTTCTTTCTTTTTTTTTTTAAGATTTTATTTGTTTATTCATGAGAGACAGAGAGAGAGAGAGGCAGAGACACAGGCAGAGGGAGAAGCAGGTTCCATGCAGGGAGCCCGATGTGGGACTCGATTCTAGTAGGTCTCCAGGATCACACCCTGGGCTGAAGGCGACGCTAAACCGCCAAGCCACCCGGGCTGCCCAACCTGCCAGTTTCTTAAGGCATAGGCCCAGAAACTGGCACAGTGCCACTTCTGCCCTATTCTATTATCCAAGCATTCACAGAACCCAGATTCAAGGGGAGGGGACTAGACATCACCTCTCAATGGGAGAAGTGTCAAAAACTTGAGAGCCGGGACGCCTGGGTGGCTCAGCAGTTGAGCATCTGCCTTTGGCTCAGGTCATGATCCTGGGATCTGGGATCGAGCCCCACATCGGGCTCCCCGCAAGGAGCCTGCTTCTCCCTCTGTGTCTCTGCCTCTCTCTCTGTGTCTCTCGTGAATAAATAAATAAAATCTTTAAAAAAAAAAAACTTGAGAGCCATGTTTTAAAATGGCGCAGCTTAGCAGTGCCTGGGTGGCTCAGTCGCTTAAGTGTCTGATTTTGGCTTAGGTCATGATCTCAGGGTTCTGGGATCCAGCCCTATGTAGTAGAGCACCACGTCAGGCTCCCCACTGAGCGGGGAGTCTGCTTGTCTCCCTCTCCCTCTACCCTCACCCTTGCTCATGCTCTCTCTCTCTTTCTAATATATAAATAAAATCTGTAAAAATAAATAAAATGGCATAGCTTAACTCATAACCTGTCACTAGTTAATGATATCTTTGGTTTCATGGTAGTGGAAGAGGAGGGACTTAAACCATTTAGAGTTTGCTTATATGATTTTGCCAGATGAACTCTTGACACCCCTTAGGTCACTGAGAAAATGGGAGCCATGATGAAGAAAATAATATAGAGAATAATATAATTACCACTTTTTGAGCAATCACCATGTACCAGACATTGTTCAGAGTGCTTTACGTGTATCCCCTCATTGAATCCTCCTAACAAGCCCGTGAGGTAACTTAATATTATCATTAGGAAATTAAGACATAGAAGGGTTAAATTATCTGCCCAAAGTTATGTAGCCAGGAAGTAGCTGAGCTGGGAATCCATACCAGATCTAACTCTAGAGCCCACACTCAAAACTATTTTACCGTACTGGAAAAAGTAGAGATGGGTTTGTCAAAGACAGAGGGGCTGCCAGGCCATGACCTTAAGTAGGGCCCAGGGGTTCATCAAGCCCCCACTGGTAGCAGCCTTATCAGAAGAAATATGTGTAAAAAAACAAACAACAACAACAACAACAAAATGAGCAATTGGGATTTTCCACCTTAGAAAGCATGAAAAGAAACAAATATTTGTTGTTGAGTAACTTTTATCTGTCAGACATTACGCTAAGTGCTTTATGTGCATTAATTTCATATAATTCTCTGAACAATCAAGGGTTAGGAATTATTATTACTATCATTTTGCAGCTGAGGAAACAAAGATATTACTCTAGGTCACACAGGTGGTAAATGACCATGCTGGGAATCTAGCTCAGATCTGACACCAAACCCATACTCTTAATAATTGTATGCGAAATCATGAGGTTTTGTCTATAGTGGAATAACCCTAGGGTTGGGTCTCATGTTGTAGAGACCAGAGGAAAGGATTTCTGAAAACGTTAGGAGAAGATGCAGAATACTCTGAGTCCATCTAGCCCATCATATTGCTCTTAGCAAGGCAGCACCTCTAGCTGGTTGCCTCTCTTTGCACCTACTTCCTTTTATCCAAGATCTCATTAATAGCCAAGAATATTGACTCTACAAGGCACAAGACAGTCTGGGCAAATCCATCCCCAATTATTCTCCTCTTTATTCTCACTTAATTTATAGATAACTATCAAAGAGAGATTAAAATAAGTGACTTCCTGATGATGCTGAACAATGAAGTTCTTAGCTCTCTTCACAAGTCTACCTAATTGGAGGTTAATAGAGATGGACCCTGGAGTGCCTGTTGGCTCAGTCAAGTAAACATTTCCAAGCAATCAACCCATTGTTAATTATAAAATAGTTGCCCAGAGAAGGGAGGAGGGATGGTACCAGAAGAGGGTCTAGATTTCAGGATGCCAGTTGGGCCATTAAAATGCTTCTTGAGGGCAGTCCGGGTGGTTCGGCGGTTTAGCGCTGCTTTCAGCCCAGGGCGTGATCCTGGAGACGGGGGATCGAGTTCCACGTCAGGCTCCCTGCATGGAGCCTGCTTCTCCCTCTGTCTGTGTCTCTGACTCTCTCTCTCTCTCTCTCTCTCTCTCTCTCTCTCTGTGTGTGTATGTGTGTGTCTCATGAATAAATAAATAAAATCTTTTAAAAAATGCTTCTTGAAAGAATGCCCAAAAAGATTAGTTTCAAGCCTACCTAGCTTCCTCCACTGCAGATTTCTAAATCTTGGTAGCCTGGTCCCTCAGCCTTCAGCTCTAACTCCTCTGTAGTTTGTCGCAATGCAAAGTCTTTAGTCTGGAGAGCTTAGGGATCTAGAACCCCATCACACTGAGGCCAGTAATGGCATCCTAACTTTGGATCTCCACCTCACTAACACTTTGGGCATCACCCATCTAACTTGACCTGGAGTTCAATATGCTTTTACTCAGATACTTCCCTCCAAAATGGCCCTCCTACCCAGCATGCCTAAGCTTTCACTGGCTAGGCCTAGACATCATCTCATGAGCTACTTGTGCTAGAGGCACCTCCTGAAGGAGTTCACAGCAGCTCTGTCATTCCCAATCCTAGTTATCATAGGAGCTCAGGGAGGAAGCTATCACCTTCTGGCTGATGAGATCAATCCATTAAGTGGCTGGTAAAGATTGGCCCTGTAGGGCAGCCCGGGTGGTTCAGCGGTTTAGCGCCACCTTCAGCTCAGGGTGTGATCCTGGAGACCCGGGATCAAGTCCCACGTCGGGCTCCCTACCTGGAGCCTGCTTCTCCCTCTGCCTGTGTCTCTGCCTCTCTCTCTCTATGTGTCTCTCATGAATAAAAGAATAAAATTAAATATATATATATAATGGCCGTGTAGACACAAAGCTCCACTCTTCCAGAAACAGCCCCAGAGGCATTGTCTGCACATAGTACTTCCATGGGAGCATCGCATCACTGCCTGTAGGGGCTCAGATGACCTAGACCTTACCTTTGAAAATCTAAGGCACCCAGGTTGGGAAACAGGCAGAGCAGCTATTCTGTATTTCCTATGCTGATACCTGCTGAAGGTCTGGTTCTAGGTCTAGACCTGGGGTTCTGAAGAGCAGTAGGCTTTATCTTGGCTGACTTCTGTCCACACAGCCTGTGGCCTATAGCAATAGCAGCAGCACAGCCCACCCTATCTGGACTCATGATGTCTGATATTTCCATGTCTTCTCTACTGGGTAAACTCTCAAGACAATGTTCAGCCATTGTTCCCCAAGGGGCTAGAATTGTAGCCATCAGCCTGGATATCCTCAAAGCAAGTTACTCTTTCTGAGAGACAAGAAATTCTAGTTTTACCCCAGTTTTACCCCACTGCTCAAGGCCTAAATAAGTATTGGTGAAGGGACATATTCCCTCATCTTAAGCCTGCTGGATGATTTTGAAGGATGAAGCACATATTTGGAATGGAAAAGTTCCAGTGGGTTCGAGGATACTCACAACTTTGCCCATCCACACAACAAAGGACAGCCTTTCAATACAGCTCAGCCAATTGTGAGGCTACTTTATAGCTGCCTTGGCCAGCCTGGCTGCCTTGGTGACCTGCTTCCTGTGAAAGAGAAGTTTCACCTATACTCTCACCATGGACAAGGCATTCGAGATTCTGAAGGTCCTTTGCAAAATTGGGAGGGTAGGAAGGAAGACAGTGGTCATTTGTCCTGGGCCCTAAGTTAAAAGGTCCTCATATATGGGCTACTATACAAAGATAAATATAATTAAGGGAATTGGGTGAGGCCTCATCACACAGACTGACACTAATTAAAATCCTACAAGCCTTGGTACTAATTAAACCTGAGAACAGATAAAGGGTGAAGAACCTCAAGATCTGAAAGTTCTGGGGCCTTAATTCAGTAATGACAACAAGGACACCTGATTATTATTGTTTTCTGTGTGTAAAGCATATTATATGTATTACCTCACTTAAGCTTCACAATCATCTTAGAGATAAATAGTAGAACTGGATTGTCTAAGAGTCAGGGAGGAGGAAAGGAGAGGACTCTGAGGGAAAAAGAGAGAAGGGCTAGGTCCCCTGACCTGGGTACACAAAGGTGCAAGAGGCAGGTTCTGAAAGTATCTGGGATCTGTGCGCCACTCAACACCTGGAGGTGGTAGTAGAAAGTCCACTTGGGGCCGTATTTCCCCCAAGGCTCAGTTATCCTATGATCTTAACTCTTATCCACATTCTTCCTGACTTTAGCTGGAGGCGAATCCCTTCTAGACTCCATCTGCTCTTGCCTCTGCAGGGGCTTGTGCCTTTCAGTTGTCTCCTCTGAGTAACATTTCATCCTCACTTTTGGTCTTTTCGGAACTTCCTTCATCTGATAAAACTTTTTAAAAATATTTGTGGACAAAATTACGGTGGTAGTGAAAACATCAATGCTTACCAGGAGTTCAGGGAGAAGGGGGAAGGGATGAACAGGTGGAGCATAGAGCATTTTTAGGGCAGTGAAAATATTCTCTATGATCCTATAATGGTGTATACATGAAATATGCGTTTTTCAAAATGCATAGAACTATACAGCACAGAGTAAGCCCTATTGTAAACTATGGACTTTGGTGAATAATATGTATCAATACTGGCTTATCAGTTGTAACAAATGTACCTGACTAATGCAAGATGTTAATAGGGGAAACTGTGAAAGAGGGAGAGAAGATATATATATATATATATATATATATATATATATATATATATATATATATATGAATTCTTTATACTTTTGGCTCAATTTTTCTGGAAACCCCAAATTGCTCCAAAAAATAAAGTCTTTTTCAAAACCAAACAAAATTACTTATGCTTATTGCATTTCTCATTAAACGGATCCATGGCTCCCTGGAGAAATGGCTGATTCCTGGTGTAGGGTAGGGAATGTTCAAGATGAGCCTAGGGCATGTTGTCATACCAGAAAGCAAGGATACTATCAAAGACTACCAGGGATACCTCAAAAGGATTCAGGAGGTGACTGAAAGGGGCTTCTCTTAGCCAAAGAGTATCAAATTGAGCATTTAAAAAATGACTGATTGAAACACATCAAATATATAAAATTCTATAAATTCATTAGGACACTCAAGAAAACACTCATTGATCATGATTGGAAGTTTCCAGAGCAACAACTCATACATTAAAAATTAATAAAGCTAAAGAATTAAGCATTGATTCTTCAGTTCATGGTCAAACAGTACTTCAAAGACATTAAAAAGTTGATAAGAAAAGTTCTTAGGGTGCCTGGGTGGCTCAGTTGGTTAAGCATCTGCCTTCGGCTCAGGTCATCCCAAGTCCCGGGATTGAGCCCTACATGGGGCTCCCCACTCAGCGGGAAGCCTGCTTCTCCCTCTCCCTCCACCTACCGCTCCCCCTACTTGTGCTCTCTCTGTCAAATAAATAAATAAATAAATAAATAAATAAATAAATAAAACCTTTTAAAAAAAGAAAAGTTCTTCATTATGGAGAATTCCACTAATCAATGCACAATGAATGAGAGGATTATAAAATCACCACTTTGCAACTCCTAATGAACTAATGCATTTAGGCAAAAATCATCAATGAATGATTAACTGAGAGTTTAACAAGGAACAGGCCTATTCCATCTCACCACAAAATAAATTTCATCACTAAAAGTGAGACAACCAGATATGATGTGCCTTCTGATTGATGCAATAGAATGTACACAGCACCACTTACAAAGTATTTTTGCCAAAAGCAGTGAACCTAAAACAAATCAATCTTCTAGTCTAGACCTAAACACCAATATAGGAAATAAAAGAGATAGAGGAACAAGTTAAACAGTACCAGAAGGAGGTAATCAGCCTAACACAGAAAGCAGGGCACTTTGAGAAATAAATGACCCAATTTCTCCAATAGCATGGTGTCTTACTTAGTTCAGGCTGCTCCAACAGAGTATAATAGATTGAGTGGCTTATAAACAACAGGAACTTATTTCTCACAGCTCTGGAGGCTGAAGACCAAGACGGAGGTGTCAGCAAGGTTGGGTTCTTGGTGAAGGCCTGCTCTCTGGTTGCAGACAGCCATCCTCTTGCAGTGTCCTTATAGGGTGGAAGGGGCGAGAGAGTTCTCTGAGGTATCTTTTATAAGGACACTAATCCCATTCATGAGGACTCTACCCTCATGACCTACTCACCTCCCAAAGACTCCACCTCCGCATACACATCACACTAGGGGCTAGGATTTCAACATATGAATTTTGTGGGGAAGCACAAACATTTAGCCTTATACATGGGGAAGAAAAAGAAGAGGGGAAATTGTTGTAGAATAAAAAAGACTTAAGAAACATGGCCATAAAATGAATTGTGCGGCTGTCATTTGGAACTTGCCTCAAAATAATCATTTTGAGAACACCGGGGAAATTGAATATAGGCTAGGTATTAGATCATATTAATGCATTATCGTTCATTTTGTTAGAAGTGATAATGTCATTGTAGTTATATTTTAAAAGTCCTTATTTGTTTTTAAAAAGTTATTTAAATTACATATATCTGTGTTTGTATATATGCACAGGCTTACACACACATACACTATTTATGTGTGTGTACCCATACAAATACATACAAAATTTAAAAAAAACAAACATTGATTCTGGGCACCTGGGTGGCTCAGTCAGTTAAGCATCTGCCTTCAGCTCAGGTCATGATCCCAGGGTCCTAGGATGGAGCCCCAAATCCGGCCCCCTGCTCAGCAGGGAGTCTGCTTCTTCCTTTCCATTTTTCCCTCCCCCTGCTCATGCCCCCCCTTCTCTCTCTCTCAAATAAATAAATAAATAAATAAATAAATAAATAAATAAAATCTTTTTTCTTTTTTTAAAGATATTGATTCTAAGAGTGGAAAGGTTAGGTATTGGTTGAAATGGGTTGAAGAGCAACTTTTTTTTCTTAGCTTGGTTACTAGAGCACATGAATGCTTTAGCAGCAGAGACAGATACAGAAGTAACTCAAGACTTTGGTATTAGGTTAAAGGAAGTTGGTGACAAAAAACACTGTGCTCACAAATCCACTGATTGGAAAACCTCCATGAAAATAGATGGCCAGTAAAGCAGAGACTTTAAAAAAGTCTTGTCATACAGGCTGGAAATCAATAGAGCTTCTAATCCCAAAGCTTTCTTTCCAGAAGTTGGTAAGGGAAATTCAAAATAGATTTGAGCCTCCTGAGTGTAGCCATAGTGTACTTCAGAAAGCTGGTGAAGCACACATGGTGTTCTTATTCAAAGATTTTAACCTGTGAGTCATCTGTGATAAGAGTCTCTATCATGCCCTAAGATTCCCTATTAGCCTGCTCAATATGGTGGGAAAGAGCTTAGTTAAGGCAATTTTTTATGGTGTTAAACAGTAAATTATGCAAATATTTTGTTTTTAACTTGTGTTTTTTGGCAAAAAAAAAATGTTTATATGCTGCATTTGAACTTAAGTCACCCCATTATTCATTCAAGATGAATGAAAAGTGACTGTAGAGATCCAGTGAAGTGAGCACTGTTGTTCAAGAGTTGCAAACTGCTCATCTACAAAACAAATGAGTGATACTTCTTGCTCCTCATAAGGCCTGTTTCCGTACATTCGTGAATTGTTGGGTTGCAATCACAATACTAGAACTGATTAAATATGTAGAGGGCCCATTTGCAATTACATTGCTTATGGCTTAATCCAAGTATTTAATAACTGAAGTTGCTAAAAAAAAATGAACCTGATCCTGAGTAAGCATCTAGATCCAACTACACATTTACAGGAAACACAGAAGACAGAGGAACATGTTAAACGATACCATGGGAAAGCTTTCAGCAGAATCTGGGCTGTGGAAAACTCTACTAAACAAAGAACCAGTTTCTTCAACAGATAAATTGTGAAGAATAAAAAGATAGGAGAGGAAACTATAAATTAAAAGAATACAAGAAACATATCAACAATTACCATGTATGGACCTTCTTTGCATTCAAACAAGCAAACAGAAAAAAAATATGACATTTATGAGACAACTGGAAATTTATACATGAGTGAATATTTGATTATATTAAAGACTAATTTAGATATACAGGTCTTCCTGCTATCCAAAAGTAGAGTGTTGAACAAAACTATGAACAATAAGAAAACAAACAATACAATTTTTAAATGGCCAAAAGACATGAACACACATTTCACCAGAGGATATACAGATGGTATATTACTTTTCCAGAGCTGCTGTAACAAAGCAATACAAACGTGGTGGCTTAAATAACAGAAATTTATTCCCTCAAAAAAAAAAGAAATTTATTCTCTCATAATTTTTGAGGCTAGAAGTCCAAAATTAAGGTGTCTGCAAGGCCATGCTCTCTCTGAAGGTTCTAGGAAAGGATCCTTCCTTGCCTCTTCCCAGTTGCTGGTGATTGCCAGCAATCCTTGGCTTACCTTAGCTTGTGGCAACATAACTCCAATCTCTGCCGCCATCTCTACATGCTTGTCTTCCCTCTGTGTATATACAAGTAGTCACCCTTTTTCTGCGGTTTGCCTTCCACAGTTTCAGGTACCTCTGGTCAACCACAATCCAGAAGCAGATGATCCTCCCTCTGACACAGCATCAGAAAGTCAATAGTAGCCTAACGCGATGTCACAAGCCTACGTAATTCCTCTCATTTCATCTTACCAATTCACATCATCACAAAAGTGAGTACAGGACAATAAGATATTTTGAGAGAGAGAGAGAGACCACATTCACATAATTTTTATTACAGTATACTATTAAAATTGTTCTATTATTATCGCTGTTAGTCTTTTATGTGCCTAATTTATAAATTAAACTTTATCATAGGTATGTACATATAGGAAAAAATATAGTACATATGAGGGTTTTATACTATCCATGGTTTCAGGCATCCTCACGGGTCTTGGAACATATCCCCCACAGATAAGGGCAGACCACTATGTGTGTCCAAATTTCTCTCTTTCTCTGTATCATTCCAATTTTAGTATATGTGCTGCCAAAGCGAGCACAAATTTCTCCTTTCTTATAAAAACATCAGTCATTAGATTAGGGCCCACCCTAATCCAGTATGACCTTATCCTAACTTGATTACATCTGCAAAGACCCTAATTCCAAGTAAGGTCTCATTCACAGGTTCCAGATGAACATGAATTCAGAGAAGACACTATTCAACCAGTATAGATGGCAAATAAACACATCAAAGATGCTCAACATTATTATTATTTAAAAAATACAAATTAAAACCACATGCCTATTAGAATGGCTACAATAAAAATAATAATAATAAACTCTGACAATATCAAATACTTATAAGGACAACAATTTCTTATAAAGTTAAATACCTTCCATGTTACCCAGAAATTCCACTTTTAGATTCTTTTTTTAAGTAACTCTGCACCCAATGCAAGGAGTGAACTCAACCCCGATGTCAAGAGTTGCATGCTCTACCAACTGAGCCAGCCAGGGGGCCCCCCACTTCAAGATATTTACACAAAAGAAATTAAAATTTATGTTCCAACAAAAACTTATGCACAAATGTTCATATCAGCTTTATCCATAATAGTTTTATTTGGTAACAACCCCCAAGTCCTTCAATGGATGAAAGGACAAACTGTGACACATCCATACCATGTGATACTACTTACTAAAAAAAAGAGCATAAGGGAACATTTAGGGGTGATGCAAATGTTCTATATCTTAATCATAGTGATGGTTATACAAATGTATTAGTTTTTCAAAACTTAATAGATGCTACAGTAAAAGAAGGTAAATTATACCTCAATAAATCTATTTTTAAAATAACAGAACTGAGGGGCGCCTGGATGGCTAAATCACTTAAGCATCTGACCTTGATTTCAGCTGAGGTCATGATCTTGGGGTCCTAGGATCGAGCCCCATGTCAAGCTCCAAGCTCAGTGAGGAGTCTGCTTGAGGATTATTTCCCTCTCCCTCTGCCCCTCCTCTGTCTCTCTCCCTCTCTTTCTCCCCCTCTCTCTAAAATAAAAATAAATATATTTTTAAAAGAATAGAACTGAAGGAATATATATATATATGTTGCTATAGGCTGAATGTGTCCCCCTCAAAATTCATAATTCATATCATGAAACTTAATCTCCGATGTGATGGTATGTGAAGGTAATGAAGCCTTTGGGAGGTAATGAGGTCATGAAGGTGGAGCCCTCTTTTACAAGAGGAGACCACAGAGAGTTCCCCTCCCCTTTCTGTCATGTGAGGCCACAATGAGAAGACAGCCATCTGTGAACCAGGAGGCAGAATCTCACCGGACACAGAACCTACCAGTGCCCTGATCTTGGACTTCCTCAGCCTCCAGAACCATAAAGAACAAATGGTTGTTGCTTAAACCACCCAGTCTATGGTATTTTTGCTATAGCAGCCCGAACAGACTAAGAAACAAATACACAGGGAGTAGTGAGGATACAGATATAATAAGAGTGGCCATGGGTTAATAATTTTTTTCATGGGTTAATAATTATTTAAGCTGAGTGATGGGAACATAGGGGTTCTTTATACTGTTCTGTCTACTTTTGTATCATAATGAAAAATCTAAAATATATCTACTAGAAAGGGAGTGGAGGGAAAGTCTGAGGAATCTGCCCATACATGTTTGTGATAGAATACAGGCTTTTCCATAGGTGAAACTTAGAGTTTCCTTAGATGATTAGGTGATAGATAGATGATAGATGATAGATAGATAGATAGATAGATAGATAGATAGATAGATACTAGATAATAGATAAAATATTTTAAAGCAAAGAAACCCGTAGTTAGAGAATACCTTATGTGTGTTTATTGGAGCTATTTTTAGTATATGTAGAGTAGCATTTTTAAGTTAAATGTTTTACAGTTTATAAAATCTAATTATGCTCAGACTACACCTCAGAACAATTAAATTATAGTCCCTAGGGTTTGGGCCTGGACATGGGCATATTTTTTAAAGCTTTTCAAGTGATTCTAATACATAGACAGAGTTGACAACCATTGCTTTGGGAGAAAGCAAAAAAAAAAAAAAAAAGATATTTTAAAAGTGTCGCCCTTTAATGTGAATACCACTCAAGCACGTTCATTCCTTGAAGCAAGTTTTACCACCCTGCTCGCTCACCCAGCACAGCAACTACATTCACACCCTGCTCCATCTTTAAACACACACAAAACTCCCTCTCCTTAAAGTCGCCTGGGGATCTGATTCACACACCACTTTGTTTTCTTTCATGTATTTCCTTCTCTCCAGGATACTAACTGGACATGGAGGTATCTAAGCAACTCTGTGTGAGTGTGGATGTGTATGTGTGTGTTTCACAGATGGAAAGGTCACCGAGTATGGATTTCTCAGGGACATGGAAAAGTATAACAGAGAACAGGTCCCTGAATCAATCTAGAAGTGGTAGAAGAGTAAATCAATAAGCAGAAATGAAGTACAATTTGGTTAATGTCATGTCGCTAGCTTTTATAATTGGGGCTGCTTTGAAGACGTAAAGGAGAACAATATACCTAAGAGACTGGCCTGCTAGCATCTCTATTCGGGAAGTTTCCTCTCCCTTTCTCTTTCTTTCTCTTATCCTCTCACTTTCTCCCTCCCTTAAACATTCAATAAAAAGGTTTTATTAAACTTAGGCCCATGGGTTTCAGAGTCCATCCCTAAAATTTTATTTTAGGCTTCTCAGAAGTATGTGCATCCTTCTGAGAAGCCTCATAACTTCCATCAGATTCTCAAAGAATATTAACAATCACTGCCTTAAACAAAGGTGCACCTACACACACACACATACACACCCTGTCTTTAGGGATGCTTTCATTTAAAAAAAATTTTTTTTAATTTATTTACTTGAGAGAGAGAGCCTACAGCAGGGGGTTAGAGGGAGAGGGATAAGCAGACTCCCCGCTGAGAAGGGAACCGGGAGAGGGGAAATGTTAATCCCAGGACTCCAAGATCATGACCTGAGCAGAAGGCAGATCTTTAACTGACTGAGCCACCCAGGAGTCTGGGATGCTTTCATTTTTGATCCCATCCTGGCAGGCACCATAGCTGCTTCTACACATGAAAAATAGTTGACTTGATCCCACCACTGCTTCTTTTCATTTTTTTGGCATTTACTTTTGAAATCTTCCCTGTCCTGATGTTCATTTCTCCAGCTATCTAGCCTCGCACCACATGCTCATGATTATATCTTAAGTTATAAGCCATTTTTGGCTAGGAGGATTCCCACACCTACTCACCCTGGACTTTACCTCCACTGCATCTTACTGAAGTCCTACTCCCAGCTTCCTGCTGCTGGGCCTTCCCAGTATAACCTACTCACAAATGACTGCTGCTCAAAGCCTCAGATCTCTGTCCCCAACCATTGTTGGCCTACCTCCTCCTCTGGACCTTAATAGTTTATCAGCACAGAGTGATGAGCAGAGCAGTCTAGTTGGGGAAAAATGGTCCAAGTAGGGAAGCTGCAGGAAATGAAATTGAGCTGGATTAAATTAGGATCAGGTTGCAAAGGTCCTTGATATAAGGCTGACAGGGTGGATAGCCCTCTCCCGTGGGAAAACGGGGAAGCACTGGAGATTTTAAAATTGGGAAAGTGACATGATTAAAATAATGATTTGGGGCAGCATTTCTGGAAAAAAAGTATTGTGTGCACTATTAATTAATGCTACATGACAAAAAAGTTCTGTGGTCAATTAAGTTGGCATAAAGAAAGTTAAAGATGTTTCTGTATTGCAGGACTTCTCAGATCCTTTAACATATTAATCAGATTCACCCTGTGAATCTTTAGGAGGGATCTCAATGTTCTCTGGTTCCTCAACTTGCATTGGCACAAAATCCTCTTTTTAACAGGGAGCGTGTATCAGAGCTAACTTTCCCCAAAGTACAATTTGGGAAACACGACTTTAGGAAGATGAATCTGGCAATGGTGTACAAGAGAGGCTGAAATGAGATTGAAGTGGGCTGGGAGACTGTTGGCGGCAAAGCAGCTCCTATGGCACAGCAGCCCACACTACCACCTTGGCAATGAGAATGAAACAGAACAGGCAATTCAAGAGATTTTGTGAAGAATAGGGGATATTGAGGTTAAATGTCTGGTGGGAGGCAGAAACTGTGTCTTCTCCTTTTATCTCTTACAAGGTAGCATTTCACAGAAAGCTTTGCATATGAGAGAAATATACATACTTGCCGACCATTACTATATTTCCAGCGCCAGGGATTTAATAACATTATTTTATCTGTTCCACTTTAAAAGTAATTTACCTGGTGTTTCTTTATATAATTGGCACAATTTGCAAAACTGGCTCACTGCTCACATCACAACTGAAGAGGGGACTGGGGGCCATCAAAACAGTTTCTATCTATTTACAAGGCAGATTGTATATTTTGATGAGAGCACTGGACTGAGGGTTTTTGTATGAAAGAAAACAGGAGAGAGAGAATAGAAAGGAGGAAGATAGGGAATGTTCTATTTCAGGAATGTTTTGATTTATTACTCAGCTACCCCCTGCCCAACCAAAAAAAAAAAAAAAAAAAAAAAAAGCTTTCAAGGATATCCTTTGGCCAATGGCGACATTAAAAAAAAAAAACCCTCAACATTAACAGTTAACAAATTCACTAGCCAGAGAAATCTGACAGGTAAAAAATTCCAAAGCACAATTAGGGAGAAATCTGCTTGGTTAATTAGGGTTTACAGAGTTAGTACCTGTGACTTTAAAATCCTAATGTCATAGATCTCTCAAATGAAGTTAAGTCAGGTATAATGAGTTGTTCTCCCACAATTTTACATTAGCCTCACCCATCCAGTCACATAGCCCCCTAAGCAGAAGCAGTTCCTGGTAAAGGCAGAAGAAGCATGGTTTCTTTAGAAGGATTCAGACAGCCTCCAGGACACCCTCCATGCCAACAGGATCAACACAGTAGCCAGAGATTCTCAGGCAATAAGTGCAACCTCTATTCAGGCAGAGCTTGACTGGACTGGCGCCCCTGAAAGGGAAATGTCTATCTCCAAGGGTGCCGCTTTATCTATATAAATCTATAGACAGCAAAACCAGTGCATCAATCTGTTTCCTCATCTATAAAATGGGGATGATAAAAGCACCCACTTCATAGAGTTGCGGCAAAGATTTCATGAGTTCATACATCTAAAATGCTAAGTACAGGGCAGTCCCGGTGGCGCGGCGGTTTAACGCCGCCTTCAGCCCGGGGTGTGATCCTGGAGACCCAGGATAGAGTCCCACATTGGGCTCCTTGCATGGATGGAGCCTGCTTCTCCCTCTGCCTGTGTCTCTGCCTCTCTCTCTGTGTCTCTATGAATAAATAAACAAAATCTTAAAAAAAAATAAAAATAAAATAAAATGCTAATTACAGTGCCTGACAAAAGTAAATGCCCACTGTTAACTGTTTTTATCATTAGTGTTATTATTATTTATTAATACACGATCAAAGCCCAACAATCTAAGAAGATACAACTATACAGTGGTTGGCAGAGAGATTTTCTTATAGGAGCATGCCCTGTTTCCCTAGTCAAATCTATCTTTCTCTTTTTTAAAGATTTTATTTACTTATTTTAGAGAAAGCACGCAGGAGCACAACAGGAGCAGAGGGGAGGGGCAGAGGGAGAAGCAGACTCCCACTGAGCGGAAGCCTGACTTGGAGCTTGATCCCAGGACCCCGGGATCGTGCCCTGAGCTGAAGACAGACGCTTAACCGACTGAGTCACCCAGGAGCCCCAAATCTATACCTTTCTTACATGCATCCTCAAAGCTCATTTCCTCTATGGAAACCTGAGCATAAAAATCCTGATTTTCTATGCCATGTAGTCTACTTCAAATATCTCCAGAAATCAATACAGACTGAAGCACTCACATTTCCATAACGTAATAGTGCAAGAGGCAGCAATGAGATGAGACTGTGGGGAACATGCTCCCAGAAAGAATAAAGTCCTTTCCAACTTTCAATCAATTCCCAATCTAGTGGACAGCCTGGCCCAGAGTAGACTACTCAGTGAAATTTCACTGCATTGCAAAAGAAGAGATTCCCAACCTTCCTTGGCAGATAACACAACCCTAGGCAGTAGAGGAACTGAGAGAGGTGCTATCATCTACAGCAGGAGTGGGGACATAGCAAGGCTTTCATTCAAGTCACTTTCTCTCACATTAGATGCAAATTCATTACTCCCTCAGAGGGCCTTGGTCTTCCTGGCTGTCACAGCCAAGAACCGGCAGCACATTGTGGCGAACCTGCAGTGGCCTGTCACGTTTGCCTTATCTGCTCCGAAGAGGCTTCACTCTTTAAAGAGTTAGGATATTTTTCTACTATCAAGGATTAGCATGCAGCAGAGATTGGGTTATCCGATTAACGTGGAGGGAGATCTCCGTTCTTATGGCTCTTTTGTGGACAATCTATGTATGATTCTTCAACCCTTTTGAATTCTGTATCACAATATCCTTTTATATTGGCTTGAATTAGGTGTGTGGTAGGCACATGGTTCTCCTGCATACTAATGTAAGAAAATCTCTTAGAATTGGTGACCAACTATCTGGTACTCTATGTTTATGTCTGGTATATTTCTCTGGCACACTGGCAGAGAGCACATCAGTTAATTGACACTAACTCATGGTTACAGAGACTTGATGAGCCAAAGTCACGACTACATAACCAGTCCCAGGGTGCAGACTAAAGAGATAATAATAAAAATATTAGGAACAATGGTATGAAGCCAAATTTGGAGAAAGAGCCATAAGTTAGGAATTGAGACTGTCAAAAGCAGGAAACCTGAATTTATACCACATATGAAAATTAACTCAAAATGGATCAAAGACATAAATTTAAAAGTCACAACTATAAAAACTCATAGAAGAAGACATGGAGGCAAATCATCATGGCCTTGGATTTGGGCATGGTTTCCTAATTATCACCCCAAACATACATGCAACAAAAGAAAAAACTTAATCGCATTTCATTAAATTTCTTTTAAATTGTGTGCACCAAGAGACATTATTCGGAGAGTAGAAGGACAACCCATAAAAATAGGAGAAAATACTTGCAAATCACACATCTGATAACGGCTTAATATCCAAAATATATAAAGAGCTCCCACAACTCAACAACAAAAAGACAAACAACCTAATTTAAAAATGGGTAAAGGACTTGAATAGACATTTCACCAAAAAAAGACATGTAAATGGTCAAGAAGCACATGAAAAGATACTTCACATCATCAGACATTAGGGGAGTGTGAAGCAAAATCACAAAGATATGGCACCTTGTGGAGCCTGGCTGCCTCAGTCGAGACAGTGTGCAACCCTCGATCTTAGGGTTGTGAGTTCCAGCCCCACGTTGGGTGCAGAGATTACTTAAATAAAATAAAAACAAAAAAAGATATACCACTTCACTTCTACTAAAACAGCTATAATATTTTAAAAATCAGAAAATAACAAATGTTGGTGAGGATGTGTACCTGAAATTCATGTACTGCTGATGGGGATGTTAAGATGATGCAGTCCCTGTGAAAAACAGTTTGGCAGTTCCCCAAAGAGTTAAAAATAGGGTTGCTCTATGACCTAGCAATTCTACTTCTGGGTATATGCTCATAAGAACTGAAAGTAAGGATTCAAACAGGTATTTGTACATGCATGCTCACAGCAGCATTATTCACAATGGCCAAAATGTAGAAATAACTCAAGTGTCCACCAACAGATGAATAGATTAAAAAATATGGTATATCCACACAATAGAATATTATTCTGCCTTAAAAAGGAATTAAGGGCAGCCCAGGTGGCTCAGCGGTTTAGCACCTGCCTTCAGCCCAGGGTGTGGTCCTGGAGACCGGGATCAAGTCCCACATCGGACTCCCTGCATGGAGCCTGCTTCTCCCTCTGCCTGTGTCTCTGCCTCTCTTTCTCTCTGTGTCTCTCATGAATAAATAAATTAAATCTTTTTTTTTTTAAAAAGGAATTAAATACTGATAGCTGTTACAGCAGGATGGCCCTTAAAAATATTATGCTGAGTGAAATAAGTCAGGCACAAAGAACAATGTTATATGATTCCACTTATACAAAAGAACTTGAATAGGCAAATTCATAGAGACAGAAAATAAATTAGAGGTTACCAGGGACTGGGGATGGGAAGGAGTTACTGCTTAATGGGTATGGAGTTTCTTTTTGGGGCAATGAAAACTGTAGAAATGAAGGGTGGTGATGGTCACACCACATGGTGAACATAATTGATGCCAGTGAATTGTACAATTAAAATGGTTAAAATGGCAAAGTTTGCATCATAATTATTTTATCACAATAGAAAAAAAGCAATTGCTTTATTTGTGCTAATGCTTAAATTCAAAGTGAGAAGCCAAGATAGAAGTGGAAGCAGCCCAAGGGCATCTTAACAGGAGGCCCGAGAGGATAGTGCCAGCAATTCCTATCTTGTTTCTTGGGCTGGTTCAACTTCTGCCTCATTCTCATCAGATGCTGTTTTGCTGAGCTGCAAGGTGGGGTGCATGATCCAGGACTCCACACAAGGGATCTCAAGAGGCCCTGGAAAGTGAATGAACTCAGCATTTGTGTTAGGCAGGAAGAGAGGATGCTCCGAGGACTGTGGGTGGAGCCAATGTGTTTGCTGCCCAGGGTTACAATGGATGGAGCCAAGGAGCAGATTCCAAAGGCTGTGTCCTGAGGACGCCATGATGCAAGTTGGTATGGTGCCCCAAAAATAGATCCCCCGAGTCTGAGGGGTTAGCAGAAATGGAGAGCCAACATACAAGAGTAAAAGTGGGAGAGATGCAGGGAAGCTAACACACGAAGGGAATTAGAATGGACCTGAATTAATCCTGAGTTGTCTGCCTCAGAGTTTTATAGGATCCTCATGCCTGATTTTACATTTAAAGGTCTGACAAGAACATTAGGTTTAGGGTGTTTTGACATTATAAACCATAGTTATTAGATTCTTTTGAGAACATTCCCTTTTAAGGAGAAAAGTCATGTGGGAAACTGACAGGAGCTGTTAGCAGAAGAAAGGAAGAATCAGGGCATGTCAATCTTTTCTCCACTGCAGATGATCTATAGAAATAGCAGCATCCCTCAGACATAATAAAAAGAACTTAGAGGATGCTTTATGGTAGGTACAGGGACTTCAGAAACAGAAGAGACAGAAATTATCTATTACCTGACAACTGGATAGTAGATACTGAAAATTGAATATTACATGAAACAGAAGCTCCCAGGTGTTAGTACCAGCTCTGGAAGCCCTACCTTCAGAGTGACCAAGCCCATGTGGTAGCTGTCCAGGTCTGGTCACTGTCCTAAAGGCTAAAAGTGGTAGCAGGTAAAGAAAATGGATACAGCTAGGTGGAGTTGAGGCAAAGAATGAGACAAAGCCTCCCTACAGAGAGGCTGGGATGGCCAGCCTTTTCACTCTGAGCTGTGCTCCTAGAGCTCATGCCTATAAATTCAGTGCAGGGGCCATCAGATTATGAGGCCCACTAGATTTGCCTGTTGCCCACCTAGCAGACATCTGGGCCCAGAAGAAATGAAACTGTCTTGGAGTGCAAAGAGGAAGGAGGCAAAGAAGGAACAGAAAAGGTGAGGGAAGCATTGATAAAAGAAAGTGTGGAGGGCACCCAACCCAACCCGCTTCTTCTTTTACAATTCTAAGGGCTGGGTGCTTGCCAAAACCACAGAAGAGTCAAGGATTAAATATTTACCCAACAGACAGGGTCTAAAATAGATTACAATGTGAAACCAGCTGAATTATGAGAATTACTTGAGCAGTAGAAAACTAAAATATATTAAAGTCATCCATCACGCCCTCCTATTGCTAGTAAATGATAATTGGCTGAATCCATTTTCTGGGGTTGCCAGCCAAGGTTGCTCGGGCTCTTCTTTTTGGCAGAAAGGAAAAGGAGCAGGCCCTGGGCAATCAGCCCTGCAGGCAGGATTTAGATAGAAGAGAGGTGCTTCCTTCCTGTGTCAGGCAGAAAACAAGCAATAAACAGTGTGGTGGAGGGCAGAGGGGGCATCGTGGTGGAGAAGAATACAGCAAATCAAAGTTAGAATAGAGAGTTCAAATATGTTATCAATCAAAGTGTCTAGACCTGGGGTTCCTAATCATTTTTGAGCCACAGACCCCTTTAACAGTTTGGTGAAACCTGTGGATTTCTTTTCAGAATAATATTTTTACATGCATAAAGCATGTAAAATGGATTAAAAAGGAAACGAAATATAATGCTATACAATTATATGATATTTTATATATTAATATATGTGGTTTTTTATTAACACATTAAATAAAATCTAGTAGTGGGTATAATAGCTACAATTTCAAAGCAGTGATGAGCATAAGAGGTATTCTGAAATCTCTACAACTTCTGTCATTTGATTTGAAAAATTTCTACTAGCTTCAAAGTTGCAGGGACTGTGAATACTACTGTGGTTCATTGCTTACACTTATGATAGATGAAAATGTTAGATTTCAGTTAGAGGCTAGTGAAAGCAAAGCTGTACTTTTCCCCATAAAAATTTATTGACCCCTTGATTTTTTTAAGATTTATTTATTCATTTTATAGAGAGAGCTCGCTCGTGGGGGGAGGGGCAGAGAGAGAGAGAGAAGCGGACCACACCCCCCCCACCCCCGGCTGAGCACAGAACCCTTGCACTTAGTTAAAGAACCTGATAAAAGGTGGATGAGGTAAAAATGCAGAGTGGCTACATGGTGAAAACTACTGAAGTCGGGTGATAAGCACATTGGGTTCTTTATGGTACTCCTTTACTTTTCTGTATATTTCAAATTTTTCATACTAACGCGATTTAGAAGGAATAAATAAAGGATCTGACATGCTGTTTAATTATCAGAATTACTTAAATTCATTCATTTACCTACTCATTGATTCAACACATATTTATTATTGCCTCTATTATGCTATTGCATAGCATAGGGTATAGCAAGGCTGAAAACTGAGTCATGTAGGGGTCAGATCAGGAGAAAGAAATAGGAGGAGTCAGTTCCAGTCTTGGATGAAAGAAAATGAATGATAAGACAAAGCCAGGGTGGCAGAATAGAGGTCCTGGGGGAAGACATTTTGATGGGAGTAAAGTTCCTGAATCAGAGAGAGAGGAGAGGGGGCACACAACAATGGGTGGGAGGGCAGAGTAGCAGTCTATGGCACAAGCTTGGGGGAGGCAGGAAGGGGGTGGTAGAGAAAGATGACTGAAACAGTGGGGAGCCACCAATGGAAGCTTTTGCATCCCCCTTCACACTATGCCTTGCTCTGAGTGAAGGGATCTACTGAGCTATTTTTCTGCCCAAAAAGACATATTCAAGAATACACCATTTGAATAAACCAAAGAACAGCAGGTCACGTCAAAGCTTTTTTTTTTTTTTAGAAACGTAGTTTTAAAGTCCATTTTCGATCTCAAAAGAGAAAAATACATACGTTAAGTCTGTCAAACAGAGTTTTTAGAAGGAACGTGGTATAACTTGGAACTAATGCAAATCAAACGTCAGAGGAAAGAAATTCATCTCTGTTTATATTTCATTTCCTCTAACATTTGCCTAACCGAGAACACAGCAACTGAGTTTTAATAACATTGGAGGAGTAAAAGTTCCCAGGATATAAAACCCTTAAACAAGTTTCCTTCCAAAGCCCATTTCAATAAAGGCTCAGTAATTGCTGCACTCACAGGAACGTTCTAGTTGGTACCTTCCAATAGGGGCTGCAGGACCCTGCTGGCAGCCAGATGCCCACATTCTAACCATCTGACTCACTCAACAAAAGACACAAAGTCCAAACGAGTTTCATCAGGATACCCTTTGGTAAGAAACCTGGCAAGCAGGAAGAGTTGTGCTCCAATGCGTATTTCTCACTCATGGGCACAACTAAACTTGTGCTTCCCTTCAGCATTTCCAATGGCTCTCTTGACGAGAACACCGTGACTTGAACTTTGTCATCCAGTGACAATCACTCCAATTCCCTTCAGAGGTCCTAGTCACATCTGCCACACATCTGAACTGTAGGTGGTCCCGCCTCTGTCCACAAAGTCACACAATCCAGAGGGGATGAGAATACATCTTCTTACACCCATAGTCAGTGGCAAGAAAAGTCATATTTGCCAGTACCAGCATTCACATAGTTTACTAGTTTGCAGTCAGAGTAGCCTAACTTGTCCTGGTTAAAAACACAGGCTCTAGAGACAAACACGGGTTTTAATTTAAGTCACTTACTAGCTGTGTGACCTTGGACAAGTGGCTAAATTCCTCTGAGACTCAGTTTTATGAACCTCGTATAAGGAATAACAAGTTATCTATCTCATAGGGTTGTTTTAAGAATTAAATGAGAAATTTTGGCACAGCTCCTCCCCTGACACTCTACTCCTTCAGTAATCCACTCCACTAGCACCAGGCTCTCTCCAGGGGTGTGGGTCTGGGGATACTCTGGGTATTCCCCCAGCAAACCCTCAGTATGAGCATCCAGAGATCGTAGGCAATGTAAACACTTACTCCACCCCACCACCAAGGACAAAGGACAGGAGAATAGCCACTTGAAAAGGAGTAAAGATTTAACATCCATAGGCAAAGCAGCATTGGGGGGGGGGCGGTTGTCTCCCCACCCTGAATAGGACAGATGAGGCAGCCCAGGCCACCAGAGGTCCCACTGAGCCAGCACCTTTCATTCTTGAGTCCACAAAAGAGTTCCTAAGAGACTCAGGAGAAGATAGAAGAGAAGGAGGGGAAGGAAGAGGGAAGAGATGTGGAGAAGGAGGAGGGAAGGGATGTGGAAAAGGAGGAGGAGAAGAAGGAAGAGAAATAATTCCCCTTATTGGAGCCTTTCAAAGAGAGGCTTTTCCTTCAAAGAAACCAGAAAGAGATCGAAGATGTTGTCTCTAGCCTCACTCACCAAGGGGAGTAGGAGAATGAGGAGGTCAGGCTGGAAGTACTGAGCAGCCTACCAGGAAGGAAAGATCCCCCCACTCCACCCCCTCCCAAGAGCCAAGAGTCCCAGGCAGAGGCTACCTCTGCCAGCAATGCCAGAAACACAAAAGAAGGGACAGGGCTCCAGGTCACAGAGCTGTCCATCTCCTCAGGTCAGAGACTAGCACCCACACCAAGAGTCAAGAAGCAGAAGGAAGAGCTGGTGGGGGCACAAAGGTGATTTCTAAGCTGCAAAAAAATCATACTGTTGCTGTAGGGTCACTGGACGGACCTGGTGCTTTGGCTTTCTCACCATGCTAAAAAAGAAACTGGCTGCTGCCCCCTCCCCAACCAGGTTTGCCCCTTCTCCTTCCTGAAGAATTTCCCATTGTCTATCTGGCCTTCCTCTGTCAAAGATAGTTGAAAATGGTCTCTTGAAGTTTCCCCAGTGAGTTTAATGATGTAAAATGCCCCCATCCATGTCCTCACCTCCTTCCCAGGCTCTACACCTGCAGAGGTCAATTTCTGATTCCTGTTCCTACTTCCATTCCACGTAAGTTTTGGTTACCCTACCCACTAAGCACCTGAGCCAGCAGCGGAGTGTTTATTTGCACTCTCAGACTCTGAGCATTTATCCCTGCATGCAATTTGTGTTGACCCTTAAAGGACACTCAAGATTTATGGTGGCAAAGAACATTGTGGGCAGTGGCAACAGCATGAGCATGAACTCAAAATTCCAAATGAGTACAACGTATTCAAAAGTCAGTGAGAACACCAGCCTGTAGAGGAACCGTGGCAGAGTACAGTGGAAAGTACAGCTAGAGTCGTATCAACATTCATGCCTAATAGGAGTTGGGATACATAGCTCAGCTTCTGACATGCTGGAGCCAGGAAGAAATGGTGTCTATGAGGAAGAAGCACTGATGGTGAGGAAGAACACAAGAGGATAAGAAGCAACTATATTTAGAGATAATACGGGATCCCTGGGTGGCGCAGCGGTTTGGCGCCTGCCTTTGGCCCGGGGCGCGATCCTGGAGACCCGGGATCGAATCCCATGTCGGGCTCCCGGTGCATGGAGCCTGCTTCTCCCTCTGCCTATGTCTCTGCTTCTCTCTCTCTCACTGTGTGCCTATCATAAATAAAAAATTAAAAAAAAAAAGAGATAATAAACACGGTAATAAATGTTGAGTACAGGAAAAACCAGGCTACTTGGAAAGTTTAGAGCAATTCTTTTTTTATTTTTATTTTTTTTTTGTATATTTTTTTTATTGGAGTTCGATTTGCCAACAGATAGTATAACACCCAGTGCTCATCCCGTCAAGTGCCCCCCTCAGTGCCTGTCAATCTTGGAGCAATTCTTTTAGGCAATAAAATATTCTAGCAAGTTGTTAAGCAGAAACCCCTTTGGATTCCTCCTCACAACCACACACCTCCCTTGGAAAGCCATTTTTAAAAATGTGAGCTCATCCTTTCTTAGTGAGCAGACTCTAAGTGAGACAGTATTTTTCTACTGGTCAAGAGTCTAGGGCAGCCCGGGTGGCTCAGCAGTTTAGTGTGGCCTTTGGCTCAGGGCATGATCCTGGAGACCCGGGTTCGAGTCCTGCGTTGGGCTCCCTGCATAGAGCTGCTTCTCTCTGCCTATGTTTCTGCCTCTGTGTGCGTCTCTCATGAATAAATAAATAAAATCTTTTAAAAAAAGAGTCTAAGGGTCATTATTATCAATTATGAAAAATTAGACATCTAGGGCATATAGTTTTCAGATTGGCTGAGTGTGGACTGAGCCCAGGCCATGCTCTATAAATTGATTTTTTTAAAGATTTTATTTATTTATTCATGAGAGACACACAGAGAGAGAGGCAGAGACATAGGCAAAGGGAGAAGCAGGCTCCCTGTAGGGAGCGTGAATTGGGCCTCCATCCTAGGACCCCGGGATCACAACCTGAGCCAAAGGCAGACACTCAACCACTGAGCCACCCAAGTGCCCATTCCCAACTTTTATTTTAAAGTTCCTCTTTAAGTTGGCTGTTTGGGCCTCAGAACATATTTTCTCAAAGACAAATGTTTAAGTTTCAGATAGCCCTTAAAACTCATGATGTAGGGATCCCTGGGTGGCGCAGCGGTTTGGCGCCTGCCTTTGGCCCAGGGCGCGATCCTGGAGACCCGGGATCGAATCCCATGTCGGGCACCCGGTGCATGGAGCCTGCTTCTCCCTCTGCCTATGTCTCTGCCTCTCTCTCTCTCTCTCTGTGACTATCATAAATAAAAAATTTTTAAAAAAACTCATGATGTAGCTGAATAATTGTGCATTATTTTCGTTTCTACAGCTGTGGGCAGCTATATTCTAGATTAAATAGTTTTTTGTCTATTATCTGGACAGGAGGATATCTTCTCTTGTCATAGATAAAGTGGTCATTTGCTTCAGGTTGAGAAAATACTTGGTAGGAATAAGGAAATCGCTGGAGTGCAAAGGCTCTTGGAGTGGGTTTTAGAATGTGTCCTATACTTGAAAGAACAGTATCTTCTGTTGTAGCAGTTATGTTTAAGGGGTAGTATAAAGTATATGTTTATATCTCAGGAACAGACATAGATACTGGTCATATAATAGGTGCTCAAATATTTTTGGAACATCAAATGAATGCATGAAAGTGAGATGGAGAAAATGGACAACAGTATTCTGTGAAGACAGGGTTTTTTAATGTTTTTTTTAAAGATTTTATTTATTCATGAGACACACATAGAGAGAGGCAAAGACATAGGCAGAGGGAGAAGCAGGCTCCCTACAGTGAGCCCAGTGAGGAACTTGATCCCAGGACCCCGGGATCACAAGCTAAAGGCAGATGCTCAACCACTGAGCCACCAAGGTGTCCCTACAAATTTATTTTTAAAAATAAATTCCTAACACAGCTTTGGTTTCATGCTGTTTGCCTCCTTCTCCTAAAAGCTAAGCATAGCAAGATAAGAAAAACAAAGCTAAAATTTGAATTCAGTTAATTGAATTTCTGCTTCCACCCAAGATGGAGTAACAGGGAGTGGATTTATCCCTCTACCTCAAAAACTATGAAATGGTACAAAACTTATTAAAGAATGTTTTTCAGGGATCCCTGGGTGGCGCAGCGGTTTGGCGCCTGCCTTTGGCCCAGGGCGCGATCCTGGAGACCCGGGATCGAATCCCACATCAGGCTCCCGGTGCATGGAGCCTGCTTCTTCCTCCGCCTGTGTCTCTGCCTCTCTCTCTCTCTGTGTGTGACTGACTATCATAAAAAAAAAAAAAAGAATGTTTTTCAGATGTTGGGCAGGGAAGGCCTATAACCTCAAGCATATGTAAACAAGCAAACCCTAAAATCGCACCAAGTTACTGTCTTGAGGCAGTTTCCAGGATGCAGCTCAAAGAGAAGGAACCCAAACATAGCACTCATTGAGTTGAAGTGACAGAGACTGGTGTTCAGGGAAGCCAAGACAGTTATGATTTGTGGGGCAGACCATCAGAGAGCAGGGAGCTACACAGAGAGAGTTCCAGAGATACACAGAAGGGTCCTCTTAAGTCTTTGGCTAAGCATTGATCTGCACAGATGTGAAAGGAAAACACCCAGAGCCAGGTAAAGAGAAAAGAAGAAAAGAAAGGAAAGAAAGGAAAGAAAGAAAGAAAGAAAGAAAGAAAGAAAGAAAGAAGAAAAGAAAAGAAGAAAAGAAAAGAAAAAAGAAAGGAAGGAAGGAAGGAAGGAAGAGAAAGAAAAGAAAGAAAGAAAGAAGAAAGAAAGAAAGAAAGAAAGAAAGAAAGAAAGAAAGAAAGAAAGAAAGAAAAAGAAAGAAAGAAAGAAAGAAAGAAAGAAAGAAAGAAAGAAAGAAAGAAAGAAAGACTAGAATAATACTTGAAGTTTATATAAGGCTGATAATACTTCACGTCCTCACCAGCCATAGTAGAAAAATATCCGAATACACAGATCATCCAGTGGAATCCTCAGAAGATGTAGAGGAACAAAATTAACCCTAAGCTAAAGGCTGCTTTGGACTTGTCCTGACAAAGTTTAAAAGCAAGCTTTGAAAGGATCAAACTAAGTCTAAGTAACTTAACTGCATTTCAGAAAAAAATAAATCCAAGGGAGGAGTTAAGATGGCAGGTAGTAGGGGGATGGTGAGCTTGCCTCATCCCTCAAACACAGCTAGATCAACATCAAATCATTTCAAACAACTAAGAAATCGACCTGAGGTTTAAGAAAACAATCTGCACAATTGGAAGGAGAGAATGTGGCAGATTCGAGGTTCAGAGATGTAAACTGGGGGAGAGAAGAGTCACAGTGCTGCGAATAGGAGAGACCCGTTTCCTTGGAAGGGAAGTCAGGGAGAGAGTGAGAGAGTAGGGGAGACAGCAGCAGGTAGGGTTTGTAGAGGATGCGGTTGGGTGAGGGTCCCCTGGATCACACTGGGAGAGAACATGACCCTTCCTGGAGTACATTTGGAAGAGGGTATTTTGCTTCTCGAAGGACAAAAGGCCTGCCAGGAGCCATTGAATGGCCATTCAACAGCAGGGGACAGAGGCTCGTGCAGAGGGCAGGTAACCATAGACTTCACCATAGGCTCTGACCACTGTGCACTTGCTATATGACTGCTTTTCTGGGACAGGGCTCTCCTCCGGGGGGAGAGAAACAAGTCCACGCCCTGATGGGTCCTTTAAGATTTGGAGTTTTGAATCCCAGGCACAGACCAGAAACAGGAGAACTGTGGCGCTAGGCATGCCGACAGCTCAGGCACACACAGGTTGAGGGCAGGGATCTGACAAAAGCCTGGGACATAGGAGGGGAGATCATTGGCTTTATTGTGAGGGCCTCCTGAACAGCGGGTGCTGGAAGTTCCCCTCCCCCAGGAGGAGAGGGCGGCCTGACACCATTTTCTACTCCCACCCACCAGAACTGTCTGACTTCAGAGAGAAACATAGTCTCCAGTGGAGGCTGGAGTTGCTTACAGCAAACCATACCTTCCTGCACCCAGCAGGGGCATCTTTGCAAAGGCAGATCTGACTGAGCCATCTCAGCGGGACTCTCAGAAGACTAACACTAGCGCTGCACACACACACACACACACACACACACACACACTTACCAAGTCTACGGATTATAGAGTGCTCCAAAGCATCACCTTCAGTTCTGATGTAAATAGGACTAGGTTTTCTTTTTATTTTTTTAAAAAAAGATTTACTTACTAATTTTAGAGAGAGAGAGAAAGAGCATGCAGGGGGGTGAGGGGAAGGGCAGAGGGAACAGAAGAAAGAGAATCCCAAGCAGCCTCCCCATCGAGCATGGAGCCCAATGTGGGGCTCAACGCCAAGACCCTGACCCAACCCAAAATCAAGAGGCAGATGCCCAACCGACTGAGCCACCTAGGCATTCCAATTATTTATTTATGTAATTTTTTTCATTTTTCATTTTTTCCATTTATTTCTTTTTCTTTTTTCTTTGGTATCAGGCTTAGAGTTTTTTGTTCATTTGTTGGCTTTTTTCCTTTTCTTATTTTTTGGATCAGGCTTTTTTTTTTCTTTTTCTTTTCTTTTTTCTTTCTTCCTTTTTCTTTGGAATCAGGCTTATAGTTTTTGGTTTTTCTGTCTGCTTTTTTGTCCCTTTTCCTTTTTTCCTGGATCATGCTTTTTTTAAAATCAGGCTAATCTTTTTTTTTTAATATAAATGTATTTTTTATTGGTGTTCAATTTGCCAGCATATAGAATAACACCCAGTGCTCATCCCATCAAGTGCCCACCTCAGTGCCCGTCACCCAGTCACCCCCATACCGCGCCCACCTCCCCTTCCACCACCCCTTGTTCGTTTCCCAGAGTTAGGAGTCTTTCATGTTCTGTCTCCCTTTCTGATATTTCCCACTTATTTTTTCTCCTTTCCCCTTTATTCCCTTTCACTATTTTTTATATTCCCCAAATGAATGAGACCATATAATGTTTGTCCTTCTCCGATTGACTTATTTCACTCAGCATAATACCCTCCAGTTCCATCCACGTTGAAGCAAATGGTGGGTATTTGTCATTTCTAATGGTTGAGTAATTTTTAAATCAGGCTAATCTTAACAAACAAATCAAAGCACACCTAGCTAAATATCCAAACACTCCCACTGTAAGCAAAGAGGAACTCTGTAGAGAACTGACCTGTGGGAAAGAGCAGCCAAAACACAATAGCAGAGTGCACACAGCATATACCAGAAACACTTCTTGAAACACCAGGTCATGGACAGTGTAGTGTAGGACCCCTTATTAACACAGTATTACTCTCAAGAACAGAAAACATAACAAGATTTCATAATACACAAAAGACAGAAACCTAGACATAATGATAAAATGGATGAAGTCTTGAGACACCTGGGTGGCTCAGTGGTTGAGCTTCTGCCTTCGGTTCAGGTCATGATCCTGGGGTCATGGGATCGAGTCCCACATCAGGCTCCCCACAGGGAGCCTGCTTCTCCCTCTATCTATGCCTCTGCCCCTCTCTGTGTGTCTCCCATGAATAAATAAATAAAATCTTAAAAATATATATGGAGGAACTCTCCCCAAAAGGAAGATCAAAAAGAAATTACAGCCAGGGATTTGCTCAAAACAGATATAAGCAATCTATTTGAATAAGAATTTAGAATAACAGTCATAAGAATACGAGCTGGGCTTGAAAGAAGCATAGAAGACACCCTGGCTGCAGAGATAAAAGACCTTTGAAATTAAAAATGCTATAGCTAAAATGAAAAACCGACTGGATGCAACCACAACAAGGATAAAAGAAGCAGAGGATCAAATAGGTGATACAGAAGATACAATTATGGGCAATAATGAAGCTGAAGAGGGAAAGAAAACTATTAGGTCATGAATATAGACTTAGGGAACTCAGCGGTTCCAGAAAGCACAATAATATCTGTATCATAGGAGTTCCAGAGGAAGAAGAGTGGGAAAAAGGGGTAGAAGGTTTATTTGAACAAATTATAGCTGAAAATTCCCTAATCTGGGGAAGGAAACAGGCATTCAAGTCCAGAGGCACAGAGAACTCCCCTCAAAATCAACAAAAACAAACTTGCAAAATACAAAGATAAACAGAATTCTGAAAGTAGCTCCGGACAAAAGATCCTTAGCCTACAAGGGTAGACAATTAAGATTAGCAGCAGATATGTCCACAGAAAATTGACAGGCCATAAATAAGTGGGATGATATATTTAATCTGCTAAATGGGAAAAATATGCAGCCAAGAACACTTTATCCAGCAAGGATGTCATTCAGAATAGAAAGAGAGATAAAGAGTTTCCAAAACAGGCAGGAAACAACAAATGTTGGAGAGGATGCGGAGAAAAGGGAACCCTCTTACACTGTTGGTGGGAATGTGAACTGGTGCAGCCACTCTGGAAAACTGTGTGGAGGTTCCTCAAAGAGTTAAAAATAGACCTGCCCTACGACCCAGCAATTGCACTGTTGGGGATTTACCCCAAAGATTCAGATGCAATGAAACGTCGGGACACCTGCACCCCGATGTTTCTATCAGCAATGGCCACAATAGCCAAACTGTGGAAGGAGCCTCGGTGTCCATCGAAAGATGAATGGATAAAGAAGATGTGGTTTATGTATACAATGGAATATTACTCAGCAATTAGAAACGACAAATACCCACCATTTGCTTCAACGTGGATGGAACTGGAGGGTATTATGCTGAGTGAAATAAGTCAATCGGAGAAGGACAAACAGTGTATGTTCTCATTCATTTGGGGAATATAAATAATAGTGAAAGGGAATATAAAGGAAGGGAGAAGAAATGTTGGGAAATATCAGGAAGGGAGACAGAACATAAAGACTCCTAACTCGGGGAAACGAACTAGGGGTGGTGGAAGGGGGGAGGAGGGCGGGTGTTGGAGGGGAATGGGTGACGGGCACTGAGGTGGACACTTGACGGGATGAGCACTGGGTGTTTTTCTGTATGTTGGTAAATTGAACACCAATAAAAATTAATTAAAAAAAAAAAAGAGTTTCCAAAACAAGCAAAAACTAAATGAGTTCGTGAACACTAAACCAGCTTTGCAAAAAATATTAAAGGAGACCCTTTGAGCAGGAAAGAAAGACCAGAAGCAACAAAGACTGGAAAGGAAGACAATCTACAGGAACAGTGACTTTACAAGAAATACAATGGCACTAAATTCATATCTATCAATAATTACTCTGAATGTTAATGGACTCAATGCTCCAATCAAAAGACACTGGGTATCAGAATGGATTTTAAAAAGAAGACCCATCGATATATTGCTTACAAGAGACTCTTTTAAGATTTATTTATTTATTTATTTATTTATTTATTTATTTATTTGAAAGAGAGAGTGGGGGAGGGACAGAGGGAGAGGAAGAGACTCTCAAACAAACTCCCCACTGACCCAGAGCCTGACATGGGGCTCTATTTCACAACCCTGAGATCATTACTTGAGCAGAAATCAAGAGCTGGACATTTAAGCAACTGAGCCACCCAGGCACCCCAAGAGACTCATTTTAGACCCAAAAACATATCCATATTGAAAGTGAGGAGGTACAGAATAATCTATCATGCTAATGGACATCAAAGAAAGCTGGAGTAATAACACTTTTGTCAAACTAGATTTTATTTTTTTTAAGATTTTATTTATTTATTCATGAGAGACACACACAGAGAGAGGCAGAGACACAGGCAGAGGGAGAATCAGGCTCCATGCTGGGAGCCCGATGTGGGACTCGATCCTGGGTCCCCAGGATCACGCCCTGGGCCAAAGGCGGTGGTAAACTGCTGAGCCACCTGGGTTGCCCTAGGTTTTAAACCAAAAACTGTAGGGGCATCTGGGTGGCTCAGTCGGTTAAGCATCTGCCTTCAGCTCACGTCATGATCTCAACATCCTAGATCAAGCCCCACATCAGGCTTTCTGCTCAGTGAGGAGCCTGATTCTCCCTCTTCCCCTGCCCATGGCTCATATTCTCTCTCTCTCTCTCTCTCTCTTTCTACCTCAAATAAATAAATGAAGTCTTTAAAAAAATTATTTAAAAAAACAAACCAAAGACTCTAATAAGAGATGAAGAAGGGCACTATAGCATAATAAAGGGATCTATCCAACAAGAAGATCTAACAATTGTAAATATTTATGCCCCAAACTTGACAGCACCCAAATATATAAATCAAGTAATAACAAACTTAAAGGAACTCATTGATAACAATACAATAATAGTAGGAGACTTTAACACTCCACTCACAGCTATGGACATATCATGTAAGCAGAGCAACATGAAAACAATGGTTTTGTATGACACACTAGACCAGATGGATTTAACAGATATATTCAGAGCATTTCACATCTTAAAGCAACAAGCACACATTCTTTTTGAGTACACATGGAACATTCTTCAGAATAGATCACAAACTGGGTCATCATAAATCAGGCCTTAACTGGTACAAAAAGATTGAGATTATACTATGCATATTTTCAGACCACAATGCTATGAAACATGAAGTCAACCACAAGAAAAAATTTGGAAAGACCACAAAAACATGGAGATTAAAGAACATTCTACTAAAGAATGAATGGGTTAACCAGCAAATTTAAGAAGAAATAAAAAAATACATGGAAGCAAATGAAAATGAAAACACAACTGTCCAGAGGTCCTAAGGAGGGACAGAGCCAAGGAGGTCTTAAAAGCAAAGGAGGTACAGAGCAAAGGACATCCTAAGAGGACCAGAGCAATACAGACCTTCCTCAAGAATTAAGAAAAGTCTCCCAACAAACAAGAGTCCAGGGCCAGATGGCTTCCCAGGGGAATTCTATCAAACATTTTAAGAAGAATTAATACCTATTCTTCTGAAGCTGTTGCAAAAAAGAGAAATGGAAGGAAAACTTCCAAACTCTCTCTATGAAGGCAGCATCACCTTGATTCCAAAACCAAAGACCCCACTAAAAAAGAGAATTACAAACCAATATCCATGAAAAACATGGATGCAAAAATTCTCACCAAGATACTAGCCAATAGGATCCAACAGTACATTAAAAGGAATATTCATCAAGACCAAGTGGTATTTATTCCTGGGCTGTAAGGGTGGTTCAATATTCACAAATCAATCAATGTGATACACTACATTAGTAAAAAGAAAGGACAAGAACCATATGATCCTATCAATAGATGCAGAAAAAGCATTTGACAAAGTACAGCATCCTTTCTTGATTAAAATTCCTCACAGTGTAAGGACAGAGAGAACATACCTCAATATCATAAAAGCCATGTACAAAACCCCACAGAGAATATCATTCTCAATGGGGAAAACTGAGAGCTTTCCGTTAAGGTCAAGAACACAATAAGGATGTCTACTCTCACCACTGCTGTTCAACTTAGTACTAGAAGTCCTAGCCTCAGCAATAATCCAACAAAAAGAAATAAAAGGCATCCAAATTGGCAGAGAAGAAGTCAAATTCTCACTCTTTGCAGATGACATGATACTCTATTATGGAAAACCCCAAATACTGCACCCCAAAATTGCTAGATCTCAAACAGGAATTCAGCAAAGTGGCAAGATATAAAATAAATGCACAGAAATCAGTTGCATTTCTATTCACTAACAATGAGACAAAAGAAAGAAACTAAGGAGTCAATCCCATTTACGATTATACCCCAGACCAATATCCCTGAAGAACATGGATGAACAAATTCTCACCAAGATACTAGCCAATAGGATCCAACAGAACCTAACAAACTTAAAAGACTCATTGTCCTAACCTAACCAAAATAAACCTAACCAAAGAGGCAAAGGATCTGTACTCAGAAAACTATAGAGCACTCATGAAAGATATTGAGGAAGACACAAAGAAATGGAAAAATGTTCCATGCTCATGGATTGGAAAAATAAATATTGTTAAAAATTTCTATGGTACCTAGAGCAATCTATACATCCAGTGCAATCTCTATCAAAATACCATCAGCTCATTTCACAAAGCTGGAACAAATAATCCTAAAATTTGTATGGAACCAGAAAAGACCCTGAAAAGCCAAAGGAATGTTGAAAAAGGAAACCAAAACTGGTGGCATCACAGTCTTGGACTTCAAGCTCTATCACAAAGCTGTTATTATCAATATAGTATGGTATTGGCACAAAAACAGACACATAGATCAATAGAACAGAATAGAGAACCCAGAAATGGACCCTCAACTCTATGGTCAACAAATCTTCAACAAAGTAAGAAAGAATATCCAATGGAAAAAAAGATAGTCTCTTCAACAAATGGTGTTGGGAAAATTGGACAGCCACATGGAGAAGAATGAAACTGGACCATTTCCTCACGCCATACACAAAAATAGACTAAAAATGGATGAAAGATCTAAATGTGAGACAGGAATCCATCAAAATCCTAGAGAACACAGACAGCAACCTCTTTAACCTTGGGCACAGTAACTTCTTACTAGACATGTCTCCAAAGGCAAGGGAAACAAAGGCAAAAATGAACTACTGGGACTTCGTGAAGATAAAAACCTTTTGCAGAGCAAAGGAAACAGTTGACAAAACTGAAAGACAACTGAAAGAATGGGAGAATATATTTGCAAATGACATATCAGATAAAAGGCTAGTACCCAAATCTATAAAGAACTTACCAAACTCAACATTCAAAGAACAAATAATCCAGTTAAGAAATGGACAGAAGATGCAAACAGATGTTTCTCCAAAGAAGACATACAAATGGCCAACAGATACACAAAGGAATGTTCAACATCACTCAGCATCAGGGAAATACAAATCAAAACCACAAGGAGATACCACCTCACACTTGTCAGAATGGCTAAAATGAACAAGTCAGAAATGACAGATGTTGGCGAGGATGTGGAGAAAGGGAAACCTTTGTACACTGTTGGTGGAAATGCAAGCTGGTGTAGCCACTCTGGAAAACAGTATGGAGGTTCCTCAAAAAGTTGAAAATACAGCTACTCTCCAACCCAGCATTTGCACTACTGGGTGTTTACCCCAAAAATACAAATTCAGTGATCTGAAGGGGCACCTGCACCCCAAAGTTTATAGCAGCAATGTCCACAATAGCCAAGCTACAGAAAAAGCCCAAATGTCCACTGACAGATGAATAAAGATGTGCTATATATATATATGTGTGTGTGTGTGTGTGTGTGTGTGTGTGTGTGTGTGTGTATAATACTACTCAGCCATCAAAAAAATAAAATCTTGCCATTTAAAATGACATGGATGGAACTAGAGGATTTTATGCTAAGTGAAATAAGTCCATCAGAGAAATGCAGTTATCATATGATCTCACTCATATGTGGAATTTAAGAAACAAAACAGGATCATAGGGGAAAAGAGGAAAAAATAAAACAAGACAAAATCAGAGAGGGAGAAAAACCACAAGAGACTCTTAATCAAACAAACTGAAGGTCACTGGAGGGGAGGAAGGGGGGAGATAAGGCAACTGAGTGATGGACATTAAGGAGGGCACGTGATGTAATGAGCACTGTGTGTTATGTAAGACTGATGAATCACTGACCTCTACCTCTGAAACTGATTATACATTATATGTTAATTAATTGAATTTAAATTTTAAAAAAGAAGCAAGAAAAGTTTTAAATATACCACCTAACCTTACACCTAAAGGAGATGGAAAAAGAACAGCAAATAAAACCTAAAGCCAGTAGCGGGGAAATAATTAGGATTACAGCAGAAATAAATGATACTAAAATTTAAAAAAATACAGTAGAAAAGATCACCTAAACTAGGAGCTGGTACTTTGAAAGAATTAACAAAATTGATGAACCCCTAGCTAGACTTATCAAAAAGAAAAGAGAAAGAACCCAAATAAATAAAATTATAAATGAGAGATCACAACCAACACCACAGAAATACAAATAATTAAAAGAGAATATTATGAGCAATTATATGCCAACAAATTGGCCAATCTAGAAGAAAGGGATAAATTCCTAGAAATATATAAATGACCAAAACTGAAGGAGGAAAAAATAGAAAATTTGAGCAGATCCATAACCAGCAAAGAAATTGAATCAGTAATAAAAAAAAAAAAATCTCCCAACAAACAAGAGTCCAGATCCAGGTGGCTTCCCAGGGAATTCTATCAAACATTTTAAGAAGAATTAGTACCTCATTTTAAGAAGAATTAATACCTATTCTTCTGAAACTGTTCCAAAAAAGAGAAATGGAAGGAAAACTTCCAAACTCTCCCTATGAAGCCAGCATTACCTTGATTCCAAAACCAGACAAAGACCCCACTAAAAAGGAAAATTACAGAAAAACATCCCTGATGAAAATGGATGCAAAAATTCTCACCAAGATACTAGCTAATTGAATCCAACAGTACATTAAAAGGATTATTCACCAAGACCAAGTGGGATTTATTCCTGAGCTGCAGAGGTGGTTCAGTATCCACACATCAATCAGCATGATATAGCACATCAATAAAAGAAAGGGCAAGAACCATATGATCCTCCCAATTGATTCAGAAAAAGCATTTGACAAAATACATCCTTTCTTGATAAAAAAAAAAAAAAACTCTTGAGAAAGTAGGGATGGAAGGAACATAACTCAACATCTTAAAGGCCATATATAAAAGACCCACAGCTAATATCATCCTCAATGGTGAAAAACTGAGAGCTTTTCCCTCAATATCAGTAACACGACAGGGATGTCCACTCTCACCACTGTTGTTCAACATAGTACTGGAAGCCTCAGCAATCAGACAACAAAAAGAAATAAAAGGTATCCAAATCAGCAAGGAAGACATCAAGCTTTTGCTCTTCACAGACAACATGATACTCCATGTAGTAAACCCAAAAGATTCCACCAAAAAAATTGCTAGAACTGATACATGAATTCAGCAAAGTCACAGGATATAAAATCAATGTCAGAAAGATTCTGCATTGCTATTCACCAATAATGAAGCAACAGAAAGAGAAATCAAGGAATCAATCCCATTCACAATTGCACCAAAATCATAAGAAACCTAGAAATAAACCTAACCAAAGAGACAAAAAATCTGTACACTGAAAACAATAGAACATTTATTAAAGTAATTGAAGGGATCCCTGGGTGGTGCAGCGGTTTAGCGCCTGCCTTTGGCCCAGGGCACGATCCTGGAGACCCGGGATCGAGTCCCACGTCGGGCTCCCGGTGCATGGAGCCTGCTTCTCCCTCTGCCTATGTCTCTGCCTCTCTCTCTCTCTCTCTCTGTGACTATCACAAATAAATAAAAATTAAAAAAAGAAAGTAATTGAAGAAGCCACAAAGAAATGGAAAAACATTCCATGGTCATGAATTGGAAGAACAAATATTGTTAAAATGTCTATGTTACCCAAAGCAATCTACATGTTCAATGCAATCTCCATCAAAGTAACACCAGCACTTTTCACAGAACTGGAACAAACAATCCTAAAATGTTTATGGAACCAGAAAAGATCCCAAATAGCCAAAGTAATGTTGAAAAAAAAAAAAAAACAAATCAAGAGGCATCACAATTCCAGACTTCAAGCTATATCACAAAGCTGTGATTATCAAGACAGTGTGGTACTGGCACAAAAAACAGATACATAGATCAATAGAACAGAACAGCAAACCCAGAAATGGACCCTCAAAACTGTGTGGTCAACTAATCCTTGACAAAGCAGGAAAGACTATCCACTGGAAAAAAAGACAGTCTCTTCAACAAATGGTGTTGGGAAAATCAGACAGCCACATGCAGAAGAATGAAACTGGATCACTTTCTTACACCACACACAAAAATAAATTCAAAATGGATGAAAGACCTAAATGTGAGACATAAAATCACCAAAATCCTAGAAGAGAACACAGGCAGCAACCTCTTTGACCTTGGCCACGGCAACTGCTTACTAGACACATCTCCAGCGGCAAGGGAAACAAAAGCAAAAACAAACTATTGGGACTTCATCAAGATAATAACATTCTGCACAGTGAAGGAAACAATCAACAAAACTAAAAGGTAACCAATGGCATGGGAGAATATATTCACAAATGACATATCAGATAAAGGGCTAGTATCCGGAATCTACAAAGAACTCATCAAAATCAACACCCAAAATATAAATAATCCAGGTAAGAAATGGGAAGAAGATACAGACATTTCTCCAAAGAAGACATACAAATGGTTAACAGACACATGAAAAAATGTTCAGCATCACTCATCATCAGGGAAATACAAATCAAAACCACAATGAGATAACACCTCACACCTGTCAGAATGGCTAAAATGAACAAGTCAGGAAACAACAGACATTGGTGAGGATGCAGAGAAAGGGGAATCCTTTTGCACTGTTGGTGGGAATGTAAACTGGTACAACCACTCTGGAAAACAGTATGGAGGTTTCTCAAAAAGTTAAAAAATAGAGCTACCCTACAACCCAGCAATTGCACTAGGTGTTTATCCAAAGGATACAAAAGTGCTGACTCAAAGTGGCACATGCACCCCAATGTTTATAGCAGCACTATCACAATAGCCAAATTATGGAAAGAACCCAAATGTCCATCAACAGATGACAGGATAAAGAAGATGTGGTATGTATATACAATGGACTATTACTCAGGCATCAAAAAGAATAAAATCTTGCCATTTGCAACAAGGCAGATAGAACTAGAATGTATTATGCTAAGCAAAATAAGTCAGTCAGAGAAAAACAAATATATTATTTCACTCATGTAGAATTTAAGAAACAAAACAGGAACATGGGGAAGAGAAGGAAAATAAAAACCGAGAGGGAGACTCTTAACTACATAAGAGACTCTTAACTACAGGAAACAAACTGAGGGTTGCTGGAGGGCAGGGGATGGGCTAAATGAATGATGGGCATTAAGGAGGGTACTTGTTGGAATGAGCACTGGGGGTTATATGTAAGTGATGAATCACTAAATTTTACTTCTTTATTTTATTTTATATTTTTTATTTTTTTATTTTTTATTGGAGTTCAATTTGCCAACATATAGCATAACACCCAGTGCTCATCCCATCAAGTGCCCCCCTCAGTGCCCGTCACCCAGTCACCCCCACCCCCCGCCCACCTCCCTTTCCACCACCCCTTGTTTGTTTCCCAGAGTTAGGAGTCTCTCATGTTCTGTCTCCCTCTCTGATATTTCCCACTCATTTTCTCTTCTTTCCCCTTTATTCCCTATTCCCTTTATAAATATATTTTTTATATTCCCCAAATGAATGAGACCATATAATGTTTGTCCTTCTCCGATTGACTTATTTCACTCAGCATAATACCCTCCAGTTCCATCCACCTCGAAGCAAATGGTGGGTATTTGTCGTTTCTAATGGCTGAGTAATATTCCATTATATAAATAGACCACATCTTTATCCATTCATCTTTCAATGGACACCGAGGCTCCTTCCACAGCTTGGCTATTGTGGACATTGCTGCTATAAATTCTACTTCTGAAACCAATAATATACTATATGTTACCTAACTTGAATTAAAAATAAAAATAAATAACTAAATAAAAAGAAAAAGAAATCCAACACTATTTAAAGGAACGTAATAAAGTCCAGCAACTAACAAAAATCTAACAATGTCTGTCATTCCATACAAAGTTAGTAGGAACACAAAGAAGCAGAAAAATATGACTCCTAATCAGGAAAAAAGTCAATAAAAAGAGAACAAGATATGAACAAAAGGATGGAAACATCAGACAGGGACATTAAAAAAAGCTCTTGTAGGGGGGATCCCTGGGTGGCTCAGTGGTTCAGGGCCTGCCTTTGGCCCAGGGCGTGATCCTGGAGTCCCAGGATCGAGTCCTGCGTCAGGATCCCAGCATGGAGCCTGCTTCTCCCTCTGCCTGTGTCTCTGCCTCTCTCTCTCTCTCTCTCTCTCTCTCTCTCACAAATAAATAAAATCTTTTTAAAAAAGCTCTTGTAAATATGCTTTATATGTTTAAGAAGGCAGAGAAAAACACAAGCATGATGAGATGAGAAATGGAAGATATAAAAAGACTCAAATGGAGCTTCTAGACATGAAAAACTACAACTGAAGTGAAAAGTACACTTGATGGATTAAAAGCAAATAAGGGGTACCTAGGTGGCTCAGTAGGTTAAGCATGTGCCTTCAGCTCCGGTCATTATCCCAGGGTCCTGGGATCGATCCCCATGTCGAGCTCCCCACTCAGCAAGGGGTCTGCTTCTCCCTCTGCCTCTACCTTTGCTCATGCTCTCTCTCTCTCTCTCTCTCATAAATAAAATCTTTAAAAAAGAAGGAGTTAGGGGGAAAAAAGAATGAAATAAACCCAAAGTAAGCAGAAGAAAAGAAATCATAAAGAGGAAAATCTAATAAGATTAAAAACAGAAAACAATAGAGAAGATAAATGAAAATAAAAGTTAATGATTTGAAAAAAATCAATCAAATTAATAAACCTGACAAAGACTGATAAAAGAAGGAAGATAAGACAAATTGCCAATACCAGAAATGAAAGAGACTATCAGCAGAAACGCCTTGGACATTAAAAGGAAAATAAAAGAATACTACAAATAACTCTATTTGAAATTTGAAAACTTTATGTAAAGGATTAATTCTTTGAAAACCACAAACTATATAAACTCATCCAAGATGAAATAGACAACCTAAATATTCCTGTAACTATTAAAGACATTGAAGTCAAATTTTTAAAACCTTCCAGAAAAGAAATATCTAGGCTTAGATTGTTTTACCACTAAACATCTAAAGAAGAAATAACATCAATTCTACACAATCTCTATCAGAAGACAGTAGAGGAGCAAGCTCCTCATTTCATGAGGCCAGCATGACCCTGATAGCAAAACCAGACTAAAATAGTAGAAGAAAAGAAATTTACAGACCAGCATTTTTCATGAACCTAGGGGCAAGATCCCCATCATAGTAGAAAAACATGTACTTAGAGATATACAGATGGAGGTTAGAGTCCAGAATCTGCCATTTATTAGCTGTGCCACCTTCACTAAGTAACAACCTCTCTGATCCTGTTTTTCATCTGTAAAATAGAAATGAGTATAACTAACTCCATAGCTTTGTTGTAAAGATTCAATGCAATAATATAAAATGTTTAACATAATTCCTGAAATGTAGTATCATTCAGTATACATTGGACAGTATTTCTATTACTATTACTATTATTACTGATATCCCTACATAGGTAAAAATGTGAAGTCTATTGAAAGCAATTGAAACAGAGTAGACAGTAGTACGTGCCTTCTGATCTTGCGGAAGTTAGGCGGGGGTTTCTGTCCAGGGTTACGAGGCAGAGGCAATGCACGTACCAGGGCCTTGGCCTATGCCAAAAGGTTAAGAGGAGCCCAACAAAGGAGTGCGATACTTTCCTCCTAGCACTGATAGGAACGAAGGGGGAAACATGATTTCCCCTCAGGCGTATGTACTCTTGGTGAAGAGGAGAGTGTGAAGTCCGGCCAATTCAAAGGCTTCTAGGGTTAAAGGACCCACGTGTCCTCAGACTCATGACAAGTAGATTCTGAATCAGTGAATCTGGGACGAAGCACAAGATTCTTAACACTCTTTACGAGCACCAGAGACATTTCTAGTGCACGCGGCTCATTTATGGGCTGAATTACGTCCCCTCCCATTCATATATTGAAGCTCTAACCTCCAATACATCAGGCTGCAACTGTATTTAGAGATAGGGCCTTTAAAGGAATAATTAAGATAAAATGAGAATGATAAGCCTTCGGTGGACAAGAACTCACTACTGGGTAGCTGTAGAAAGAATTACAATTCACATCACGGTGCATTTTGCTTAAAACCTGTTGGTGACTCTCACTGCTCTGAAGAAAAGATCCAGCCTCATTCGCAGCCACTCTCCTCCCTGCTCCAAACTGCAGCCACTTGACCTCCTGTCAGGTCTTCAGTGGTGCCAAACTCCTGCCTGTTTTGTGGTATTTGCACATGTTCTGCCCTTTGTCTGTAAAGCTCTATCCCCACCTCTTCACCTGACTAACTCCCATTTACTTGTCAGGCTCCAATTTAAGTGTCATTTCCCCAGGGAGGCCTGCCCTGATCCCCTAGACTAGAAAAGTGTTTCTCCAGTGTTGTCTCCTTAGCATCCTCTTATCTTCCCTCATAGTATTTATCAATGTCTGGCTCCCCCAGTCAACTGTGAGCTCCATGAGAGCAGAAGCTATGTCTCCTATGCTCAGCTCTGCATCCCCAGTACCTGGCACAGTGTAGACAATGAAAATTTCAGTTGAAGACAGAGAAACAGTACAATATGTCCTAGGAGTGGTTTTTCCCATGAAAAGCCTGGTAAGAGGGCAGCTTGGGGGGCTCAGCGGTTTAGCGCTGCCTTCAGCCCAGGGCGTGATCCTGGAGACCTAGGATCGAGTCCCACGACGGGCTCCGTGCATGGAGCCTGCTTCTCCCTCTGCCTGTGTGTCTGTCTGTCTCTCTCTCTCTGTCTGTCTCTCATAAATAAAATCTTAAAAAAAAAAAGAAAGAAAAGCCTGGTAAGAGAAGTGACGGAGCTAGCTCCTCTACCTTCTCCCTCTGCCATATCAGCAGTTTTGCCCAAGTTCTCATTCCTAGCCTAACGGTGTTCACCTCACCTCCGTCCTTTAATTCTTTTTTCAAAAAGATTGATTTATGAGAGAGAGTACATTTGGGGAGAGAGCACAGGAGAGGGAGAGAAATTGGGAAAGACTCTCAAGCGGACTCTGTGCAGATCCTGGAGCCAGACACGGGACTTGATCTTAAAACCCTGAGATCATGGCCTGAGCCAAAACCAAGACTCCTATGCTTAACCGACTGAGCCACCCAGGCATTCATCCATCCTTTAATTCTTAAATCACAACAGTCTTCTCCCCTCTCAGCCTAGCTATTGTTTTCCCAGTTTTTATATAAACTGGGTATAGAAAAATGTTTCACTCTCTTCTAAATGTCACTATAAGAACAACAATGCCAGTTTCATGAAAAACAGTAAGGGACTTTCAGGTTCAATGTCAAGTCAAAAACAAGAGTAGCCACTGCTCAGTTCCAGTTGTCATAAGGAAATGGAGGCCCTATGTGCCAGATTCTGTTTTTTCAGAAGTCAGGAATCCATATTTTTGCATGAACCCTCCTGTTTTTGAAATACCAGCAACTATTTTTTTATTTTTATTTTATTTTTTTAAAGATTTTATTTATTTATTCATGACAGACACACAGAGAGAGAGGCAGAGACACAGGCAGAGGGAGAAGCAGGCTCCCTGGGGGACCAATGTGGGACTCGATCCCCATACTCCAGGATCACGGCCTGGGCTAAAGGCATCGCTAAACTGCTGAGCCACCTGGGCTGCCTCAACTATTTTTTTTTTAATGTGAACATGTGTTAGCTTAATGAAGCATATGTATGGGCCAGAGGTGTCCCCTCAGCCACCACTCTGTGGCCCCAGAATAGTAAATAATTTAACTATAATGCAAGTCAGAATGAAAACAGTGGTATAATGGGAATAAAAGCAGCATGCCATTGGAACACATGGAATGGAACAATCCTGAAATGTACATTGTCATATTAATGGATACATAGAACAAAAATTAGGCTGGGTGCCCCATTTGTGTAGGAGCATAGCCAAAGCAGGGTTCCCATGCCCCAACCTTTGTTTGTCCTCCTGAGTCACACAGCTTGTCCAGTTATAGTCCATGACCTGTTCTCTTGCCTATCTTTGCCTCCTGGGTCTTGGCAACAAGGACAGGAAGTGAGGGAGGAATGATGATCAAAACAAAGAAACTAAGCTTAGAAAGGCGCACAGTGTTCTTTCAGAAAAGGACTACAGGAAATGAGTTCAAGAAAAATGATTCTTAGGCATTTGTATTCCTTACTGGCTCATTTCTAGGTGCATCTGTTGACTTCAGCCATTTTGACTGTAATTTCCAATACTGTACTTTAAGATCCTCACTTTAGTCCTTCTTATCTTGCCAGTCTCCTAATTAACCAGAATATTCAAATCTAGTCCTAGTTTGCCCTTTAGTCCTACTTAACCTCAAATTCTAATTTCCCCCCTAGTAAAAATACTCCTAAATGCTACTTTACCCACTTTCTCAAAGCTTACCTGGACTATTCTCACTATCTTATTTCTCCAATCATCCTTCATCCTTTCCTTTCTCTAATTTGTGACCCTTTCACAAATGCCTCTGTGTAGCCCCAGAATTCATAGACTTTCTTACTACTTACCTTAGGTAATTAGTTTCCGTGGATATAGCCACAGCCCACAAAACTAATATTCATAGCCCTCTTGAGACTACCTGGAATCCTAGGTGAATTTTTCTGCTGGCAAGTTATATAAAGAGGTTTGAGGACCTAAGGGACATAGTCAGATGCAATGGCATTCACTGATGCATTATTTTTGTAATAGAAAAAGACAAGATAAATCCCAAATGTCCACCACTTGGAGAATGGTTACATGTAGGACACAACCATACTGTGCATTACTATGAATGTTTCATGTATTAACGGACAGTTTGTCTCGGGTTAGGTTTGCCAGAATGGAGCCTGAGACAAGGATTCCTGGTGCACATGATTTACTGGGGAGGTGCTTTCAGGAGAAGGGAGTACGTCAAGCAGGATAGGGCCAGGGGGAGAGGTAGTCAAGAATTTGGTCTTAGCTGGATACTAGCTTCAGTCTGATCCCATGGAGATCCTCTGCAGTATAAATTGCAGCACAGAGTGTTCCCCTCTCCCTCCCCAGCTTGAGGAAACGTTTTGTACCCCTGTGTCCATCAGTCAAATGGTTTTCAAAACGTTTGGGTTCCTTTCTCCGGTGCACAGCTACCTAAGTAAATGGCCATGAGTCCTTCTGGGAGAGGACTGAAGAAATCACTACTCCCTTCCAGGGGACTTGGGCCCCACTTAGTCCATGGGTTTCAGATCTGAAAACTGGCTTATGTCCGGCAACTCGGCAAGGGGTCATGACTTGGTATTGGAGCAACTCCCTTCGGCCTCCTGATTAAACTTTGATTGCTTTTGATTTTGCAGACTGAGCAGTGTCCCTGTCATCTGCTCATCTATTTTGCTCCTAGGTTTTCTATGTTCTATTAACCTCCATAACTCCTTCTAGGTCAGGCCCCCTTGGCTGCCACTCTGACCTAGCTCATTATGATTCTTGCATCCATCCAGCTTCTGGCAGTTGAGTGTAGCCACCTGGCCTCTGTTATTTGTTTCCCCATCATCCCCATTGCTAGTTATCAGCTCAGCTCTGTGACTGCATGTGGCCTGCACATGAACTTCTCAGTCACACTGCTGCCCCACTGACCAGCACAAACTTCATGGCTTTGGTGAACGGTGTGTTCCCTGAGCACTTCCATGCAACACGATCCTCCAGTACATCCTCCGGCCTCATGTAACATATCAACTCAGCAGGCTCCACCCTGAGCCTTCTAATCCACTGTCTGTACTGACAATCCAGGTATCTCTACCCAACTTAGCCAACATGTTCTCCATGCTTCTAGGATCCATCCTAGCAGTGTGTCTGCAACATCTTTCAGGGTCTCTGCCAGGCTGTTAAATCCTATATCCCAGGAGGCTAATATTTACAAATGACCTTTTTATCCAAACTTGTGTTCTATTTCCCTTGATTCAGCAAAATCGTTATCCATACCTACTATCTCAGCTCCTGCTGTGACATTTTGACTAGATGTTTTGGTTTTATCAGGGTATTGTCCCTTTCCTATATTAGCAGGCAGAGCACATCCCCCGTTGGGTAACATTGTGATTTAACCCTAGTTATTGGCCTACTGTCCAGGAGGAATAGGACAGGGGATAGGCACATGTTGTTTTGCAAGGGAGAGGCCTCTGTACTGTGTTCAAACAAACAGGGTGTTCTAGCTCTTAATAGGGAAGAGTGGGCCACTTCTCAGAGGGTTCAGAGGAATAGGGGAATTTGATGTTTTCAAGGCCTAGAAGTCCCTCTCTCATATGTCAGAGTCCCATTCTTTCCCAGCCGGAATCCTGACTTTGGCATAGTAGACTTGCCTTAGTTGGGATTTTAACCACCCTTGGAGACTGACTACTCTTATGATTAAAGTCCTGGGCCTAGTCATTTGCTTTCTTTATCATCCTGCTGCAGGAGGTGAGCCTCTGCATATGCTACCAAGGAGGTTCTGTGGCTTTCACATTTTAAATTGCCAGCTAATCATTTCCAGCTTTTTGTTATCTTTTTCCAGAGTGTCAGTCAAATTTAGGAATAGCCACCAAATCCCATTTTCTTAAAGATTACTGTTCTCCCTATATTTCTCAAATGTCTGATGTATCCCAATAGCTGATTTTATTCCTCCCACCAATGAAAGTTTTCATTGCACTGCTACCTTGTGTCAGGGAATATCTATGCTCCACTTACCACCAGTATGGGGTCCTCAATGCCAACCAGGTAGTGAGTGGACCAGGTCCAAAATCCCATTATAACACCTGCTTCCTCAGACCACTCCTGGCACCAACTGTCACAGGGTCTGGCTTCCCCAGGAAATGCAGACGTTCAGATGGAGAGCTGTGCACAAGATATTTATTAGGGAGTGCCTCTGCGATCCATACTTGTGGAAAAGAGGTGGAGGAAAAGCACTGGGCAGAGGGAGGAGTGAAGCTATGCTACAGTTCTAACGAAGGCCTCAGCCAACCCCATGGTAGGCTGTAGAACTAGAGTATCTTGTTGCCAATTCCAATCCCAAATTGGCTTAAAAGGGCTGGGCCTTTCTACAGCTGAATTTACTAGTCATTGGATGTGGGCTTCCCTTGGAAGGAGGCATGATCTTAGGTGAAGCAGTTTTCTTTAGCTGAGGCATTTCATAAAGAGGGTTGATACCTAAGGGACATCTAGATGTGCTCCCAGCAGCTGGAGGAATAATGGCTTCGTTGCCGAAAAGCAATCTGGGTAGCACATTACAGCATTTGCCATATGCACTGATGGCCATACTCCGTGAATATATACCTTCTGATCCGCCTTCTGATGGGTAAGGAAAATAACACATTCAGTAGATCAACAGCCACATACACATAGCTGTATTAATCTGCTCTAGCGAATATGACAGAGCAGTTGGTACTACCTAATAAAATTTGTGGTACTTCATATTGTCACCTGCCATGATTCATCTGTTTTTTTTTTTTTCAGGGCCACAACTAGTGCATTTAATAGGTATCTGATGGGGGAATGCACTGTATAAGTCTTTCAGATCACTAAATTCTGCAATTCTCCAGGGGATGCAATACGGTTTTTAACTTTTATTTACTTATTGTGTTGGTAGATGGGGGTGAGGAGTTTCTGAGGCTTCTATTTGGCTTTTCCTCCTACAACAGCTCTTACTCTACTGGCCAAACAACCGATGTAAGGGTTCTGCCAATTGCTAAGTTTTTCCGATCAAATTATACAGTCTGGAACTACTATCAAGCGGTCAAGCAGTCCCTAAACAACAGCACATTGGCAGCTGCTAGGCTGGCTTACTACACTTCCATAGATTCAGCCAACAAGAAGACAATGAGTCCAAATGGATACAGTTTATTACTTACATAGGCAGCAAAAGCAAGATCATCATGGTGTCAGCACGCCCACGTCCCTAATCCACAGGAGGACACTGAATTGGAGGGACCAGATGACAGATGACATGAACAGTGAGTGGGTCACTGTTGTGGAGGATCCAGCTCTAAACTACAGCCAAGCAGTTTATACTGCACCTATACTGAAGGAGATTGTGTGCATGATGGTAGAAAGCTCTATGCCTCACCAGAACCGGGGAGGCAGATGAGAAACTGCCTCATGGCAGCCTCCCATTAGATAGGGAGGTATATAAGAAATGGTCTTTTGTACCAACTCACAATTGCTTATCTTACCATGTTCCAAAGAGGATTATGGGGCATTCCTCCAAGGCTTGAGTCAGAACGTGGTTGAGCCTTGGCTATATGGCCTATAGGGAGATGTTCAAGCTTACTAGAACACTGTAGCAGAACCATTCCCCTACACCCACAACTGAAATGAAAGTTCCATGAGACTAAAAGTCTGTTTCTGGCTTGTTCACTGCTATATCTCCAGTACCTGGAATAGTGCCTGACATATAGTAGATGCTCAGTAAATACTTCATGAGTGAATAATTTGAGTGAATGAATGAACAGATGGATGGATGAACAGGGGCTTATAATGTTTGCTCTTCTGGAGAAGGAAGTGCCTGTTATCCTTCTCGCTACCTCAAAGTGAGATCCATGTCCTTTTCTTTCCTGGGTCTTCTTTAGCTCTGATGATTTGCCTCTGTCACTGCTATTCAGTTTGCTTGCACAACCAAAAATAGACCCAACTAATTACATTTTGGTGTTTCTTTACTCCTCTTTCCTCTTCGCCATTGAATGCTCTTAATGTTTGCCAGGACCAATCTCTGAAAAAGTTGGATCAACTGTTACAATGTTGTCTTGCTGACCTTTCTGCTAGAGCAGTGTGGTTCTCAACCCTGGCTGCACCTTGGAATTAGCTTTAAAACAAACAAAAAACCCACCACTTTTTCCTGGGCTCCACCCCCAGAGTCTGATTTAATTACTCTGTTCTGTGGCCAGGATATGGGTAATTTTTTTTAACTCCCCAAGTGATGTTAATGGACAACCACTGCTCTAAGTAGAGTACAGGCTTATAACCTACACCAAGCTCTGCTCTTCAGACCTTAAATCACAAAATATTTCATTCTACAAAAAAGAGAGAACAATTAAATGGCCCCAGGAGAGGAATTTGACTGACCTAAAGATAGTGGCATCTGAGCACTGGCTTCCAAAGTCAGATGACCTGGGTCAGATTACAGATGCTACCACTTACCAGCCAGGTGATCTCCGGCAACTAACTTAACTTCTTTAGCAGTGTGAAAGTACCTATCAGTCTGCCTGACATGTAACAGGTCCTCAATGTATATTTATTAACTCTGAGTAAGAATCTCCAAGCTTCATCTGTAAATTGACAGTAACAATATCTGCCTGCCTGTCTCCTAGAGTTGCTATGAGACTCAAAATAGGTAATGGCCTTACAGGACCTTTATAAACGTTTAGGTGTTGTACAAATAGAAAGTATAATCATTCTTTTTCTTTGATGAAAATATTAAACATATATATACTATTTCAGTAGCCATGCTGTTGGCACATTGAGCAAAAGGAAAAGAAACCTTTCCCACCTCACCACCATCACCTTTGTTTATTACAATGTGCCACTTTTCTAATTTCAACATGAAAAAGTGAAAATGGCAACACTAAAGACTGATAGCCACAAGATGGCAGAGTTTACCATTTCATTTTTTTCTTGCTCACATCATTCATTCATTCATTCAAGAATTATTGAGTGTCTACTATATGTATAGTGCTTTTCTAGAGATCCAAAGGATTATAAAAGAGGTACACAATATGAAATGGTTCCTGCCCTTGAGAAGCTTGGAGTGAGGGCAGTCTACAAAGAAGAAAAAAAACACACCTAAGAACATTTAAAAGAAAATATACATTGATGTGTGATTATAGGCCAAATGAGTGATAGAGACTGCTGTATGACTTTACAGTAAGCCAGAAAGTCTGCGTGGAAGGGATAAGAACTGAGCTGGGGCTTGAAGGAGGAATAGATAGGTTGGAAAGAAAAAATAAGTTCCAAGCAAAGGGACCAGTGTGTATCATGCTACTGAGGTAAAAATGAGCAAAGCATGCACCCAGGTCAGTGATGAGACTAACCTGGTTATAACAAATGGATATTGGGTAAACAAGATTGAAATTAATTAGATCTCCATTGATTTTGCTAGAATGATGCCGACCATAAAAGAAAAAGATATCTATTAAGTCTGCCAATAACTATGGCCTCTGGGCAGGCAATTTGGTCAAGCTTCAGTTTTGTCATTCGTAAAATGCACAGGTTGGACAAGATGACTTCTTACAGTCTTTCCAAATCTTATAAAAGAAAAACACTGGGAGGCAGGCAGGGAGGGAGGGAGGTGGGGATGTAAGAAGGGAGAGAGGGGGGAAGAAAAGAAGGAAGAAGAAGGGAGGGGAGAGGAGGAAAAAAGAAAACGGATTCTAAGTTCTTTTGCAATTGCTGTATGGCTTTGACATATTCCAGTTGCAAACATGAACAGTGACAGTCTTGTGTAGTGGTTAGGGCTTGGGCTCTCCTGTTAGGTAGACTTAGTCCAAGTCTTGGATCAGTCACTTACTCTTTAACAGTAGGCAAGGTAGCTTAGACTCTAAAAGCTTCAGTTTCACTCAACATGTACGTAACACTTTACTGTATCTTAAGCCCTATGCTAGTCATTAGGAATAGGGAGATAAGGACAAACAAGATCCCTTCTCCAGAGCTTACAGTTTTGTAGGAGGGACGGACCAAAAATAATCACACAAAAAACTAGATACAAGTGTAATCAGTGCAAAAGTATAGAGTGACAGGAGAGCAAATAACCTAAAGGTCTAACCCAGTCTGATAGATCAGAGGTTTTCCCCAAGGAAAGAGGGAGCCAGGCAAAGAAATGGAAAAAAAGCATTTCAGGTCAAGTGAATAGCATATGAAAAGGCTTTAAGACTAGGAGGAGCTTGGCATGACAAATAACTAAAGGGCAACTGTAGCTGGAGCACAGAGAGCTAGGGGCATATTGGCAGAGGAGACCAGGATATGTAAGTCAATAGAGTCTGGCTGAATGTTCCAACGGTCGTAGGAAGCCTGCAGACTTTATGCTAAAGCAATGAGAAGTCTGTTTCCTTCTTCATAAAAGAGGGGATAGCAACACCTCGCTCATAGCATAGCCATGAAGATGAAAGGGCATCACTGCCCTCCTCCATCCCACACCTTATTGAATCTCTCACCAAGTTCTATCGGCACCACCTCCAAGAAATCTGCCACCTCCCAAATACATTTCCACCTCCACTGCCACAACCCCAGTCTAAGTTATCATCTCTAGCCTGGACTATTGCTCACTGGTCCCAACTTCCACTTTTGCTCCCCTCCCATCCATCATCCCTGCAACAATTCCAGAAATCTTACTCAAATGTAAATCTGCTCACGGCTGGCTTTTTCTTAAAACCTTCCAGTGACTCCTCAGTGATCTCAGCATAGAGACCAAATCCTTAAGACAGATGCTAATGCTATTCCCCTCCCTGAGATGTGCATTTCAGCTCGACTCCCACCCCCTCCTCACCTACTTCATTGCAACTACCCTTCTCTTCTTCAGGGAAAGCCTTATCCTGATCCCAACCCATCATCTATTTCATGTTCTTTCGTTATTTGCCCACTAAGAATCATGTCCTTTCCCTTCCGATCTCTTATCTCTGTAATTACACAGTTATCAGAGTGATTGTTTAATGTCTGTTTCTGCCACTAAACTATATAAGCACAAGAAAGCAAGAAACACATATTTTTTGCTTGCTTTTGTATCCCCAGAACCTTGCCCAATCTTTGGACATTATAGGAAGCACTCAATGAATATTTGTTGATTAAATGAAGGAGGTGTTAGCTACTGTTACAAATAAAATACTAATGATAATTGTTCTTTATTATTAGATTATATTAATTATTATGAATGTGCTATTTCATTGATAGTCATCCCTACAGAAACCAGCACAATAGTAGCACAGGCCATGCTGTTGGTCAGTAAATACCCTACCTTTTATTAGAACCCCTATTTCTATATTTAGGTCAATTATTATGGTCTAACTACAGTTACCACCAAGCATGGTTATGAGACTCTGAAGTCAGACTCGACCTAAATCCTCATTCTGCTCTCTTTATAACTTCGAACAAGCTGGCCTTTCCGGGATAGAATTTGTTCTCAGACTCATGAGATTTTCATGAGATCATGCATGGAAAGTGCTTAGTACAGAGTCTGGATTATAACATGCACTCAATAATACACTGTTACATCATACAGATTGTTGATTAATCTGAGCAAGTACCTATTAAAATATACAGCGAAAGCAGAATATTGAAGGACCTGTGACAGCACGTTATCTCAGCCTGCTGGGGAGAAAAACTCCCTCATGATATACAAACCTGACTGAATCTTCCTGTAATCTTGAGAAATCAAGGGAGCTTTGAAGGAGGCAAGGAAGGCAGAAGGTGAAATCAGGGGCCTCTGAGAATTAAAATGTAGTGTTTACCTTATCTGCTAATAAGTTATCTGGAATGCAAAACCAATGAAGTAAGCATATCTGGAATGCAAAACCAATGAAGTAAGCCCCAAAGAATTGGCTTCCTAAGGAGTAGCAAATGTCTGATACCAATATAACATTTATACTTAATCTTATGTCTTCTTCTTTGGACCTTTGTGTCCCTGATTTGCCAAAACTGATTACCTTGAGGAAACAACCGCCTGTGTCCTTTGTTTAGGGAACTTAGCTAATAACCAATTTTCCTCCACTCAAATGCTATCTAATGTGCTTAAGCCATTGCTGCTCCTTTTGATAGGTACCTCGAAAAAAGAGATCTTGGGGTAGGAAAAGCCTTCAGAATCCAAAGGATTGAATCTCAAATGGTAGAATCTAAGAAAATAAGATGTGTGATGCAGGAAATGGATTCAGGAAGAGCACATCACCCTGTGTTTCAAATCAGGCAGTAGTTAGGAGCAGCTGTCTGGAATCAGATGGATAAGGTTTCAAATCCAATTTCAAATCCTAAATCAGCAACATACAAGTTGGGTGACTCAGGTAAGTTAATTAAGTCCATGTCTTCAACTGTAAAATGGGGATAAGGATCTATCTTACCAGGTTTTTAGAAAGATTAACTGAGATGACATAAAGTCATCCAAGAAGAGTCTGGTATAATTTGAGTGCTCACATATTTTTATTATTTAATCACATCTGGTAATTAAATACAGGCAGCCATGGCCTATTCTTTTCTAAAACTATGATGGGCTCCTGCTGGAGAGTCCTGGGGCCTGTGTGGTTGCCCACCCTACTTGTATTTTAGGCACAGGGTGGATGGAGCATCAATGAGGGGAAGCCCAGACCTCTGGCCACTGGTCCCACTTGACTAGTAATACCACATGGATGACACAAAGGAGGGGGGGGATTTAGATGAAACTCGTATACCACCCCTCCAAAAAGTAAAAGCACAACTCAGTATAATTATGCCCAGATTTCTGCTGGGAGACTTTTGTACACTAATGTTTTACAAAAAAAAACACTAGGTCAATTAACATCCTGAGAGCTTAAAGGAGTGGGGTAGTGGGAAGCCGGTAATTGGCAGGAGTTTTGATCTCTCCCACCCCCCACAACAACTACTATAATGCCTCAGACACTACCTCCCTCCCCAGTAAACTTCAGTTTTTCAGACGCCTTCGGTCTGTTCCCAGAAACCTCAGGTGGTTTCTGCATTTGTTGACCTTAAAAAACAAAAGAGCCAGTTATTTTACCAGCAAAATGAGTTTATTCAGAAATAGCAGAAGAATGATAATTCAAGACAAGCAAACTAAGGCAAACCCAGAAAACAGGAGAGGGGCTTAATTTACAGGGGAAAAGAGGAAGTTGGGAGGGGCTGTTTCACTGAGTTCTTACTGGCTGGGCTGTTGCTGGGCAAGAAATTCTTCCTTCCTCTGGCTGGGGTACATAAAGTAAGCTGCTTCTTGCTGGGAAATGTGAGAGGCTTCTTACAGCAAGTAATAATACATGAGAGCTCCCCCTTCAGGGCTTCCTGACTCCATCTTAAATGAGGTTTCCTTTATTTTCACATTTCTCCCTTTCGATCAAGGTCTTTCTTCAAAAAGGATTCCTAATCAAAAGTCAGGGTTGTGCTGGGGTTTTTTTATTATTATTATTTAGTGGATTTATCCCCTTGGTGTCAGAAAGGACTCTTCCTGGTTGTCATGTCCCATATCAGGGAAAGTACATAGATTGGAAACCCCTGAGGTCACATATGAGTATGGGGAAGGGTAGGAGGGAGAACTATCAGGCACTTCCCATCTGAGATAAATGTTGAAGATCATCTTGAAGTGCTAAGCTTGCATCATCCTATTTGGGCACATCGTTTCTACAAAGGTTTGAGAGGCAACAAGTATAAAGCTTAAAAATGATTATACAGGTGAGCCTGGGTGGCTCAGCTGGTTAAGCGTCCAATTCTTGATCTCAGCTCAGATCTTGATCTCAGGGTCATGCATTCAAGCCCCACATTGGACTTTATGCTGGGCAGGGAGCCTAATTTAAAAAATGATCATACAGAGGGGATGCCTAGCTGGCTCAGTCAGTAGAGTTTACAACCCTTGATCTCAGAGTTATAAGTTTGAACCCCACATCGGTGCACAGATTACTTAAAAATAAGATCTTTTAAAAAATAATTATATAGAATAAGATGAGAACTTCTGGAAGGAACCATCCCACCTAAAGGGGTCTTTTCTAAAAGCCTTGCAGGGGCACCTAAGTGGCTCAGTCAGTTGAGCATCAGTCTCTTGGTTTCAGCTCAGGTCATGATTTTCCAGTTGTGGGATAGAGCCCCAAGTCAGGCCCCACCCTCAGTATGGAGTCTGCTTCAGACTCTTTCTCTCCCCCTCTGCCTCTCTTTGCTTGCTTGCTTTCTCTTGCTTTCTGTCACACACTCTCTCTCAAATAAATAAAACTCTTTTTAAAAAGCCTTGCAAAGAGGAGTTAGCTCGTTTGTATTTCCCTTGGGTGCAGGGGAACAAATAATAAATAGGGAAGAATGAATCAAAATTTCTGGTGTCAGATCCAATAGTCAGAAAGGTTCCACTTTTGCAATAGATTAGACCATGAAAGAAAGGGGAGAAATAAGGTTTAAGAACCAATAGCAAGAAAAAGGTATACAGGTCTGGTCCAGTCATCTTGAGAAAGCTGTCTCCTTTTGCTGTCTGTTTCAATTCCTGGAAATCTTTAATTCCAGGTATGCAGTTGGTGTGCAGATCTAATCAGGGTTTTGTGCTTCCTTAAGGTGTGACACATGGTGGGGGGATGCCTGGATGGCTCAGATGGAGGAGCATGCGACTCTTGATCTCGGTGTTATGAGTTCAAGCTCCACATTGGATGGAGAGATGACTTAAGAAGTTAAATCTTTAAAGAAAAAAGAAAAAGATGTGACACATGGCTCCAAGAGTCATTCCTTGGAGTTTGGCAGCACAGGGGTTGGTTAACAGTACCTGATAGGGGCCTTTCCAACAGGGTTCAAGAGGGTCTTTCTGGAGATATCTTTTCCAATAGATGAAATCTCTGGACTGTGATGTTTGAAGTCTTTGTCTCCGGGGAATGCACTGTGGAAAGATTGTTCTACTAAAGCATGGTTATTCTCAACAGAAGCAATTAGGTCTTTGCAATATTGAAGTATATCCCCCTTTACCATTTGTGGATCAGAAGAAGCAGGAGCCAACTACACTGGCCATCTTGTGATTATCTCAAAGGGTGAGAGTTTATAGGTTCCAAAGAGGTAGACCTAATAAGTAGGAAAACTAACAGCAGGGCTTTTGGCCTGAGTATTTGAAGGATCTCTACAAATTTTGCTTAATGGTACCATTAGTATGTTTGACTCGCCCTGAGGATAAAGGGTAGTAAGCACAGTGGAAGTTTTGTAACAATGGCCTAACAGCACAAACCTGCTGAAGCAAGTCCCTTGGTCACTATGAAGTTTGAAAGGGGATTACCCTGGTAGGGATGATCTTTTCTAGTAGGATTTTAGCCACAAAAATAGTCCATTGATAAAACATATAAATCATTACAAAGACATATTTATAGGCATGAGATGAGGGAAGTTGAATAAAACACTTCTGCCAAACCTTGGTCCATTGGGCATCTTAAAGTGTCCAGGAGTGGTGTAGACAAGTTTCCTTGAATTATATTTCAGGCAGGTGGGGCAAGCAAAGCAGTCACTCCATGGTCTTGTAATTATTTACTCACTAGTATTGGCTCAAAAGGTTTTCATTTTCTCAGCAGACCAATGACTGGATACATGTACTCTAGTCAGTAATGGAACTTTAGAGTCTCTGGCAGCACTGGATTATTATTTGGCCCAACCTAGAGTTTTCTTTTTTCAATCGAACCTACAGTCATTAGGTTTCCAATATTGTTTTTCCTTTCCTGGGGCTGATTGTTGGGCATCTCTAGTCAATTTTTCTAGATTATCATTTGAAAAGGGGAACATCCCTTTGGACCATGACAGAGATTTGTTTGTTGGTTCCTTTGAGAGCAGCATCTATTGTGGAAATATCAACAAGGTGGTTTCCTCTGGTTTCCAAAGAATCCAGTTTGGAATGCATAGGGACCTTGATAATGGCCAAAGCACCTGGCAAGAGTATGGCATCTAATAATTCCTGAACATAAAGGCCATTTTTAATTTTGTTCCCACTAGAAGTAAGGAAGCCTCACTGTTTCTATAGCATTCCAAAATCGTTAGCTACTCCAAAGGCCTACCTGCTATCAGTATAGATATTTGCAGTTTTGCCCTTGGCTAAAATGTAGGTCTAAGCATGAGCATATAATTTAGCCTGTTGGGCTGAGATAGCTGAGGGCAAAGGTGCTTGCTGCCTTGACAACTTCAAAAAAATTGTAATATAAGAAGTAGTGAAAGGGACCATAAGGCAAAGGAGGGAAACTGAGTGAGGGAAAATTAGAGAGGAAGACAAACCATGAGAGACTCTTAACTCTGGGAAACAAAGGGTTGCAGAAGGGGAGGAGGGTGGAGGGATGGAGTGACTAGGTGACGGGCATTAAGGAGAGCACTTGATGGGATGAGCACTGGGTGTTATACTGTATGTTGGCAAGTTGAATTTAAATTTTTAAAAAAATTTTTAATAAAATAAAATTTAAAAATTTCTTTAAAAATTTTTAAAAATTGTAATAGCATAGCCAACATAATATTTACTATTTTCACCTTTTAAATAAGAACTCTTGGTAACCACCAAAAGTCTGCGTTATCCAAAGGTGTATTCTGTAAGCCATCATGAGGAGTCCAAGAGTCATGAGGAGTATTGTCCACAAAGAAGGAAGAATGGTGGCAGGGTTAAGATTATTACAGCTAGAGAGTTTGGAATCCAATTTTGCACAGTAGCCAGCTAGCCTGAGAAAACCTTATAATTGGCATAGTTTGGGGAAGTTCAGGATGCCATGAAGCCTATTTGGATATACATGTAGCCTGTGTTCTGAACTCAGGTGCTGCAAATATCAAACCAGAGTCTGAACAAACTGTAGTTTTTCCTTGGAAACTTTGTGCCCTTTAAGGCTAACAGCCTAAATGGATGGATACTGTCCCTGCAAAGACGCCTGAGAAGGGGATAAGAGAAGCAAGCTGCCTAAGTATTGTAATAAAGCAGAACTTCCAGGTAATTTAGTATTTCCAAATCCAGTTTTAAGGTTTGGGAAAAGTAGGAAAGACTTTGAGCAAAACCCACGAGTATTACCATCCAAGTACACTGCATTCTTTCCCCAAAAGGCAAAGGGATAATCGACTGGCTTTATCCACAGAGAAATCAATCACAATGAAAAATTTGATGGAAAAAATAAAAGATACTGAAGGGTCATCTGATTCACCTAGTTGCCAATTTCAGTTGTTGCTATCAAATTCTAGAATTATCTCCTCCTTTCAGTAGGAAAAAAGTCCAATACATTATTTTTCTAAGAAATCTCAGCCCCGGGATCCCTGGGTGGCTCAGCGGTTTAGCGCCTGCCTTTGGCCCAGGGCGTGATCCTGGAGACCCAGGATCGAATCCCACGTCGGGCTCCCGGTGCATGGAGCCTGGTTCTCCCTCTGCCTGTGTCTCGGCCTCTCTCTCTTTCTCTCTCTCTCTCACTGTGTGCCTATCATAAAAAATTTAAAAAATTAAAAAAAAAAAAAGAAATCTCAGCCCCCAAAAATGAATGGGGCAGATGAACTAAGAAGAAAGGAGTAAGTATCTCTTAAAGGAAACAAGAAGGAATTGGTTTAAAGATAGAAACCTGTTGAGTTTTGTGAGAGACCCCCACAACTTGAACCATTCCAGTACTTTGAGCAGGGGCTGTTTAATAAGAGTGAGGATGAACACGGAGAGTGTAGCTCCGGTATTGATAAGGACACAGAGACATTCATCCCTAATCTAGAGAGTTTTTTCTCCAAGCTGGTGGAGAGGAAGGATTGGGAAAAGCTCATGTAGTTCTTTGGAGTCCTGTAGCTAGGAGTTTGGAGGGACCTGGAAAGGCTTGTTGGAGGGCTGAAGGCATCTAGAATGCTTCCACTTGGCACGATCTTTCTTCCAATGTCCTGTTTTTTTGCAACAATGGCAGAGACCAAGAGGGGGTTGGTTTTATTTCAGGGGCCCTCCATTTGTTGGAGTTGAAAATTAAGGATTTTAGTGGTCTTCCTTATAGTTGAATTCTCTGGGGTGTGGGTGGGCCACATTGCTAAATTAACCGAATCTGAAGTAGACAGTTTCCCATTCCATCCTCATCCTTTAACTACAAGGGAAAAATCCCAGTTCAGCTCTTTAATGAACACAGAATTGAAGGGTACCTGAGTGGATTTGACATTCATAGAGAGGCCAGAATTTTCCTTAAAAACAATTTGGAGATGACTGTAATAGTTGTGCACAGGTTCACTGGGTTTCTGAGTGCAAGCCTCAATCTTATTTCAGTCAACAGGTTTTAGGAGAGCCCTAGAGACTGCCAGATGAAGCTGTTTAGTAATTGCCCAGACTGATCATAATACAAGGCATGGGGTTGGTCTCTCATTTAAAGTTCTAAAGAGGGGTACCTGGGTGACTTAGTCGGTTAAGCATCTGCCTTCCGCTCAGATCATGATCCCAGGGTTCTGGGATCGAGCCTACGTCAGGTTCCCAGCTCACAGGAGAGCCTATTTCTCCCTCTCCCCTCTGTTTGTGCTGGCATACTCTCCGTGTGTGTGTGCGCGCGCACACACGCTCCCTCACTTGCTCGTGCTTGTTCGTGCTCTCTCTCAAATAAATGAATAAAGTATTAAAAAAATAAAGTTCTAAAGATTTTTCAGGATCATTCCAATTAGCTGCTTTCATCCAGTGCTGGGCCTGGTCTTCGCCAACAAGTGTGTGAACTAGCTGATACAAATCTGAGGAACCTGGTTGGTAGGTCTGGATGACTGTATAAAATTCCTTGGCAAATCTATGAGGATCTTCAGTAACTCCAAGAAAATATTTGACTACAGCTCAGTTCAGCCTTAGTCCAGGGAACATGGGAAATTAGGGACTTAGCATCAGGATCCTCCAAGAGTAATTTTAAAGGGGCAGGTTCTACTGGGTTCAGAGAAGGGAGAGGTTGAGAAAAGGGGAAGCTTACTGTGAGAACCAGAATGAGGAAGCAGAGGGAAAAAAGATATAGGGCTGGAGACAAAGAGGGCAGGGGACAAAGAACCCTGAAAAGGTTTTTTTTTTGTTTTTTTGTTTTGCATTCTTTCAATTGTTTGTTCACCTTGGTTAATTTAAAATGGCATTTTATACAGAGGTGATTTTAGAGTCTTGGATACTCTCTTGGAAGCTTCAAGATATTAATTGAAATAGGTATCCCATTCAGTTCATTTTATTTTAGAGCTTATTTATTTATTTATTTATTTATTTATTTTTATTTTAGAGCTTCTAATTTGGTTCTAAGAAAAGCAAGTTTGGGAAGATCAAAAGTTCCCCATAACAGCCACTGAGTCCTAAGTCATTTTTTGTTAAGTTGATCCAACTAGTTAAAAATGCACATGAGGAAGGACCATAGTTTTTAAATGTAAAACTGACTGGAATCCCAGAAGGAGGACCCTCCTGAGAGAATTAGCAGATTGAGAACCCATTACTCAAAACCAGAGATTCAGGGAACAGAAGAGTACTCACCAGGAAGGACGACGCTTTCATAAAACAAACAAACAAAAAAATTAAGCAGATCCCAAATAAAGTCGGAGAGCTCAACCAGAAGGAGGGAGCTCAGATCCGAGAGGAGACTTACCGAACTAAAAGAAAAAAGATGACTCACGGAAGCAGAGACAAGGCAATGAAGTGGGTACTTGACAGGGTTCTGGGGGTTGTTGGTTCCTTTGGGGTTCACCACCCTTGGGTCCCATCTGGATCACCATATAATGTTGACCTTCAAAAACAAAAGAGCCAGTTATTTTACCAGCAAAATGACTTTATTCAGAAATAGCAGAGGAATTACAACTCAGAACAGGAAAACTACAATGAGTCACAGGCCAACCCAGAAAATAGAAGAGGGGCTTGCTCTCAAGGAGGGGAAAGGAAGGGACGCCTGTGTGGCTCAGCGGTTGAGCATCTGCCTTTGTTTTTTGTTTGTTTGTTTGTTTGTTTGTTTGTTTGTTTGTTTTTAAGCATCTGCCTTTGGTTTGGGGTGTGATTCTGGGGTCCTAGGATAGAGTCCTGCATCGGGCTTCCTGCAGTGGGGGGAAGTCATAAAACAAAAAAAGGCCTGCTTCTCCCTTTGCCTGTGTCTCTGCCTCTCTCTCTCTCTCTCTCATGAATAAATAAAATCTTTTTTAAAAATTAAAATAAAAAAGGAGGGAAAAGGAAGAAGCTGGGAGGAACTGTTTTCCTGAGTTCTCACTGGCTGGGCTGTTGCTGAGCAAGGAGAAATTCTTCCTGCTGCTGGGGTCTTATAAGGTAAACTGCTTCCTCTTGAGGAAGGTAAAGTATGCTTCTTATAGCAAGTGGTAATATGTGAGAGCTCCCCCTTCAGGGCTTCCTCCCTGACTCCATTCTTAAATTTTTTCAAAGACTTTTTTTAAATTTATTTGAGAAAGGGAGAGTAAGCACACGCAGGGGAGGAACAGAAGAGAGAGAGAGAATCTCAGGCCGACTCCTCCCTATTTAGCATGGAGCTGGACTCAAGGCTTGACCTCATGACCCTGAGATCATGACCTGAGCCAAAATCAAGAGTTGGAAGCTTAACCAACTGAGCCACCCAGGTGCCCCCCGACCACACTCCATTTTAAATGAGGTTTATTTTCACACATCCCACTTTAGAGCCTCTGAACTTTTCCCAAGTTCTTCCTCCCAATCAAAATGTACCTGTCTATTCCCTGAAGGCCATACTCTGTATCAGGGTTCAGTGATATAATTCAGGGTTAAAGCACACTAATAATTTGATGATTTTGTTTCCCACATGCCCCACATAAGAGTTTCAAGGAACGTATTATGAAGGATATTAAATCAGCAAATATTTTTTAGGGACCTAGTGTGAACCCAGCATGGGGCTAGATCCTATAGCACTGTATCAAGGAACAGAAAAATTGCCACCAGGGTGCCTGGGTGCCTCGGTCAGCTAAGCATCAGACTCTGATTTCAGCTCAGGTGGTGACCTCAGAGTCGTGAGATCAAGCTCCACATCAGACTCTGCTTGGGGCAGAGTCTGCTTCTCTCCCTTCCTCATTCTCCCTCTGCCCTTCCCCCTGCTCACAATCTCTAATAATTAAGTCTTTAAAAAATACTTTTTTTTTTTTGAAAGAAAAGAAAAATCGCCAAAGTGGATCTATCCAGCATACAACCCAGTTGCTACCATTATCAACAAAAACATGCTCTGGAAAAACAGGGATGGAATATTTATACAACCTTTCTGGCAAGCTCTTTAGCCAAATGTAGAAAAAGATTTAAAAATTTACATAATCCCTGACCCATAATTTTACTCCTAAGAATTTATACTAAGGTTGGGCAGCCCGGGTGGCTCAGTGGTTTAGCACTGCCTTCAACCCAGGGTGTGCTCCTGGATACCCAGGATCGAGTCCCACGTCAGGCTCCCTGCATGGAGCCTGCTTCTCCCTCTGCCTGTGTCTCTGCCTCTCTGTCTCTCTTTCTGTGTCTCTCATGAATAAATAAATAAAATCTTTAAAAAAAGAATTTATACTAAGGAAGTAATCAGAGATATATAGAAAGATACAAGCACAATGATGTGTATTGCAGCATTATTGATAATACTGAAACAATCTAGGGGTGCCTGGGTGGCTTAGATGATTAAGTGTCTGCCTTTGGCTCAGGTCATGATCCCAGGGTCCTGGGATAGAGCCCTGAATCCCTGCTGAGCAGGGAGCCTGCTTCTCCCTCTCGCTCTGCTGCTCCCCCTGTTTGTGCTGTCTTGCTCTCTCTCAAGTAAATAAATTAAAAATTTTTTTAAAACACTGAAACAATCTATCCAAAATAGAGGGCTAGGTATTCATTCCATACCCATATGATATAATATTAAATATACATTAAAGTCCTATTAATACAAGACTCTTTATTTTTCATTTTAATTGGAGTTCAATTTGCCAACATAAAGCATAACACCCAGTGCTCATCCCATCAAGTGCCCCCCTCAGTGCCCATCACCCAGTCACCCCCACCCCCGCCCACCTCCCCTTCCACCACCCCTTGTTCGTTTCCTAGAGTTAGGAGTCTCTCATGTTCTGTCTCCCTCTCTGATATTTCCCACTCATTTTCTCTCCTTTCCCCTTTATTCCCTTTCACTATTTTTTATATTCCCCAAATGAATGAGACCATATAATGTTTGTCCTTCTCCGATTGACTTATTTCACTCAGCATAATACCCTCCAGTTCCATCCACGTCGAAGCAAATGGTGGGTATTTGTCGTTTCTAATGGCTGAGGAATATTCCATTGTATACATAGACCACATCTTCTTTATCCATTCATCTTCCGATGGACACCGAGGCTCCTTCCATAGTTTGGCTATTGTGGACACTGCTGCTATAAACATCGGGGTGCAGGTGTCCCGGCGTTTCACTGCATCTGTTTCTTTGGGGTAAATCCCCAGCAGTGCAATTGCTGGGTGGTAGGGCAGATCTATTTTTAACTCTCTGAGGAAGCTCCACACAGTTTTCCAGAGCGGCTGCACCAGTTCACATTCCCACAAACAGTGCAAGACGGTTCCCCTTTCTCCACATGCTCTCCAACATTTGTGGTTTCCTGCCTTGTTAATTTTCCCCATTCTCACTGGTGTGAGGTGGTATCTCACTGTGGTTTTGATTTGTATTTCCCTGATGGCAAGTGACGCAGAGCATTTTCTCATCTGCTTTTTGGCCATGTCTATGTCTTCCTCTGAGATTTCTGTTCATGTCTTTAGCCCATTTAATGATTGGATTGTTTGTTTCTTTGCTGTTGAGTTGAATAAGTTCTTTATAGATCTTGGATACTAGCCCTTTATCTGATAGGTCATTTGCAAATATCTTCTCCCATTCTGTAGGTTGTCTTTTAGTTTTGTTGACTGTTTCTTTTGCTGTACAGAAGCTTCTTATCTTGATGAAGTCCCAATAATTCATTTTTGCTTTCGTTTCTCTTGCCTTCATGGATGTATCTTGCAAGAAGTTACTGTGGCCGAGTTCAAAAAGGGTGTTGCCTGTGTTCTCCTCTAGGATTTTGATGGAATCTTGTCTCACATTTAGATCTTTCATCCATTTTGAGTTTATCTTTGTGTATGGTGTAAGAGAATGGTCTAGTTTCATTCTTTTGCATGTGGATGTCCAATTTTCCCAGCACCATTTATTGAAGAGACTTTTTTCCAGTGGATAGTCTTTCCTTCATTTTTTTAAAAGATTTTTATTTATTTATTCATGAGAGACACAGAGAGAGTAAGAGGCACAGACAGAGGCAGAGGGAAAGGCAGGCTCCATGCAAGGTGCCTGACCTGGGATTCGATTCTGGGTCTCCAGGATCATGCCCAGGGCTGAAGGTGGCGCTAAACTGCCGAGCCACCCGGGCTGCCCCAATACTAGACTCTTTAAAGAAAGGGAACATCTATTGCTGATTGTGAAAATTTTTGTTTTAATTTCATACATAAAAAAAGACTGGAAAGATATATGTTAAATGTTGAAGAAAACAGTTATCTCAAATGACAGGATCATTAATGACCTTTTTTGAGCTACATGTTCTAAATTTTCCACAAGAAACATTCTTTTTTAATTGGGAAAAAACAATGAAACCTTTTTTTAAATTTAATATTCCCTGAGGACTGTTTGTCTTCCTTATAACATCAAAGAATAACTATATTCCCAGCTTCTCCTAATGTAGCCATTTATAGTTTTGCATTTGTAAATGTGTTTAATATTTTTAATCCTTTTGGCTTCTGGTTAGTAACTTGTCCTATTATTTTTTTTGAAATAATTATTCATTCAATGAAGCTTGCAAGAAATGTATAGGGAAGTCCCATGCACTATTTCCTCAGCAGTCCCCAATGTAGCAAAACCGAGAAACTGACATTGGTACAATCCTCAGTGCTTATTCCTCAGATTTCACCAGTTATACATGTACTCATTTGTGTCTGGGTGTTGTGTGTGGGTGGGTGTTTAGCTCTATATAATTCTATCAGATGTATACCCTTGCATAACCACCACCACAATCAAGATCTAGAACATTTTCATCACAACAAGGATCTCTCATGTTGCACTCTTTAAAAAGATTTTATTTATTTGAAAGAGAGAGCATGAGCAGGGTGAAGAGCAGAGGGAAAGGGACAAGCAGACTCCATGTGGAGCATGGAGTCCAACATGGGGCTTGAGCCCACGACCCTGATTTCAGCTCAAGAGTCAGATGCTTAACCAATTGAGCCACCCAGGCTCTCGTATGTTGCATTTTCATTGCCACACTTACCTGCCTCCCTCTCCAATTCCTCAACCCTTATTAACCACTGAACATCCTTCCATCACTATAATTCTGTCATTTCAAGAATGAGATTAGCCTTTTCAACTCAGAATAATTGTCTAGAGATTTTATCCAGGTTGTCACAAGTGTCAATTGTTCCTTTTTCTTGCTAAGTAGTATTCCTAGGTATGAATATACCAGTTTGTGTAACCATTCATTTCCCGAAGGACATCTGGGTTATTTCCAGTTTTGGGCAATTACAAATAAAATTTCTATGGACATTTATATTTTACTGTTGTTTTTTTTTATTCTTAATTTGTGGGACACCTGAGTGGCTCAGTGGTTGAGCGTCTCCCCTTGGCTCAGGTCGTGATCCCAGAGTCCTAGGATCGAGTCCCATATCAGGCTCCCTGCAGGGAGCCTACTTCTCCCTCTATGTCTCTGCCTCTCTCTCCCTCTCTCTCTCCCTCTCTCTCTGTCTGTGTGTGTGTGTGTGTGTGTGTCTCATGAATAAATACAATCTTTAAAAAAATAAATTCTTAATTGGTTACCCAAGAATCCAAGAAAGCCTCCTCCTCCTATATACTAGAACCTATTGAACAAATCCATGTTTACCTTACTAATATTGGCAGTTTTATGAATAACAAGCTAGATTAAGAAAAAAACATGGAGTTATACCATATTTTCTCTGTGAATTATACTTTTTAATATATTTACCTCTGCCTCTTAACTATGAACTATGTGGAGGCAGGGACCATGACTAAATTGCCTCTACTCCTAGGGCAGGGCATAGGGCAAAGACCAGGTGTTTAGAAAATGTTAGGATCTCTAGGGGAGGGTGAGGCCCAAGGGATACATGTTTTACAACAAACTCCACAGATATAATAGGCAGTCAGGGTTAAGAACTGCCATTTAGCTGGATAAACAAGTATGTTAAGGAGAAGAAGGAAAGCTCATGTTAGAAGAAAGCAGACTCAGGACTGCAAGGAGATGGGGGTGCAAGGCAGGGGTACTAATGTTCTATCATCTTTTTCCACCTTACAGTTTTCTGCATCCAGATTAACCTCTAGACTGAATGGGAGAAAATCAGTAATTTCTAGCACTATGTTTGAGAAGTGCTATATTGCATCCCTGTGTCTGACTGGGCCAAACAAAACAGCCTGCATTTGTTCTGTTAGGTTTTACTTATTTGAAAGGAGGCTCCACACATCTTTGGGGCCACAGACACCTTGAAGAGTATGATGGAAAAAGCTTTTGGTGATATGAATTACCGTGAGATGCTTATTTGTTTAGATGGCATAATTATGTCTGGCAGAGCTTTGGAGAACAATGGTTCCTTGTATTATTGGATCACGTGGGTAATAGTCTAAAACTGTCCCTTGACAGGCCTGCTAGACCTCAATAAAATACGATGGACATATAAAATCATAACAGGGGCTGGGCAGACTCTGGAAATGTCACTGACTGGTCAGGCCCCAACATTTTAAAACATTAAAGGGGATTCAACAGACACTACAGGAGCTGGCTGAAGCGTTGTTCAAGGATTGCAAAACCCTTCAAGGAGTTAGCCCATGGTGATCACATCAGAAGTGGAACATACACAAGTTGACGAAGGGAGGGCAGCCCAGGTGGCTCAGTGGTTTAGCGCCACCTTCAGCCCAGGGCCTGATCCTGGAGACCCAGGATCAAGTCCCGTATCAGGCTCCCTGCATGGAGCCTGCTTCTCCCTCTGCCTGTGTCTCTGCCTCTTTCTCTGTGTGTCTCTCATGAATAAATAAAATCTTTAAAAAAACTATTAAAAAAAAGAAGAGGGAGGGGATACAGGTCAAAATACCAGGGCCTGGCAGTCAGGAAGACTTGTGCTTGGGGCACAACTATGTTGCGTATCAGAATAAAGCTGCCCTTGTGGCAGGGAGGGGAGGAACCCCCAAAAGCAAACAAAGCAGTTTTCACCTAGGCAAACTGCTCTCATGCACCCTTCGTCTTGAGCTTTTGGAAACTGGCAGGCCACCCGGGTCAGGGATCTGTTTTAGCACGTGTTGTCCTCTACCACCACAGCCTTTTATAAATTGATGGCAATTTTGAAGACTAGAGATCTGTGCTATGTCATAAAGACATAGAACTGAGGATAAGCACTGCATTTGCCAAGTAAGGTCTGTCAAGCTGGTGAAACTTGGGATCCAGTTTTAAAAATTGAGTCTGTAGCACAAAGTGGACAGTTACAGGCAACACCCTCAGGTACTTGATGTCCTGGAAAGCAGAGCTTTGGAGCTGAAGGCAAGCCTGGGTTGACTGAGGAAAGGGCATCTCTTTTGTGGTGTAGAGCTGAACTATTGGCAGAGTAAGGAAAGTGGGGAGGAAGGAGTCAGGTATAGGCTCAGTCTTTGGGATTGAGAAGACACCTGCAAAATGCTTTCCCTAAGCTTGCTTGGAGTCAAGTAACTCTAACTTAAGAAGGCGAGCCCTGCCTCACATTTTTTCACAGTCCCTCAAAATGCTTATTTCAGCTTCCACCTGCCCTGCTGAGATCTGCAGGCTAAAATCTCACACTGAATGGGATGCCTGGGTGGCTCGGCGGTTTAGCGCCTGCCTTCAGCCCAGGGCATAATCCTGGGGTCCCGAGATCGAGTGCCACATCGGGCTCCCTGTGTGGAGCCTGCTTCTCCCTCTATGTATCTGCCTGTGTCTCTCATGAATTAATAAATAAAATCTTTAAAAAATAAAATAAAATAAAATCTTACACTGGAATGTGGAAAGGCTGTGACCTGGAGGTCCTGCTCTCCTCCAAGCTGAGAAGGTAAGAACTGGCACGATCCATTGTGGTTTTGATTTGTATTTCCCGGATGGCACGTGATGCAGCTTGTTGGCTTTATGTCTTCCTTTGTGAGATTTGTTCATGTCTTCTGCCCATTTCATGATTGGATTTTTTGTTTCTTGGGTGTTGTGTTTGATAAGTTCTTTATAGATCTTGGATACTAGCCCTTTATCTGATAGGTCATTTGCAAATATCTTCTCCCATTCTGTAGGTTGTCTTTTAGTTTTGTGGACTGTTTCTTTTGCTGTGCAGGAGCTTTTTATCTGAAGTCCCAAGAGTTCACTTTTGCTTTTGTTTCTCTTGCCTTCATGGATGTATCTTGCAAGAAGTTACTGTGGCCAAGTTCAGAAAGGGTGTTGCCTGTGTTCTCCTCTAGGATTTTGAATGATTCCTTTCACATTTAGGTCTTTCATCCATTTTGAGTTTATCTTTGTGTATGGTGTAAGAGAATGCTCTAGATTCATTCTTCTGCATGTCGCTGTCCAATTTTCCCAGCACCATTTATTGGGGAGACTGTCTTTTTTCCAGTGGATAGTCTTTCCTGATTTGTCGAATATTAGTTGACCATAGAGTTGAGGGTCCACTTCTGGATTCTCTATTCTGTTACATTGATCTATGTGTCTTTTTTGTGCCAGTACCACACTGTCTTGATGATCATAGCTTTGTAGTACAACTTGGAATCCGGCATTGTGATGCCCGCAGCTCTGGTTTTCTTTTTCAATATTCCCTTGGCTATTTGGGGTCTTTTCTGATTCCATACAAATCTTAAGATTATTTGTTCCAACTCTGTGAAGAAAGCCCATGGTACTGTGATAGGGATTGCACTAAACGTACAAATTGCCCTGGGTAGCATAGACATTTTCACAGTATCTATTCTTCCAATCCATGAGCATGGAATGTTTTTCCATCTCTTTACATCTTCCTCAATTTCAGAAATGTTCTGTAGTTTTTAGGATATAGATCCTTTAGCTCTTTGGTTAGGTTTATTCCCATGGATCTTATGGTTTGGGTACAATTGTAAATGGGATTGTTCCTTAATTTCTCTTTCTTCAGTCTCATCGTTAGTGTATAGAAATGCCACTGATTTCTGGGCATTGATTTTGTATCCTGCCACATTGCTGAATTGCCTGTATGAGTTTAACAATCTTGGGGTGGAGTCTTTTGGGTTTTCTACATACAGTATCATGTCATCTGCAAAGAGGGAGAGTTTGACTTCTTTGCCAATCTGAATGCCTTTTATTTCTTTTTGTTTTCTGACTGCTTCTAATACTATGTTGAATAGCAGTGGTGAGAGTGGACATCCCTCTTGTGTTCCTGATCTTAGGGAAAGGCTCTCAGTTTTTCCCCATTGAGAATGATATTCGCTGTGGGCTTTCCATAAATAGCTTTTAAGATATTGAGGAATGTTCCCTCTATCCCTACACTTTGAAGAGTTTTAATCAGATATGGATGCTGTATTTTGTCAAATGCTTTTTCTGCACCTATTGAGTGGATCATATGGTTCTTGTTTTTTTCTCTTATTGATGTCATCTATCACATTGATTGTTTTACAGGTGTTGAATCACTCTTGCATCCCAGGGAAAAATCCCACTTGGTCACGGTGAATAATCCTCTAAATGTACTGTTGAATCCTATTGGCTAGTATCTTGGTGAGAATTTTTGCATCCATGTTCATCAGGGATATTGGTCTATAATTCTTTTTTTTAAGATTTTATTTATTTATTCATGAGAGACACACAGAGAGAGGCAGAGACATTGGCAGAGGGAGAAGCAGGCTCCATGCAGGGAGCCTGATGTGGGACTCGATCCCAGGACTCCAAGATCACACCCTGAGCTGAAGGCAGATGCTTAACTGCTGAGCCACCCAGGCGTCCCTGGTCTATAATTCTTTTTGGTGGGATCTTTGTCTGGTTTTGGAATCAAGGTAATGCTGGCCTCATAAAACGAGTTTGGAAGTATTCCCTCCCTTTTTCTATCCTTCGAAACAGCTTTCGTAGAATAGGTATTATTTCTTCTTTAAATGTTTGATAGAATTCCCCTGGGAAGCCATCTGGCCCTGGACTTTTGTCTTGGGAGGTTTTTGATAACTGCTTCAATTTCTTCACTAGTTATTGGCCTATTCAGGTTTTCTATTTCTTCTTGTTCCAGTTTTGTTAATTTGTGGGTTTCCAGAAATGCATCCATTTCTTCTAGATTGCCTAATTTGTTGACATATAGTTGCTCATAATACGTTTTTAAAATCATTTGTATTTCCTTGGTATTGGTTGTGATCTCTTTCATTTGTGATTTTGTTGAGTCTTTTTTCTTTTTAATAAGACTGGCTAGGGTTTATCTAGGGTTTATCTATCTTATTAATTCTTTCAAAGAACCAGCTCCTGGTTTTGTTGATCTGTTCTACAGTTCTTCTGGTCTCTATGTCATTGAGTTCTGCTCTAATCTTTATTATCTCTCTTCTGCTGCTTGGTTTAGGCTTTATTTGCTGTTCTTTCTCCAATTCCTTTAGATGAGGGGTTAGCTTGTGTATTTGAGTTTTTTCCAATTTTTTAAGGGAGGCTTATATTGTGATGTATTTCTGTCTCAGGACCACTTTTATTGTATCCCAAAGATTTTGAACAGTTGTATTTTCATTTTCATTAGTTTCCTCAAGAAGTTATAAATAATGCTACCCTATGATCCAGCAATAGCACTAATGGGTATTTACCCCAAAGATATTGATGTAGTGAAAAGCCGGGACACCTACACCCCAATGTTCATAGCAGCAATGTCCACAATAGCCAAACTGTGGAAGGAACCACAATGTCCTTCGACAGATGAATGGATAAAGAAGATGTGGTCTATATATACAATGAAGTATTACTCAGCCATTAGAAATGATGAATACCCACCATTTGCTTTGACATGGATGGAACTGGAGGGTATTATGCTGAGTGAAGTAAGTCGATCAGAGAAGGACAATCATTGTATGGTTTCACTCATACGTGGAATATAAGAAATAGTGAAAGGGATTATAAGGGAAAGGAGGGGAACTGAGTGGGAAAAATTAGAGAGGGAGACAAACCATGAGAGGCTCCTAACTCTGGGAAACAAACAAAGGGTTGTGGAAGGGGAGGTGGGCGGGGGGTTACGGTAACTGGGTGATGGCACTGAGGAGGGCACTTGATGGGATGAGCACTAGGTGTTATACTATATGTTGGCAAATTGAATTTAAATTTTAAAAATGTAAAATAATAAAATAAAATAAAATAATAAAATAAAATAAAATAAAATAAAATAAAATAAAATAAAAATAAAATAAAATAAAATCTTAAAAAAAAAAAGAACTGGCATGATCCAGGCATATGCCCTGGGGGTCTACCTTTCTTGAAGAAAAAGGTACCATGGCAGCCCAGGTGCTAACATCCACATTTGACATCAACAAAATAGTTTAAAAGGTCAGTGTTGCCCAAAAAGCAGGATGGGTAAAAGGAAGGAAGAGCATGGTTCTTTAGTGTTAATGCAGTGGGCCCTCAGTGGCAACTGTGAGTATGGCCATGAAGAGACCAGTAGATTATCATTATTACCATAATTTGTTGACTACTATACATTTTCATCTGAAAGAAGACAGTTTTGGAAAGGGGGGGGCACACCATGAAGCCAGACAGACTCGGGGTTGGATCCTGGCTCTCCCCCATCTCTGCCAGCTTGGGCAAGCCAGTGCCCTCATCTGTGACATGAAACACTCCAAATGACTATCAATATTTAACTACATAGGAAGTGGTAGGTCCAGCTTTTTTGGGGCCTGAAGCTCATACCATTTGGGTTAAGTAAGTTTTCTGTTAAAGTGGAAAATTAGGTATAATCCTGAATATCTATTTAGAATGTTACAATAAATGACAAGAAACTACAAGTTTTAAAAACTGACAAAAAACCACAAACATTACAAAATATTTTAAAAACGTTCTTTTTCGTTATATTAACTGATACAACTCCTTGCTACCTTTTCTTTTCCTTTAAATATTTTATTTAATTCAATTTGCCAACATATAGTATAACACTCAGTGCTCATCCCATCAAGTGCCCTCCTTAGTGCCTATCACCCAGTTACCCTATCCCCCCACCCTCCTCCCCTTCTGCAACCCTTTGTTTCCCAGTTAGGAGTCTCTCATGGTTTGTCTCCCTCTCTAACTTTTCCCCACTCAGTTTCCCTCCTGCTATCTTTTCTATATTTTTTTGCCTGAATCTTTTGATCACCTCTTTGTCTGAAACCACTTTTGTACTATAATGTCTACAGAGAGAACAGGGAAGCAGTTTAGTTTTTCCCAAGAGTTTAGAAAGTTTTCTTTCGGTTTCCCAACCCATCACTGATTGATGTCACATAGATATTCTTGATTATTGTCAAATTTGGGAAATCTCTATCAAATCTCAAATATCAAATCTCTATCATTTCTTGTATATATAAGCTCTAAGATTTTAGGCTATGTCAAGTTTTTTATGTAATGACTAATCATAAATAAGCTTTAGAATTACTGCTTTAAAAGTGTTCCCAGGGATCCCTAGGTGGCGCAGTGGTTTGGCGCCTGCCTTTGGCCCCGGGCGTGATCCTGGAGACCCGGGATCGAGTCCCACGTCGGGCTCCCGGTGCATGGAGCCTGCTTCTCCCTCTGCCTGTGTCTCTGCCTCTCTCTCTCTCTCTCTGACTATCATGAATAAATAATAATAATAATAAATATTTTTAAAAAATAAATAAAAGTGTTCCCACAAGTCATTTCTACACTGCTACAGCCACCAATAACTTAACTACATGCAGAAGTGATAGCAAACCATATAAATATATCCTGCTAACCCCAATTCAATGCATCTGAAATTCAATTTCTCTTTGGTTGGATCCCCCAAAACAATAGCTTCAGCGAAAACAGACCTTTCCATAGAAAGCAAATAAAGGCAGAAAATATTGAAGGAGCTAAAGTATTTTCTCGGTTGGATGAAGATAGAAAAACACTCATTTTTAATACATCTTGTGTCTTCACAAGTAGATTTAAAGTTAATAAAGGTATTCCCCTCCCATATACGTTTTAAGTAGTCTAGAGTTGTGAATTCCATTGACAGAATTTGGAAAACCACACCCCAGAAGAATGAAGCCTCAGATGAAACCTGCTGGAGCTAATCTAAGGCAGGAAAGCCTTCCCCACCACTGAATTCTAAACCTGTTCTGTGGCAAAAGACTTTCTAAAGGAGGACAGCAAAGACAGAAATCCTAAAGGAAAAGATGGGACAGATTTAACCATACTAAACTTAAAAATATCTATGAGGTTAAAGCAAACAAAACCAAACAAAAAAAACCTGGGGGGGGGGTAGTATTTGCTACTCATATTATGAAGGATTGATAGCCCCAATACAGAAATCAATTAAAAATGTCAAAGCAAGAGGAATCCAACAGGAGAACTGGCAAAGAACATGAACAGGCCATTAACAGAGAAAGAAATACAAAAAGACAAAAATTGAAACAACTAGCAAGGAGTTAGGAAAACCAAGCCCTCTTACCCTGCTGTTGGGAACATAAATTAGTTCACCATTACACAGGGCTATTTGACAATATAAAAATAACACTAGCATTTATAAGGACCTTGCTCTTTGCTAAGTACTCTGTGGAGGGCTTTGTACTGATTAACCTATTCAATTCTCACTCAGTTTTACTGATATTCAATGTGCATCATTTGTAATAATGAAAAACTCAAGACCCTCAGACACCCAACAGTAGGGTTTGATTAAATGAATCATGGAACCTCTATACAATAGGATTGAAATGATCTATATTTACTACATGCAAAGCTCCCTAAAATATGATTAAGTTTTTTTAAAAAGGCTACAGAAGAGAATATATGATATACCATTTCCATCGTATAAGAACTGTATGAATACTTGTCTACATATGTATACGTATATAGAATAATCTTGAGGATATATACCAAAAGGATAACACAGTTGTTTCCAGGTGGTGAAATGTCAGATGATATTGATTTTCTGTCTTGTCATTTTCCATTAATGCCTTCTGAATCTTTGCTATCACTATTCCTGGGCAGCAGGAGTAAGGTCAGCTTGATGGGCATAGAACCCATGCTATCACAAAGAGTTCCATGCTTACAAGAGCTCATGTTTAGTTTAATACCCTATTGTCACTATTTTGAAATTCTGAATAATTCATGAATAAGGGACCCCACATTTTCATTTTGCACTGGATCCTGCAGATTCTGTAGCTGGTCCTGTCAGGAGTACACCTTGCCTCTTCAGCTGTCATCCTGAAATGTGTTGTTCTGCAACCACCACCGTGAGAACTTGCTGTTTTCATTTTCCTTCCTTCATGCAAAAAGGAAAACTTCTGGACAAGGAGGCTTTTGACTCATTTTTTCCACTGTCAGCAGGCTGATCAACCCTCTCCCTGGAAGAGGAAGGAAAGCTTCTGAGGACCAACTATTTTTCTTCCCAATTAGATTTTAGCTTTATACTCTCTCCCAGCTCCCAAAAGGATGGATCACGAGTATCCCTTCCAGTATCTGCCTATACCTTCCAAAATGCCAATCCTTGGGCAGCCCGGGTGGCTCAGCGGTTTACCGCCGCCTTCAGCCCAGGGTGTGATCCTGGAGACCTGGGATCGAGTCTCACGTCAGGCTCCCTCCATGGAGCCTGCTTCTCCCTCTGTCTGTGTCTCTGCCTCGCTCTCCATGTGTCTCTCATGAATAAATACATAAAATCTTTAAACAAAAAATTTTTTCAAATGCCAATCCTGGCAGGGGAAAAACCTGTTCTGCTGAGTAACACAACCAATCCCAGGACCTACTCCAGCATCAAACACATATACGTACATTACCTATGTTAAAGTCTTTAGGTATTCAGTAATGAGCCAGTGACCATAGCCATGAGATCTCCTTATAGTTTATTCCCATCAACTAAGCTTTTCATTTTTTTTTAAGCTTTTCATTGTCAGAAAGTTTTGTATAATCTTCCACTTGGAGATTTCACTGTGTATTCCTCCCTTTGGATATTTTGTAAACATTTTTTTTTAAAACTAGCTACTCCCCCTTCCTAAGAAATCATGCTTTTGAAATGTTAAAATATCTTTAACCTCCTTTATCTCTACCTCTATTTCCTATTTCTTTTTTTTTAAGATTTATTTATTCATGAGAGACACACACACACAGAGAGAGAGAGAGAGAGAGAGAGGCAGAGACACAGGCAGAGGGAGAAGCAGGCTCCCTGCAGGAGCCCGATGCAGGACCCGATTCCAGATCCTAGGATCACGACCCAAGCCAAAGGCAGCTGCCCAACCTCTGAGTCACCCAGGCGTCCCTTGTTTCATACTTCTAAAGCAATATCTACTCAGAGGAAAGAGGGTCACAGTCCTATAATGACTCAATTCCCTTAAAAACAGTGGTTGTGACATCTTATCAAAAGTCATGAGGTCAGGGCACCTCGGTGGCTCAGTTGGTTAAGGGTCTGCCTTTGGCTCAGGTCATGATCTCCTGGGTTTGAGCCCCACATTGGGCTTCCTGCTCAGTAGGGAGTCTGCTTCTCTCTCTCTCTCTCTCCACTGCCCCTCACCACTGCTCGTTCTCTCTCAAAATCTTTTTAAAAAAGTTTCATGAGATCAATTTATATAACATCCACCAAATATTTTATCTGCATACTATTTAATCCTTCAAATAAATCCAGTTAACTACATAAGCATAGAAATCACATCTCTATGGAATTCTTTTGGTCCAAATATCTTCTACTATTTTTTCTTACACGACAGTCAAAATTCCAGTTCTTGAGTTACCTCTGTTGTCCCATACTTACCATATAAACAAAAAACATCCAATTTTAGATATTTTCAAATACACGTAAAAGTATAGAGAACAATGCAATTAAGTTCCAGGTATCTATTATAACTCAGCTTCAGCAATTACATTCTGCCAATCTCAATCATCACTTTTTAATTTTGTTTCTTGATTTAGAGGAAATTTTAGTGGGTTCTCACTAGGAATACAGCCAAATTCATAGTCTCACTTGAAATAAAGCTGTCACCTCAGTAGCAGTTATCTAGTTAGAATCTAATCTAAAAGCATCCCCATTCCCAAATTCCCCATCTCTAACCAACCTGCTCCTTGATTCCCACCCCTGAGTTGCAACCAGCATTTGTCCCAGCTAACTGATCTAATCCTTTCTCAACTACAGGAACATAAGACAGGGAGACTTTGAGAATATATTTGTTCATCATGCTGCACAAGAGGCAAAATTGCCTTCTGACCAGTGTATCTGAGGGCAATTCCATTTCACTTCCTTATCTTCTGGAGAGGTGAACAAATAACAGCATTAGAACAAAATTTATTTTTCAGATCTTTTGCTCAAAGATCTGTTTGGGGGCGCCTGGGTAGTTCAGTTGGTTGAGCTTTCTGACTCTTGGTTTCAGCTCAGGTCATGATTTCATGGATCCTGAGATTGAATGCCCCTCCCCCTGCTTGGGCTCCATGCTCAGCAGGGCGTCTGCTTAAAGGTTCTCTCCCTTTGCCCCTCCCCCCACTCATGCACACATGTGTGCATGCACTCTCTCTCTCTCAAAGAAATATTTTTTTTAAAAAAGATCTGAGGGCACCTGGGTGGCTCAGTGGTTGAGCATCTGCTTTTGGCTGAGGTTGTGATCTCGGGATCCTGGGATTGAGCCCCACATCAGGCTCCCCACAGGCAGCCTGCTTCTCCCTCTGCCTCTGTCTCTCATGAATAAATAAAATCTTTTTTTTTATTTTTAAAATATTTTATTTATTTATCCATGAGAGACAGAGAGAGAGAGAGAGGCAGAGACAGAGGCAGAGGCAGAGGGAGAAGCAGGCTCCATGCACGGAGCCTAATGTGGGACTCGATCCCGGGACTGCAGGATCACACCCTGAGCTGAAGGCAGATGCTCAACCGTTGAGCCACTGGGCATCCCAAATAAAATCTTTTTTAAAAATCTTTTTAAAAAATTTAAAAAACATCTGTTTAAAAGCATGCCATGTCTATGCATGAGAAAGTGGGTATTAGGCAAAGAAGACAAGAAATGCAAAGCTCAGAGGGAATAAGATGGAGAATTAAGTTTTGGGTCATGCATGGGAAAGGAAGCAATAGTTCTGGGCTGCTTCTGACACTTGATCTTCTTTAATCTTCCCAACAACTTCAGGTATAATTGAATTCCCATTTTCCATATGAGAAAACTGAGGAAACTCAAACCTCCAAAGTCCTGTGGCTCAAGGCACCCAGTCTGTGAATGCTGGGGGAGGAATTCAATCTTATCTGACTCCAAAGCTGTGCTCTTTCTACCTAAGTGCTAGGGTTGGGAGCACTGAGCACTAACACAGGACATTTGTCCAGGTTCCCAAGACAATCCCTTTTGAGGCCTCAGCCTGCAAACAAATGCCACTTTGTAATGAGACTTTCTTTCTCAGCAGATGGTCCCCTCAATTCGTTGAAGCCTGTGGGCCTTAAATATAAAATAGGCGGATGCATCTTGATTATGATACGGCAGTTTGGTTTTAGTTGCAAGTGTTATGCTTAAAATGTAAGAATGTGATTGACTTCTAGCATTTTCTTTTTTTTTTATTATTATTTATTTACGATAGTCACAGAGAGGGGGAGAGAGAGAGAGAGAGGCAGAGACACAGGCAGAGGGAGAAGCAGGCTCCATGCACCAGGAGCCTGACGTGGGATTCGATCCCAGGTCTCCAGGATCGCGCCCTGAGCCAAAGGCAGGCGCCAAACCGCTGCGCCACCCAGGGATCCCAGCATTTTCTTTTTAAAGGATGAGTTGTTTGTGCTTGACCAGCCAGCCCCTGGATGCCTGGCTTCTCCCCATAACAGACAGAACTACACCCAGGCAGGCCACCAAAAGCAAGAGTTCTGTAGCTATCTTCCTAGGACCAGCCTGCGCTATGTGATGTTCACCCAATCCATACTGTGGTTGGCCCTTTGTGACCCAAAGAAGGCAGTTCATACTCTTCCTCCCTTGGCCAGACTAGGCAAGTTGTGTTTCCTCAAGAAGTCCCCAGCTTGCTGCAATATTAACTACCCAGCTCCTTCTTTGCCATCTGCATTTACCTGACCCTGTGGGGGGGGGGGGTGTCAATCAATATCTTTTCTTCCCCACTGAGTTAGGGGGAAAAAGAGGTAGCTTTGAAACCTGTTTCTCTCTTACTCACACTTCATATGCCTGTTTTGTCTGTATGTAAAGGCCCACTCACCTACAGCTAGGAAAAACCCTGCTCTTATATCTAAATTTGGAACTGAGAAATCAGTCTTTATTCAGACACACATGCTTCCTCCACAAAGCATGGCAGCTGGGGTGGAGTGGAGGCAGCAGTGAGGTGGCAGGATCCAAGAGGGACAGGGAGGAAGCAAGCTGAAAGAAGAGAGAGGAGCAGTCCCCTCGGGGACGGGAGATGTTATCATCAGGGTGAAGCTGGCAGCAGTAAAGAAGATGAATTCACGATTCAGGAAAAAAGGAGGAGGGACTAAGTACCAAGCACTATGCTAGATGCTTTACATATGCCAAGGGAGGAGGGACTGGAAATGAGAAATTTATTAATGCTATCACACTAATTCAGACAAGAAGTAACGAAGTACTTAGTAGAATGGTAGCAATTCTACTACTAATAATTGAAAAGAGTAAGCAAGATTCACTGTGAAGGGAGTTTCAGCCTAACTTACCAATTGATTAGGTATAGAGGTCAGGGAGAAGGAAACCAAGAGAACTTTGGGTTTTCATAATAAGTGACTGGGAAGATTGGGGACATTAATAGGAAAATGATTTTCAGGAGATGGACATAGGCACGGTTGACCAATTTGGTTTTGAACCTATCTAATCTTTAAAAAAATTTTAAGATTTTATTTATTTATTTGAGAGAGAGAGAAGAGGGGCAAAGGGGAAGGGAATAATACAAATTTTCAAACATAGAAACTGAGGTAATAGGATATTGAAGTCCTATGTACATATCAATTACCTAGCTCAACAATTATCAGTTCATGGCCAATCTTGTTTCATCAATACCCTTACCTATTCCTCCTTTCCCCAACTGGATTATTTTGAAGTAAATCCCAGATACATAACACCATCCATAAACACTTCACTATACATTTTTAAAAGATACTCAACATAGCCACATACAATTATCCTACCTAAAAAAAATTAATCATCAAATACTTCATGTCATCAGTAAGTATTCAAATTTCCTCAGTGCTCTCTTTGTTTATTTGTAGTTGATTGGTTGAAATTAGAATCCAAAAAAAAAAAAAAAAGAAATTAGGATCCAGGTAAACAGACCCATTGACTGTAAGATTCTGTGTAAAACTGCATGTAGACATTCAAGCAGGCAACTGAAATTTTGGACCTAAAACTCAATGAAGAGGTAGGGGCCAGGAATACAAATTAGAAATCATCTTCCCAGAGAGAATGATGAAGCTCTTTGAATAAATGAAGCTACTAAGTAGATATCATGGAAGGAGATTATAGCAATAAAAATGGCCCAAGGATAGAACCTTGGAGAACAAGTACCTTCGGGAAGAGAAGAAAGAGCCCTCTGGGATGGGGATGAGAGTAGTTTGAGAAAGAAGTGAGAAGTTGAAAAAGAAAACAAGATAGTGATGTCACTGGATCCAAGAAATGAAAGCATTACACAGAGGGAGGACCACACAATTTTGCTCACTTAATGTTTTCCATCAAAAGAGTCTTGGGTTAAGACTCAGTCCCTGCTCTCTTGTGTGATTTCAGATATAAAAAACGGTAAGACCAGTCCTTCCAATTAAAAGCCTGTATAAGGATCAAATGAGGATGGATGCATGTGAAGAAGGCCTTTGTTAACTGCAAAGTATTAAACAAATATAAGAGGCTATTCACTCAATAAATCTTGACTGGTTTTATTAATGTGCAAATATAACTTAACTGTTGAATGGAAGATTTAAAGTTTCTAATATCAAAAAAAAAATGCTGAATTTTAAAGGCCATAATTCTTTAAGAGTCTCATTTTAGCTAGCCCTCATAAGCATCTACTGTGTGCTGGGTACTGTTCTAAACCCTCCACATACCTTAACTCATTTGATCCCCTCAAAATCTTATGAGACAGTACGCCTGGGTGACTCAGCAGTTGAGCGTCTGCCTTCAGCCCAGAGCGTGATCCTGGAGTCCGGGGATTGAGTCCCACATCGGGCTCCCTACATGGAGCCTGCTCCTCCCTCTGCCTGTGTCTCTGCCTCTCTCTCTCTGCGTCTTTCAGAAATAAATAAAGTCTTTAAAACAAATCTTATGAGACAGGTACTATTATGAACCTTGTTTTACAGATGAGGAAGCTGAAGCTGAGAGGAGTGAACTAACTTGCCCCAGGTCACACAGCTAGGAAACAGTTGAGCCAAAACTCAAGCCTAATCTTTCCTATGCCTGAACCTGACCTCTTAATCATAACACCAAAGTTCCTCTTAAAAATACGTCTTGAGGAGTTTCTAGCCCTATGGATTTTGGACTTGCCCAGACAGATCCCACAACTGAGTTAGCCAATTCATTGAAATAAATCACTATATATCCATATCAATCTATACATGTATATGCATATACACACATATATATGAGCACATATGCAAATAATATAAACATAAAAAAAAATCACCATTTATGTATGTGTGTATATATATAGAGAGAAAGAGAGACAGAGAGAAATATAGTAAAACAAAATTTTAATGTCTTGAGGGGTGCCTGAGTGGCTCAGTTCGTTAAGCGTCCAATTCTTGATTTCAGCTCAGGTCATGATTTCAGGGTCCTGAGATTGAGCCCTGTGTCTGGCTCTATGCTCAGCAGGAGTCAGCTTGAGATTCTCTCCCTCTCCCTCTGCCCCTTCCCCCACTCACACCTCTCCATCCCTCTCTCTCTGTAAAATAAATAAGTAAATGAAATATTTTTAAAAATTATGCCTTGAGGGGCACCTGGTTGACTCAGTCCATGGAACATGCAACTCTTGATCTCAATGTCCTGAGTTCAAGCCACACATTGGGCTTAGAGCTTAAAAAAATTAAAAAACTGGAAAAATATGCCTTGGAAAATTAGAAGATCACCATATTATAACCCTAATGAATTACAGATCTAGGTACTAGGCATCAATGCAGCTATCATCACAGAGACAACCATTATACGGCTCCTGAAGGAAGCACACACCACAATCTATGAAGTTAATTTTGCCCCCCACTACACCCCAAACTGAACCCTAATCAAACAAAGCTTTTAGATTAGGGTTATAATTGCCAGATTAAATTCAGGAAGCCCAATTAAAATTGCATTTCAGATAAACAACAAATAATTTTCTTAGAGTAAGTATATCCTATGCAATATTTCATATGTCTCATGCATTAATTTGGGATACACTTTTACTAACAAGTAGTCATTGTTCATCTAAAATTCTGTTTTAACTGGGTACTTTGTATTTTTATTTGCTAAATCTGGCAATCCTACTTTAGATCTAACTATCCATTTACAAGAAACACAAAGGACTGAGAAACATACTAATTTGAATACTCACTAGATGTTTGATATTAAGAAATTATCAATTTTTAGTTGTCTAGTTGTATTGTAGGTTTATTTTTAAAGAAGCTCTGATATTTTATAGATACACATTAAAATGTTTGTGGATTAAATTATGATGTCCTGAAGGTCCTTCATAATCATTTGGAAGAGAGGGAAGTGGAAGGGGTATAGATGTAACAAGACTGGCTTTGAACTCATGATGTTGAAGCTTCCTTAAAAGTACATGTGATTTTGGGGGATCCCTGGGTGGCTCAGCGGTTCAGCGCCTGCCTTTAGACCAGGGCGTGGTCCTGGAGTCCTGGGATCGAGTCCCACATCGGGCTCCCTGCATGAAGCCTGGTTCTCCCTCTGCCTGTGTCTCTGCCTCTCTCTCTCTGTGTGTCTCTTGTGAATAAATAAATAAATTCTTTAAAGAAAAGTACATGTGATTTCATTATACTCTTCTATTTCTGTGTATGTTTAAAATTTCCCGTAATAAAAAAGTTTTTAAAAGAAACAATATCTAGCACAGTAACTGACATACTGTAAATATTTAATATGTATCTGCTGGAAGGCAAATTTTTTTTAAGAAAACTCTCAGATGGCCATCAAATGGAAAAAACATCTTGGAAATGAGATTACAAGCATGAATATTCCTGAAAACACAAATGAGATTCATTTAGGGACCAAACAATACTCAAATGGAAACAATAATGGATTTGCCCAGACAAGGGAATTTGTTTATTTAAGATGAACAGTTGTGAAAGTCTGAGCAGAAGAGGTACATACATTACAGGTACTTAATTTGGGTAAACATAGAAGACATTTTTACCCTCCAAAAAGATGTTATGCAGACAACAATCCACCTTACATTTTCTTCAATATTTACTATTCCAGTGAACTGTTGTGGAAAGCCGTATTAATTTCCCAAAGGCCTTTAGACAGATTTTGAAAATCTGAGTGCTCACATGCAAGTAAATTGCCAATTACTAGAAATTTATGACTTCTCATGCTGAATAATGCATGCACCTGACAGGAGGTCTTTATCAAAAACACATAATTGTCAGTTTTAAATGCAGTCTTGCCTTAAGCGCCGGGTACCTGAGGACAACCAAACTCAGAAGCAACCTCCTGCACAAGGTGCAGGCTAGTGTGTTTAGCGAAGTGTTTAGTGTAGGAAAGTGAAATAAGCTGTTTATTTTATGCTTAATATTTCACCATAGAGATACGCTATAATTAATTCAACCATTCTCTTATTGATGGATGCTTCCCCCCTTTGCTATTATAGGTAAAAATGCATTTACTCTTCTACATTTACCCTTACATTCTGGTGCTTTAATTTCTGGGCAAGAGACTTTAAGAAGTGGGTTGGCTGGGCCAAGAGAATAAATCTTCTTAATTTTAATAGATATTAATTGCATGTATTTTTAAATTAGGGCTACAATGTAGAATGGTGTAGGGGATTTTTTTTTTGGAGATTTTTTATTTATTCATTTGAGAGAGACAGAGAGAATGAGTGAGCATGGTGGGAAAGGTCAGAGGGAGAAGGAGAAGCAGGTTGCCCGATGAGGGGCTCAATCCCAGGACCCCAGGGTCGTGACCTCAGCTGAAGGCAGACACTTAAACAACTGAGCCACACAGGTGCCCCTGGAATGGTGTTTTAAAAATGCAATCAGTTGGTTAAGGGTCAGACTCTTGGTTACCACTCAGGTTGTGATCTCAGGGTCCTGCTTAAAATTCTCTTCTCCCTCTGCCTCTCCTCATGGTGTGCTTGCTTGCACTCTCTCTCAAATAAATAAATCTTTATTTAAAAAAAATTAAAATTGTAATTACCTAAGTACAAGTCAATCATCTTACTAACTTCACTTCAAATGCTGGGAATTCCTGGGTGGCTCAGTGGTTTAGCGCCGCCTTCAGCCCAGGGCCTGATCCTGGAGACCTGGGATGGAGTTCCACTTCAGGATCCTTGTGTGGAGCCTGCTTCTCCCTCTGTCTGTGTCTCTGCCTCTGTGTGTGTCTTTCATGAATAAATAAATAAATAAATCTTTTTAAAAAACTCAAATGCTAAGTATATTTCAGTTCTGATTTAAGTAGAGAACTGAGTTCTTGGACAACCTCCCATTAACAGTGCCTTTGGTGTTAAAAATCCCTTGATTTATTCTGTTTCAGAGCATCCTGTATCAGTACTTCCAGTTTGATATACCGTCCTGTACTAGGAAGTGGCATTTTGAATTGTCACCTTGTCAATCTCTGAATTCTGAATTCCATTTCAATCTGTCCTTCCTTAGTTCTTTTTTGCAAGCAGAGAGTGGTTCTCTGCACTCCTTTAAAAAGGTATTTTTTAAAAGATTTATTTATTTACTTTTAGAGAGAGATGGAGAGAGGGAGTGCAAGCAGGGGGGAGGGGCAAAGGGAGAGGGAGAGAGTCTCCAGCAAACTCCCCAGTGAGCCAGGAGCCCGAGGCCGGACTCAATCTCATGACCCTGAGATCATGACCTGAGCTGAAACCAAGAGTCCAGCGTTCAACCAACTGAGCCACCCAGGCACCTCCAAAAAGATATTTTTATTAGTAACTTTTCCTCTTTTACTTTTTGTCCCTCTAATCTTGAAGATCCCTTTATTTGCTGTTCTTCAAAAGTAACCAACACTTGTTATAACCAGTGAAACAATGCAATACAAGGATGTATAAAGACAAAGCTAATCACTTCCACCTCAACCTCCTAATGTAATCAATATGAACAGCCTGAGTCTTCCACAACCTTCCCTGCTCATACAAACAGATCACATATATAAAATTCTGTTTACACCAAAGTATAAGCATACTGTCCACATTATTCTGCAACTTGTTTCACCCCACTATATACATACACATATATATTTATATATGTGACAATGACAATATATAGTATTTAACAAAATATAGTGGAGATACTCTACAGTCTTAAGTTCCTTTCCAGTTCTAAAGATTTTTTTTGTATTCTTTCAGAGAACATTCTACCATTATAATTATGTGTAATGAATTGTTCAATGTCTTTCTTCCCTTCTAGACTGAGAACTCCATGAAGGCAGGGGCCAATTTTGTCCACCCCTGTATCACCAGAATTTAGGATAGTGCTGCCAGGACAGTAAATGCCTAAAGCCTATTTGTTCATTGTTTCAGTGCTTCCTGAAACCTTCAGTCTACCTGAACTGAGTCACTGTCAATACTCAAACATTTATCTTTAGGAACTCAGGCCTGAGAGAGTCTCCACTCAATGGTATTTGGATGGAACCAGTTGACAGTACATTTTAAATATTTGGGGAAATTTGTGTTTAGCCAAAACCCCTCACTACCACAAAAAATAAGTTTTAAACGATCACACATTTAACAGGGAGTTCTGCACTTGTAATTAGGAAACCTGGATTCTAGTCCCACTTCCTACATTAATTACTGTGTGGCCTTTATGAAATTCCTTTCCTTTCCGGTCCTGGGCTCCTCATCTGTAGCTCTAACATTCATTAATTCCACAAATATGTTCTGTCTACTGCGCGCTGGCACTAGGCTAGGTGCTAGTGACACAGGGATGAATAATAACTGCCAACGTTTAATGAATGCTTACTCTGTGCTTGGTCTTTTACTAACGGAATCCTATGCACTCTCTCATTTAATCTCCCATGAGTTAGCACAACCGTGTTATTTTCTGTACTTTACAAGGGAGGGAACTGAGGCATAGCGAGGTGAAGTAACTTTCCCAGCATACCAAAGGACGCGGTGAAGACAGGGTTGGATTCCGGTCAGTGGGGCTTCAGATGCCATTCCAATAACCATAGAAAATCCTTGCCCTCATACCTCGAGGAATATTTCTGGGGCTTGCATTTTGATCCCAGCCCAAGAATACTGGGTGGCGCACCCTTCCCGTCGACATGAGGGTGCAACGACGCAGGAGGCACGTTAGAGAAACCAGAGAAACCTGTCACTAGCGCTGCAAGGAGCAAGGCTCTACCTCGATCTCGCGGTTTCCACGCAGAGAAGGTGAAGAGGTGGGAGGTGTCAGCGGGTCGTACGCATGCACGCCTCTGGGGCGTCCCATTGGGTACAGGCTGGCGTGCGGGTCACGCCGGCAAGCCGGGGTGCTCTGAACTCAGCAGGAGGCGGGGAATAAGGAAGCGCGGCGTGCGTGCGGGCCCTTCCGACGTCAGCACGGGCCGGTGGCTCCGCCCCGCTGCTCGCGCCGTCGCAGCGTTCACTTCCTGGCCCTCCCCGCCTTTAGTGAAACCAACGAGAGGACGCCGCCTGCATCTAGAGCAGCCCGACCGAGAGCGCTGCCGGGAGGCGCGGGAACGTGAGAGGAAAGCCGTGCGCGGCTGCGCTTTCCCGCCCCTGAGCGGTTCTAGACGCGGGTGAGTGCCGGGGCGTGGGCCCGCACCCTGAGCGGACCTCTCCTGGGGGGAAGGCTTGGGTTCTGGCTCAGTCCCAGCATGCTCCACGCGGGGTACCCGGGCAGGTGCAGTAGGAGCAGTAGTTAGCGGGGGGAGAGGGAGAGTCGCCTGCGTGGAGGCGTTGCCTTGGCCCCTCCGTGGGGCTGTGAGGTGACCACGGCCTCCCTCTCATTTTTGTTCTCCATTTCGTCCTCCTCCCTTTACCATACTTCACCTTCTAAAAAGATACCATCTCAGAAGCCATTCTGGTAGTTTTTGCCTCATTTGTGCCCGTGTGCAGTTTAAGTTTCCCTCTCCTCTGCACTCCTATCATGTACATCTCCAGTGTTACTTTTTTTTTTTTTGCCCCCGCGATGGGAAAGAATCTACTCCTTAGAATAACTTATGTATATGATCCCACTGGGAAAAATTCTGACATGCATATGCTATTCTCAAGCCAAGAGACTCGTGTGAATTAAAATATACGGGCCAGAAATAATGAAGATTGTGTAGTATGAAATGTCAAAATCCTATAGAAATTACTTTTAGAGTACATCTGATAATTGTGATATTGGGCAGAACTTGTCTTCTGTCATTTCTCTTTTCCTTCTTAGAGCTATTTATTGACCAAGTTCTGTGAGTGACACAGGAAAAGCATCCTGCCTCTTTGCCTGCTCTATCCAGGAATTCCTCTGCCAAACTATTCCACATCTTGGCCTTCTAGTAAAAGTCAAAGTCCATTTCCTCTAGAAGAAAACCAGTGAGTGGTTTCCTTACAGCAGGATGCTGTGATGGATGCAAAATGTCAATTATAGTTAAACAAACCCCACATTTTTTTTTCATTTGTAGGAAAACAAATTTACTCTGTAACTCATCTGTTAAATTTTCAACACTGAGTAGAAGCACTCTTCAGATCATTATTCTGTAATAGAAAAACCATTACACTATTAGCAGGAGATATGATTTCTGGCTCAGTTCTACCACCGACTGTGTGACTTTGGGTCAGTTACTTAACCTCTGTGGACCCTCTCTTTCCCTATCTTTAAAATGAGAGAAATGATATTAGGTACCTTTTAAGACTTCTTTCAACTTTAAGACACAAACGGAGAAGTCTAAGTAGCTCAGTAGAACATCCCTTATGGAGATAGGAGACTGGTAAAATCTCAACAGTTGTATTTAATGTTGACTTTTCTTTTAATTTCTAATTGAAATAGAAGTGTAGACTTTTTCCCTTTTTACTTCCCCAAAGAATAAGAAAATGCCTTTGGAAGAAATAAAAATGTTTATTAATGGTTCCCCGGATGTGCTTGTATTGAGTCAGTTCTCATCCAAATAATTTAACTGTTTTAATTATGGGCTTTTATTACATCAGTTAGTTGGGATACTGTATCGCAAACCATTTAGTCTTAGGAACAAAAGAGTACATATTAACATGTATCAATCTCAACAAATTTGCTATAGATGTACTCAAACATCTAAGGACAGCAGCCATCAGTTAAAGCACTAGGTTGTGAACAGAAATGCCAGCACAGATACCATTGGTGATTTGCTAATAGTAGGTGATTTTATCTGTTCAATAAGATTTTGTTGTAAAGTCCATTTAGATCTATAGAAGTATTTAAATAATATGCAAACTTGTGAAATGAAATTCCTTTAAAGAGAATGATGCACTGACCACCTCTGTAACATTGGTTTCTAGGGTTAATTTAGTACTTAGTTAATTAATCCCCATAGATGAAGCACAAAAATGGCCTCCCAGAAAATTCTAGTGCATAGAGGTGTTGTTGTAAAATTCCAGTTTATAGAAAACAGTGATCGGATAACATTGGAAGCTAAAGATTCTTAGTCCTCTTGGTACTTACTCTATGCAACTAACTTGATTTCAAACTTGGGAACTTTTTTTTAATGTTAAGAGCAAAATGTAAGTATGTAAGGTATACCAAATCAGATCGTTAGACTAATTCTTTTCTATTAAGTATCCTAAGGATCTTTTTCTTCTTTATAGGAAAAATGCTTTCTGAAAGCAGTTCATTTTTGAAGGGTGTGATGCTTGGAAGCATTTTCTGTGCCTTGATCACTATGCTAGGACACGTTAGGATTGGTCATGGAAATAGAATGTACCATCATGAGCATCATCACCTACAAGCACCTAATAAAGAAGATATCTTGAAAATTTCAGAGGATGAACGCATGGAGCTCAGTAAGAGCTTTCGGGTGTACTGTATCATCCTTGTAAAACCCAAAGATGTGAGTCTTTGGGCTGCAGTGAAGGAGACTTGGACCAAACACTGTGACAAAGCAGAATTCTTCAGTTCTGAAAATGTTAAAGTATTTGAGTCAATTGACATGGAAACAAATGACATGTGGCTAATGATGAGAAAAGCTTACAAATATGCCTTTGATAAATATAGAGACCAATACAACTGGTTCTTCCTTGCACGACCCACTACATTTGCCATTATTGAAAACTTAAAGTATTTTTTGTTAAAAAAGGATCCGTCACAACCTTTCTATCTAGGCCACACTATAAAATCTGGAGACTTTGAATATGTGAGTGTAGATGGAGGCATTGTCTTAAGTATAGAATCAATGAAAAGACTTAACAGCCTCCTCAGTATACCTGAAAAGTGTCCTGAACAGGGAGGGATGATTTGGAAGATATCTGAAGATAAACAGCTAGCAGTCTGCCTGAAATATGCTGGAGTGTTTGCAGAAAATGCAGAAGATTCTGAAGGAAAAGATGTATTTAATACCAAATCCGTTGGGCTTTTTATTAAAGAGGCAATGACTAATCACCCCAACCTGGTGGTAGAAGGATGCTGTTCAGATATGGCTGTTACTTTTAATGGACTGACTCCTAATCAGATGCATGTGATGATGTATGGGGTATACCGTCTTAGGGCATTTGGGCATATTTTCCACGATGCATTGGTTTTCTTACCTCCAAATGGTTCTGACAATGACTGAGAAGTGAAAGAAGAGCATATACGATCACCATATAGGACAGGTATTGTGACTATTTGTAGTAACAACTACATATCCAACACAGTGATATGTTTCTTTTTCTTTTTTAGTTTGGTGGCACTGGTTTAGTTGCACATTAATGTTTAATGGTACATTTTTAAATAGGGCAGGGGTTTTTTCCCTTAAAACACGTGAAAATTTCAAACATGTTGCGAAGAAATGTTTTAAGAATGATAATTTTGCAAATAAAAGATATATTTATAAATATATTTATGTGATAAACTCTAAATTATGAATCTTGGCACATATTTTTGCTGATCGGTTAAGAAAATTAACATGTCTTTTTAGCTTTCTAAGATATGCAAATAAAATCTCTAGTTGTGAATTTGTGAGTAAAGTAAAACTTTCAGCTCTGTGTTTCCATTACTTATAATACTGGTATATGTTATGAGCCTCTGCAAAGTGCCCATGGATTTGCTTTCTCAAAATACACAACCAAGCAACAAAAGAAATGTTCCCAACTAATGTTAAAGTGAAAGTTGAAGTCTGTCCCTGGGAGAAAAAGTGAAAATTACCTATAAAGGTTAATAATTTTCCCAGGAGCTAAAATAATGGCATTCCTCAGCATATACAAGTTCAGCGTAACTCTACTTCTCTATGCAGTGGTCACTATGAAGAATCTATACCAGTTGAGATTTCTTTACTCCTGCTGGGCAAATGAGTTCTCTGGAACTCTCCTTTCAACTTGTTTTGATAGTCTGGCAGTTTCACTTAACCTGAGTAGAGTCTGCCCTGGTTTTTGTATACCTCTTCAAATTTTGAGACTTTTCCCATGCTCATAGTTCCATCATATCCGGTGTTTTGGGGTATGGAAGCCTTAACCTCACCATTCACCTTGAATTACCATACCATTTGCCTAATTTCAGTGGCTACTCAGAAGCTTTATCCAGGGGTGAATATAATAGCTCATGTACTTATAATCGTGTGAAATAATTGGAGCTGATTTGCTCTATAATTGGGGCTGCACATGCTATATTAAAGCAGATCCATAAGTGCCCCCATAGGGTGTGAGACCATGACATTTCAGAGATCAATATTTCCTGTAACTGGCCTCATGATGTTAATGGTCTCCCACAGCTTTTGCAAACCAGAAAGAGAATTTCCTCAAGAGGGCCTCAGGCTTCAAATTATTGACCATCAGTGCATAAAGCACTTTTTAGAAATTTACCTGATTTTCATTATTGGGGCTTTTGCTTAAATTAAGCATTGTTAATTTTAAAAAATAATAAAACTTCTTTATCAAGCACCCTAACATGTGGTCTCAGATGCAACTAATACAGATCAAGTCATGTTCAGTGTAAGTACAATGATAAAAAGTATCTCCCTGAGTATGACACCCAATTTGTGTCACCTTGCCCCAACAACATATTTTAAAGAATTATGCAGTTATCACTTTCAATTATATTAGTGTATCAATATGTAATTTAATAACTATATCAGAGAATGCATTCCATTGTTTGATTTCCTGGGGGGTCCTAAGGTACAATGGCTTTTTTTTTTTTAATTTTTTTTTAAGATTTTATTTATTTATTCATGATAGTCACAGAGAGAGAGAGAGAGGCAGAGACAGGCAGAGGGAGAAACAGGCTCCATGCACCGGGAGCCCGACGTGGGATTCGATCCCGGGTCTCCAGGATCGCGCCCCGGGCCAAAGGCAGGCGCCAAACCGCTGCGCCACCCAGGGATCCCTGGTACAATGGCTTTTTAAACCAAACTGATGCTCTTCAGGGATGCCTGGCTGGCTCAGTTGATAGAGCATGACTCCTGATCTTGGAATTGTGAGTTTGAGCCCTACATTGGGTGTAAAGATTACTTTTTTTAAGGGGCACCTGGGTGGCTCAGTCAGTTAAGCGTCAGTGACTTCAGCTCCGGTCATGATCTCAGAATCCTGGGATGGAGCCCAGTGTCATGACCCCGCTCAGTGGGGAGTCTGCTTGTTCCTCTCCCTCTACCCCTTCCCACAACTTGTGCTCTCTCTCAAAAAAATAAAATCTTAAATTGTTTAATAAACCAGATTGATTCTCGATTGTATTTTTATATACAAGTATTCCTTTATAAAATGCTACTTATCTTAATATGCTGTTTCTTTGAACTTATTTATACCCAGTCTTATAGATAAAATATGATTCAGTGATACAGAAAATGGTACTACTGAGGTCATGATTACAGATTTGATCACTGTATATTCAATAGTCAAAAAGTATAATCCTAATCTCATCTGTTATTGGGTAAAGAATTGCAAAGAGTAGAGGTCTAATGGAAATTGATCATGGTTGTGAATATACTTTACATATGGCTAGGGGCTACCATAGTGGACAACACAGATCTAACCAGTTCCAGAAGGGTGAGACCCACTGGGTGAGATGTGAGAGAGAAAATTTAGGGGCATCTCGATGGCTCAATCAATTAAGCAGCTGCCTTTGGCTCAGATCATGGTCCCAGGGTCTGAGGAACCCCACATCAGGCTCCCTGCTCAGTTGCGAGTCTGATTCTCCCTCTCCCTCCCCCAGCTTGTTCTCTCTCTAGCTCACTCTAATAAATAAAATCTTTAAAAAAAAAAACTAAGGTTCTTTTATTTTTTTTTTTTATTTATGATAGTCACACACAGAGAGAGAGAGAGGCAGAGACACAGGCAGAGGGAGAAGCAGGCTCCATGCACCAGGAGCCCGACGTGGGATTCGATCCCGGGTCTCCAGGATTACGCCCTGGGCCAAAGGCAGGCACCAAACCGCTGCGCCACCCAGGGATCCCTAATAAATAAAATCTTTAAGAAAAATTCAGAAATGTTTGCCAACCTTCCCACAAAGGAGTCCCCCAAAGTTTCATTAAAAAATAATTCTATTATCATCAAGGATAAAATATTTAAAAGATAATGGGAAAATTGTTTGGAAGTATGAAATGATGGTATTTATCTGGGGTCTCTACCATAATTTTTTTCTACCATAATTTTTTTAAAAAAGAAAAATCTACCTTTGGGGTGCCTAGCTGGCTCAGGAGGATGCAACTCTTGATCTTGGGGTCATGAGTTTGACCCCACATTGGGTGTGGAAATTACTTAAATAAACTTTAAAAATATAAATCCAACTTTATTCGTGTGGTATCTGTATACTATAATATTCCTTGTATAAATAATTGAATATCTGTGAGCTCAACACTAGGCCTGGTATTCTGTGGAAAGCAAAAAGACCCCGAACTCATATAATTCATATCAATTATATGAATTGATCAATTCATCATCAATTCAGGGAGTCAAACAACACTTCATGTAAGCTCTGCATGAGCAATCAAACAAGCTATAGTTTATTAGAATATGGCATTCCTTTTGCCTCACAAGTCCTCAATTGGATAAATACTATATATTTTAACCCACAGAACTCTCATTTCTTTGGTAGTTTTCACGGATTCCACATAAGAATGTCTGTCCACATTTGCTTACACTATTGCTTCGGCCATTTGGCAAAAGCTTTAACAGGAAGAGCAGGACCCAACAATAAGACTCAGATTTTCACTGGATGCATGGATGGAGGAGTGATGGAACAAGGTTGTCCTTAATGGGGTGGGCTTGCATTTATTTTTTTTTAAGATTTTGTTTATTCATGAGAGAGAGAGGCAGAGACACAGGCAGAGGGAGAAGCAGGCTCCCTGCCTGATACAGGACTCGATCCCAGGACTCCAGGACCACGATCTGAGCCAAAGGCAGATGCTTACCCACTGAGCCACCCAGATGCCTTGGGCTTGCTTTTTTTTTTTTTTTTTGCATTTTTTAAAAATGAATGCTTTGATCCAGTGAGTGACTGAGAAGAGACATCCACGTAGGTAGCATTGAATAAACGGGGGATGTTCTAATAGAACACTAGTCCTATGTGATTTGAGGGGAAAAGGGAAAAATTGGTCCTCGCTTGATGGAAGAGTGAATACTGGCAATCTTCCGTATTTACCACTCTTAAGGCACTCACCACTAGAGGGAAGCTTCAAGGAGCACTGCCCATTCTCCACTCCAGTGCCATCCAATAGAAATAGGCATGTGTTTGAAATTTTCTAGTAGCCATAGTAAAAAAGTAAAGACACAGGTGTAATTACTTTTAGTATTTTATTTTACCCAGTATATCCAAAGGATTGTCATTTCAACATGTAATCAGCAGGGGAAAAATTGTGATAGTTTATGTTATTTTTTTTTATTATTAAATCTTTGAAATCCAGTATGTATTTTAGAGTTACAGCACCAATTCCAGAAGTGTAAGACTCCCACCCCCCTACCCCAAGGCTAACATGTGGAATAGGAGAAAACTTGGAAGTTTCTTTTAAAAGTCCTATATATTGTTCTGGTTGTCTTGAATACTATGTAAATTGCAACCTGACTTTTAGCAGGCCCCAGGCCATCTCCTTGCACGAGTTTAATCACTGGACCTTCCTTCTGAAAATTAAATCATTGGATCCTCTTTCTGAAAATTAAATCACTGGATCTGGAGCAATACATAGATTAGACCCCTCAGCTTTTTTCCTTAGATTATAACTGAACCAAACTGCTCCTGTCATTAATTTTAATATTCACTAATCCTTTCCCCCATTTATGTTTTGGATATATTGATAGTCACAAAGCAGCTGCTAGCCCTGCCCTTGCACATTATACCCTATAATCTCCCCCCCTTAAGTAACCCTCCCCCTTGTATCCTTTTCTAAAAAGATCCAGCAAGGGCTTCTACATGGCATAATCTTTAAATGGTCACAAATCACCTGGCTTGAAGGTGACTAATAGAAAAAGTTGAAGAAGTTCAGACCTCAGGACTGAGTCCAACTTCAAAAGCTTCTCTGCATAGACCCCAATGATGAAGAGGAAAACAGGAAAACATTCCCTCAGAAGCACAAAATAAGACACTGCGCAAGCAGCCCAGTCTTAACACATTCAAATCCTACTCGTATTTTCCCACTGGGGAACAGAGGCTTGGCCAACTTATACTCCTCTCCAATAATTCATAAATAAAGATGGTGATATGACAGGGCTGAGGCTATTTTATGAAATATGAGGGGAGACTTTCTGCAAAACAGGGTTTGCAATCAGGCAGACCTAGGTTCAAATCCCAATTCTGCCATTTATTAGTTATGTGTCTTCAGGAAACTTCTATAATCCCTCAGGTGCCTTATTTCCTCATTTGTAAAATGAGAATTAAAATCTACCTCACAGAATCATACTAAAGATTAAGCAAAATATTTGAAGTAGAGCTTGTGCATATAGTAGGCGCTCAGGGAATGTTATTTCCCTTTCCCTCTTAGCCGTGTGAACAAGTTTAACACTTTACACAGCTAAATATGTATCAATCCTTTTTATTAAATACCTAGATGGTAAAATATTAAAATGTTGATGTGAATAACAGCTGTTTAATCTTTGAATTCCTAAGGGACCTCCTTAAATTTTAGGATAACATCTGTACATTTAATCTGTGCCATGCAATAAAACAGTTCTTCCTCAAACCGCTTTTTTATAAAGTAAGTATTTTTTAGGAGAAATTCAGATGTTGCTTTTAAGAAGATTAACTTAGGACAAGTTCCCCTTTCATAGCAAATTAGACATCATTAGAGCCCAAACTGCCCAAATTGGTATGGTTTCTATCTCCTCACTTTAATCAAGATGTTTCTCTTTATATAGACAAAAACTATATCTCAAAATATGTATCTGGGCATTTGGTAGTTCAGAGAGAATTGAGTTTGACAACACCCAGGAGCTCATGAGGCCATGTGCCTTCTCTCAGACTTCTGCATTTGGGAGCAAGAAAGGGGAATTATTTTGGAGACTTCTCTCAAAATATTTTACAAAATATAAAATTTATACATTGTAAGTCACAATATAAAATAAGTGTGCAAGTCTTTACTAGATTTTGGCCCCTACTATTTTTAAAACAGAATAAAGCATTGCCAGTGAAAAATATTTTCTAGTCCTGTACTTTTTGAAAGCATTTAGGAGACATATTAACTTGATGGGTTAGTGACAGCTGTTGTCCCACTAAATGAAACTGTCTGTACTCTATATTCATATACATTTCAGGTTGAACCTTCTGAAATCTAAAATGCTTACACAAGCAAACTTTAGAAATATCTTAGGCAAAAGCATCCTTTTAATCCTGGATAAATCAACTCTAAGTAACCTTCCAGAACCTACAAGGAAAAAAGGACTCTCCTTCCATCCTACTCATCCTGCCCAATCTGGTCCAGATGTTCAAGTGAACAGTGAATTTTAGCTTTACAAAATTAATTCATCTGCATTAGACCTGATGAAACCAGAATCCAGACCAAGAAGTGCATACAAAATCTTTCAGGTCATGAGAAACTAAAAATTATTGTTAAGACATCAGTATGCAGAAACAGACATCTCAAGCCCTGCTAAAAGGGAAGCAAAACTAGAAGAAAGTGTAGGGCTCCTTTTAAAGGTTATCTCAAATTTAAGATTATTCATGGGTAGTATCAATCCAACATGCAGTTTCATCACAAAATCATCTCACTGGTTTGCAAGTTTCCAAGCCTCAGGGTTTCATCATGCACCAGTACAGGACAACCCCAGCATTTGGTGACAAAGACAGAGAGTGTCCACTTTTGAATTAGAAAGTGGGAAGAATAAAAACAGACTGCCGGCCTCAAAAGTCTCCCCACTATGGCTTTCCCTGAGGTAAAAAGGGAACTGAATTTGATTTGTTTTCAAGGCATATGTTGGAGAAATGGCACTTCCTCCAAGCAAGTTCTTACATGATTTACTACTTATTAAAACAGTTTTTTGCTCACATGCTTGTGAAAATCAATAGAAATTACTTATTTTGCCACAGAAGATTAAATGAAAGTTCAGTTATCATTCATAATCATGCCCTGTGATAAAAATTAAAATTAGAAGGAAAGAAAACTCCTCTTTGCATCTTTTAAATTTAGAGTTATTTCCCCCTATGGTAGAGTTCTGGGAACACTTAAAATAAACCTGAAGGGAGTGAATGATTATGCCCCAAAAGTTCCCTCTATTCACATATTGGCTGAAATTAAAGTACTTTAAAATTGAGGAATGGAACAAAAGCAATAAAAAAAAAATCAAGTGGAAATCATAATCTGTTTTACTTTAAAATGAAATTTTAAAATACGTAAAATAACCCATTTAATTAGAGTTGAACAATAGTGAGGCATATCATTATCTGTAACAATTAGTTTCAATTAGAAATTATTTCACTAATTGATCTTTTATTTCTCAAAGTGTTCAAGGATAAAATTTGGTATCCTTTCAGTTTTCACTCCCAGAGGCAAACATTAATAGTACTAAGTAGTTTGGATGAACGGGATATTACTAGGAGAATTTCAGTGAATCATCTCCAGTCTATTTTCCCATACATAAATTATAACCTCCAAAAGGCCATCCTTTTAAGCAAACCAACCAATCCACCAACCAACCTGATTGCCTAATAATCTCAACACAGATTAAAAACTGGTTCTCAGTCACATTCATTCACTCCTGTTCTGATGGAATTGTAGTCCTTTACAAGTACTTAATTAGTTTTAATATAATATTAAACAAATTAGTGTTATAGTTCATTGTATGTAGTCATTCTTTTACCTGCTATAAAAAGTATAATAAAGTATAATACAAAATATAAAAACATAATACAAAGTATACATTCACATGCATCAGTCTCCATGTTGACAGGCATGATTTCTTTAGGAACTATTGCTGAGAGACTAGGATATTAAGAACAATTATATATAATCTAATTTTTACTACTGTAACACAAGTAATAACATTCTAAACATAAGTGTTCTGAAGGGCTTTCCAAATATATGTTAATGGCCTAATTCTTACAGACTATAACTTGAATAAGTTTCTGATTGCTTGAGACCTCAGAAGTGATGGTTATATTGACATATGATGCATACATTTTCATTTTTTCCTTTTATTATAAGTCAGTTCTAGTGGATACTCCTAGAAATTGGAACATTTTGAGTTTCCTGAAGAGCCTTGAGAGATATGTTCTCAAAATTAAGGAACCTAGATAAACAAAGTTAAAATATTTACCACATTTCGTTTGGGCATACATTCATTTCATGTTCCCATTAACATATAACTGCTACATGATTAATATTCTCATGAACAACAACAAAATACTTATTGTAAGGAAATACCTGTGCAAATTGAGTCTTTTGCCATTCTTATATCTTCTGAAGTACTATGCTTAGAAATATTGTATCCTTAGTAGCTAATTTGTGTACGAGGAGGTACTTGACCAGATATAATCATTATTTGACAAATGCCATATGACCTTCTGTTTGGGGACTATCAAATCCCTCAAACTGGAAACGTTCATGACAACCCCTGGGATAAATCCAGCTGCCTGTTTTGGGTCCAGAACATTAAAAAAAAGAAAAAGAAAAGGAAAAATGCAGCTGCCAAAAGAACACCACCAAACCACTATAATAGTCTGCTAGAAGAGGGTTGATCAGGCCTTTATATTACAGCACAATGGGACAACCATCTGAGTTGGAATGCTGAATCATTGCAACTCCAAGACATCTGGATGTTTTTAACCTTCTCACATTGCATACGATCTAAGGAATTTTTTTATATTTAGCTCATGTGTAATCTGCAAATGTTGGTGACTGAAATTGTGGAAAAGCATTAGCAACTTCCCAGTGGCTTTATAAATTGGTATTGGGCTGTCACCATTACCCAGATTTTTTTAAATGTAAATTTACTCACTAGCCTGAAAGCTCCTTAAGGGCAAGGGCCACTTGTGTATTGTTTATCTTTGAGCCTAGCAGGTATGTAATAAATGTTCATTGAGCTGAACTGATCTTGGCTAAGTAAGTATGTGTCAGATACACAGAAATGGCTAGATTGTAGGCTAGCTTGACATAAAATTAATTTTGAAACTAAAAATGAACTGAAGACACATTGCCTGAGAGAAAACAGACTCTCCCTGTATTCCTACTCTCTGGAATGTGGGTAGACTAGGTTTCCTTTAAGCATTAAGACCTCAAGAGGCTGATATGCTAGTTTAACCTCTTTGAATTGGCTTTCCTGCATGACCTAATGTTTAGAAACTGACCAGGCTCCCAGTGTAGAGTGATACCCCTGATTAACACCATGACCTGAGGCCTCAGACCCAGGGGAAGGAGAAAACATACATATTTAGTCCACATCACCAAGGCAACAGAGTCACTGTACCTCAGCATAGTAGGAAAAACAAGCACAGATGATTATGTTAAATATTTTTAAAGTGTTCCCTACACCCACTGTTAACAGTGGTTAGAGACATAAGGATAAATTATTTCAGAAACCAGGCAATTAAATGTTTTAACTTCTCTAATATGTGTGTGCTTTGTTTCTCATTGCTAACACTCCACAAGCAATCTTGGTCAATTAACATTAACCTAGTACCAAAAATAGAGGCTCAAAGTTTGGTTTTGACATCAATGACTCAGATATTCTCTTTTTAAGAATATACAGTGCTACAGGCCTCAAATAGGGTACCTCATCCCTCAAATGGAGAAACATCTGAATTTGAAACCAGTAAGTCATCATAAAATGAGACTGATGAAGAAACCTACCCTGAAAGATGATTTATAAATGGGTTACTGATGAGACTATTTATACTTTATCTATCAGGAATAAATAGTAAAAAGAACAATATACTAGGTTGTAGAACATAATTGTCATGACAAAGGAAAATATTCTACATAGAACTTAAAAAAGGATATGGGAGTAAAATATCAGGGTGCCTCCAAAATCTCGGAAAGAAAGACTGTGGCAGACATAAGCATTCTAATTAATGAAGTAGGAAAAATTCTCTAAGCCTTACACCAGCCCAGATGAAATACTCCCTCAAATTTCAACCTTCCTTTACCTCTTTCTTATCCATGTTCACCAAGGAACTCCCTGTTCACTAATTGTGTACCCTAAGCAGACTTATCACTATAAATTAACACATTTACATTCTAATGTGGGCCTCTCCAAGTCTTAAAAGTTTCATTAGTGGGAAAGTTTCTCAGACTGAGAGCCAGACCCCGGATCTACAACCTTCACCTATATCTTTGGGGACCAGCTACAACAGCCAGCCAAATGGTCTCTCTCTTTTTACTATCCACCCTCACCTTTCTCATCAACTTCTAACTGTAATACGGATCACCACAATCTTGTAAATGTCTGTATCCATCTGAAAAATAAAATCACATATCATATATTTGTAAACAACCAAATTAAATGGCTGAGACACTAAAACAGTAAGGTCATTAAGAACAAATACCTATTGTCGCTATATAAATTCCCATTTAATTATCATTTAATCTCCAAAACAGCTTACTGTTCTTACTGATACAGGTCCATGCCATTCATATGCCATTTATGATAGGAGATACACGTTCTTTGGGGAATACAGTTCTGGGCATCTGTGTAGTATGAGTTTACCCAGCTTCAGGACAGGGCATTAAATAAATTCAACCTGAATCAAGCCTATATGTTTACGGGTTGTACAGAAGGCATAAAATTAAGTTAAATTACTTTATGATACAATTGACAAAATCCAGGATGTGGGAGAAAACACGAAGACAAAACAACCAGATAGCTTCAATCATTAATTTAAAGGGGAAAAGACAAAGGAAGAACTTCTAGCTTAAGAGAAACAAATAACCACCAAATGCGATATATGGACCTTGTCTGGTACCTATTTCAAGCAAACCAATGGTTAAAAAAACAAAAGAGGCAATCAAGTTCACTTGTCACATATCTGAACCAGATATTTGATCATATTAAGAAAGTTAAATTGTTTAGGTGTGATAATGATATTTTAGGTGTGATTATAGTTTTTTTTTAAACCACTTATATTTTAAAGATACATATTAAAATATGGATAAAATTATATATCTGGGACTTGCTTCAAAATAATTGGGGAATAAAGGTGAGAAGGAGTAAAGGAGATACAGATGAAGTAAGATTTACCATGAATGGAAGATGGGTGATGGATCCAGAAAAGGTCCATTATACTATCCCCCACATACTTTCGGATATGTTTGGAATTTTCCATAATGAAAAATTTAAAAACAAAAAAATTAAAAACAACAACAAACAAAATAAAAAACACACACAAATCGAAGGGGCATTTCTAGGGATAATGGGAGAAAATTCCCAGTATAGCTTCCAGCCCCAAAAATAGTCAGACTCTCTGGGGCTCAGCCATATACTATCAAGTTCATTTACCAAGTCCTACCCTTCATTTTACATCATTAGCCTAAGAAAAGACATCAAGTTGTCTGAGTTTGATTACTTACCAGATACCTCTTAATGTCCAAGTTTGCTACCCAATTTTAACTTGACTTTAAGAAAAATTAAAATAATTTTTGAAGCTAACAGAATTTTAGCATCTGTTGAATTTATTCAGCATAACCAGAGGTATTGTCTTCATGCTGTCACCCACAGACACAAACACAGATACAGCACAATATCCATATTTAGCCAAGTGCATTCCTTCCGAGGCTCATTTGTATGTCTTCATATGCCACAGCCCATCATTTAAATAATGGATATTTTCAATGCCAATTCCTTTGTTGACTTTCTCACTGTAGAAGGAAAAAAGCATATAAACATATTGTTATGAATTTTTATAGGCTTACTTATGGTAAATATAATTCAAAGTGCATTACTATTTTGCAATTATTGAGCCACATGTAGGGAATTTATTTATATTACATTAACATTATTGACTACATTAAGCTACATTACTCTGCTGCAGTTCCTGTCTTAAAAATGATTCTAGTGATCTAACTAGTGAGTCTATAGAAACAAAGTCATGATGTCACCATACCAGGAGAACACTAAAGTGTTACATTTAGCAGTGAAACAAAATTAATAGGAGTAATTTGGTCATCAAATGAGTTCCAAAATTTTTCAGTATATTGACTATATTTTGGTAATATACCTTTAAGATTTCCTTAATATTCTATACCACCAGGTAATAATAGAAAATAAGCACTGTGTGGTACTGAACTATGTCACTGTTTTAAAAACTAATAGGGCACCTGGGTGGCTCAGATGGTTAAGTGGCCAACTCTTGATTTTGACTCAGGTCATGATCTCAAGGTCCTGGGATTGAGCCCCACATCAGGCTCCGTGCTCAGTGGGAAGTCTGCTCAAGGATTCTCCCTCTCCCTCTGCCCTTCCCCTTACTCTTCCTCTCTCTCTAAAAACAAACAAATAAACAAATAAGCCTTTTAGCAATTAAAACATAGGGCGCCTGGGTGGTTGTTTGGTTAAGTGTCTGCCTTCAGCTCAGGTCATGATCTCAGGGTCCTGGGATCTAACACCACATCAGGCTCCCTGCTTAGTGGGTAGCCTGCTTCTCCCTCTCCCTCTGCCTGCCCCACCCCCGCTCATGCTCTTTCTCACTCTCTATCTCAATAAATAAATAAGATCTTTTAAAAAATTAAAAAATAAAAAAAAAAAACAGGCAAGCATCTTTCCTCCCACCCAATTTAAATCATACTAAATAAAAAGTTCCTAAAATACCACATACATACATACATATAAAACAGCTGTGTTGGCACACGGTTCTTTTCAGAATGCTTAAGAAAGAATGCAATCCCAGAGACTTAGGAAGCCATTGAAACATATTTTCAAAAATCCAGGATGAAAAATAAAATCACATATTTTCAATGGCTTCCTAAGTCCTAGGAAAAATCAGAAATGATGCTTCTGTGCTTAAATGTTTGTAAGATGTGGTGTGAATGAAAGCAAATTTCACCTGTAATTCTGCGTCGGTGACCCAGATCTCAAAAGCTAAGGGGGCCTAACATGAGACTTACATATCTTCTGCAGACATCTTCATGACTCCAACACACAGAGCATGCTGTTTTCCTTCTGCCATAATTGCCTGAAAACACACAGCTAAGAAAACTATATATCAAAATGCCTTGGAGAGGGGATGTCAAACAATGATCACATTACTAGTTAAGACACTTTGAACCCATCTTGTATCCTCACCCAGACCATCAACACTCCTTGAGGACAGGGACCTAGCAGAGTCTGTAGGTACACTGTAAATATTCAATAAATGCCTAATGAATGAATCTAATAATAATTCCTGGTTTTTAAGTTAAATGTTAATACTATAACCCAATGCCAACAAAACCAAAATAAGTCATGCAAAAAGGAGAAAAAATTTCTTGCATGTCTAAATTAAAAACTGAAATAAACAAATATGAATTGTTCTACCGTTTCAATCACTGAATGATGGCTTTATGTAATAGAAACATTAAAACAATAATTATATCTCCAATCTGTCTTTAAGAACCCCAAGTAAGTTTTAACCTTTCTAGAATGACCAAAATGTTCTTGATTATCATTTGAAGCGTTCAGGATATGAAACATTGCAGTACATTTACAAAGTAAAAGTTCAAGGGTACATGGGATCTCTCTGAACTAGTTTTGCAACTTTAACTATAACTATCTCAAAACAAAAATTATTTAAGAAGCAAAGGTTGAGGTTCTGGGAAAATTTTTCCATTTAAGGGAAACTCCAGGACTATCAACCTACAACACTTAGAAAACTCATAAACGTAAAAAAAATGGGACGCCTGGGTGGCTCAATGATTGAGCATCTGCCTTTGGCTCAAGTTGTGATCCTGGGGTTCTGGGATTGAGTCCCACATCAGGCTCCACGCGGGAAGCCTGATTCTTTCTCTATCTTTGCCTCTCTGTCTCTCATGAATAAATACATAAAAATCTTTAAAAAAAATAAACATTAAAAAAAAAACCTGTCCTCACAGAATACTGTCCTCCCTTTTCTCCACATCACTTTCAATTCATATTCATTCGATGTTCCAAAAATATTTGAGCACCTATTATACGACCAGTATCTATGTCTGTTCCTAAGATATAAACATATACTTTATACTACCCCTTAAACATAACTGCCACAAGAGGATACTGTTCTTTCGAGTACAAGAAACATTTTAAAACCCACTCCAATGGCCTTTGCACTCCAGTGATTTCCCCATTCCAACCAAGTATCTTCTCAACCTGAAGCAAATGGCCACTTTATCTATGACAAAAGAGAAGATACCCTCCTGTCCAGATAGTTGACAAAAACCTTTTTAATCTAGAATATAGCTGCCCACTGCTGTAGAAATGAAAATAACCCAGTTATTTAGCTACATCATGAGTTTTAAGGGCTATCTGAAACAAACATTTCTCCTTTTTTAAAAGATTTTATTTCTTTATTCATGAGAGATACACAGAGAGAGGCAGAGATGTAGGCAGAGGGAGAAGCAGGCTCCTCTCAGGGAGCCCAACATGGGACTCGATCCTGGGACAAGAATCACACCCTGAGCCAAAGGGAGACGTTCAACTGCTAAGCCACCCAGGCATCCCTTAAACTTAAACATTTCTCTTTGGGAAAATATGTTCTGAGGCCCAAATAGCCAACTTAAAAATGAACTTTAAAATAAAAGTTGAGAAAAAATAAATAAAATAAAATAAAATAAATAATAAAATAAAATAAAATAAAATAAAATAAAAGTTGAGGGATCCCTGGGTGGCGCAGCGGTTTGGCGCCTGCCTTTGGCCCAGGGCGTGATCCTGGAGACCCGGGATCAAATCCCACATCGGGCTCCCGGTGCATGGAGCCTGCTTCTCCCTCTGCCTACGTCTCTGCCTCTCTCTCTTTCTCTCTCTGTGACTATCATAAATAAATAAAAATTAAAAAAAATAATAAAATAAAATAAAAGTTGAAGGATGCCTGGGTAGCTTAGCAGGTGGGCATCTGCCTTTGGCTCAGGTCATGATCCCGGGGCCCTGGTATTGAGTCCTGCATCGGGCTCCCTGCATGGAGCCTGCTTCTCCCTCTGCCTGTGTCTCTGCCTCTCTTGGTGTCTCTCATGAATAAATAAATATTTGTAAAAGTTAATTAATTAAATAAAAGTTGAGAATGGGCACCTGGGTGGCTGGCTCAGTGGTTAATCATCTGCCTTTGGCTCAGGTCATGATCCCAAGGTTCTGGGATTGAGTCCCGATTCAGGCTCCCTAGGGAGCCTGCTTCTCCCTCTGCCTATATTTCTGCCTCTTTCTCTCTGTGTCTCTCATGAATCAATAAAATCTTTTTTAAAAGTTCAAAAAATAAATAAAAATTTAAAAATCAAATAAAAGTTGGGAATTGTCCTTATTTCCCTCTAACCACTTCTAAACTCTACCTAGTACCAAAGCTCTTTTCCCCTTTGAGTGCTTTTACTCCAGTGTATATGGGTAAGCCAAAGGTAAAAGTAGCAAGCTGATGTCCAAAGAAGTGATCCAATCATATCATATATATCCTCTCCATTAATAATCAAGTTTTATACTGTGTCCTGAGTCAGATCACACTAGGCCGTAACTGGGCTGAAATGCAGCCAGAACTCTTTTAGTTGTTCCTATTTAGCTTCTAAGATGGGACACAATTTAGTCTCAAGAAATGATGTTATTTCCCACACCTTGAAATGTAACCAGAAAGGTATGAGACCACAGTAACAGTAACCTCCAAAAAAAGTACATCTAGTCTTCTCTTGGACAATAGATCTTTCAGTAATGACAGAAATACTTTGAATACATTTTTCAGCAGTTATAGCCTTGGGAAGGATACAACAATTGTATCTACTGCAGCAGGGTAAAGTTTAGCTCCAGGAGAAGTTAAGCCTGGACACATGATATTTGCTCCACTGAGTACAAATTTGATGGCTCCTTTATCAACTTGCTGGTGTGGCAGGATAAAAGGATCTAGAAGAAAAGAAATACATGACATAAATTAATGAGACTAATGACTCCACAGAAAAAGGCAAAGGACATGAACAAATATTTCTCCAAACTACACTATTCTGACAGATGCAAAAGAAAACTGAAACACCATCCTTCACTTATCAAATTGGTAAATATTTTTAACAAAAGTAATTCCCACTGCTAGCAAGAGTGTAGGAAAACTGGCATTCTTATACACTGCTAGAAGGCTTAAAATTGGGTACAACCTCCCTTTAGGACTACATCGCAACATGTATCAACAGCCTTGAAAAGGTTCAAATTCTTTAACCCAGTATTTCTATTTCTACAGCTTCATCCTAAGAAAAAATTAAAGATATATAATATATTTAGGTAGAAATATATTAATTGCAGTGCTACTATTTATAACAGAAATAAATTAGAATCATCCTAAATGTCCAACAATAAAGAGGTATATGACTTAAGGTATATCTATAATATGACTTAAGGTATATCTATAATATATATATAAAGAGCCATATTTTTGGAGACTACATAATACCCTGATAAATGTTCATAATATAAAGTTAAGAGAAATAAACAATAAAAAAACTACCAAAGAGATCAGTGGGTGCTAGGGGTTGAGGGGAAAGGGAAGAGGAAGAGGAAGGGACAAAGAGGTGGAACAGAGGATGTTTAGGGCAGTGAAATTATTTTGATACTATGATAGTACATAGTGATATTATAACAGTGGATACATGACTTGCATTTGGCAAAACCCACAGAATGTACAATGCAAAGAATGAACCCTAATGTAAACTGGACTTTGGTTAATAATACTGTATGAATATTGGTTCATCAATCATAACAAATGCATCAATATAAGGTGTTAATAACAAGGGAAGGCGGTAGGAAGTACATGGGAACTCTACACTGCTCCATTTTCCTGTAAACCTGCAACTGTCCTAAAAAAAATAAAGTCTATTAATTAAAAACTATTTAACAGAGAGCCCAATTTAAAAAAGAAAAATGGGGATGCGTGTGTGGCTCAGTAGTTGAGTGCCTACTTCTGGCTCAGGTCGTGATCCCAGGGTCCTGGGATGGAGTCCCACATCGGGCTCACCATAGGGAGCCTGCTTCTCCCTCTGCCTATGTCTCTCTCATGAATAAATAAGACCTTTACCAAAAATTTTTAAAAAATAAAAAAACAAAAATATATGCATTTATACACACACACACACACACACACACACTACAGGAAATAATTGGATAGAAATATGTTAATATACTATCCATGGTTATCTCTAGGTCATAGAAATACAGGTGATTTTATTTCTATATTTTCCAACTCTCTAGAATGAACATGAATTCCTTCCATAATCTCAAAAATGTGTGTGTGTGTGTGTGTGCATGTACTAATAGTTCATAATCTAAGAATTAAAGGATCCCTGAAGGATTCAAAACAATGACTGGGGTGGAAACTTTTTAGACCTCTCAGGGCTTTCTAGGAATAATAATAATTGGTAAAATTTATTCACTTTAATATCTTACTACTAGCTCTCCCACTAGTCAGAGAATAAGTTAGTCTTCTTCCTAGCAAGATTACAAATTAATTTAAACATGGCTCCAAATTAAACATCTTATTGAAAACAAAGCAGCCTGAATGAATGCATTCATACATAATTTGTTTTCTAGTTCTCCATCCTTATTAATAAGTGTCCTTTAATAATAATGATGATGATCCTGATCATGATGATAATAATATATAGTAATAGTGGACATTTATTGAACAATTACTACATCATTACAATGGCTATCATATATTGAGCCATTACTGTGTTCCAAGCAGCACGTTAGATGCATTATATGCACAGTCTCATTTAATCCTCACAACTCTGGGAGATATAATATACAATATACCCCTTTTCTTAAAGATTTTATTTATTTATTTATTTATTTATTTATTTGAGAGAGAGCGCACATGTGTGTACACAGGGGAGGGGAGAAGGAAACAGGATTTCAAACAGATTCCACCACAGAGACTCCTACAGGGACAATATATCCATTTTTTTAAAGATTTTACTTATTTATTCATGAGAGACACAGAGAGAGAGAGAGAGAGAGGCACAGAGACACAGGCAGAGGGAGAAGCAGGCTCCATGCAGGGAGCTCGACCTAGGACTCGATCCCAGGACTCCAGGATCATGCCCTGGGCTGAAGGCGGCGCTAAACCGCTGAGCCACCCGGGCTGTCCAATATATCCATTTTTTTAAAAGATTTTATTTATTTATGACAGACACAGAGAGAGAGAGAGGCAGAGACACAGGCAGAGGGAGAAGCAGGCTCCATGCAGGGAGCCCCATGTGGGACTTGATCACAGGTCTCCAGGATCACACCCCCGCCTGAAAGCAGTGCTTAACCGCTGGGCCACCGGGGCTACCCTAATATATCCATTTTAAAGACAAGGAAATCAAGCTTAAACAAGTTAAGTGACTTGACCTGTTTAAGTGGCTTCACAAAAGTGACACGCACTGGGAATCAAACTCAGGTGTACCTAACTCCAAATATGCTTTTACCACCATATTACCCTGCTTCCTACATATCAATAACTTCACAATGTTCTAAAAGGTTGGTTCTGAGCAAATTATTATTAAATAGGAACATCTTTCTCTTCCAACTTATTATGCAAAGGCTTAACATACAGGAAAACCATAAAATAGTTCAATGAACACTTGGACAACATCCACTTAGATCAAACAACTATTACCCCTTTGCTCTACTTCCTTTATCTCTATTTATACACACACATTTTTTGTCTTTCACCATTTGAAATTTCAGACATAACGCTTCACCATAAGTACATCACCTAAAAATAAAGTCATTCTCCTACATAACCACAATACTGTCACCATACCTAAAAATTAACAATAGTTCCACAATATCCTCTTATAGCCAAAGCATATTCAAATTCCCCCCCAAGAGTCTAAGAAAGTGTTTTATATCTTTTGAGGCAGAGGAGGAGGGCTTGAATTTTGTTTTTCTTTCTTTTTTTAAAAAAAAGATTGTATTTATTTATTCATGAGAAACACACAGAGATAGAGAGGCAGAGACACAGACAGAGGGAGAAGCAGCCCCCATGCAGGGAGCCCAACATGGGACTCCAGGATCATGCCCCAGGCCAAAGGCTGCGCTAAACCACTGAGCCACCCAGGCTGCCCTTCAATTTTGTTTTTCAAACCAGTATCCAATCTAGTTTCATGCAATACATTCAAGTATTTTGTCTTTGTCCTGTTTTAGTTGAGCAGGAATTCATGTCATCAAAATGTCCTACTATCACCAAATATTTTCATTACTGCTCTAGACCTCTGGCTCCACTAGGTAACTCAAAATTGATCTCTTCTTACCAAAAACCAAACTCATTAAGTCACCACTACTACAGAGCCCACCAGTCACTCCCTTTCTGCCCCTTAGCTAGAATGTCAGAAATATACTGGTTTGAGAAGGAGAAACTTCTTTTTTTTGAGAAGCAGAAATTTTAACTTCACAGTTGAAAACCTCTTGTGCATGAGGATTATATCTCCTTTGGACTTTATTTTGTAATGTACTCAATATAACACACAAATGTAGGTATGTAAGAAACATTATTGTGTTTTATAACACCTGACCTTGGCATTCAACTAACAATAACTGGGACTCCCACAATTAGCCAATGCTTTCCCTTATACAGTGTTATCTCTATGAGGCAAATCTAGATATAAATTTAAAAGAAGGAAGTACTTACCGCACTTATCACAGTTTGTGAATATATATTCGTGTAATTATCTAATTGTCTATTCTTCCAACTAGACTGTTAGCTTCATAGGGACAGGAACAATGTCTGCCTTTGTTTTTCATCATATTCTCAGTACCTAGCTCAGTGCCTGACACATAGTAAGTTCAACAAATATTTGCTGAATGAATGAATGAATGAATGAATGTTTTTTCTTAGCCTTTCTGGAATGTGTAATGAGAGAATTTGCGATCTTAAGATTTACCACAAGATGGGGATTCATTTTAGTTTTATATTCCATATCACCTAGCATTACTAAGTTAACTACCAGAAATCACTTTAAAAACTCTTTTTATATCTTTCCATATCCTCAAATAAATATTTTCCAACAAGACTTACATTTGTGAAGTAACCTTAGGGTTGGATAAAAAGGCCCTTCTCTTTGTCTAAAAAATAGTAATTCTCCATTTACTGTAAGGATTTCTATATGTTCATGGCTGTAAGACAAATGTCATAAAGTAGCAAGTTAGATATTTTCTTTCAAAAATGAATATGCCAAACATCCTTCAGGTAACAAAAAATATGAAACATACATATACAAAGATACAGTAACCTCTTTTTAATTTAAATATCCAGGCAAAAAAATTGTTTAAATCGTTTCACCTATCATACCCGTCTAGTAGAGAAAAAAAATGTCAATTTTATTTCACATTTTATTATTTTAATTTCATTGTTAGATAATTCAATAAAACAAATATCTACAGAACAATATGAAATAAAGTCTGAATAAAAACACTTAACTCTTTGATAAAACAATCAGCACACAAAGCCATATTTTTCAGGAACACAGAGAAACACTTGAAAATACAAATATTGATGTTTTAGAGTTATTCTATTTATCTACTCCTGTAATTAATCTACCGATGGTTAATGTGAAAATAATTCCATTTATAATGAGTGCAATCTAATCATACAATATTCAGCTACTCTGAGCTTTACATAGAGAAAAATAAAGACTTACCATCGTACTATTTTGACAGGATCTTTCTTAGGCATGATTTGATTAAGCCATGGTTCAATACCTGGAAATTGTTCTATCAATTGGTTCTTAATACCTTTTATAACTGAGGTTTTCAACTGGATGCAGTTGGACACATTTTCTTTTTCATCAAATCTGTCAAATGATTTTTGCAAGAAAAAAAGGCATTTCTTAGCAGACGTAACAAAATAGCTAAAGGTATTGTTTTAATTGGTCATCTATTCCCAAGTATTTGGATGTCTAAAATAACTATGAAATAAATTCTTTTAATAACATTTCCCTTTAAATTCTATCCAGCACAAAATCAGTGTCTTAATACAGTATTAAAACTGCCATGTATACACAATGGGGGGAGGGCAGGGGGAGGATATGAAGTATATTTCACATTATAATCTGCAAATAGCTACACAAATAGCTTTCCTGGAAAACCCTACTCAATTCTACCCAGAAGAAACAGATTCCCACCTATAACAAAACCCGTGTGAAAAAAACAAGAGTAAAACAGAACAAAAAACCCTCAGGCGCTGAGACACAAAAACACCAACCCAAATATAACACAGAAAATTGGCCCTTCTAGGCTATGTAATCTGCTGAGATTTTTTTTAAAGTGATGATGACAATGTTTTCTAAGATCCCTATTTATTTTTGTTCAAAATGTCATGCGCAAAACCCACCTTCCTTTGCCCATGTTCCCCCTTTGCTTTTTGCGTCTACCAAGTCTGGAAGGTAAACCCACCAGGTAGGTTCTCAAAGAATTTTTGTCTTCCTTACACTGAATAGCCTACGGGGCAATCACGCTATTTTCAAGACAAGGTTAATCTGGCAGCTAGGCAATAGGCAGGACAGGCCGCTTGCTTCCTGTCACCCAGACTCCTTCACTCTCATGACCCAGGAAGTCAAGCCTTCCCTTATTCAGTTCATAACTAATAAACATATGGCAGTGAGTGCAGGGCTCTCCTCTCAGCTAAAGAGGATAGATCCTTAAATCACAGTGCAAGGATGTGATTGGTAGAACCCTAGGAACAGGGATAGGATTGGGAGAGGGGGCAAAAAAGAAAGAAATAAGGAAAAAGAAAATGAGGGTCGGAGGATCAAAACCCGATTGAAGATTAGGGATAGAAAGGTTACAGTGTTGCAAGCTGCGAGTGAGAGCACAGTACTACAGAAAACCTTAGGGAGACTTGATGGTAGGGGCGGGGGAGAGAGAAAGCGGATCTTTGCTCTCGCCCTCTGCCCCACCCCCACCCCCACCCCCTTTGTGAGCAGCCGATTGAGGCCACAGCATGTCCTTACTTCTTGAACATGATCCAAAGTGAAGGGGGCGACGATAGGGAAGGGCTCGGATGGGGAAAAAACTGAATTAGGAAGGGGCCAGCAGATCTCTAACACGAGGAAGGCCGGCACTGACAGTCGGAGCTGTGTCGTTATCCGGAAAGGAAGCCAGCCAGCCGCACTTTACGGTTCTCGGTGAAATTTGACTACTTCCGCTCCTCTGAACACGTCGGCGCTTTTGTCGGCCCTTTTCGGGCTACCGAGTCCCCTCCAGAGAGGAGAGCTGGCAGGGCGGGACTAGAGAAGGGAAAAGAGATAGAACAATCATTCTAGTTGCAGGAAGAGAAGAATGAAGGGGGTGGGGTAGTCGATCATATGGCAGTTGCGTCAGTTACGGGTTCCTCAAAGGGTCAAGATTATTCCGTGTTTGGTTGCTATCTGCTTTTTGACTTAAGCAGTCTTTCGGTAGGAACGATTTTTGTGTCCTGAGACAACCAAATGGATCGGTGCTTACCGACCACTGTGAACCCAGGCAAGCCTCATAGCATCTTATTAATGTATTCGTGGGCTTGCCAGGTTTAGCAAGCAAAAATACAGGACATCCAGTTAACTTTGAATTTCAGATAAGCAATGAATTTTTTTAGTGTGACTACACTTCGTGCAATATTTGAGACATACTTGTATCTTTTTTAAATTTCCATGTTTTCTGAATGTAATTGGGCGTCCGGTATTTTAATCTGGTAACCACATTCACCGGTCACAGTGAGGTGCCCCCATAGAATTATCCTTTAGGTTGCTGTCCCCTGCCTCACCACCATACCTATAAATTGGGCTGTAACTCAAGGGAAGTAATTTCCCTGACGATAGAACGGCCTCTAGGCAAGCAACACAAGACTAATCTGATTGAAGAGATAACAGTTAAAGAAACACCTTTTACTAGTATAATTTTAAAAAGAGTGAATCCAAATTTAGATCAGCAAGGAAACACAAAACCTAACTAAACAGGCACCACCCAGGCATTGGAGGGGATGAACACTCACCTATAAAACACACCAGTCTCTCCAAGGAGCAAATAGTCTATATTGTTAAATCGTAACAAATGCTATTATGTATTTGAATTGTACAACTAACTCACCTTACCTTGATTCTATGGTAGGAACAATCTTCTGATTATAATTTGGCCTCCCGTGAAGATCTCCCTGACAAGAATTCACCATTTTCAATTCAAATCCTCATGAACAACTGTTTGTCTCTGTAAATTAATAAATTGTCATTCTGATTTATACATCAGTCTCTTGTAAATGTCCTTAGCGTGAATCTACATTCCCAGCATCAATCAACTCTGTGATGTTTAGAATATTGAGTTTATGAACATGCAAAACTGAAGCCCAGACCCCAAGCTGTGGTTGGTGCTACATTGTTAGGCTTCTTGCCAAACAGCTTTCCTCACCTGGAAGCCTGCCATGTAACAATAAATGCATTATAACAGCAAAAAAACTGTTATTAAGTAGTTTGAGATGAGTGGAAAAAAGATCCCATTGAATCTATACATGATAACAACATAGCAGTGACTATATATTCCACTAGTAAATAAAATTTAACTTGATAGACCCCAAAATTAATAATACTTAGATGGAATTTCTACTCTCTTGAGCTACTTGAGAAACCTACTAATTTTAGACTTATTAAAAAGTCAAATATTTACAGTGCTAGAAAAAATAGTTGACTTTTAATTCTATAAAATCATGCATACTCTATCCAAATTATGACAAATCTCATATGCATGGGAATTGATATATAGCAACATGTACATACATATTTTAGTCTACTTTCATACATTCTGATAATCACAGAAACTGAATCTGAATTGTGACAAATGCCAAATTAGGTCATTAGTATTAATGAGGTATTTAGTTCTGCATGTGTCCATGAATACCTTCATTCATACCCAACCTACACAGATACATAAGCAGGGCCCAACTGCTTATGTGTCACTGCAATGTGTTTCTGGTTTTGTGTTGTAAATGGTATCATCATAAGGTGGATTTTGTTTTTCCAAGATTATAATTGGGAGTTTGCTCCTGACAAAGGACTCATCTTCAAACAAATTACTGCTATAACAAAAAATATGTCATAAAAGAAGAACTACCTCAAACTAAACCCCTTCAAAAATTAAAAATCATGAAAAAAATTAAAATAATGGGGCACCTGGGTGGCATGGTTGCTTAAGTGCCTGACTCTTGGTTTTGGCTCAGGTCATGAACTTGGGGTGGTGGGATTAAGCCTCGCCTTGGGCTCTGCATTCAGCATGGAGTCTGCTTGAAGATTCTTTCTCCCTTTGCCCCTCCTGCTTGTGCTCTCTCTCTCTCTCTCTAAAATAAATAAATAAATAAATAAATAAATAAATAAATAAATAAATAAATCTTTTTTAAAAAGTAAAATAATGAACTTCATTTATTCATGCAATAAGTAGTTATGAAGGCCCTTTATGTTTTGAACATATATGCTCTCTGTACTGTTATTTGAGCATAAGTGTTCTGTGCAACTTACATGGTTCTTTAATGTATGTGCAACATAGCACACAGAAAACCCAAGTCTATCATACATTTTTATAAAATAAATAACCTAGCTATAGTACACATTAAGTGTTTAGCAAATGTATTTGCCTTCTTAAACTTTGGAAAGGATTTTTCAGGGTCATCTTGACACAAGGCTCTAAAATGCTGCCCAGGGAAACGTGCAGTAAGACTACTTTTTCCTCTTCATAAGCTTCCTTGAGCAACAAGCATGGCACCAAAACCCTTGAGTACCCAGTAAAGAGACGTTTCTTTAGGAGCTAGGCCACAGCTTTGAACACTGGAGGAACTGCTTTCACTGCAAGAAAGAATTGGGCCACTGCCAGACCCCCGCTGGGGCTCACATCTCTCAGAATCTACAGCCTGTGACATCTTCCATTAAGTTCACTTCTCCCACAAACTGCCTCTCAGCCTTACACCTTAGAGCCCTCTGCAGCCTGGCTTTATAACCCTACAAGGGCACAGCTTACTTAAGAATCACACCACTACCCCCACCACAAATCACTCTGCAGAGCACAGGTGAGAAAATGCACTGGGCCTACTGATGTCTGAATCCTTCAATACTGAGCAATATAAGGAACACCAACAAAACAGCAGCTCCTGCCTCCAGTGCCAAATACAGGTAAATCTGGAGAGAGCTAACAAGCCTTCTATGTAGGAGAAGACTGTTAGGACTAACCATCCTGCCAAACTTGTGATATGTCAAACTCACATGCTCATTCACCTCTTTGTTTTCCTCTGTCACTGGACAACATGTAAGCACCCAATCCAACTTATTTACTATGTAATCTTGGACAAGTGACTGGAACTCTGAGCTTGTCTTCTCATCTATAGGATAAAGGCTCTATTTTATGAGGTTGCTATGAGGATTAAATGAGATAATTCATGCAAAGCATTGTTATTTTTTTTAAGTAAGTTCTACCCCCAATGTGTTTCTTCAACTCACGACCTTGAGACTAAGAGTTGCATGCTCTACTGACTGAGCCAGCCAGGCACCCCTATTTTTGTTACTATTAATTACTATATTGTTACTGCTTTCCCCATGTTTCCCTGTTTCTTCTCCCCCCGCCTGACCTTTCACTTGTACCTTAACTTCCAGGTGTTTCTGCTGTGGCTTCTAGAACACCATTCCGTGATTAACAAACTCTCCTACCATCCTCCAGCTCATCCCTGAATATTCATGGATTTTCCATGAGGATAGAACTTCCTTTGCAGCTCTTTCAAGTGAAAGTGACTTATACCAATACATGCATGGACCGAAGAGTCAGGAGGTAAGACAGGCATCCTTTTCCATCCACATTACAACCTCCGGATAATTCTTCCTTTAACCTCAGGTGAAAAACCCTGATTCTTCCTCAAAGTTTCATACTATTTGGTTACACTTTGACACCTTTACTCATTCACTGAAGATCCTGGCATCGGTTCACAGTCTTTCCTCTCCACCTTAGAGTTATTCAACACTGCAAGAGAAAAAGCACATAGTTGAATAAATTGGTACCACACTGAATTTGTGGTTGCCAACCACAAGTGGACTAGATGTATTCCTGGGGAATCCTTTCCTGCTTTCAGGCCACTCTCTTATTCTCTCCAATGATTATTTCAAAGTTTCTCCATTCTCAAAACTCTGATTCCTCAGCAGCCCCTGCAATCTTACCAAATAACTCATCCCTTAAAGAAAGAAGTCTTGAGGTGCCTGGGTGGCTCAGTTGGTTAAGTGTCCTAATTTTGACTCAGGTCAAAAAAAAAAATTGACTCAGATCATGATCTCAATGGTCGTGAGATTGAGCCCCGCATCAGGCTTCAAACCCAGCATGGAGTCTGCTTGAGATTCTCTCCCTCTCTCTCTCTCTCTCTCAAAAAAAAAAAAAAAAAGAAAGAAAAGAATGAAAGAAATTAAAAAACAAGACAGAGTCTCCACATGGAAAACCAATTTCCTACTACCTACAACTACCAAACTAGGAGTATGTTCACAGCCATCCTTCTACTGTTAAAACGAGAGATATACCTGGTCCAATCCAGGCTAATTCTTCTGTCTGTGTTCCAGGTCTCATTTAAATATGGGTTCTCAATAACCTTACTCAATCTTTTATTACCTCTTTCCTATATATTTAACCTCTTTCTCTCTATTGGCTCCTTCCTTTCAGCTTTTTCAAAGAAAATACATTATGCCCACATCTTATAATATTCAAATGACACAGAAGTACAATGACAATAATAATAGCGCTATTGAATACTTACCCTGTGCCTGGCACTGTTGCAAGTGCTTTCACATTATCAACTAATTTAATTCCCAGAGTGACTTTATGAAGTAAGTGCTATTATTATTTCCATTTTACAAATGAAGAAACTGAGGAAAAAGGACGTTAAGTAATGTGTCCAAGATTAGCAATCTATGAAGTACCAGAATCTGAATTTAACCCAGGTAGTCACAACTCTGCTCTCTAAATCACAACACTTAAAGTCCTCCTCTCCCCTGTGCTTCCCTGCCCCGCTCCACGTCACTGTCCTCAGCTTTTCCTTTGTTTCCCTTCCTCCCCCATAGGTAATAACTAGTGATAGTTTTGTGTGTATCCTTCCAGAAATTCTTTGGTGTATTTACATATATATTGTACATACATGCTTCTTAAAAACATAGGTAGGATCATACTATGCATGTCATTTTGCTTTTTTCACTTTATGGGTGAAATATATCTTGGAGGTTTTATCATGTGTGGAAACAATGCTTTATGGGGGTGGAGTGGGGACTGGACAGGCCTCCGGGCAATAAATAACACACACTGATGGGGATCCCTGGGTGGCGCAGCGGTTTGGTGCCTGCCTTTGGCCCAGGGCGCGATCCTGGAGACCCGGGATCGAATCCCACGTCGGGCTCCCGGTGCATGGAGCCTGCTTCTCCCTCTGCCTGTGACTCTGCCTCTCTCTGTCTCTCTGTGACTATCATAAATAAATAAATAAATTTTTAAAAAAATTGGGGATCCCTGGGTGGCGCAGCGGTTTGGCGCCTGCCTTTGGCCCAGGGCGCGATCCTGGAGACCCGGGATCGAATCCCACGTCGGGCTCCCGGTGCATGGAGCCTGCTTCTCCCTCTGCCTGTGACTCTGCCTCTCTCTGTCTCTCTGTGACTATCATAAATAAATAAATAAATTTTTAAAAAAATTGGGGATCCCTGGGTGGCGCAGCGGTTTGGCGCCTGCCTTTGGCCCAGGGCGCGATCCTGGGGACCCGGGATCGAATCCCACGTCGGGCTCCCGGTGCATGGAGCCTGCTTCTCCCTCTGCCTGTGACTCTGCCTCTCTCTCTCTCTCTGTGACTATCATAAATAAATAAATAAATTTTTAAAAAAATTGGGGATCCCTGGGTGGCGCAGCGGTTTGGCGCCTGCCTTTGGCCCAGGGCGCGATCCTGGGGACCCGGGATCGAATCCCACATCGGGCTCCTGGAGCATGGAGCCTGCTTCTCCCTCTGCCTGTGTCTCTGTGTCTCTGTCTCTCTGTCTCTCTGTCTCTCTCTCTGTGACTATCATAAATAAATAAAAATTCTTAAAAAAATTTAAAAAAAAAAAAAAACCACACACTCATGATGGCAGGGAGCTGGGGCCATATGCCCTGGTCTCAGGCTTTGGGAACTCTTCAGTATGGCTGGGAGTTCAGGGGGGTCGGGGTTAGCCAAGACAGGGGCAGCAGCAGTGGGCACGGACTCAGTCTTGCCCTCGGCCGGGCGCCAGCAGGCCAGGGAAGGGGACAGGTGGCGGCGCAGTTGGTCTGGGGCCAGGGCAGAGGAGGGGCTCGCCTCCCAGGGCCTGGGTCTGGGCTCCAGCCGGAAGGGCAGGGCTGGTCCTGGAGAACAGGCGAGCCGGCTCGCCCACCTCAGCAGCCCCGGGGCTGGGGGCCCGGCGCCCCGAGCCACCCTCTCGGGCTCCCGCTGGCCTGAGTCGTGGCTCTCGCTCGCTTGGCGGCGCGGGCACGCGTCAGGAAAGCCTCTCCCACGTTCTCACCCGGGAGGGCGCCGGTCTCCAGGCACATGGGCTCCTCCTCCCGGGCAGCGGGAGGCTCTAGGGAAGCGGCCTCGCGCCCACGTCCTTCCCGTTGCCACGGAGGCCGCCCACGACCACGGCCACGCAGGCCAGGGAGACTAGCCGCACCCCCGCAGGGCCCCTCGCCGGTACCTCGGTGTCGACGACCCCGAGCGCCGGCCCGCTGCGTCCCAGTGTGGACCGTGACGCGCTGCCCGCCCGCGCTGACCGCCGACGTCCAGACTCCTCGCCGACTGTGCGCTTGGAGTCCTGCTTGAACTTCTTCTCAATGAGCCGCTGCAGAACACGGGATCTGCTGGTTCCCGCTCTGCCGATCACCAGGAATTTGAAGACGAGGTCACGAGGCTCCACGAGGTCGTGGCTGCTTGGGGCCTGCTCCTCTCCCAATTTTTCTCTGTCAGATCATAGATGAAAGACAAATAGATAAATACACTTCATTGCTTTTGATGGCTGTAGAACATTCCATAGTATGTACCGTTATTGATTTAAGTATTCTCCTTCTGATGGTCACTTACGAGAGGATTGAAGGATAGGATGGAGCCATAGAACTCTAATGCTCCTCAGACCTTCCACTGGCCTCTCATCAGAGATCAGGGCCCTGTGCTCTGACACTTATCTTAACCTCAAAAGTCCTCAACTGCATCAACAGGAGGTCGCTGGGGACCCCATACACAGCCCTGCCCCTGGCAGAAGCCAAGAACAAACTCACACTGGGACTAAAACCTTCTGGAGGTTTTTACCCACTGTCAACAGTAGTCAAAGGAGGCCCAGAGTGGGGCAAATTTCAAGCCTCCCCAAACTTCCTCACTTCTATCTACAAGAGTCAAGTGGGAGCACCAGACACACAGTGCTCCCTACAACCTCACCATCACTATCTACCTTGAGTCCACCAGGGATTGCTTTCATTATAACATCTATCTCCATTTATGTTAGTCCCATAAAAAGCCCCAGACTCCCTAGCCATCCCTCATCTCAGCCACTCTCATCTTTATGGCTCTGTACTTCCCCCATTCTGTCCCCATCGCCTAGCCTGCTGTCTTCCCTTCTCAGTAAATAGCAATTCCATCCACTTATCTTCTTGAGTTAAAAATCATCTAAGTTGTCTCTCTCACATCCTGTATCTAGTCCATCAGAAAATACTATCACCTTTACTTTCAAAATATATCCAAAATCTGGGGAGCCTGGCTGGCTCAAGCAGTAGAGTATGTACCACTTGATCTCGGGGTTGTGAGTCCAAGGTCCATGTTGCACCTAGAGCTTATACATTTATTTATATATATAAATATATATTTATCTAAAATATGATCACTTCTCACATACCTCCACCACTGTGACCTAGTCAAATTTGCTATCATCTCTCACCATGGCTCCCAAATTAGCCTTTGAAATTGCCTCTGGCTTCCATTCCTGTGTCTGCCCCCACCTTACAGTCTACTTTTTACACAACAAATAGAGTGAACCTTTTTTTTTTTTTTTTTAGAGTGAACCTTTTAAAACATAAGTCATAATATAGGGGCACCTTTGTGGCTCAGTCAGTTAAGCCTCTGATGTTTGGTTTTAGCTCAGGTCTTTTTTAAAATTTTTTTTGAATTTTATTTATTTAAAAGATTTTATTTATTTATTTATGAGAAACAGAGAGAGAGAGAGAGAGAGAGGCAGAGACACAGGCAGAGGGAGAAGCAGGCTCCATGCAGGGAACCTGACATGGGACTCGATCCTGGGTCTCCAGGATCACACCCTGGGCTGAAGGCGGCGCTAAACCACTGAGCCACCTGGCTGCCCTTCTCTCGAAATTTAATTTTTTAAGATTCATCCATGTATATTTGCATGCTGCTATGGTTCATTTATTTTTATTGTATAATATTTCATTGTGCATATGAGTAACACTTCAGGGCCTTTGCCCTTTGTTCCCTCTAGAATGTGCTTCTCTCAGATATCCCCATGACTCCCTCCCTCACTTTATCCATGCCATTACTCAAATGCCACCTTATCCTAATACTATCTAAAATTGTGCCCCATTTTATTCTATCTGTTCTAGCCTTCTTTGCCCATAGACTTATCACTACTATGTTGAACACTCTTACTTTGTCCAGATCTACTCTATGCCTTTCCACTCTGCTCTGAGCCCTGCAACAATAGGCTTCCTTGCCCTCTGGCTTCCCCTTTGGGTTTTTCCTATAAGAGATACCCTCAAGAGATAGAAGGGTGGGAGAGACTGAAGTTGTGGTATTTATTTCCCAGCTCCCTCCCTCCCATGATTTTTTCAACAGCTGCCACATTCCTATCCAGTGAGTCTCTGCTATTACTATGTTTCTCTCCAGGTTCCGGTTAAATTCTCCCTCCTCTTGCCTCTTAATGCCAAGGTGTGGTAATGTCTCCTCATCCCTCTCCCATCTTGGCTGCTTAATCATTCCTTGTTATTTCCCTTAACTGCATTCACAATTTTGTAAATAATCTTTCATTAAACTCATCAATTCTTTTTTTAAATTCTTTTTTTTAATTAGGTTCCACACTTGCATGGAGCCCAACATGAGGATAGAACTCACAACGCTGAAGATCAAGACCTGAGCTGAGATCAGAGTCAGACACTTAACTGACAAAGTCACCTAGGCACCCCTAAACTCAACAATTCTTGTGTTTGAATGTACCATCTATTTTTTGCCAGTATCCTGACTGACAGGACTGCCTTACATTAATATTATTTATCCATATTTGTTTTGTTGACTGTCTGTTCTCCCACTAAAATGTAAGCTCCAAGAGGGTAGGGACTTTGTCTAAATCTCTGCTGTATTCCCAAGGTCTAGAATAGTGCTGAACTCATGATAAGCATTCAAGAACTATTTGTTAAATGAATTATTAACACATACAGTAATATATTTAAAGTGCTTAGACACAAAATATTGCTGGCACATACCTCTCTCAAAACAATGATATTTCTTTAAGCTACAAGATTGAAGTTTAAGTGGATTTTTAATTTAATAGCTATTACCAAATTTCCTCCATTCTCCAATAGAAGGAACCTGGGCTCCCCGAAGAAATGGCTGGCTCTAGGATCAGAGCAGGGAAAATATAAGATGAACCTGGGGTGTCACAAATTTTTCAAATTGTCAAAAACTAAACAAGCATACAGACAAAAAATAACCCACAATGGCAGAGATATGTCAAAGGGATACAGGAGCTAGCTGAAAGTTCCCAATAGCCAAAGTTGGATCAATATGAGAAATAAAAGAAAATAGCATTGGATTATAATCCCAAGTATAAAATAGGTATTGATTCATTCACACTGATACAAATATGTGAATAAATAAACAAAAGGAGAGTAAACAAATCTGTACAGAATTCCAAATAATTTATGTAGGTACTCTCTCAAGCCATAGAATATAATTCTCCACTCATTAAGGGTAGGATGCACATTATGACTTCCTTAAGAAGACCAGAATTTGGAAAGAGAAAAAGAGTAGTACTGAAGAGAAGGAAACTGATACACAATACCTCAGACAGGCAATCAGGCTTCACATCATCAATGGTAAGTCATGCTGATAGCGTGACCTCTGATGAGATGTGATAAGAGTGACACTTTACTTTTGTAGTTTTCCTCCCAGAAATCCATAACCTGTCTACCTATGGGAGATGCATCAGACAAACACAAATTGAAAGAGAATCTACAAAAAGAAAGAAGAAAGAAAGAAAGAAAGAAAGAAAGAAAGAAAGAAAGAAAGAAAGAAAATCTACAAAATATCTGACCAGACTCCTTAGAATTGTCAACGACAATTGAAACAAGGAGAGTCTAAGAAATGGTCACAGCCAAGAGGAGGGTAAGGAGATATGATAACTAGAGTGCCTAGATTTTGGCTCAGATCATGATCTCAGGGTCATGGTTTCCAGCCCTGAATCAGCTCTGCGTTTAGTGGGGAGTCTGCTCCAGGATTCTCCCTCTCCCTCTGCCCCTCCTTTTCCCACTCACATGCATGCACTCTCTCTAAAAGAAATAAATACATTTTAAAAATAAAATAAAGTGAAGCATCCATACTCAGCCACTTTAAAGCAACACATACAACCCACTCATACAGAGCCTTCCTATTCGAGGGACAGGCCAGTCAGGGGAACACAAGAAACTCAGGCAAGCTATATATGTTTGCTAATGATTTGTCCCTTTTTCACTACTAGATATGGACAACAAAAGATTACCAAAAATATTTGGAGAAAATCTGCAATGTAAAAGAGAAGAACCAAAACGAACAAAGAGTACAGTTGCCCCTAAGTGGTGAAGGGGGAGAGGGAGGGAAATAATATATGGAACAACAACCAAAAAAGAAATAATAAATGGAACAAAACTCCAATTTTTAGATTCTCATTTTGAGGTATATTCAGAATGCATTGCAGGCAGATTCAGAACCTCTATGAATTACTCAGGTAGGTATTAGAGCAAAATGAAAAATGAATCCCCCAAAGAGGAACACTGTGGAATATAAGAAATAGTAGTAAGCAAAGAAATAGTAAAAGTTTTAGTTGTCCAAATGCTAGCATAAAAGGAGCACCATCTGAATCAGAGGAAAATATAATTTAGAGCCAAGAACATTGAAAGAGACAAAGGGACATTTAATACTGATATAAAGTACACACAGGGTGCCTGGCTGGCTCAGTCAGTGGAGCATATGACTCTTGATCTCAGGGTTGTGAGTTTGAGCCCCACATTTGGTGTAGAGATTACCAAAAAAATAAAAAATAAAATATTAAAAAAAGAAGGTAGACTCCATCAAGAACATGTAACAATCATGGACATTAATGCATATGACAAATGAATTAAAGATATACAAAGCAAAATGTATTAGAAATATGAGTAGAGGGGACCCCTGGGTGGCTCAGCGGTTTAGCGCCGCCTTCGGCCCAGGGCGTGATCCTGGAGTCCCGGGATCGAGTCCAGTATCGGGCTCCCTGCATGGAGCCTGCTTCTCTCTTTGCCTGTGTCTCTGCCTCTCTCTCTCTCTCTCTCTCTCTCTCTGTCTCTCATGAATAAATAAATAAAATCTTTTTTTAAAAAAGAAACATGAGTAGAGGAGCACCTGGGTGGCTCAGTCAGTTAACTGTGTGCCTTCAGCTCAGGTCATGATCCCAGAGTCCTGGGATGGACTGGATATGGATTGGGATATGGATGGATCCCCCATATCCAGTTCCCTGCTCAGCGGGCAGTCTGTTTCTCCCTCTCATGTTCCCCCTGCTTGTGTTTGCTCTCTCTCTCTCTCTCTGTCAAATAAATAAATAAAATATATTAAAAAAGAAATAAGAGGAGAATAAAAATTTACAAATGACCAATCATGGCGGGGGGGGGGGGGATAGTCACCACTCTTGCTCTCCCTTTCCTCCTTATCCTCCTTCGTCCTTATCCCTTTCCTATCTTTCTCCCTACTTTCCTCTAAAAAGATATATTTAGCACCTGATATGTGTCAGGTATTGTGTTAGGTACTGTGAGCACAGTAGCCAGCAAAACAACCTCGGTGCCTGCCGGTGAAATTTACAGTCTACTCAGAGAGACAAACATTATTCAAATACTAATTCAAATACATGTAAAATCACAGCTGTGATGAGTGCTCTGTAGAAAAGGTATGAGAGGTCAGGGCAAGCTTCCCTGAGCAAGTGAAACCTCCCCAGAGACCTGTAAAGTACATGGAAGTTAACTGGATGAGGAGGGAGAAAAGACATTCCAAGCAGAGGGAAAGGATGTGCAAAGGCCCTATGGCAGGAGGAAGTTTATTGCATGTGAGGGACAAAAGAGAGCTGGTGCAGCTGTAACTCAGTCAGCAGGTGGAGTGTTTTATAAAATGACATTGATGAGGTAGATATCATTGGCCAGGCTGTGCAGGGCCCTAGAGGCTATGGTGGTGATTTGTGTCTTTTTCCTAAGCACAGTAGAGATTATCGAAAAGATTAAAAGTGGTAAAGACTATTCCATCTGTAAAAGGTATTAGATGAGGGGCAAACATCAAAGCAGGGAGTTCAATTAGAAGATCACAACTAGGGATCCCTGGGTGGCGCAGCGGTTTGGCGCCTGCCTTTGGCCCAGGGCGCGATCCTGGAGACCCGGGATCGAATCCCACATCGGGCTCCCGGTGCATGGAGCCTGCTTCTCCCTCTGCCTGTGTCTCTGCCTCTCTCTCTCTCTCTGTGACTATCATAAGTAAATAAAAATTTAAAAAAAAAGAAGAAGATCACAACTACATGTGTCGTGAGAAAAAAGGTACCTTAGTGGTGGGGAGAGTGGTAGACATCGAGAGAGAACGGAGCTTTAAGAGATGCTTAGTAGGCAAAATTGATAGGGCTTCAGGATGGGTTGTGCGTGAAAATAAGAGAGAGAGGGAACATGGCAAGGATGACTCCCTGGTTTCTGGCTTTTGCAAACAGACGAATGATGGTGCCATTCACTGAGATAGGAACACTACAAGAGGACCAGATTATTGTTCTTGGTTTTTAGAGGGAAGAGGAAGAGAAGAGTTTGGTTTTGAATATGTTGAATTTGAGGTGCTTCTGAGACATTCAAGAGGAGATGTACAGTAGACACGTGGATAAAAATGTCTGGAGCTCAGAGAAAAGCTGGAGATATAAATTTATTAGATATATGAACAGCTGCTAATTGAAGTCCCTGATTTGGATGAGATTTTATTTTTATTTTTAAAAATTATTTAATTAGGGGATCCCTGGGTGGCTCGGCGGTTTGGCACCTGCCTTTGGCCCAGGGCACGATCCTGGAGTCCTGGGATCGAGTCCCGCATCAGGCTCCCGGTGTGGAGCCTGCTTCTCCCTCCTCCTGTGTCTCTGCCTCTATCTCTCTCTATATATATATGTCTATCAAAAATAAATAAATAAATAAATCTATCTTTGAAAAAATATTTAATTAATTAACTTATTTGACAGAGAGAGAGGGAAGTGGCAGAGGGAGAGGAGGAAGCAGACTCACTGCTGAGCAGGGAGCCTGATTGGGGCTCAATCTCAGGACTCTGGGATTATGACCTGAGCCCAAGGCAGATGTTGAACTGACTGAGCCACCCAGATGCCCCTTAATTAATTTTTTAGAGGAGGGGTAGCGGAAGAGGGAGAGAAAGAGAATCTTAAGCAGGCTCCACACCCAGCGCAGAACCCGACACAGGGCTTGATCCCACGACCCTGAGATCATGACCTGAGCCAAAATCAAGAGTCAGATCCCCAACTGACTGAGATTTTTAAGTTTTTATTTTTAAATTTTAACTTATTTATTTGAGAGAGAGAGAGAGTGAGTGAGTGAGAGAGAAGGAGCAGTGGAAGAGGGAGAAGCAGGCTTGCCAGTGAGCAGGAAGCCCATGTGGGGCTCAATCTCAGGACCCCAGGATCATGAACTGAGCTGAAGACAGACGTCTAACCAAATGAGCCACCCAGGGGCCCTTAGAGTTTAAGGTTTTTAAATTTAGAGATTTTAAAAATCACCCTGGATGAGATTTTAAAGTGATAAGGGCTAAACTGAGTTGAATGTGAGCATTAAGTGGTTGGAAAGGAGGATAAGAAGGAACCAAAGAGGTATGAAAAAATCTGGGAGAGTGATGTGTCAGATAAATCAAGGAAAGGGAATTTCAAAAAGAAGGAGTGGCAGTGTGGAGGTTCCTCAAAAAATTAAAAGCAGAACTACCATATCATGCAGCCAATTCCATTTCTGGGTATTTACCCAAAGAAAAACAAAAACAACAATTTGAAGAGATATGTGCACTCCATGTTCATTGCAGCATTATTTTTCTTAAGATTTTATGATCTCTACACTCAAGTTGGGACTCAAACCCACAACCCCAAGATCAAGAGTCACATGATCAGTCACATGACTGAGCCAGCCAGGAGCACCCATTGTGGCATTATTTACAACAGCCAAAATATGGAAACAACCTAAGTGTCCACTGATAGATGAATAGATAAAGATGTGATACACACACACACACCACCCACCCACACACACACACAGGGAAAATAAATAAATAAATAGTTAGATAAATAAATAAATAAATAAATAAATAAAGGAATAATTTTTAAAAAACAAACGAACATAGAATATATTCTTTGCAAATACCCATTGAACATTTTTAAAAAATGAATCATGTATTAGTCTGCAAAAATGTAGAAATCATACAAGTAGCATTCTCTGGTCACAATGCAATAATATTGGAAATTAACGACAGAAAAAGAACCAAGAAAATCAACATACTTATAATTTTTTCTGATTAAAGTCACTTAAATAACAGCTTTCTTGAGATATAATTTATATACTATAAAATTCACCCTTTTAAAGAATACAATTCGAAGGTTTTGATATATTCATGGAATTGGGCAACCACTATTCTGGGGGTGCCTGAGTGGCTCAGCTGCTTAACAGTGTCTGTCTTCAGCTCAGGTCATGATCCTAGGGTCCTACTCATTGAGAAGCCTGCTTCTCCCTCTGCCTACTGCTCCCCCTGCTTGTGCGCGCACTCTCTTATCAAACAAATAAAATATTTTTAATTTTTATTTATTTTTTAAAAGATTTTATTTATTTATTCATGAGAGACACACACACAGAGAGAGGCAGAGACATAAGCAGAGGGAGAAGCAGGCTCCATGCAGGGAGCCCAATGTGGGACTCAATCCCAGGACTCCAGGATCACGCCCTGGGCTGAAGGCAGATGCTTAACCACTGAGCCACCCAGGGATCCCCAATAAAATCTTTTTAAAAAATAAACTATTCTATACGAGTTTATTAAATGTCTTAAAAATGCCTTATCAGGATGGCTATAATTAAAACAATATGTGTTGGTGAGGATGAGGAGACACTGGAAGCCTCATACATTGCTATGGGAAAATAAAGTGGGTTGGTATAGGGATCCCTGGGTGGCGCAGCGGTTTAGCGCCTGCCTTTGGCCCAGGGCGCGATCCTGGAGACCCGGGATCGAATCCCACGTCGGGCTCCCGGTGCATGGAGCCTGCTTCTCCCTCTGCCTGTGTCTCTACCTCTCTTTCTCTCTGTGTATCTCTGAAGAATAAATAAATAAAATCTTTAAAAAAAAATAAAAATAAAGTGGGTTGGTATAGAGGTGATGGAAAGGCTGTTCCCCTGAATTCCTGCAAATTGCCAAAACAATTTTACTTCGGCAGCACAGGACTTAAGTGTATTATTTCTCTCCTGGCCAGAGGTACTTCTCTTTTTTTATTTTTCCCTATATTTTGTGGAAGTCTAGATTATACATACTAAGGTCTGCTCTTTTTTTTCTTTCTAGAATCCTACACTCACACAAGACAACTTTGAGAAGCAAATAGCTCACTTTAGTGTGAACGTTTTGGCTTTAACTTTGGAATGAGTCGAGGGATGGAGGGGCACTGCTGCTCGCACAGAGGCTAAGCTGATCCTTCTTTTCTGAGTGCAATTCTTTAATTGCCCTGAGGGACCCCCCCCCCTTCCCACCGCTTTTTGTATTCATTCTGAGATTTGATTTTCTCTGGATTTGCTCCATCAATTTTCTCTTGGATGTTTTAGACGGGGCTCCTCCTCTTCTCTTATCAGTATGATTAGATATGATTTCTATCCTCAAGAGATTCTTCACAATTTCTGAACTGCTGATGGTACACTTTCCTTAAATTATGCCACTCTTGGTCCTTTTAAAAGATTTGGGGAGGAGAAGATAGGGACAGAGTTACCAGTGCTTCAGCTCTCATCTTGATCTAATCTGACCAAAGTAATTTTCTTATGTCAATTTGCCTAAGGCGAAGAAGAGTGGTTAGGACTCACTCTGAGAGGCAAGTGGAAAGGGCCTCTTGCAGCCCTGGCTTCTAATTTGGCAGGACTTCTAATTAAGGCCCATTAGAAACCTAGTATCTGCATATCAGTGCCTCTCAGAGAACCAAGCTGGCTGCTAGCAGTCAGAACCCTCAGAGTAGAAAAATTGCACACACACACACACACACAGAAGGTGCCCCTTCAGGGTAAAAAAAAAAAAGCTTGCCTTTCTCTGCTAATAGGGGCATTCCTGTATGAGGGCTCAAGGCTGGTCGACTACAGGCTCCTCTCATCCTCCTCCTGCATACACCTTCAAATGTGTACCCTTGTGCAGGACATATCCTGCAGAACCATTTACAGCAAATGGTAGCTAGGTTAATGCCAACTACAACGCCCAGAGACAAAGCCTCCACCCTCTTGGGCTTCTCCCAATTCCACACATGTACAGGGCTAAGAGGTCAAGTTCAAACTTAGAAAGACTTTGCTCAAGTAGGCTTCCTATGACAGCAACCTTTACTGCTCACCACCCTCTGCCCCAAGAGACAGGCCTCTGACTTCCCTAAGCCCCTGCAAAGCTGACATTGTAGAGTAGCCAGAGATCATACCTCCAACAATTGGGGAACTCTGGTTTTAAAGTCTAGGCCCTCTTCATTGGAGAGAGAGCTGCCACCCTCAGCATCAAGAGGAGAGGTCTTTAATACAAATGTCACCAACAGACCTTAAAGACCATCAACTGCCACTAGTCCTCTCCAGGAGTTGTCCTCAGAAACTAGGGACAAGACCTCTATTGACCATCCTAGAGTGCCCCCTCCCTCTCCTGCCCTCCACAACCTACCCATTTCCCTAACTTGGGCCATCAACATATCTACCAGAAGTAATTCTCTTGGCAACCCTGCAGGAGGTATATAGATAGATATAGATATAGATATAGATATAGATATAGATATAGATATACCATATATATATCCATATATGCATATATGCCCTTCTGCCTCTCTAATACCATATCCCAGAAATTATCTATATTAACAGTTTGTTGCATTGCCTTCTCAACCTGATAGTATGCTTATGCAAGTATATAAGACAAATATATCTATATTTAAAACAAAAATGAAGTGGAATTAGTTAATACACATTGGGCTATAACTTGTTTTATTTTCCACTTAATGCATCAAAGATACCTTTCAGATGGATACATATAGTTCCATCATTTTCTTTTTTGTGGCTTCATAGTATTTCATTGCACAGATATACCATGATTTGTTTAGCTTTCCCATCCAGGTACTAAACAGGCTCAACTTTGCTTAGCTTCTAAGATCAGGTGAGTTTGGGCATGTTCAGTGTGCTATGGCCACAGACTATTTAGCTCTCTTAGCTTCCCCCATCCTCTCCTCTTCATCTTCTCAACAGAGTCATAGCATTTTTTGGATAAACTATTATCTTAGTATCACTATGATTATGTAAAAATGATTCACTGCTGAGCCAGGTAGTATATTATGGTTACATTTCCTTTCTTCTCCTTCTCCTTCTCCTTCTTGTTTTTTTTTTTTTAATTTTTTTTTAAATTTTTATTTATTTATGATAGTCACAGAGAGAGAGAGAGAGGCAGAGACATAGGCAGAAGGAGAAGCAGGCTCCATGCACCGGGAGCCTGATGTGGGATTCGATCCCGGGTCTCCAGGATCGCGCCCTGGGCCAAAGGCAAGCGCCAAACCACTGCGCCACCCAGGGATCCCTTAGTTTTTAAGTTTTTATTTAAATTCTAATTAACTATATTTCCTTTCTTTTTTTAAGATTTTATTTATTTATTCATGAGAGACACAGAGAAAGAGGCAGAGACACAGGCAGAGGGAGAAGCAGGCTCCATGTAGGAGGTCCTATGTAGGACTTGATCCCAGGACTCCGGGATCACATCCTGAGCTGAAGGCTGACTTTCAACCGTTGAGCCTCCGAGGCATTCCACTACCGTTTCCTTTCTTAAGCAACTTTCTCTCCCTGGATTTAATAATTATCTCTCCTTTCCATTTGCTTAATTTTCGATGGTGTTCCATAGAGTTGTACAGTGCATGGCCTGTGCAGTTATGTATGGCAGCCCTGTTTTTAAAAAAGATTTTATTTATTCATGAGAGACAGAGAAAGAGAGAGAGAGAGAGGCAGAGACATAGGCAGAGGGAGAAGCAGGCTCCCCGCAAGAAGCCTGATGCAGGGACTCAATCCCAGACCCCAGGATCACACTCTGAGCCAAAGGCAGACACTTTACCACTGAGCCACCCAGGCGTCCCTATTCCCCTTATTTTCAATGGAGCACACTCCACTATCCTTATTTGTCTTCAAATCTATAATCTCTCTGGTTCATTTTCATTTACTTGTTTTTTAGTCTACTTTAAAACCTTTTTTACTGATAAGTAACATACAGAAATGCACAAATGGGGCAGCCCCGGTGGCGCAGTGGTTTAGCACCGCCTGCAGCCTGGGGTGTGATCCTGGAGATCCAGGATCGAGTCCCACATCGGGCTCCTTGCATGGAGCCTGCTTCTCCCTCTGCCTGTCTCTCTCTCTCTCTCTCTCTCTCTCTCTCTCTCTCTGTGTCTCTCATGAATAAGTAAATAAAATCTTAAAAAAAAAAAAAAACCTTTCCTTTAAAAAAAATAAATAAATAAAAAAGAAATGCACAAATGATAAGCATATAGTTCAATGAACTTTCACAAGCAGAACCGGCCATATCATAAGCATCTGGATCACTCTCTGGTTCATTTTTTACAAATAATAAACCTTTTTGCTGGGGTAACATATGTGAGGAACTTAGAACAGTCCATAGTATATTGTGAGTGCTTTTGCTAGTTCTAGCTAGCATCATTCAGTTACCTGTCAACCTGCTTTCCATTCTCACAAGTTATGCTTTCATGTAACATTTATCTCTTAGTTTTATGGAAGGTAGAGTCTACATTCTGTTTTTATTTTCCTTATTGTTTACAGGTTATTTCTGTATTTCACTCCTTACAAAATTTTTATTTTTTATATAGTCTTGTCTGTCAATGGATAGTGAAAAGGTACCAGATAAAAACCAGCAGCTAAAAAAAAACAAAAAAACCAGCAGCTATTCCTTATAAAAATTCTGAGTACAGGGGCACCTGAATGGCTCAATCAATTAAGCATCTGCCTTTGGCTCAGGTTGTATTCCTGGATTGAGCCCTGCATCGGCAGGGAACCTGCTTCTTCCTCTCCCTCTGCCCTTCTTCCCTGTTCAGGTCAGGCTCTCTGTCTCTCTCAAATAAAATCTTTTAAAAGTTCTAAGTACAAAAGAATAGAAGACAACTTTCTAAATATAGGAAAGAGTTTCAAAAGCCATGTGCCAGCATCATGATCAAGTTCTCTCCCATCAATTTCAGGAATAAGGTACAGATGTCCTCTATAGTGTTTTTGAAGGTTCTAAAATGTAATAAACCAAGAAAATGAAATAAGTTGTATAAATCTAAAAGGAAAAAAGAAAAAAAGGATAATTATTTACAGATGATATGATATGCATTGAGAATCCAAGAAATGCAATTTAAACACTATTAAAACTGAGAAGGCTATATAGTGGACATCTGCTGTTTTGGTTTGCCCAGCATTCTTTCTTCCCTGCTTCTAGTAGTAGCACTCCTCTTCGTTTGGAGAGCTGTTTCTCCTTCACTGTCCTTTCAATATAGTACTGGTGGGACAGGTAATGATAGTAACTTGCCCCATTGCACCCTCCACAGACCCAGCTCTGCATCTAACCCAGGATGGGCTAATCATAATATCAAACTCTGCTGGACACAATGGCAGCTCCAAAGGGTAGGCCAGAGATACAAGACCTTCCTTGGAATAATCCAAATCAGAGGTAAAGAAGTAGCTTTCTCTTTTCCTTGGACATTAAACTGTAAGGATGTGACCCCAAAGCAGTTGGTAGCCATGTCTCTATCATGTGAAGGAGTCTTAGAGAATGAGGCAATACAGAGAAGAGAGGTGGAGAGATGACTGAGTTTTATGTTTTTGCTTTTGGTTCCAATCAGGCCCCTGTCAGGCGAGTGGGGTTTCCCATGAAAGGATTGATCAGATCTGCTGTCAATCAATCATCCTTGAAAACCGTTAAAAGCACCAGAACTCAAGCTTCAGTGGGCCGGACTTACTTAGGGAAAAAGCCCACGAATTGCTAGCATGCCTAACGGTCGTCGGTCGTTGGTGGTCAGTTGTCCGTATTCCTAGCCATTGGTTTTCTGATGTTAACAGAACGCTGGCAACTACAACAAATCCTGTTGGTCTTGGGGCAGTGCGTTAAAAGCTCCTTAGAGATTATGGAAAGAGGAGGGTATCCTTTAGGAGTTTACTGGCTGTGTGCCTGCCTTGGAGCCAAGAGACTTTAAGCCAAGGCTCATCTCTGGCCACTTTAAATTATTTTGTGGTATACTTCTTTTCGTTATTCTCAAACGTTTAAAAGAGGTATGTTGCTACAGAAGTTATAGCTTTTACTCACTGGTGATATGGGTAAGTTAGGCAAAAGCATGTCAGAGCCATAGTTACCTGCAGAGAAAATTCTCAGCCAGGTGGTGACCACGGCATGGAAGGGGGACCCCAACAACCATGGCTCTGTAGTCTGATGAAGAGGCCAATATAGAAGATAGAGACCTGGTTTGGATTATAGTGAGATTGGACTTTGAGACCCTCTGAAATAGCTGGAGGACCCCTTGACCAGGGTCTGTTTGTTGGCTTTGAATCCCCCCGGGGTAGGTGTGGGAGTGGGGGGGGGCACGAGCCATAGTAATTTAAAAGGGCATGGCAGATTTCCAATTTAGGACGTTAGTCTGAACAATTGTGCTTTTTCTCCCAAGTTAGCATTAAATGAAAGAAGAAAACTAAATATTAGAGCCGAAACCATAAGGGATAACTGGGAAGGGTGTGATGAGCCAGCCAAAATTGTGAATATTTTCTTGAAGATATGAAATAGGATGCAATTGATTGAGAGGCCAGAGTCAATGGATCCAGAAAACTAGAGATATGGGAGAGAACTGCTCTTAACCTGAATTCTCTATTTTCTAATGTAGTCCTCCAAAGATGGACCATGTCACAGCTCTCTGAATCAGGGAATGGAAGAGATGATGCAGCCATCTCAGAAGATAATGGTGAGTAAATAAACTAGTAAAAGTCAAATGAGGTGTGGTATCTAACTCTTGATCTCAGCTCAGGTCTTGATCTCACAGTTATGAGTTCAAGCCCCACATTAGGCTCCACACTGTTTTGGAGCCTACTTAAAAAAATAGTAACAATAGGGGCAGCCTGGTTTAGTGCAGCCTTCAGCCCAGGGTATGATCCTGGACACCTCGATCGAATCCCACATCAGATTCCCTGTATGGAGCCTGCTTCTCCCTCTGCCTGTGTCTCTGTCTCTGTCTCTGTGTCTCTCATGAATAAATAAATAAAATCTTTAAAGAAAAAAAATAATAACAATAAAAATTAAAAACTATTATACAATTTTAATACATACAGAAGAATATGTGTGACATATAATTTATAGAGCATAGTAAGAAAACAAACACCCATGAATCCATCACCAAACTAAGAACTGGAACATTTAACAATGCTTTTGAATCTACCTAAATTCTCCCCTTTGCTTCCCCCAGAGCAATCCCCTACCCTGGATTTTGTTTTATTTTTTTTTCCCTTCTATTTTTTCTATCCATTGTTTTCCTTAATTTTGAGCTTCACAAAAAAATTATCAATTGCATATATTCTGTAATTATTGCCTTTTTCATGTAACATTAATTTTGTGATTTATGCATATAGCTGTAATTAATTTTTCACTGTCGTGTAGTATTTCTTTGTGCAAATATACTCCCATTTAGTCATTCTATTAAAGAATATTCTCTTGTCATGTTTTGAGGTCCATATCAAAGTTGATACAGACTAGGAACAGAAAATCTGTAGCATGTTTTGAATCACTTCCCCCCTTAGGCCACCACTAAACAGTCTCCATATATCTATTATTAGTACTTAGTATATTCAAGGGCAAAGGTCAGAAATTTATTTTTTCTGTAAACGATTACATAGGAAATATTTTAGGCTCTTGCTGGCCATATGGCCTGTCCCAACTATTGAACTCTATTGTTTTAGCACAGAAGCAGCCACAAAAAATATGTAGATGAACGAGTATGGCAGTATTCCAATAAAACTTTCTTATTTTTAAAAGATTTATTTATTTCAGTGAGAGAGTGCACACGTGCAGCGAGGAGGGGCAAAGGGAGAGGGAAACTCAAGCAGACTGCACTGATCATGGAGCCCAACATGGGGCCCTATCTCACTACCCTGAGATCAAACCCAAACTGAAACCAAGAGTCAGACGCTGAACAACTGCGCCACCCAGGCACCCCCCCCAATAAAACTTTCTTTATAAGACTAGGCAGCTGGCTGGGTTCATTCAACTGACTGCCCTTTCCCAAACTCTGCTTTAGTTTATCTGGTTCCTGTAGCATTGTCCAGTATTGTGGTCACATGTGCACAAGTATTATCTCATTTCTTTCTCATTACCTTATTTCCCATGCTTATCTCTCCTCATACCCACCCCTCCACTCCCCAGTTCCTGAACTAGTGGCTCAAAGTAAGAATTATCAGTAGCTACCACTCCAACAGCAAGTAGGGGTAAGTAAGGCCTGGTGCTAAGAGGCCTAGGAATTACTGTACCAGATTTTAGACAGAGATGCTGCCTTGATTTCCCTCAATACTCTAGGGGTTTTGGTTAGGACAAACTATTCCCTGAGAACGAGTTTCCTTGAAGATAGTAAGTATGTCTTAGTCTTCCTCACCTTCAGGATTTGAACCTGCGCCCTGTTTTCCTTCTTTGGACCCCTTGCCGCCCCCCCCCCCTTCTTGCCTGGCTAATTCCCACTTACCCTCACAGATTTAAATTGAATTACTTTCTCTGGAAGCTATTATTTTTTCTGGAAGCTTTTTGTAACTCCCCACCTCCGCCTTTTCTCTACTCCACCCCACCTTCCTAAACTGTGCAGGTGTCTCTCTGTGTTCCTACAGCAGCTTTTATCACTCTGTCCTCTAATTGTCTGCCTCACCCACTAGGCCAATTGAGAACTGTTTGAGGGCAAGGGTTGTCTTTGTATACTCAGTGAGTGGATCATAAGAGGTCCTCAGGCAAGGCTTGTTCAGTGTTTGTCAGGATTTGGCTAGGAGAGGGAGCTGGTTTCTACCTCTGGTGAAGATCAGCCGTTGATTGAGGGTCCAGCCAAAGAATGGACTAATTCGGATTCTCTAAAACCAAATTGCTGTCTCCTTGAATGTGCATTGCTTGCTGCTGGGTCCTGCCTGAACTGAATCCAAGCTTGGTCTCCTATTAGGCACTATGATTTGGCTCATCACAATAAAGGAGTAGTTTTTTTTATTCCTTTTTTTTTCCTCTTGGTGAGTGGGGCTCTGAAAGTCTTTTCCTAACTTATCTATTACTTGAGACAATTTTGTGGCATGTCTTCTGCTTAAACTGGAAATTATGAGAAATACCATATTTGGGTTTAGAGAAAAAGTGGGTTTGGTTTACGTCTGTGGGCTTCATGTCTTTGGCAAGTCATTTTAACCTTCCCTGAGCCTGTTTCTCATCTGTAAAATGGGGATGGCACCTGACCTATCTCATAGTGTGGTTTTGAGGATAAAATAGGATTGTGTGTGAAAGTGTTTTGAAAAACTATAAAATCAACCACAAATGGAATTTTGTATTAGTTCTGTATTCCCTTATGACATCTAGCACCATGCCTTGCCCAGAGTAGTTGCTCAATACATTTTTGTTGAGTGACCAAATGAATTGGCAAGAAAAATAATGCTATTGGTGGGAATAAAGGACATTTAATGGAATCAGGAAAAACAGATCATTTGGCAATAGAAACATCCATATGGTGACTAATTCAGAGTTGGGCATTTATGTATAGCCCCAAATCTACATTCCTGATGTCTGGTCTTTGTTTTGCTTATAAAAAATATTTAAATTTCTCTGAATAAGCTTTTGGCTGCTGAGATAAAGTTAACCAGATCTTAAATATGCAGTCATCACAAAGTAGGATTGGCCCCAGGCAATACTGTGAAGTCAGCAAGAGGTACTCTCAGAACTCTTTCCTCCCTTGATGTAACTTTACCCCCCTACCACACCCCCCATTGCAATGCCTAGTCCTAGTTCTGTTTACCTCCAGGCACTTAGGACTTTTGTATTATCCTTTGTTCCCAAGAAGCATTCACCTTAAAGGGTCAGGAACTGAGTCTCCCTGGCTAATTTGCATTTGAAAAAAGGATTCCTAGAGAAGGAGACTATTTTTATCAAAAGGAATGAATAAATAATTGTGAAATTTCAGGCTTTAAAGAGTACAAGGGCTTATCAGCCTCATTCAAATCTTGATGGTACTTAGTTCACCTACAGCTGTGGTCTCAATCTTGAAGGTAAGTAGATTCACCCTGAGAGCTTCTTAGAAATAATGGTAATGGAGTCACTACTCACAGAGATTCCAATTCAGTTGGACTAGTTTGAAACCTGGGCAAAGGTGGCTTTTTTTTTTCTAAGTCCCCAGGTAATTCTGTTGTTTATTTGGAGTTGGGAGCCACTGATTTAAACCTAAAACGGCCTTGCTTTTGAGAAAAAGAAAAGCTGAATGCCATTGGAAGATCAAATCTTAAAGCAGGGTGGGAGGGACCGTGAGAGTCATTGATAAAGTGAAGGGAAGGTTAAAAATAGGTCCAGCAACTCCACAATAAGCAAGTGCTTGGCAGCACCAAAGAAAGAAATCTGTGGATGATCCATTCCCTCAAACTAAACCCCCAGGGAAAATGGCCTGGCCCTAACTCTTAGTCCTTAAATCTGCTTTCCAGATAGTTCACAGGTATGACTGTAGGTGAAACCTCTGAGCCCTCAAATGTTTGATGTACCCAAGTCAGTAAGCCTTCAGTTGATGAGATAATTTTATGTAGAGGATAAATGATTTTATGTAAAATATGAGATCTGTGTTATTCATTTACATTGTACTGAGCACCAAGTTTAGCATTTGTTGTCAAGTTTCTTGCCTTAAACTCTAGGGTGGGCAGAGGGTGAATTCACACTGTATAGTTGGATCATCTTTGCTTATGCTTTGAACTCAGTCATCCCTAGCAGCCCCTTGCTATTGATAGCATCACAAAGCCCTTACTATGATGTAATGTTGGCTACTTCACCACAGCTTGGCTTGCCTTCTGCGTTTCCCTGCTTCAAAGATGGTCCTTCAGAAAGGCAGATAGGGAACATGGACTACCTTTTACCCACCAGTTGTGTTTTCTAGACACATTCCTAAACAATGCTTGCCACAGAAACATTTTTCGTATTCTTCTGAACAAGCAGTATCTCCTATTTTGAAGGAAAATCCCACCGTGGATGACAAGTCTTCTGTGAGCCTGAGTGTCTGTCCACAGACAAGTCCCTGCTCTGAAATGTCTGAAGATGACTCAAAACCAAGCACCTTGGAGAATCCCCGTGATCAAAAAAGGGAAAAAGGTCATATTCTTTTTTAGAGACATAACTGCTGAAATAGGGGAATGGACATTAGAAAAACTAGTCCTGTCTTTGTGTTTCTTCCTTTATGCGTATATTTACCTGTATAAGTAGCTACAGATTTATTTGCTTGATTAAAAGAATACCAATAATAACTATATTTCATCTGGCAGCACTATAAAGTTTAATTAATGTTTCTAAGGTATGAGTTGAACTCACAAGATGAAAGACTATATATGGAATATGTATGTGTTAAGTGCCCAATCTGGTTTAGTCTGATAATGGCCATAATTGTATGGTGCCCTACACTGCATGTCTTGACTATTGTGGTTTCAGTGAGTTCAACCTTGAGAAATGTATTTTAATGTTGAAAATGTGTTTAACGTTGGTTGGCAAATGTTTGGATGTATATAATATATATGGTTATGTCTTAATTAGCTCATTTATTTGATTCTTGATGTAAAAGAAAGATATTTTACAAAGAAACATGGAAGATTTTTCTTCTTTTTAAATTGGTCCAAGAAGACACAAAGTTCTGGCCCTCACACATCATATAGTAGTATCTAAGTTGGTTTGTGCCACAAAATCTAAATGTTAAATAAAAAGATCATTATTGGGTCACCTGGGTGGTTCAGTGGTTGACCATCTGCCTTTGGCTCAGGTCATAATCCTGGAGTCCTGGGATCAGGTCCCACATCAGGCTCCCGGTGTGGGGGGGGGCTGCTTCTCCCTCTGCCTATGTCTCTGCCTCTCTCTGTCTCTCACAAATAAGTAAATATTAAAAAATAAAAATATCATTATTAAAATTACATATCCATGTTAAGATGTACTAAATATATGAGGATTGACCTGGCACAAAATAAAATAAGGTTGTTACGATATCAAAAGGAAGATTACAATTAGTCACCAAGATAAAAAAGAAAAATATTTTTCCACAAAACTCTTTTAAGGATATTTCATGGAAAACTTAAATAGTAAGTTAGACTACTAGGTCATTCAAAGTGAACTAGTGCTCAAGAGCCAAGGATTATGCTTTTAGAGCTAACATGTAACTTGGAAGAGTGAAGGGCTTAGATAATCATGTCAGATTGGGAGCTATTATTATTAGAATGTAGTTGAATATTAACAAGACTCAGCTATGCTTTATGTTAGTCTAAATGTTTATCTTTGAATAGCAAAAGCAGTTTTCTGCATTTATGTCCATTCCCTTTCAGTTGTACTAGTATTTATAATTTTTAAAATAGCTAGCACTTTCATATACCCTTTAAGAAATACAATTACATGAATTAGAACAAGCCCCATTTTTTCAGTCTTGAAAAATCATTGGTTAAAATGCAAATACTTCTAGAAAAGGTATCAATTCGAGCCATTATCACCTGGCCCATCCACACACCCTTCTAAGGAATAGAACTACACAAAGTAGAAAAACCTTGTTCATTAAATCTGGAAAATTAGTCAGTTAATCCTCTTCTGTAAAGACACAGCATTATTTTATTCTCATTCAAATGAGGATATTCAATTCAGTATTTACTCTGCATTTACAGTTACTCAGCATCCTGTGAAGTATGAGACACATAAAGGAAAGTTTACTGTTTCAGTATACCTTCCTTGGCTTTAAGAGTTTACAGTCTCATTTTAGGCAGCAGGAACAAAATGGGACTTTCAAAATAGAGGAGTCCATCTTCCCCGCTTTTCAGCCTCTCTTACAGTTCTCTGTGGCCCTAGGGCCTAAGTTCCATTAGAGCCTTGCTCTTAGCCAATTGTAATCAAATAGCACATTCACTTTTATTTTTCTTGTATAAAACTATGTGGTAGCCACAGCTGGAGTCTGGGTCCTCTGCACAGAGACTCTGGATTGGGTCTTTACAAGATGGTCAGTGAATTCCTGATAGGGAGACTTGGTGAACACAGTCTCTTTCCAGAGATCAGGGGTGAGATAGCTGTAGGTCTTGGAGATCGTATCAAAAGTAGCCTTGGCAAAGTTCCCCAGGCTGGCAGTGCAGTCCCTGGCCGAAGTGTAGCAGTTGTCAATAGCAGCCATCATCAGTAGCTTCTTGGGCACAGGGGCTGAGACAATGCCAGTGCCTCTGGGGGCAGGGATGAGACACACCAGCACAGAATCACAGTGACCAGTCACCTTGCATGGGACAGTGTTGGGCTTGCCGGTCTTGTTCCCCCAGTAGCCTCACCACAGGGGGACAATGGAAAGCTTGGCCAGGATGATGGCCTCACGGATGGCAGGGGCTACCTCCTTAGAGCACTTGACGCCCAGACCGAAGTGTCCGTTGTAGTCTCCGATGGCAACAAATGCCTTGAACCTGGTCCGCTGGCCAGCACAGGTCTGCTTTTGCATGGGCATGATTTTCAAAACCTCATCCTTGAGGGATGCCCCCCTAAAGAAGTCAATGATCTCAGATTCCTTGATGGGCAGAGAAAAGAGATCTCCTCCAGGGACTTGATCTTCCTGTCCTTGACTAGGCGGGCCCAGCTTGGTGACGGGGATCCACTCCTAGTCCTCCGCCTTGCCTCCGCGAGCTCCGCGACCTCGGCCCGGCCCCGACCACGGCCGCGGCCCCGGATGCCGCTGGCGAAGCCTCTGCGGAAGCCGGAAGCCGCCGCGGCCTCCCATTCCGGGCCTTCCGGGCCTTCCGGGCCTTCCGGGCCTTCCGGGCCTCCCGCAGCACCGGCGTCATCCGCCATTTGGTGGTCTCTCGGAGAAGGTGGATTTGCTCAAGGTGGATTTGCTATTTAACCAAAGACTTTTGAAGATCTAAAATTTTAAAAATAAATACATAAACAAAAAGTGGGTTTGTATAAGCAGCTACAAAATGGATCTATTCTTAGAGTTCTGATTTGTCTATCTCAAACTATTCAATACAAACTGCTTTTACACTACCCATCATCTTGTTACTCCCCTGCTTTTAAAAGCCCAGCTTGCTCCCTCCTCTCCTTGCTGTCTACCCTAGGCTGCAAGGTAGACCAGACCGTTGGCTTTGTGCACCAGAGGAGGGAAGGAGAAATTCTCCTTCTACCCTTCAAGGTCTTCCTGCTGGATTAAGAATTAAATTTACATGAGACAGATTAATAGGAGAAAAAAACCCAAAGTTTTATTATGTAGGCACAGAGGCCCAATTATGAAATTGAGACCTCAAGAAATGAACAAGACAGGCAGTTTTTATACATTTTAGACAATGAAACAATAAATTTGTGAGGCATTGACAGGATAAAGAAAACAAGTGTTTGGGAGCTTTAATTAGGGAATTCGAAGCAGAATTTAAGTTGAGGTGGATTAGAAAAATGTTTCTGCATCTTTCTTGGCTTTAAAGTCTCTATCTCTGGTAATAAGGATGTCTTTTTATATCTTAGTACAGGGAGGATATTTTTCTTATAGGAGATTTGTTTCCTGCTTTCAGAGGGACAGCAGTGGGTCTGCATGTCCTTTCACCAGTTGCTTCCCAAGTAGCTTCAATTCAAAATAATCAGTATGCCATTGTGTTACATTTTGGGCAACCTGCCTTTGGCACCCTACCCAGACACTTTTGAGCCTCATTTTCTTTATTTTTAAAAAAAAAATATTTAATTTACTTATTCATGAGAGCCACAGAGAGGCAGAGACACAGGCAGAGGGAGAAGCAGGCTCCATGCACAGACCGATGTGGAACTCAATCCCAGGACTGCAGGATCATGCCCTGAGCTGAAGGCCGATGCTCAACTGCTGAGCCACCCAGGCCCTCCAGAGTCTCATTTTCCTTACTTCCAACCAGACATCTTACTAACTTCACTGTACTTTCCATAGTTCCATAAACAGGCCAGGACCTTTCACAACTGCCTGCTAAGCCCATTTCCACTGCCCAGAATGCCTTTCACCTTCTCCCCTCTTGTCTTTTTGGCAGTTCCCACTTTGGGACCCAGCATAAACAATTCCTCGTGAAACTGACTGTTCCAAAATTCCTCCTAATCTCTTGGTTCACCTGTTTCCAGAGCACTTTATACATTTGTTATAGAACTGTTATGGAAATTCATTTTGAAAATGTCTTCCTCGGGGAATCCCTGGGTGGCTCAGCGGTTTGGCGCTTGCCTTTGGCCCGGGGCGTGATCCTGGAGTCCCGGGATCGGGTCCCATGTAGGGCTCCCGGCATGGAGCCTGCTTCTCCCTTTGCCTGTGTCTCTGCCTCTCTCTCTCTCTCTGTGTCTATCATGAATAAATAAATAAATAAATCTTAAAAAAAAAGAAAATGTCTTCCTCTACTGGATTCTCAATGGCATGGCCCTGGTATAGTGTGTGGGATAAAGTCTTTCAGTACATACTTACTGAATATTTCTGCAGTTAGAACGATAAACAGGTTGGCAGATCTTGTTTTATTTCACATTGTGCTGCCCTCCATACCCTCAGGTTAAATAAAAACTTCTAGCAGGAAATTTACAAGGCTTATTGTTGCTAACTTAACCAAATTTAGAGGTTTGTTCTTACAAGTAATCCATTTGGAAATTTGGGCTTGTGGAATACATTGTTAGAAACCATTGATTTTTGTCAACATCATTCTCCTAAAATGTGTTCTTTAAAACAGTGTATGAGCTGAGATTTGGTAAAAGTAGCTATGTTTAGTCTGTAAATTACTGGATTGACAACGGAGGAGATCAGGGTTGGGCTTGGTCCTGGGAACTGTGTTGTGTGTGTGGGGGGTGTGTGTGTGTTAGTTACCTTCCTGTTTCTTGGGCCTTATAATGCACCCTCAACTCTGGCCAGCCATCTTAGAAAATGCTCCTGTTAGGAAGGTAAGAAGATTTGTAGCTACATTACTCAGAAAGGTACCAAAATTCAGGCCCTATTCATATTGGGTCAGGGGCGTCCTTGACATAAGATAAACAATGTATAGGTCAATCGAAGCAAAAACTCATTTTCTAAGATCTTTTTCTTTTCCTTTCCTATTTTAACATCATGACATTCCTGCTTGGCAGCAGGCATAATGCTATGATTATGTTTTCCTCCATTTCGGGTTACTCCCCTTGCCTTGCAATCCCTCCTTATTCCTTTATCTCTTTCAAAGTTTCCATTCTCCGCTCCCTAACTTTTTATTCCCTCCCTTCTTCTCTTCCTCCTCCTCCTTTTTCCCAGCTAGCTCACCCCGCCCCTCACCGTCACCACCTTCCCTCCTCTTCAGGCTCCTTCCCGCTGCTTCTCCCGCCACCTTCCCCCCACCCCTCCCGCCTCGCGTTCAGAAAGCTCCAATCAGGAACTCGGGAGGTGTCTCAAAAGCCCGCCCCCTCCTCCCTTTCCACTTCTCTTCCCCCCCTTTTCTCCCTCCCCCATCCCCCCCCACTCAAGTCCTGCGGACCTGGGGGCTTCGGGATCTGGGCGCTATGAAAAGTGTCTGCCCAGTCACTTCCGGTAAGGGCGCTGCAGCGCAAAGCTCCCCGCGGGACCGTTAAGGAGGGGGTGGCAGTTACTGGCGGGCCAGGGAAGAAGAGTGCTGCCAGGGAGAGGGAGCGGGGGGCGGGCAGCGAGAGCGAGAGAAGGAGCACGACCGTCTGGGGCGCCTTAGCCGCCGCTTTCCCGCCGCCTCCCTCCCAGCCAGCTCCCCCGCCCCCCGGGCGCCTGCAGTGCTTCTCTCCACCCCCCACTCCCGGGGACAGACACCGCCCCTCCCTCGCCGCCGCGTGACCGGAAGTGGCGCCATCTTTAGCCTCTTGTGCTATTGACAATAACAAGCCCTGGTTCTCTCCCCCTCCCCCTTCCCCCCTCCCCCCAACCACGGCATCTCCCCTCCCAGAGAGAGGGAGAAAAGGAGGAGGAGCTGCAGCCTCACAGACTCACTGAGTCGCTCCTGCAGAAAAGGGGGAGAGAGACCGAAAAGCAGGGGAGGGGGACGGCACGGCCGTTTACCTGTCTGCCTCCTCATTCGCTCTCCCCCCTCGTTCTGCTCACTCCTGGTGTCAGCCTATCCGCCTTCCCAAACCCTCCCATTCCCCCGGTGTAGCCCCCCCCTTCACTTTCCTTCTCGTCCTCTGTGTTTCTCCTCTCTTTCTTCCCTTCCCCCCTCTAGCATTGCCACCTTCTCTCCTACACGCACGCAGGCATATAAACGTAGGTTTTTGATGCTCCTCTGCCTGTTGACCCCGCTATTTTCATGTTTCCAACAGGTTTTTCTTCCCCCAATCCCTCAGCTGCTGCTGCTGCTCAGGAGGTCAGATCTGCCACTGATGGTAATACCAGCACCACTCCGCCCACCTCTGCCAAGAAGAGAAAGTTAAACAGCAGCAGCAGTAGCAGCAGTAACAGTAGTAACGAGAGAGAAGACTTTGATTCCACCTCTTCCTCCTCATCCACTCCTCCTTTACAACCCAGGGATTCGGCATCCCCTTCAACCTCGTCCTTCTGCCTGGGGGTTTCAGTGGCTACTTCCAGCCACGTACCGATACAGAAGAAGCTGCGTTTTGAAGACACCCTGGAGTTTGTAGGGTTTGATGCGAAGATGGCTGAGGAATCCTCCTCCTCTTCCTCCTCATCTTCACCAACTGCTGCAACATCTCAGCAGCAGCAACTTAAAAATAAGAGTATATTAATCTCTTCTGTGGCTTCGGTGCATCACGCAAACGGCCTAGCCAAATCTTCTACCACCACTTCTAGCTTTGCTAACAGCAAGCCTGGCTCTGCTAAGAAGTTAGTGATCAAGAACTTTAAAGGTAACCAAGGCCAAAATCCATAATCACCGACTAAGGATTTGACACTTGAGCGGTCACGTGCTCTATTTATGTTAATATATTAAACAGTATAGAGGTGGCCTAGTGTTTTATGCATAATCAATGAGGTGGAGGGAGGTCCTTTTTTGGGTGGAGGGTTCATTTTCCGGGGGTGGTTAGTATTCTTGTGCTGAAGCATACACCGGAGTGTTTCTGTGCAGTATTTGATGTCTGGCTCAGTTTAATCTGTTACTCAGTGTAACATTGCCAGTCGGTATGATTGATCTGGATTATACAGGTGAGAAATTTATATTCTAAAGAGGTTTATTTGTTTCAGGTGCATAGTGAGCTTTGGCACTGCTGGGATTTTTATTTTTATGCTTCAGTAGGCCACATTCTCTAGTCCCTAGAAATGCAGGTAGCATTGGTGATCTTTTCATGCTCAAAGATGATTTATAGTTAGATTTATAATGTTGGATACTATATTCTTGAAACTCCTTGTGGAAGCAGTTTTGGAGAAAAATATTTATGATCTCTGCATATCTTTCCAAAGATAGGATTTGGAAGTGAAAAATACTGTATACACAGAAGTAGTAACTCTGTGTACCACTAGTCTAAAGATAGGAACAATTACTACATCTATTTTTTTTTTCACTAAAATGGGCTTTAAAGTACTGACCTGCAGCTTTTAGGAAAATTTGTTCATTTCATGTTTGAGATATGTGATTAAAAGTATTATGAATGCATTGATGCATATAAAGTCAACAATTTTAAAAAACATAATTGAACTGAATTACTTTTTTCTGTTGACTGTTTCTGTTTTTCTGACTTAGTTTTTCGACATTCTTAACTGGCAGGTAATAGATGCTAAGATGTTTATTAAATAGAAAAGTAAATGAATGAACTGAAGTAATATTTACCAGATAAGTGTCTTGTGGCTAAATATCAGTATTGAGAAAATTAGATTCTCAGTGCTTGTGTTTTCAACATTAGTGTGGAAATCAGAAATATGCTCTATTTTGTCTAGAGCAGAGGGTTATAGTGTTTATTTTTAACCTTCTCTTTTTTTTTCTTATCACTCCTCTCCCATCCCCAGGTTCTTAAGAGTGTTGTAATCTTTCTGATTTTATAGTAGACCTTTCTGAAGTAAATGTGAATTGTAATTGACTAATATGTTCACTGTTCCAAAGTATATCAATTTAATAGTCAAGGATTTTTAAAGAGAGGAGCTATGATCCTAATTTCATTTGCATACTGGTTTCTGAGATTTTGTTTGGGTTTTTTCTTTCCCTCTTAAACTAAAAACATATCCTTAAGGCATTAGGATATTTTAATTTAAAAAATACTCATTGCTGGTCAATGAAGTTTAAAGCTTGGCTTAAGGTAGTCTTGTCCATTCTGAAAATGCTACATAGGTTCTGGAGTCATTTGGATGTTTTAATTTTTTTTAAATTTTACTCTGCTCATGGATGTAGTTTAAATTAAAATCTGAGTTAAGATGTTTCTCTTCATTTGTAGATGGTGCATAAATGTGAGGGTCAAACAGAGTTGGGTTAGAATCCCAGTTTTGCCACTGATTAGCTTTAATGACCTTGGGCAAGCCTTACTAAATGAGTATTTTCTAGCCTCAGTTTTCTCGGTTGCAAGATAGAGATAAATTATACCTTCCTTAGAGCATTGTTAGGGAGATTAAGATGTTTGTAAGGTACTGTGTGCACAGTAGATATTCAGTATTTTAAATCTTAGGTGCAAAATTCATGTTGACTGACTTAGGATTTACATGTGATAGAATAAGATCGGGACTGTTAGTTTTTACCTGTGATTTTTGAATTTTGATTTTTTAAAGCAATACAGTCCATTGGAAAAAAAAAAACCTCTCACCTTTAATTCTAATAGGTGAGTCAAAATGACTTACAGTATTCTGGCATTTCAAATTTTATTCTTTATGCTAAGGCTAAAAAGCAGTAATTACTTTAATATTTGGATGTAGTGATTATAAAAATCACAATTTACCCTTGAAAAGCAGTAATACTATTACTGTACTAATTTACCCTCGAAAAGCAGTAATACTATTACTGTACTTTAATGGATCCTTCCATTACTATATTCCTACATATTCTGATATCAACCTTGTTTGTACATATCACCTAGATAAGCCTAAATTACCAGAGAACTACACAGATGAAACATGGCAGAAGCTGAAAGAAGCGGTGGAAGCTATCCAGAATAGTACTTCAATTAAGTACAATTTAGAAGAACTCTACCAGGTATGTATTAATGTGGATAAGCAGATTTGACAAGCATAAATTGAAGTGGTATGTATATGGATTTTATTTTGAAATGACTCCTTATGTAGACTTTTGGTTTCCTTCTAATGAAAATGTTTTGATTTATGTACTCTGCTTTATAATCAGACCACATATTCTGACATACTCTAACATTCTGACATAAGCTATGAGTATAGTCATACTGGTATATATTGGGTTTACCTTGGACCCTTCTGACTGGGATTTACAGTGAGGAATACCTTGGTATTATCAAGGGTTTACCTATAATGGAATCATACAGCCTGGATCCCAAAGGTGATTTCTGATGACAAGTCATTCTGTTATGGTACTTATCCCTAAGTGGTATTACCTATAGGAATGGCCTCAAGAAATGTAGATATTCTCTATATGCTTTATCCTCCTTCATTCATATTAGTAGCCTTTTGCCATTTCTTTTTCCTTTAAAAAATACTTTATTCATGAGAGATACACAGAGAGAGGCAGAGACACAGGCAGAGGGAGAAACAGGCTCCTCTCAGGGAGCCCAATGTGGGACTCCTGGGACCGGGATCATGCCCTGAGCCAAAGGCAGACACTCAACCGCTGAGCCACCCAGGCGTCCCTGCCATTTCTTCTTCTTGTTCTTTATGTTTGTTTTATTTTCTGGGCTACAAGATTGTCTTTACCAAAAAATCAGCAGATTGTAGTCCAGTGACTTGATCTGAGGTTCAGGTTTGTTTCTTTTGCTTTATAAATGGGTTTATACTTGAAGTGTTCAGTTTAAATATACCATTAAGGGCAATTGCTGATTTAGACTTCTTACTACCATGATTTTGCCCTACTGTATTTTTTTTTAAAGATTTTATTTATCTATTAGAGTGCACATGCACAAGCTGAGGGGGCGCAGGGAGAGAGAAAAGTAGACTCTCCGCTGAGTGGGAGCACGACATGGGGCTCAATCCCAGGACCCTGAGATCTTGACCTGAACCGAAGGCAGTCACTTAACCAACTGAGCCATCCAGGGGCCCCTGCCCTACCGTATTTTTGACGCAACCACTTCAAGAAGTTACTTTCCGTTATAGCATAAACAGTTTCATGTAAAAAAAATACTTCAGAGTCCAATAGCTTGTGTATTTTTTAGAGAGCAAGTGTGTGCACTAATGAGCAGTGGAGGGAGCAGAGGGAGAGATAATCTCAAGCGGTCTCTGTGCTGAGCATGGAGCCTGATTCTGGGTCCTGAGATTTCAGAACCCAAGATCATGACCTGAGCCAAAAACTCAGGATGTTTAACCAACTGTGCCACCGAGGTGCCCTGCTTGTTCTTTTCATATTGATAAGTGCCTTGTAAGATATTAAGTGGTATGATTTATCAGAATTTGTAATTTTTATCTATTCATTTTAGTTGCAGAGATATTACGGTAATGGTTAAACCCTGTATTAGGAATCTGAAGACAGATTTGGGATCTTGTTTTGGTGGCTATTACCCTTGTGATCTTGAGCAAGAAACTAGACCTCCTTCAACTTCAGTTTCTTCCTTTGTGAAATAGGGGAAAGAATACTTGTCCTATCTACCTCAACAGGGTTGCTTCTAGAGTCAAGATGTGAAAAACACTTTGAAATGCTATATTCTAGAAATATAAGATGATGTAGTAAAGCTCTTGCATAAGTCACAGTGTGGTTTTTTTTTTTTTTTACTTGTAATAAGTCAATTAAGATCACCAGTTTCTGTTGCTGTGAAAATCTCAACGAGTCAGTGCATGCAAAACACTTAGAACATGCCCAACACATAGTAATAATGTTACACAATATAATCATTATAATACTGTGTCAAGTAGTAGTACAAAGCTATTAAGGATAAGCCCACCTTATTTGACTATGTTGGTATGTTACATGAGGCTTCTGAGTTGTACAGTAATAAAAGTAGAATTATGGAATTAGAGTTGGAAAGGCAGAAGCTATCCAGACTCAATTTCCTCATCAATAGAGGAATAATAACTACTCTACTTCACAAAGGGTTTCATATAGTGCAGGTGGCCCTCTACAAATCAGGTTTATCTTTTATATCTTTTCAGTGTACTGAGATGGCCAATTTTCAAGTCCAGTGCACATTCACTACTATGTTGCTTCAATAATACACCACAGCACTTCAAATGCTTCTATAGTGTAGTGTAAGAGACAAATAAATAGTTTTACTTTAGTGAAAAAACTGTCACCAAATAAATTTTTTCATATATGTGTGTGTATGTATATATATGGTGATTATTTGGACACATTTTATATTTATAGCATATTGGCTGTGATTGTTAATGAACCCTATTTACTTTACCTTGAATATTTTTATAGACTTTTGGGGTTCAAAAATATTTTCCTGATAAATTAATTCTGTGAAATTTCCTTTGTTTCAAGAGCTCATAGCTTGTATTTTTGTGTTTTTCATTTTATCTACTTCAGAATTATCACCTGCTATTGTTCAGTTGTATTTCTTTAGCCTAAAAACAGTGTTATAACTGTTTACTCTCTATATTTTTTACAGTACTTTACTATTTTTGCTGAAGTAAATTCAAAAGTATTTGTTTCTAGCTCTTTTGTCATTTTTGACCCTAATTTTATAAATGTTCCCTTTGGATTATTCTCAGTTTATTTTGAGATTTTCAAGTTCAAAAAGGATAAAAAGATAAAGGGAGTAAAATTGTTTTGTACCATCTGGATTTCAGGTGCTTGTTTAATTTTGACTGAAATGTAAATTAAAAGTACTCTTCCTTTTTTTAATGTTTTATTTTTTTTTAAAGATTTTATTTACTTGCACAGAGAGCATGTGTACAAGCAAGGGGAGCAGCAGGCAGAGGGAGAAGGGAGAAGCAGGCTCCCTGCTCAGCAGGGAACCCAATGTTGGGGCTCCATCCCTGGACCCTGAGATCACCTGGGATCATGACCTGAGCCGAAGACAGACACTTAACTGACTGAGCCACTCAGGTGCCCCTAAAAAGTACTCCTAAAGAGGGGGTAAGGGGAGAAATGGCAAAAAAAAAAACAAAAAAAAAAACCTATTCTCATAAAATTGAGACAATAGAAGTATGTAGTATACCAAGCAAAAGTTCACCAAATCCCTCACTCCCCCATTGTAGCCTCTATCTCTGAAGTAAATGTTTATTTCACATGTGTCTGTGCAGAACTTTTGTCCGTGCATGTAAAACCGTTAAGTTTTAAATCTTAAGCATGGAAGTCCCTAGTGTGGATTGCATGTACTGCCTCCCTAAAATTTTAATTTCTAGAAGAGAACATGTAGTTTTGAGTGCATTTGCAAGAAACAAATGTCTTTTAAAAGTGATTTAAATGAGAATTGTACTTGAGCTTAAAAATTATCTTTCCTGGACAACCGTGAAATCCTGTTAAGTGTGAGGCAGTGGTTAATGTTGTTTGGGTTTTGGGAGATTTTTTTTTTTTGCTTGTTTTTGATTTACTACAGATAGTATGGTTAAATGCACTGATCTTTGAGTTCATCAGCTTGCTTAGATTAGAGATCTGCCACTCATAATAACTTTGGGCAAGTTACTTATCTAAGCTTTGTTTTCCCCATTTGTAAAATGGGAAGACTAATGTTACCTATATGGCAGGGCTGTTTAGCTGTAAAATACTGCAAAAAACTACTTATTACAATGTCTGCTATTTATTGGTGTCACCAGTGATGTTGATGATAGTAAGAGTCTTTTAAAAAGATATTTTTATTTTAAGATTATACTTTATTATACAGCTTTAAAGCCACACATGTTTTAAAATCCTAAATCCACATTGGGCCCGAACAGCTGGCTGATAAATAGATTACATTCCAAATATGTGTCAGTAGACACCATTAGCCAAATTGAAAAAAATAATAGAAAAAGAGAGGCACTCTCTAGGAACAGTGTCCTTTACATCTCAAGAATATGTCTTGTTTTTTACATGTGGTATCTTATAGTAGTTGGAATTTTTGGTATTTTAAATAAAGGGATTATTTTCCTCATGTTCTCAGCCTTTGTATAAGTAGCTGTGGAGTGTTTTTATTTTTTATTTATTTTTATTTATTTTTAAAGATTTTATTTATTTATTCATGAGAAACACAGAGAGAGAGAGGCAGAGACACAGGCAGAGGGAGAAGCAGGCTCCATGCAGGGAGCCCAATGTGGGACTCGATCCGTGACTCACACCCTGGGCCAAAGGCAGGCACTCAACCGCTGAGCCACCCAGGCGTCCCTGTGGAGTGTTTTTAAATCAGCTACATTTTTTTTTTGGAACTGCCTGGTTGTTTACATATGAAAGTATAACATTTATTCTTTTTTTAAAAAAGATTTTATTTATTTATGAGAGACACAGAGGTAGAGATACAGGCAGAGGGAGAAGCAGGCTCCCTGCAAGGAGCCTGATGTGGGACTCGATCCCGAATCCCGGGATCACACCCTGAGCTGAAGGCAGACACTCAACCACTGAGCCACTCAGGCGTCCCATTTATTCTTAATATAAATGTCTAGCTGTTTTCTTTGAAGACAAGCCTAATCCATACTTCAATTCTGCTGGAAATAGTTTTATTTATTATTAATAATGGGAACTCTGGTTAGCTTTTTGTGAAGTAAATCTTAAATAATGAACTTTTCTAGTAACGCTTCATTTATCAAGTAGATGACCGTAAGACTGAAAGCAAATAGTGTGTCCTTCTCAGTATAGGTTATTACCCATTGTAAAATCTGGTGGTTTAAGCAGTCAGAAGTTATAGAAGAGTAGTTAGATTCTTAGCAGAGATGACCAGCTTTTGTATTCTATATTGATGAGTAACTGATTGCATTCTATGTAAGGTTATTTAATTGTTGTCACTCTTGATGTTTTTAAGTTTAATCTGTCACATATATTGCTTCTTTCTTTATTGAGTTAGTACACAATATTATCCCTGCAATTTAAAAAGTATGCAACTACAAATTCTTAATCCTTGGTAATTTTAGTCTTATTTAAACCTTTTTTCCTAGATGTAAAAAGAAAAATTAGGTTTCATGTCTGGCTTCCTCTCTGCAAGTTCTTAGTTTTTGTTATATTTCAAGTATCTTATTTCAGCCACTTTTACTAAATGTAAAAAGGTAATTTAGATTTTATTGCTGTATTAGTTCTTGAAAACTGTGCTTTCCTTTTTCTTTAAACATAGGGTTTGAGGGATCCCTGGGTGGCGCAGCGGTTTAGCGCCTGCCTTTGGCCCAGGGCGCGATCCTGGAGACCCGGGATTGAATCCCACATCGGGCTCCCGGTGCATGGAGCCTGCTTCTCCCTCTGCCTGTGTCTCTGCCTCTCTCTCTCTCTCTCTCTGTGTGTGTGTGTGTGACTATCATAAATAAATTTAAAAAAAAATTAAAAAAAAAATAAACATGGGGTTTGAAAAATAAGACCCAACCCATTAGGCCAATGACCAGAGTTCAGCACCCTAATGGGAGTTTAATACCTTTCTGGGTGTCTATTGTTAAATCAGAAAAGTTTCTAGATTTCCTCCTATACTATGTTTAATTATGTTTGCAGTCATTGTATTTTTTTATTCTTATTTTAATCCTCTTCATTTTTTATTCTAGGCTTATTGCTCACCCTTATTTCCGTTCCCTTGTTCCAGATGAAATCTTTTGTGCCTTTGCTGTTTCTTAAATCCTTTATTCCCCAAAGCATCAGATTTCAGGAACTATAGTTTTATATTTCATTTGCTACACGTTTACATTTCTTTGGAGTGAGTGGTTTTGTTTGTATCGGCCAAACATGCTTTTTTTCTCTTTTTTCGGACAAACATGTTTTTTGATGTGACGTGTGGATTTTGGAGGGTAGGGGCTAGGATTTAGAGGAATAAAGGTTAGAATCTTGCTAGAATGTTTCTTTTTTTTTAAAATGTTTCTATTTTATATTTGACTGCCTTCAAAAATGATTTAAGGCAGCATATTTACCAGTAATGATTGGGAGCTTGAGTAAAAAGAGTTTTTTATTTAAGAGACTTCTAAAACTATGTAGAGTATGATACAAATAGTTGCATGTGAAGTGAAATATAAAATAATTAATACTTAATGCATTTCTGGTAGTGCATTTCAAAGAGGTGGAATAAAATAGAGCTTATCCTGGGGGCACCTGGGTGGCTCAGTGGTTGAGCATTTGCCTTAGGCTCAAGGTGTGATCCCCGGGTCCTGGGATATAGTCCCACATCGAGCTCCCCACGGAGAGCCTGCTTCTCCCTCTGCCTATGTCTCTGCCTCTTTCTCTGTGTCTTTCACGAATAAATAAATAAAATCTTTAAAAAAATAGAGCTTATTCCAAACTTTAAGTAGTGATTTAACACTTCCCTATTCATGTTTCTATCCCAGCACCTATACAGAGTACCTATTTAGTAAACAGTCCTTGTTGAATCAGTTACTGCTTCCTATGTGCAAAGCTGGACAGATGCCATGGGCATATAGAGATCACTTAGGCCTTGCCCCTAAGGTGCTTAGATTCTAGTTAGGTTCATGAAATTAGTAGTTTATGACCAACATTTTTTAAGAGATAAAATAGAAAATAATTGGAGAATATCACATAGTAGTAAGTATAGTTTCTTGAAGATTCTGTTTCAATTACATAAATCTATGTATAATGGCTTGTGACATAAAGTGCATTTTTTACTGTGGCTTGTCAAAAAACTTTGGAAGCCCCTGTTTTAGGCACATATGACTGCTCCAAACAAACCTTGCTTTAAAAAGTAAGGAAAGCAGAGTGTTTAGATCAAGGTGTGTGTGGAAGATTATAAACAGACCTCAGACTAAAATAGTAAGATTGAGCCTTGAATGCCATGCTGAAAGGTGGGGAAGGTAGAAAGGGTTTATTGGATGAGGTGAATATTTTTTTTTGAGTACTTAATATATTCATCCTATTAAAAGCCCAAAAAGTATTACAGAGCATGTAGTGAAAGTTTTACTTCCCTCTACCCTTCTTTGCACTCAGCTAGTTCCTCTGTCCACAAACATTATTAGTTTGGGGAGTATCTTTTCCAGCAGTGTTTTATTTATTTAATTAATTTTTTAAAGAGGTCGAGTCCTGTGTAAGGCAGGAGGGAGACCCTGGACTTTTTAATAAGATTTTATTTATTCATGAGAGAGGCAGAGACATAGGGAAAGGGAGAAGCAGACTCCCCACGCAAAGCCTAATGGGGGACTTGATCCCAGGACCACGACCTGAGCCAGAGTCGGATGCTCATCCACTGAGCCACCCAGGTGTCTGGGCCAGCCAGGTACCACCAGGCCTGCTGTTTCCTGGTGAGGTGCAGTCCTTTGTATTTTTTAATACCTATTATGGGATTTCTCCATAACAGTACTTAAGGAGCTTGATGAAAGGTTGTCAGGGAAGGGAAATTACTAGATCTGGTCTATATATGTTAAGACTCATAAAGGCTAACTAGAGAAACAGTGTTCTGTTTCATTTTGACTTTCAAGACTCCCTTTCCTGCTTTTCTTGCTTAAATTACTCTCCAACTAAGCATGGGAGAGATTGTATGCATATAAAGCCCAGCTTACTTCTCTGTTTCTCATTATTCCCACTAGCTCTTCATCCATTTTCCTCTAGTCTTTGGGATTCCACCTTTTTGCCTCTGTTCAGGAAGCCTTTCCTGACTTGCTCCTGTTAAAGAGCCTGGCTTAGGGCCTTTGCCTCTATGCTTATTGTCATCATAGCACCTAACGCAGTGTTTTGTAATTCTATGTTTTCTGGCCAGTTTTCTACTTACACTATAAGCCCCTTCTATGTACAAGACACAATGCTAGTTTTAAGTATGTTTTTTTTCGAAAATTTGGCATATTGCCTGATTCAAAGCCCCCAAAGCATTAAAAGAGTATGTGGATACATGAGCACATGGTCTCTTTTTCTCATTAAAGAGAATTGGGGGATAGGATATGCACAAATATAGAATTTTTTAAAAAAAGATATATAGCACTGACTGATAAATCAGTGTGTTATGATTGGTGGATAGTGCCCTGTTGAAACAGTTAAGAAAAGCTTATTGGAAGAGGTGGGACCTACCTGAGTAGTAAGGGAATATGGTATTTTGTCCTAGAAGATAAATAAAGAGAAACACAGCAGAATGGAATGGGAGATATAGGACTTGGAGAAGTACTGGAAGTGGGAAATGTGGATAAGATAAAGTACAAAGACAGAATCTAAGCAGGGAAATGAGAAGTGCTGAGAAAATGAGTCATTCAAGAGGAACATGAGATACAATGAAAAGAATACTAAAGAAGGAAGGGGGAGAGTCCATAGAGATCCAATGTGAACAGAAGGGCTCATGAAACAAGCATAAATACACCCTTTAGGGTCTAACCCAAGGCCCCATGGAAAGTGGCCAAGGGAGACTCAGCTTTCTTATTCCTCTTAGCTATTGGATCTAATTGGCCTGCTGTTTCCTGGTGAGGCGCAGTGACTTTCCTGCAATGATATAAGTGGTTTTCTTTGAGCTTTTTCATTTGCTAATTTATTTACTGGACCTGCATGCTGGGAATGTGACTTCCAAGTACATATTTATAAAATTCCACTCCAACCTACGGAACTTGGATGCTCCCTTAGAGTCAATTTTAATGGATTTTCTGCCTTTTCTTGCGGTGAGGAAGGAATCCTGGTGTTATACTTAAGTCATTACTAATTGGAATTGTAGATTATATCAGAGTTCATCCAAAGAGTTTTACCATGCCTGTTGTTTTAAATTTGAAAGTCTTTGATACACATAACTGGAAACTCATTGAAATCTAAAGTCTGTCCTTTCGGGATCTGAGTATAAAAGAAGACCAATTCAACTATTAGAATGAAGTAAAAATAGTTATTTCTGTTGTAATTAATGTTTGCTTAATTGTGCAAATTTTAAAACCTCGATTTAAATATTCATAAACTGAAATATTGGAGAAAAATAAGAAAAATACTTGGTGTCTGCACCATACTCATTATATAATACTGCTAGCAATAATCCATTGTTCTATTCAGGAAAACCAAAGAAAGTATAAATAAGTTCTAATTCAATGGTGAATCCATCTGATAAACAATTGTGAAACTTTTTTAAACTCAAAATGAGATTCTACTTATAAAAATAATTAACATTTTCAAGAACAAGACAACATTTACATGTAGTTGTTGTTGTAAATTGGATGTCTCCACAGGGTAGAACTTGGCTTGATTCCCTCCATCCTTTTTTTTTTTTTTAGATTTTTTAAATTTATTTATTCATAGAGACACAGAGAGAGAATGAGAGGCAGAGACACAGGCAGAGGGAGAAGCAGGCTCCATGCAGAGAGCCTGACGTGGGACTTGATCCAGGGTCTCCAGGATCACGCCCTGAGCTGCAGGTGGCGCTAAACCGCTGTGCCACCGGGGCTGCCCGATTCCCTCCATCCTTAACCTGAATAGCCATTATATTAGTGGGGTGGGGTTTTTTTTTTTGGTACATCTATTATGAAAAAGTTCACTTGCATTCATATTTTGTTATTTTAGTTTGTGTTTTAAATGGATAAATAACCCTTTTTAATAAAAGTATTAAAATAAGAATTTGATGTAAATAATCAGTGACTATTTTCTCTTTAAGCAAGTATATGTTTAATCTTGCAGGCTGTAGAAAATCTCTGTTCTTACAAGATTTCTGCAAACTTGTACAAACAGCTGAGACAGATTTGTGAAGATCACATCAAAGCACAAATTCATCAGTTCAGAGAATATCCTTTTAAAAACTCAAAATACTGTATTTTTATCTGTTGCCTCCTTCCCTATCCCTCACCATTTAACCCAACTTGAAATGGAATGCCTGTGTTTTGTAGATTTGTTATATTGTTCCTTACCTTTCTGGAGAAAGAAGAAAGGAGTTTTTGACTTTTCAACCTTAATTAGGTTCCATATCTACATTGTGGAGTTAGTGAATATAACATATCCTTATGTCTTTAGCCTTTTTGTCCTAACAAATTTCCATTTAGGGAAAAGTCATCTTCTAAGGGAAATCATAAACAGCATAATACTCATTTATGTGTAAGACTTGTTCTAAAAAGTATTTAGTCGAACCTAAAATTTTTTACAGTTTAAGAAATAGCATTTTGTTCTATAGTTAAGTGCTGTTTAGTTTAATTAGTGTGTAATACTCCATGTTTAAGACAAATAAGCTCTTACATTGCTTGTATTACTTGTATTAAGCACTTAAAAATATCCTTGACATACCTCATGGATTCATTGGATAGTGTTCTTTTTCTAAAGAAGATTGATAAATGCTGGCAAAATCATTGCAGACAAATGGTAAGCTGGAAAAAGTATTGCATTTATTTATTGTAGTTAAATAAGTTTCTTCAAATACATGGATATTAGTTTTAAAAGCTTTGCAGTGTGGGGGAATTGCCTTGATGTCTGCTCTTGTTCTGAACTGAAAACTAATTGTGGTTAAGTTTTCTATTTTTAAACTGTGAGTTACAGGGAAACCACCATTTTAGAATGACTTGTACCTTAGGATCATTTTTATTTTTGTCACACTTAACCAACAAGTACCTCCTTTAGAAAAAAAGGTACATTTTTGTGTGTTGGTTTTGATGGATGTCCCGCCCACCTACTTGATTGCCCTGTGAAGGTACCTGATGGTCCTGCATTTTAGTTTATTTAGAATTCAACCTTATCCTTTCTCCCTAATCTGCTATTAATTTTATATCTTATATTCTGCAAAGTAAAAATCTTAAAATCCTTCTATCCAAAGCCATACATGTACAATGTAGGGCAGCTTCACCCTGAATGAGCACTGCTACTGAGGAAGAATTGTATGTGTGTCCCCTTAATTCCCTGTTTTTATTTTCAGTTACTTTTCAAGTTGCAGAGAAGTCACAGAACCATTTTAAATATCCCTTTTCTAAAAATGACAGCAAGGATTAAGAGAATAGAATAGTTTAATAAAAATGGTATAGGCACATTCTCAGGCAGATTTCTTTATTGGTATGTAGTAGTCTAGTATATTTAAAAGTGAATCCTGTGATTTTATTATTTTATCAGGAGCAAATATATCAGCTTAACAAAATGTAAAAATTGATTTCTTTTTCATTGACAGATCATGATCAGGAGCATTTTTTTATTTCTGGATAGAACTTACGTTCTTCAGAATTCAATGCTACCCTCCATTTGGTAAGGATGCCAGAAAATAATTATGAAAAGATTTGTTACAAATCATAGTCAAATCTTAATTACACTAATGGAAAGAGAGTAAGTGATACTGTGAATATTCTCCTAAAAACTCAAATTTGGCTTTTAGACTTGTATATATAACAGATTTACCTTCTTAATTATGTTTTGCCTATTCTAATATTGGAGATAACTAACATTCCCTGAGCACGTAATAACTTAATGAAGAAGTTTTTTTGTTAACCAAGGGGGTTAAAGTCTACTCTGGATTGTCTATGAGTGTGCATTATTTTTTTGCTTATCAAGAGTTTGCTATTATCTGTTAACGTGGCTGTGGAAAATTCCACATATACACAAAAATAGAATAGTATAATGAGCTCTTTCCCCACCTTATGCCTAGCATCTACCTACAGTAATTATCAGAGAGTTTACTGATTTTTGAGAACTGAAGCCAGATGACAAATGACCAATTAAGCCTTTGTTACCAGAACAGTGAAAACCATTTTATATCTTTGAACTAATTTTGTCTCTTCATTTGACCAAGGAAGAAATTCACCAAAGGAAATAATACAAGAAAACTTAGTTATGGAGGAAGACAGGAATTTAGCTTCAGTTCTCATTAAAGACTAAATGAGTTTCCTGTATGCTTTAATTATAATAATGTTATATAAAATTAAATGTGTGGATTTTATCTTTGTGCAATTGCTGCTTCAAATCTGGAGCCCTAATTAACATGTGGTGAGAAGTTAAGCAGGCCTCTTTAGAAGTGGTATTGTTGTCAATTAATTTTAATTATACGTATTTTTGTTTTAGGGACATGGGACTGGAGTTATTTAGGGCTCATATTATAAGTGATCAGAAAGTCCAGAATAAGACAATTGATGGCATTCTTCTCTTGATTGAGAGGGAGAGAAATGGTGAAGCAATTGATAGAAGTTTACTCCGAAGCCTTTTAAGCATGCTCTCTGATTTGCAAGTAAGTTTAACTTCACTTACAAGCTGATTACTATTCCTAGTTTGATGTTTAAAAACCAAATTCATAGTGCAGTTCATGTAGAGGACATTTAATATTTATTGAGTAAATGAACTTTTTTATTTTGATCCCTCCTCCCAGATTTATCAGGATTCTTTTGAACAACGATTTTTGGAAGAAACTAACCGGCTCTACGCAGCTGAAGGCCAAAAATTAATGCAGGAAAGAGAGGTATTGAAAAATCATGATTAATACATCCATTGTGTCTCACAGTAGACCTTACTTTATAAAACATAAGCTTCCCTTTGCACTTAACTTCCCAACATTGTGATACTTTTCTCTCACTTAGGTACTCCTTTCTTTTCTCTCTTAAAGGCCAGAATTCTGGATCACAAACTCCCTATAATTTTACATATCATTCAGCCTTGTCACAGTTGACAGGGCTGCTCCCGGGATCTTTTGGACTTGACATTTTCTGAAAGATTCATGGGGAGGAAAACAATAATATAAAAAACTATCTTTGTAGGTTCCTGAATATCTTCATCATGTTAACAAACGTCTAGAAGAAGAAGCAGACAGACTTATTACTTACTTAGATCAGACCACCCAGTAAGTATTATATGCTCAGCCTAATATACTTTAACCATTGTTTTTGAATCACTTAAGGCACTTTCAGCATCCTCAAACCTGTTAGTACCTATTTGCAGGTGTGAGTTGAGATTTTTTAACAATTGTTTTCTTAATGTGAACTTCATTTTCCTTAGATTTAATCAAGGATTGTATGTGTTTAGGATGTAATTTAAAAATAGCACTAGAGGGGCACCTAGCCGGTTTAGTTGGTAGAGCACGTGACTCTTGATCTCAGGGTCATGAGTTCAAGCTCCATACTGGGTGTAGAGCTTGCTTTTTTTTAAAATGAAAAAAAAAAATAGTACTAGAAGCTGATGTGATCTTTGAAATCTTAAGGCTGATTAAAATTCAGTAGATGTTTGGAGGAGAAACTGTTTCTGTGCTTTCCTAAATATTATCAACCAAGGAGTTCCTATAAGTAGCATAGATAACTACCTTCCTAATTAAAGCAGAGAAACTTTGAAAAAGCCAGCCACAGCAAGACCATAGAAATACTTATTTAGTGATGTAAATCAAATTCTGAAATAATGCACTTTTCCTTCTTACGGTGTAAGTAGAGTAACTCTGAGCACCAATACATTTAAACATAGGATAGGAATATTGGAATTAACTTGAAACAAGCTGTTTGAGGGGTGCTTGGGTGGCTCAGTTGGTTAGGCATCCAACTCTTGATTTTGGCTCAGGTTATGCAAGATTTTAGAGTTGTGAGATGGAACCCCAAGTTGGCCTCAGGCACTGGGTATGGAGCCTGCTTGGGATTCTTTCTCTCCCTCTGACTCCTCCATCTTTTTAAATTTTTTTAAGATTTAATTATCCATTTTATAGAGAGACAACTGAGGGGAGAGGGAGAGAGCAAATTGCAAGCAGATTCCCTGCTGAATGTGGAACGTGATGCAGGGTTTGATCCTATGAGCCCAAGATCATGACCTGAGCTGAAATCAAGAGTCAGATACCTAACCAACTGAGCCACCCAGGTGCCCTGTTGCTCTCTGTAAAAAAAAAAGAAAAAGAGCAGCAGAAGCAAGATATTTGATTCCCCCTGCCCAGAGGCTTTAAATTTTCAGTAGAGTTTAGGCGCCTGGATGGCTCAGTCAGCTAAGCATCTGCCTTTGGCTCAGGTTATGAGCCCAGGGTCCTGGGATTGAGTCCCACATCCGGGCTTCTTGCTCATCAGGGAGCCTGCTTTTCCCTCTCCCCCTGCCTGCTGCTCCCCCTGCTTGTGCTCTCTCTGTTAAAAAAATAAATAAAATCTTAAAAAATTTTTTTCAACAAAATCAAATGTCAGTAATTCTAAACTTTTTTTCCTTGTAGGAAGTCATTAATTGCTACTGTAGAAAAACAACTTCTAGGTGAACACTTAACAGCAATTCTTCAGAAAGGTAATTGACCAATTTGTAAATAAAGAGATCACTTTTAAAATTGTAGCTGCAAACAAGTGAAAAAATAATTCTTAAGGATTGCCCTTTTAAGAAGCTTGATACTAAATAAAATAAATAAATAAATAAAAATTAAAAAAAGAAGCTTGATACTTTGTGGCTGCTTTTCTGAGAATGGACCCAACCCTTTTTTCCCTATTCATCATGGTAAACTTTGAGGAGATATTCATTGACTTAACTTAAAGATACAGTAACTGAGAATGAGAGGAGTCCACTAACACCAGTAAAAAAATAAATAAATAAAAACAACAAAACAGTGGGAATGTGGGAATTCTTGACTTAATATGTAAGACTACGATAGAAAAAAGAATTTTTCTTTACACTAAAGTGTATTCATTCATAGCATATAAAACCAAGCAGTTTCCCCTAATCCCAAGTGATCTAATGGGTAAGCCCTGAATTTTACTTTGACAGTGCCAGAAATAGACAAAAGTTTTACCTTTCTCCAACCATCTTTTCTTTTGTATAAAATGGATATATTAGAACTTTAACACAGTTACACTATTATTTCATTTTGAAAATCAAATACTTGAGACTCTTATTCAAACTTGGCCTATTAATGAATGGTTTTTGAAATACCATAGACCATATCCAATACTCTGAAATACAGTTATGTATACTAATTAGTGTCAAATGTAATATGGCTACTTGCATATATGAGTGAGTTATTTGTAATGTGTATTTAAGTAAATCAGTTTTTATAAATTGGTTTATATATCTGATCTGCCATGCTAAATGACACAAACCATTACACAGTTGTTTTTGTATTTATATAAGCTTAAAGCTCCCTATGTTTAGTTTTCATTTGGAAAGGTCATTTATCTATTTGGATTTAATAGAAAACAAATCTTTATATTAAATTTTATAGACTAGTAATAGTTTATAGCGGTATCACAATAATAATTTAACTTAATTTTCATTAAAATGTCTGACGTTTTTGTTCACGATTTTTAATGCCTCAATGTTTGAAAATTCAGGTTTAAATAACCTCCTTGATGAAAACCGAATTCAAGATTTATCTCTCCTGTATCAGCTCTTCAGTAGAGTTCGAGGTGGAGTTCAGGTTCTCTTGCAACAGTGGATTGAGTATATTAAGGTATTGACAATTAACCTGTGGGTTTTTTTCCTTGTGTCTTATAAATCTATACACTCAGTACATATCAGCAAGCATTTCTTACATGTTAGATCCAGGTTTTTTTAAGTAATGAGAGTTTTGAGGGCAGTCAAACTAAGAATGATAGCTATGTAACAGATCAGCAATAAAAGTTATTTCACTGAGGTGATTTCTATGTGGGGCGGGGGGGACATTTTTTGGGTTCCAAATCTCCTTCCTTTCTTCAGTTTTACACTGAAGCCAAATGGCTATTTAAAAAGAAAAAATCAGGGATCCCTGGATGGCTCAGCGGTTTAGTGCCTGCCTTCGGCCCAGGGTGTGATCCTGGAGTCCCGGGATCGAGTCCCACATCAGGCTTCCTACATGGAGCCTGCTTCTCCCTCTCCCTGCGTCTCCGCCTTTCTCTCTCTCTGTGTCTCTCATGAACAAATAAATAAAATCTTTAAAAAAAATAAGAAAATTTCAAACCTGACTTCTTTAGAAGTAGGGACAAAAGCCTAGAGACTCATAATATTAGGGTACTGTATACCTAGTGAGTCATTCCTTATTTTGTGATTATAGATGAATGATTATCAGCCTGGATGTTTTATCACTTTATTTTTCTTTTCCTGATTTCAAAAAAAGCTTTGTTTTATTATTTTGAGATTTAAAAATACGTACCTACTTAAAATAAGATTTGGGAATTGTTTTCATCAGAGTTAATTCAGTTCTACTCAAAAGTGGTCATTTTTGTTTTTTAGGCATTTGGCAGCACTATTGTAATTAATCCTGAAAAAGATAAGACCATGGTTCAAGAACTGCTGGATTTTAAAGATAAAGTTGACCATATAATTGATATTTGTTTTCTGAAAAATGAAAAATTTATTAATGCCATGAAAGAAGCATTCGAAACATTCATTAACAAAAGACCAAACAAACCTGCTGAACTTATAGGTATTTTTCCAGTCTTTCTTTTCCATCTATTTAATGTTCTTTTATTCATAAAATTTCAGTCAGTTTGAAATTTTGACAAGGTTGTAGTTTAACACCTCATTTATTTGGGGTTGCTTATTAGGTGGTAGTTTCTAAGAACCTAGATATAAGGAATAAGTCCTTTGAGGTAAAGAACATCTCAAGTTTATATGTCAAACATAATGTTCTTTCTTTGTAAGATAATACATTGAACCCTATTTACTTTTATTTATACTAAGTTTGATACCTGTTTTCTAAGCTTATAGCAATTTAGAGATGGGGCAGGTTGCTACTTCCAGAAGCCCACACTTAGTGCTACAAGAAAGGGTAGCAGTTGCTACTGAGTTCCTACTGAGAAAGGAAAACTGTCCAGGACAAAAATAAGCCTAATAATCTGGGCCCATTTAGTGTAAGGCTCTGACAAATGGCAGTGTTTCTTAGATTTCCCCACCAAACTACCCTTTAATGTCAGAAGGAGAGGTATCCTGTGGTGAAGGTTTAGGGTCTTCTGCCAAAAGGATGAATTTCATTGGTCTACTACTTATCCTTAAATTTTTTTGGCAGATTTTGCCTTTTACTCTGTGATGTATCTGGTTTGTTTTAATAAGTAGTTTTTAAGATTGCAGAACATTAAGTGTAAAATGGACACTCCAGAATACATGCCAGGTATTTTAGTGGCTTTTTTGAGGTGTAATTGACAGTACAGTATTATATTAGTTTCAGATGTGCAACATAGTGATTCAATATTTGTATACATTGTGAAATGGTCCCCGCAGTAAGCCTAATTACCATCTGTTCCCTTACAAAGTTATTATGGTTTTTATGGACTATATTCCCTGTGCTGTACTTTACATCCCCATGATTTACTTATTTTATAACTGACTTTGTACTTCTTTATCCCCTTCACCCATTTTGGCACCCCCAAACCCCCTTCCCTTGGCAACCACCAATCAGTTCTCTATATTTGAGTCTGAATTTTGTTTTGTTTTGTTTTTTAGGTTCCACATATAAGTAAAATCACACAGTATTTGTCTTATTTTTCTGCATTTTACTTAGTGTAAAAACACTTAGGATCTATGTTAACACAGATGGCAAGATTTCATTCTTTATGACTGAGTAGTATTCCACTACACCCACACCCACGTACACCCTTCCTTATTCATCCACTGATGGACACTTAGATTGTTTCCCTATCTTAGATATTATAAATAATACTGCAATGAACATAGGGGGCATATGTTTTTGAATTAGTGTTTGCATTATCTTTGTAGTGTAATTGTTGAATCATGTGGTAGCTCTGTTACTTTTTTGAGGAACCTCCATAATGTTTTCCATGGTGGCTGCACCAGTTTGCATTCCCACCAGCAGTGCACAAGAGTTCTCTTTTCTCCACATTCTCACCAACACATTTTTTGTCTTTTCAATACTAGCTATTCTGACAGATGTGAAGTGATATCCCATTATGATTTTGATTTCCATTTCCCTGTTGATTAGTGATATTGAGCATCTTTTCATGTGCTCGTTGGCCATCTGTATGTCTTTAGAAAAATGTCTATTCAGATCGTCTGCCAATTTTTTAATTGGATTTTTTGTTACTGAGTTGTAGGAGTTCTTTATCTATTTTAGGTATTAACCCCTTATTGCATGTATGATTTGCAAATAACTTCATTCTGTCTTTTCCCAAAAAAGGTTGCCTTTTCATTTTGATGGTTTCCTTTTTTGTGCAGAAGCTTTTTAGTTTCTTGTCCTGTTTGTTTATTTTTGCTTTTGTTGCTCTTGGATTTGGAGTTAGATTCAGAAAAAAAAAAACATTGCAAAGACCTATGTTCAGGAGCCTACACCCTATGTTTTCTTCCAGGAGTTTTATAGTTTCAGGTCTTCATACATCCATTAAAAGACATTCAAGTCTCTAATCCATTTTGAGCTAATTTTTCTGTATGATATAAGATCATGGTCCAGTTTTATTCTTTTTCCATGTGGTTTTATTCTTTTGCATGTGGTTGTCCAGTTTTTCCAATACCATTTATTGAAGAGACTCCTTTTTCCCAGTGTATATTCTTGCCTCTTTTGGCATAGATTAATTAACCACATAAGCATGAGTTTATTTCTGCGCTCTCTATTCTGTTCTATTGATAGATATGTATGTTTTTATGTTAATACTATACTGTTTTGATTACTATAGGGTTTTTTTAAATATGGAATGCTTCATAAATTTGCATGTCATTCTTGCAAGGGGCCATGCTAATCTCTGTATCCTTCCAATTTTAGTACATGTGCTGCTGAAGTGAGCACTGATTACTGTAGTTTTGTATTATAGTTTGAAATCAGGGAGCATGATACCTCTGGCTTTTTTTGTCTTTCTCAAGACTAGCTATTCGGGATCTTTTGTGGTTCCATATGTATTTTTAAATTACTTGTCCTAGTTTTGTGAAAAATGCCATTGGAATTTTGATAGGGATTACATTGAATCTGTAGATTACTTTGGGTAGTATGGACATTTTAACAATAGCAATTCTTCCGATCCATGAGCACAATATATTTTTCCATTTATTTTTGTACCACCTTCAGTTTTTTTCATCAGTATCTTATAGTTTTCCATGTACAGGTCTTTTACCTCCTTGGTTAAATTTATTTTTAGGGGGCGCCTGGGTAGCTCAGTCAGCTAAGCAGCTGCCTTTGGCTCAGGTCATGATCTCATGGGTCCTAGGATACAACCCCACATCTGGCTCCCTGCTCAGCGGGGAGTATGCTTCTATCTCTCCTCTGCCCCTCCTCCCGCTTGTGCTCTGTCTCTCAAATAAATAGATAAAATCTTTTCTTAAAAAAAAAAAAAATTATTTTTAGGTATTTTATTTATTTTTTTAAGATTTATTTATTTGAGAGAGTGAGCAGTGGGAACGGGGAGAAAGAGAGAGTCTCAAGTACACTCACTCTGTGCTGAGTGCAGAGTCCAACACAGAACTTGATCTTATGACCCTGAGATCATGTCCTGAGCCAAAACCAAGAGTTGGACACTTAACCGACTGTGCCACCCAGGTGCCCTGGTATGTCTGATGCAGACATAAATTTATGTCTGATGCAGACATAAATGGGATTTTTTTTGGTTCTCTGATAGTTCGTTATTAGTATATAATGTATTTTGTATTCTGCAACTTTATTGAATTCATTTATTCTAATAGTTCTTCCATGGAGTCTTTAGGGTTTCTATGTATAGCGTCATGTCATGTACAAACAGTGACAGTTTTACTTCTTCCTTTCTATCTTGTATGCCTTTTATTTCTTTTCCTTATGTAATTGCTGTGACTAGACTTCCAGTAATGATGTTGAATAAGATTGGGGATAGTTGGGACGCCTTGAAGGCTCAGGGCATGATCCCGCCGTCCTGGGATCGAGTCCCACATGGGCTTCCTGCATGGAGCCTGCTTGTCCCTCTGCCTGTCTCGGCCTCTCTCTCTGTGTCTCTCATGAATAAATAAAATCTTAAAAAAAAGATTGGGGATAGTGGGTATCCTTGTCTTGTTCCTGATCTTAGAGGAAAAGCTTTTAGCTTTTCATTGTTGAGTATATTAGTTGTGGGTATGTCATTTATGGCCTTTATTTTGTTGAAGTATGTTTCTGCTATACCCACTTTGTTGAAAGTTTTTGTCTTAAGTGGATGTTGAATCTTGTCAAATGGTTTTTCTACATCTGTTGATGATCATATGATTTTTATCTTTATTTTGTTAATGTAGTGTATCATGTTGATTGGTAGATGCTGAATCATTCTTTTATCCCCAGAATAAATCCCACTGGATCATGGTATATGATCCTTTTAATGTATTGTTGAATTCAATTACCACATCCAAACTCCCCAGTGTATGCTAGCAGGCTATATGGAAACTGCAGTGATGGTGCCCTCCAGCACCTTAATCTCTAGGGAGCATATTAGCTATATCCTGCCCCTCCAGCTGATAATGCCCCGAGATCAGCAAGTGTATCTTTCACATATAGCCTAGGTGCTTTTCAAACTGCTGTTTTTTCACTGCGTCTTAGAGTGAGTCAGGCCGCAAGAGCCTCAGGAGTGGAATCTTCATTTCCTACAGCACTTTGGGATCCCCGGAAATCAGTTCTGTTGGTTATTTAAGTCAGATGTTCTAGGGGCTCATCTGTGGTGCAGATCACTGGGGCCAGGGTGCCTAAAGTAAGGCACTAACCCCTTATTCGTTGAAGAGAAGCACCTGTCTGGTGAAATCTTTCCCTTTTGTGTGTTGCTATATCTGTGTCGTCGTCTCTGCCTCTTACCCATCCTGATGTGATCCTTTTATCTTTTGTTGTGAAGAACAGATCATCTAGTTTTAAGATGTTTTTCAGAGGGAAATGTTCCATGTAGCTGTAGCTGGGGTGTGTTTATGGGAGAAGGTGAGTTCAGGCTCTTCCTATGCTGTCATCTTGGACCTCCCTCCCATCTTCAGTGGCTTTGATGACTCTAGCATGGTTCTGTATACACTGCCTCCCCCAGGATACCTATACCACATTTTAATAAGCATCAGGATAGTGGAAGTAAAAAATACATTAGACTGAGAACCAGAAGACTTGGGTTTGAGTTCAGGCTCTGGTATTTATTAGTTCTGTGACATTGAATAAGTCACTTGATATCCTTGACTTTGGAGACTTTTAAAAATGCATGGATATCTCTGAAGCATTGCAAAACTCAGTATATACTCCTATTTTGGTATATATAGTGCCTAGTACCTTATGGATACTCATGATCACTAAATTTGATCACTAAACAATGAACTTTCCCCCCCACTTTAGCTAAGTATGTAGATTCAAAGCTTCGTGCAGGCAACAAAGAAGCTACAGATGAAGAACTTGAAAAAATGTTGGATAAAATTATGATCATATTTAGATTTATCTATGGTAAGTGTTTTTGTTTTAAAATTCTTCTTTTAAAACAGCACTCAGCAGAGAAACTATCAAGTATAATTAACCTGGAAGGAGTATATTTGGGAGTTAGATATTTAAAACTATTATATTTGTTGCATTTAATTCATTAGGGCACTTAAGGAATATTACTTAATTGCCTTCTGCTTTGACTTTTCCACTTACTAAGAGGCTTGATTTTTTGCTACTTGTTTTAATTTCTGTTGATGCTAAACTCATCAGCTGACTAAAGTTTTTTAAAGACAAGGTAATGCAGTCTTAATTCTTTACAGCAAAGAACTTGTGAAATGTCCAGCATAAATATCTACTCCTAATGTCTGTTGCATTTAACAAATTTGGGTAAAATGTATAAATTTAAATAACTTGGAGTAAAGGTTTGATTTATTAAGCACTTCACAGCAATTTTGTCAGAACTTTTTATTAGAAACTTATAAGTTGTATTTTATTATTTAACATAGGTAAGGATGTTTTTGAGGCCTTCTATAAGAAAGATTTAGCCAAGCGCCTGTTAGTGGGGAAGAGTGCATCTGTAGATGCTGAAAAATCAATGCTGTCCAAACTTAAACATGGTATGATTGTCATTTTTTCTATCCTTCTTTGATTTCTGAGGGAAAATATTAGCTTAAGTTTTACTACTTAATTGCCTCTTTCATTAATTGTTGTTCATATGATGAAAATGTAAATTGAGTAAGCTCATGAGGTTTCCAACCTATTGTACATAACCAGAGCTTTTGCAGTTTTTTTTAAGAAATAAAGCATTGTTTTTGTTTTTATTACTTGTATAAATATTTTCCATTTATCTTATGCCTAAGTAGTAGTTAAGGTTACTACAGGATTAAAGAGTATGACTGAATTAGTGGGGCATACACTTTGGGGTAAGGATTTTTTCATTCTTATGAATAGTTACAGATCATATCTTATACTAAAGCAAGTTTTACATTTCACATTTTCAATTTTCAATTCTCTGTTTTCACCGTTTTAAAATATTATAAATGTATAAACATCTTTAATAGAATGTGGAGCTGCTTTCACCAGCAAACTTGAAGGAATGTTTAAAGACATGGAACTTTCTAAAGACATCATGATTCAGTTCAAACAGGTAAAAGTGAGTTAAACTCTTAATTTCTCAAACTTAAGTATATTTAGTTATTTTCTTATGATTTGCACTGAAGAAGATAAGTAGAAACTTATATTTGTTGTAAATACATCATAGCAGCTTAGATGATACTCATTAGAGGAAAAAAAAGAAATATAAGTATATTTGACCTATTTCAAAATTCATGCCCAGTATGCATACCCAAGGTAACAAAAGAAACAAATGTATTGACTGAAGTCAGGACAAGAAAAACTGTAGCTAGATAGTGAGAACAGGGCTTTCTCTAGTATCTAATCACTCTTGGTGATTTGTATGTTCAAAGCTGGCAGTGGGGAGGGAGGAGAGGTGGTAGAATGATTGTATAAGGTCTTTGAGGACATTGAGAGTGAGAAGCTAGATCCATAGTTTGCAGATATTGGTAGAAGGTGGTTTTGAAATATTTAAGAGCATAGGTAATAGTGATAGCAAATTAGATTTTCCTCTCAGGGTTTTAGTAATGACTTCTTTACCACTATATTGCCATGGTAGGAACTGAGAGTGGATAACACAAGAGAAAGATCAGTAGGGTCATGGTCCTATAGTAGTGACAGAATAGAGTTTATCTGCTTTGCCCTTTCCCCCTCTTCTTCCTTCCCCACTTCGGGTAACCCCCTGCAAACAGGCAGTGGAGCAAATGAAGAATTGGAGACTTGGGCTCACTGGTGGGGTGAGGAATGGGGGTTGCTACAAGGTGTTCCAAGCCATATAGGGCTCAAAGATGGGGACTGCAGGTGGTAGGGGGAAAAGAATGGAGATGAGATTCTACTTAAAACAGCCCAGCCATAAGTGAGAAATGATCTAAGTCAATAATGCCTCTAACAAAGTCATGTGATCCTTGTATGCCATTGTAATGTTAACTGGTACATTTAATACGGGCTTCATTTATAGTCCTTTTATAACAGTTGCCTTTTATTTTAAAGACAGTCAGTGTTTGCATGTAATTTTATAATGGGGAACTTCTTGAATGGGTTGTGTTATAACATGAAATGTATGCACTTTTATTTTTAAAATCTTAAGTGTGTGTGTTGATCTTATTACAGTATATGCAGAACCAGAATGTACCTGGGAATATTGAATTAACTGTGAATATTTTGACAATGGGTTATTGGCCAACATATGTGCCTATGGAAGTCCATTTACCACCAGAGGTAAGAGTTGCTGTTCAGGACTTGAGTTATAAGCATAGAAATACATAAAGTTTCTAATTTGTTTGTCTTTGAAAAATAAATACTTTCTAAAAGTTTGCATCAGTAAGCACACCAACACCAAATCCTAACTCTTTTAATATTTTGCTCTTCTTTTTATATTACTCTTGTATCATTAGAGCATAGCTAATGATGTCAAGTTTCTGGATTCAGGGCCAATTTCCCTGACTCTTCTTTTTTAGTTCTCCAGATTTTACCCATCATTCTGCCCAGCTCTCAGAAATTTTTACTCATATATCACTTGGAGGTTAGATTGCTGAGTGAATGGACTTGAGTAAATCCATCCTAACTTTTAGGGAAATGTCTTTAAACTCAGGACTGAAGCTTAGAAAGGAGGTTAAGGCTAGAGATAGATATTGAAAATCCTTTGTGGAGATGACCACGGAAGCCAAGGGGTAGAGCTCTCACTCATTAAGAGGAAGAATATGGAAATAGGAAGAAAAGGCCTGAGACAGAACTCTGGAAAAGGTTCACATTTGGCCGATGGTAGGAAGAGGAACTTGTGAAGGAAACCAATGAAGAAGCAATAGTGAAATAAAGAACCAGTATGGTTTAGAGGCACAAAAGCCACTGGAGGTGAATGTTTCAAAAGAGAGGATGTTTAAATATTGTAGAGAGATCAAAGAGTATCAAAACTGATAAATGCCATTAAATTTGGTAGTTGGGAGATCATTACCTTACATCAAAGTAATCATTGAAGCTACTGGATATAAAAAACTGATATTAAAAACTTCCAGACATTATTATACATGAAGTAAATATAAAGAATGGTGAAAGTGATTCTGGGCACAGAGCTTAAATAAAGCTGTATTTTTTATTTACTATAGATGGTAAAACTTCAGGAGATTTTCAAGACATTTTACCTAGGCAAACATAGTGGCAGGAAACTTCAGTGGCAGTCAACCCTAGGACACTGTGTGCTAAAGGCAGAATTTAAAGAGGTAAGTAGATGATCCTCAAACTTAGTTTTCATCTTCATCTTTGATGTGGAGGTCATCCTTTCTTCCCTTTACAATTTTTTTTATTTGAGTGTAGTTGACCTACAATGTTATGTTAGTTTCACGTGTGCAACATAGTGATTCAACTTCGCTATACATTATGATATGCTCACCAAGAGGTCATTTCTCTTAACTTGAAGGTTTAAGTTGTTTTATAATACATGGCACAGTCACTGCTTATCACAGCTTTGTGTGTATTTTAAGAATGTGGTCCTTCTTGGTTGAATTGGCCCTGCTGCAAAACCAAAAACCAATAACCCTTTTTCTGCCACCATTTCCCCACCTGTGGACGCAGAATTCCTGTTGCCACTTCTTGACAGGAAACTTCTTGTTGCCGGGAGCTAGAGAATAGAGTGGGCGTAAAGGAGAACAGTTCCCATATCTAATTTCAAAAATCCCTACAGCTTTTGTGACTAATTTGAATCTAACAAGTTGAAAATGCATTTGAAATAGTGATTTCTTGCTGCTTGTGAAAAATAATCTATAATGACACATAAGGCTGAGTTATTAATTTTCATTACTTTGTTGTTCTCTTTTAATTATAAGGCTTAAAAAAAAGACCTGTAGAAAGGTCACCCAGTCCTTCTTCCTATTTTAGGTAGGATCACACCTAAGCCGTACACCAAACATACTTGCTTTTCTGGATAATGTTAATCCGTGTTCCTGAATCCACTAATTGAAAAATGTTTTTCCTGTTAAAGATTAATTATTTGACTAATTTTCATGTATTTTAAAAAAATGATGGCTAAATACTGCTGTTTCTCCAACAGGGCAAAAAAGAACTCCAGGTCTCTCTTTTTCAAACCCTGGTGCTGCTAATGTTTAATGAGGGAGAGGAGTTCAGTTTAGAAGAGATCAAACAGGCTACCGGAATAGGTTTGTGTTTGAATCAATTAGCAAGCATTATTCAATGTCTGCTATGTGCATTCCACTAGGTTAAGAGCTTTGGGGGATACAGAGGAATAATCCCTCTCCTCAGCACTTATAATCATGGGAGAAGGGGGAAGTGACATTTGTAATAAGTTCACAGCCTAGAAGTACCAGTCTGTGGTGCTGTGAGTGTATTAGGAGTTCAGTGAAGCAAGAGATGTTGTGGGCTGGCATAATTGGGAAATCCTTCATGAAGGAGGTGATATTTGAGGTGAGTCTTCAAGTTTTAGTTAGGGAGGGATCCCTGGGTGGCGCAGCGGTTTGGCGCCTGCCTTTGGCCCAGGGCGTGATCCTGGAGACCCGGGATCGAATCCCACGTCGGGCTCCCGGTGCATGGAGCCTGCTTCTCCCTCTGCCTGTGTCTCTGCCTCTCTCTCTTACTGTGTGCCTATCATAAATAAAATAATAATAATAATAATAAAGTATATTAAAAAAAAAAAAGTTTTAGTTAGGGAGATGGCATAAGCTGCCAGGGGAGATAGTGTGAGAAAAGGCTTGGTGCTTAGGAATGAGCACAGTGTGGGCAGGAGTCATAAAGTATTTAACTGCAGTATTAAATAGTGAGATACAAAGCTAGATAGGTAAGATGAATAGAGCCTGATCATGGAGAGTCTTGCAAATCTAGCAAATGAAACCTACATTGTAGGGTCTCAAGTGTGAGACATAATGGAAGTGGCTTATTTGGACAACTTTCCTGAAATCAGTAGACAATAGGGCAGTTTGGAGGATGAAGAGATGCCAGTCCAGCAGCTAATTCAGTCATAAAATGATAAGGGGCTTACTTTAGAATGAGGCCAATGAGAATGGAGAAGAGGCATCTCTAAGGAAGCAACTACTAGGTACATGAAGGATGAAGGGGAAGGAACAGTTAAAAGATGATTCCAGGGTTTCTCACCGGAGTAGATTGGTAGTTTCAGGGCTAACCATTGGAAAGAGGACACAGTCTTATGGGGGAGATTCTGAATTAAACTTTGGACATTTTGGAGTTGATGATAGTAAAACAACCAGGTGGAGAGGTGTCTTTTGAATGTGGGATTAGAAGGAAATGAGATGTCATTTCTGATTATTAGGTAGTTATCCACAAGGAATAACTGAAGCCTTTAGAGGACCACGGGGGGTGGGGAGACATTGAATAGGACAAAGAGGAAGTAGTTGATGATCCTGGGGAAAAAAGGAAACTTTTAATAGGGTGATGGGGTAGGAGTAGATTGAGGTGAATGTAGTGATTTGTGTTGATGAACTGGTAACAACTAATCCACTATTTCTTCTTCAGAGGATGGAGAATTAAGGAGAACACTGCAGTCACTGGCCTGTGGCAAAGCTAGAGTTCTGGCAAAAAATCCAAAGGGCAAAGATATTGAAGATGGTGACAAGTTCATTTGTAATGATGATTTTAAACACAAACTTTTCAGGATAAAAATCAATCAAATCCAGATGAAAGAAACGGTATCTCTTTTTCATTCTTCTTGTTCTGATGCACTGGATTTGTATGTATTCATATTAAAAATTTATAAAGAAGATTTTATGCCCGTACTACTACCACTAACATTTTCTGTACCTATATCTAGTTCAGTATATTTTGGTACTTGATCTTGAAATTTTCGGGGGAGAAAGGAGTACACACAGTTGGGCCTGAGACTCAAGATAGTTTTATATCCTGCTTTTTTTGCTTGACATTAAATCTTTAGAATTTTCCATGCCATTAAATATCTTCATAAAATGGCAGATGGCCACAGTGTTCTTTTACATGGCTTTTATAATTTATTTAACCAATGCCTGTTGGGTGATTAATTTCTTAGTATTTTAAAAACTGCAAGAAACATCTTTGTACCTAAATCTTAATCTCTCTGAGACTTCCTTTATGATAAGTTCATGAAAGTACTTCTTTGGGGTTAAAGAATATGAGCATTTTAAGAGTCTTAAAAATGATTTCATATTGTGTTCCAGAAAGACTGGACCAATTTACACTCCATCTAGCAGTAAGAATGCCTGTCTTAATGGTGCCCTTGCCAGCACTAAAGATTATATTTTCTTTTTTAAATCTTTGCCAATTTGCTGAGTGAAAACTCTGAATGATTTAGTTAGTATCTCTGATTAACAGTGAAGTTTTTGTTTGTTTTTTGCCATTTGAGTTTGTAAGAGACTTTTATTACAGAAAAACAACTGCAGCATTTCCTGAAACCATTTGGTTTCGATTCCAAAGGTTTCATGCAGTACATGAGGAAAAGTATTAATATGGGATAGAGGTCAGTATCTCAAACAAGTTCCTGTCTTACTCACATCAAAGGTGTGATATTCCCTTAGAAGATTACTGTGTTCTTGTAGAACATTTATGCTGTATCAGAAAGAAATTGACTGCAAAAAGCCCAAACTATGCTTTTAATGTAAGTGCTAAAGATGAACATTTTTGCTTTAGCATTAAAATTGGTAAACTATCTCCTAAACACCTAAATTTCTGTTAGTCTTGAAAAATATAATCACTAACACTGCATTTCTGATTTATGTATTAATAAAATAAAAATTAAGTTTTAAAAAGTTTGACTCTAGTTAGCTTAGCTAGTACCATACTTGAAGTGAGAGATAGAGTCCATCTATTTTGCAGATAAGCTAATGTCTTGCAGAAATCTGGTCAGTAACACTTGTGACACATTTAGAAGATTATGAAGACAAAGTAAAAGAAAATGGTAAATTTTCCATCAGCCATATCTACTTCTAAAAAGGCACCTTTAAAAAAAAATAAAAATAAATAAAAATAAAAAGGCACCTTTAAGTGGTATTTTTCTATTAACTAATATTGACATTACTTCATTTTACAGGACAATATAATTAGGACAGAAAGGAGTTGTTGTAGGTTTTTTTCTGTCATCATCTGTGTTTATAAGGTTTCTTTAATTCAGTATATTTAAATCGTTAATAGTGTATCATGTCCCTAAAATGTAGTTTGGTTAAGCAACCAAGTTTCACTTCAGGTACAGTTTCTAAGTTTAAAAACTTTTTTGTTAGGTTGAGGAACAAGCGAGCACTACAGAAAGAGTATTTCAAGACAGACAGTATCAAATTGATGCTGCAATTGTTCGAATTATGAAGATGAGAAAGACGCTTAGCCACAATCTCCTTGTTTCAGAAGTGTACAACCAGCTGAAATTTCCAGTAAAGGTAGGTACTTTTGTATTTTTTAGTTGAGCTTGTTCTATATAAAAGAACACATTAGATTTTCAGACATGAATTTTAAAAATATAGATTAAAGCCTCAAGACCATTAGGAGGGATAAAAATTTTCATTTCTCATGCTCATGTATATGATGCTCCCCCACCCCAAAAAACCCTTTGTTTAGCATATGTGGGTAGCTGTGACAAAGGGGAAAACTCTAAGGGCTCTTATACCTGAAAGTTAGCTGTTAAATGAGGATAAAATTTTCAGGTTCATTCACAATATTTCCTTTGAGCTTTGTTATTTTTGTTATTTTTTTCTTTTTGAAATACCTTGGTTTTTTGACAGATTTGGTTATTTTAAGTTAAATCTTCTGTTTAGTTAGCTTATGTAAGTGTCCATTAAAAACTTTATACAGATAATTAGCCATCAGGCATCTTCTGGAAAAGTTTAGCAATTGTTCTGACGACTGAAATTGGTCATTAAATGGACATGCTCCAGTGTAAATGTCCAATAATAAAGTGGCTTAGGCAATGTGTTTTACTGGCCTGTTTTCTAAGGTGTTTTTTAGAAGATTCCCAACCCCTTGATAAACACTGTAGAATTTGGATAGACCCTTGGCTCTTGAGGTTCTCAGGAGCTTTGGGCTTAGGTTAAATCACTTCACCTTGTTTAGTAAAATGGGGATGATAATAGTACTTGCATTACCTCACAGGTTTATTGTGAGGTTTAATGAGATAATCTATGTATAAAACTTAGCACTGGGCCTGGCATAATAAGTGTTCATTAGCTATTAATGCAAATAAGGCAGGCTTTCTCTCTTCTCTAAACCTAATACTTCCTTCTCATTACCACAGTCTTACCTTGATGCTCTCTACCTTACAACTGTTTCACCTCCAGCCAAAAAGATCACTGATGCTAAGGCAGTTAGAGGATCACTATAATAAATATTGGTTTTTGGCTGCCCTATCAAACTGCTTTCGCTCTTTACCCTTCTCAAATCAAGTGGCCATTTTACACTATCTGAAAAACTATTAGCAAGATATTATATTTTCTTTTATAGGCTAAATACAAAAGACTGAAAATTTGTCATCCAAGAGCTAAGAATGCAATCATGAGAACAAGCTACAGGCTTTTTCAATTTTTTCAACCACAAGTATGATTAAAAAATCCAAATTGTTTATAGTAGGTAACAGGTAAATCCTACATGAAACCTGAAATACAGAGATCTGAATTATGGGCCACTACACTTATCAGACCATTTGCTGTAGTATTCTTGTAATTGGTGTTTTCTGTAATATATTTTTTATCTTAATTTATAAGAATGCAACTGACTTTGAGAACTAGCTTTTGCCCAATTTAGGGTCTACTTATCCTCTCAAACTTTCTTGGCAAAACTAAATAGCATTCTGTTTTCCTGAACTATAATATGTTCCACGTGTGAAGTTATGCTAAGTTAGTCTTTTGTATTTTTGCAGAGAATAGCTGATTCTCAAAAGACCTCTCTAAGATAGAAAAGTCATAAGATGTGACAGTATATGTATAGTATAAAAACATTTCTTAATCTGGTTTTATTTTCATTATACCTTTTTTTAAAAAATAAGGAGATTAAATACATTCAATCAGTATGCAAAAACTTCTTTTTTTAATGGGGTGTTGGTACACGGACTTGAGCCAGTGATTATAAGGTTTGCACTGAAAATTTGCCTTCTCTTACAGCCTGCTGATCTTAAGAAGAGAATAGAATCCTTAATTGATCGGGATTACATGGAAAGAGATAAAGAAAATCCAAACCAATACAATTATATTGCATAAAACCTTGGCCTCCGAGTATTTGGTATCATATGCAAGTAGCCAGTGGATAAACTAACCTGTTGATCCTATATTATTTGACTTCTTTTATACTACCAATGACCAAATGAAGTGTAATGGAAATAGTTGAGTCGACTTTTTCAGTGGTTAACATGCCCATATAAAGAGTTAATACTTAACCTTTAAGAAGAATGTTGTTGAACTCTTTGCATGTTATTTAGTATGATGTGCAGAAAATTCTTAAGAAAGTACCTGGTCTTCATGATTCCTCTTTGGAACTGGGGAAGAGGTCCTATGGCTATTAAAAAAGGAGGGGGGGTTCTTATACACCATTAATTATGAAGCAAAAGGTTTATTTGCTTAAAATGTCATTTAAAGATACTTAAACTGCATGCAAACTTTATTTACTGTACAGAGTTCTGGATGTATTTATCAAATAGAAAAACCACCCTGGACTTGGTTGTTCACCTGTTTTGTGATTTCCCTTGAAAAGAAAAATAAGTTGTCATAGCTATTGATATTTTACTAAGTAATGTTCTGTTACACTGAAAGGGATGTTTTAAAAAAAAAACTTATTTGGAAACAAGTTTTCAAGTAGAGGGACAGTTGCTTATGTAATCTCTTGTATATACACATCCTTAGATGTTCTATTTATGACCATAGGATGTGTGTATATGGCTTAGCCCTGAGTGTACTGTTCTGATTAACAGGTACTTATAAAAATAGCTGAAATAGAAAATTGCTGATCAACCGTACTGGAAGAACATGGTAGGAGAGAAAAATCCAACTCTTCATATTAAAAATGAATGCAATATGAACATTGCAAAAGAGACCAAAACCCACGTGTTTTGTAAATTTTTACAAGGCAAAAATTCATCAACTAGTTTTCAACTTCCTTTAGACTTTAATGTTGTTTGGACAGTTTTGTCTTTAACTTGGACCAATTGCTAGATTGTTACAGGCTTCCTAGGATTTAGCATTCCTCTTTTTTCTACCAAAGTTTTGGGAAGCACCCCAACTCTGCATTTTGCTAAATAAACCTTTCATCCTTCTGACTTCCTAAAGACCTAGATATAAAGGTTCTCCTTTATTTTCCCATATACCCTCTAGTTGGGAAATTCAAAATCTGTATTATGCTGATCTTATTCCTTTCAAAGTCTCTTGAAGAGTTCTCATAGCCACTGGACATCTACTTTTCAGGGGCATGTCCTAGGATTGTTCATACGTAGAAAATAGCAAAAGTATTGTTACTCTAATTGGTAATGTGAGTAAAAAAAAGGCTTCTCTTTAGTGTCAGTGCAGGGCGGGTTGTTTGTTTCTGTGGGTTTGGTGGTTGGGTTTGTTTTTTGTTCTTTTTTGTTTTTGTTTTTGTTTTGCTTCCTGGTTTGTTTTTCCTTGAAAGGTAATCGATCTTGGAGGAGAAGCAGAAAATTTTGTCAGGATTTTTAAAAATCAGAATTGCTTTGATGCTTTTGGCCACAGTATATTTCCTTGACTATTTGGAGCCATTAGGAAGAATATCTAGGTCTTAACCGTCAACTGAGGAGACTTTTGGCTCCTTTGTCTACTATTGATTGTTTTCTTGAATTCTCAAGACCTGTAACCAGCTATTATTAAAAAAAAAAGCTGCCTGTTTTCTCTCTCTGATTGCATTAACTTGCACACTGTTAACAATATGTGGTATTTAGAATGCCTTCCTAATTCTTTTTGAGCAGCCATTGCCTATATTTTCTGAGCTTCTCCCTGGTTTCCTTGCATGAGCTCATCTGACAAGGAAATGCGGCTATTTTGTTTGTCCTCTCTCCATACTGGACCATTTATGTCAGTGTTCTAATTCATCCCTGATGGTCTCTGAGATACATAGACTATTCCACAAGACTCAATAGTTACTCTTAAGAAATTTTTAGATAGAATTGGTCCCTGTTAGGAGGAGACTCTCGGTGTCACTTTTGTTATCTTGAAAGCTGGTCCCTTCCCTGAGGCTCTTAATTTTTTTGAAAACTTGATGCTGTTTCAACTGAAAAATTGGCAAGAATACTAAAAAAACAAGTTGAGGAGAGCTGTTTAAGAAATTGAAAAGTAATTGCAAACAACATTGGATAATTGTGACTTTCAGTTGTTCTGTATCAGTTAAATTTTTGTGCTCTTTTCCCTGTGTACGTGGTGGTTCTATTTTTCTCCAATAAAACTTTTATTTAAAAAAAGTTTCTGGAGAAGATCTTTAAAATTTCAAATATTTTGAGAAAGTTATGAAACCACAGAACTTTAAGTCTTCCTTATGATTTAATGAATTCATATCTGTCAATTTTGGTGGTTTGGTGATAATGCTATAGGAATGTGTGGGAGGATTTTGGTAAAAGGGTGAATAGAATTCCCAGGAATTCTCAAGGTGAGTATTCTCAAATGTCATATTTTAGAAAAATCAAGTACAAGTATAAACACTGATTCAAATGCTCAAAAGTCAAGTAGTTTCATAAAGTCGATGTGAAACTAGATTTACATTGAGGGAAGAATAAAAGATTAAATGCTTTTGTTTTAGTAATGGCAGTTGATCTTCCTTTTCTATTAATATGAGTTCTGGGCCATATGTACTCTCACTGTAAGGTGCACATCAAGGACCTTAACAAGCCAGAAATCAAGTTTTTTTTGAACCCAGTTCCTGAGTCTGTGGAACAGTCTTATTAGCATGATGTCTAGCCATACTCTTGAAAATTCTTATCTTTTGCTTGTGTGTACAGTTCAGGAAATCAGTTTATTCCATTTAGGCATCCGGGTCTCAAGATTTTTAGAAGCTTCTTTTTTAATCTTAGTATCCATAAGTCTTTTTTTACATTAGCTATTTTTTTGTTTTAATGACCATTCTGTTTAATGCTGTGAACGACAGGAAGTGTTATAAACATGTTCTGTTCTGTCATCTACATAAAATTGCCAAGACATATTTTTCATTAAAAAGAAAAGAGCAGTACTAATGGGAATTTGCATAATTATGCTTTATATGGTATCCTTGCTAATGCCATCAATATTGTTTCCTACAAAAATTTGTTTACATTTTTAAAATTCCATTAGCCAACATATAGTACATCATTAATTTCAGATGTAGTTTTCAACAATTCATCAGTTGTGTATATCACCCAGTGCTGTTCACATCACCCATTTACCATCCCCTCACCCACCTCCCCTTCAGCAACCCTCAGTTTGTTTCTCAGAGTTAAGAATCTCTCATGGTTTGTCACCCTCTCTGGTTTTTTGCCCATTCAGGTTTCCCTCCCTTCCCTTATAGTCCTCTGCACTATTTCTTATATTCTACATAAGAGTAAAACTATGTGATAATTGTCTTTATCTAATTGACTTATTTCACTTAGCATAATACCATCCAGTTCCATCTACATAGATGTGTAAATGGCAGATATTCATCCTTTCTGATGACTAATACTCCATTGTATATATATACCACATCTTCTTTATCCATCTGTCGAAGAACATCTCAGCTCCTTCCACAATTTAGCTATTGTGGACATTGCTGCTATGAACATTGGGGTGCAGGTGCCCCTTTGTCTCACTACATCTGTATCTTTGGGGTGAAAACCCAGTAGTGCAATTGCTGGGTCATAGGGTAGCTCTATTTTTAATTTCTTGAGAAACCTCCATACTATTTTCCAGAGTGGCTGTACCAGCTTGCATTCCCACCAGCAATGTAAGAGTGTTCCCCTTTCTCCACATTCTCACCAACATTTGTTTCCTATCTTGTTAATTTTAGCCATTCTAACTGGAATAAAGTGGTTATCTCATTGTGGTTTTGAATAATGCTTTACATTTGAATAATGAAGAGATTTGTTCAAATACAACATTTTGTTCAATTATTTTCCTTAGTATTATATAGGTATTTCTTTTTTTGAATAGACACATAGTATACTTTTATATTTAACAATCCCTAGGGATGCCTGCTTGCTCAGTAGAGCGTGCAACTTTTGAATTAAAAAAAAAAGCTACAAAAAACCCTCCAATCCCTAGAATTTGTGTTTAGCATAGTAAAAAGAAATCAAATTTTTATTTTGTAGAACCTTTTTTTAAAAAATTTTACTTATTTGAGAGAGAGGAGCCAGAGGGAGGGGCAGAGGGAGAGGGAGAAGCAGGGTCCTGTAGGGAACCCTTTGTTGGGGCTCGATCTCAGGACCCTGGGATCCCGACCTGAGCCAAAGGCAGACACTTAACCAAGTGAGCCACCAAGGTGCCCCATGTAAAACCTTTTTTTATTTGATGTAGAATATAAGAATATGCTGCAGAGACACATTAAGATTTTATGCTTCTGCAGCTATAAACACCTCTTCCTCATAACCTCTATCTTTTTCTTTGAGCAAGAGAGAGCATGAGTGGGGGGAGGATGCAGAGGGAGAGGGAGTGAGAGAATCTTAAGCAGGCTCTATGCCCAGGGTGGAACCAACACAGGGCTCTCTCACAAACCTGAGATCATGGCCTGGGCCAAAATCAAGAGTCTAATGCTTAACCAACTGAGTCACTCAGGTGCCCCATAACCTCTAACTGTAATAAAATCTTTTAAAAGTTTTTCTTTTTAAAAAGATTTTACTTACATGTGCAAGAGACAGTATGAGCAGAGGGAAGGGACAGGGGGGAGAAGGAGAAGCAGACTCCCCGCTGAAAAAGAAGCCTGATGAGGGACTCAGTCCCAGGACTCTGAGATCATGACCTGAGAAGGCAGACACTTAACCGACTGAGCCATCCAGGCACCTCAAAACCTTTAATTAAAAAATTTTATAAAGCACAAAATTTTCCATTTTAACGTTTTAAAGTGTACAATTCAGTGACTTTTGGTATGTTTGCTCTTTTGTGCAACTATCACCATTCTCTAGTTTAGAACCTTTTTATCATCCCAAAAGGAAATCCTGCACTTGTTAAGTAATCAATCCCCATTCCTTCTCCATCCAGCCTCTGGAAAAAACTAGTCTGCTTTCTATTTCTGTGGATTTGCATAGCCTGGGTCTTTCATATCCATGCATACAATATGTGACCTGTTGTGTCTCTTTTCATTTAACATGCTTTCAAGCTTCATGCTTTTCAACTTCATTACATTTTATGGTTGAGCAATAGTGTATGTATATACTGCATTTTGTACATTTGGGTTGTTTTCTGCAATCGTGGCATAGAAACACTATGAAGATTTGTGGACAAATACCTGTTCATGTCCCTGTTTATAAATCATCTGGGTATATACTTAGGAGTGGAATGGCTGGGTTATATGGCGATTCTTTAAAAAGTAATCTATGGGGACGCCTGGGTGGCTCAGCGGTTGAGCATCTGCCTTCAGCTCAGGGCATGATCCCAGAGTTCCAGGATCGAATCCCACATTGGGCTCCTGCATGGAGCCTGCTTTTCCCTCTGCCTGTGTCTCTGCCTCTCTGTGGCTCTCATGAATAAATAAATAAAATCTTAAAAAAAGTAATCTATGCCCAATGCAGGACTCGAACTTACAACCCCAAGATGAAATCTCATGCTCTACCAACTGAGCCACCTAGGCACACTTCCTTTGGACCAATTTTATTTTTATTTTTTTATTTAATTTTTTGAAGATTTTATTTATTCATGAGAGACACAGAGCGAGAGGCAGAGACACAGGCAGAGGGAGAAGCAGGCTCCATGCAGGGAGCCCTACGTGGGACTCGATCACGGGTCTCCAGGATCACGCCCTGGGCTGCAGGCGGTGCTAAATCGCTGTGCCACCGGGGCTGCCCTGGGCCATTTTTAAAATGGTTTGTCGGGCCGCCTGGTGGCCCAGCGGTTGAGCATCTGCCTTTGGCTTAGGGCATGATCCCGGTCCAGGGATTGAGAATCCTGCATCAGGCTCCCTGTGAGGGGCTTGTTTCTCCCTCTGTGTCTCTGCCTCTCTCTGTGTGTCTCTCATGAATAAATAAAATCTTTTAAAAAATGTTTTGTCTTCCTGTTGAGTTGCAGGAGTTTTTTATATACTAAGGATACTAAACCCTTATCAGATATAATGGTTTGCTAATATTTTCTCCTATTCTATGGGTTATCTTTTTACTTGCTTAATAGTGTCTTTTTTAAAAAAATTGTATTTAAAATCTGCAGAAGGCAGGTGCTCAACCGCTGAGCCAGCCAGGTGTCCCTTGTTCTGATGTTGTCATGGCTGAAAAACCATTACTAAATCCAAGCTCATAATAATTTACCTTTGTCTTGTTAGAGTTTTATACTTTTACCTTTAATCTCATTTGAGTTCATCATTGTATGTGACATCAAGTAAGGGTTCAACTTCATTCTTTTGCATTTGGTTGTCCAGTTATCCCAGCACCATTTGTTGAAGAGACTATTCTTTCCCCCATTGAAGCACATGTCACCCTTTTTCTTTTAAGATTTTCTTCATTGTTTCATGAGAGACCCACAGAGAGGCAGAGACACAGGCCAAAGGAGAAGCAGGTTCCCTGCCATGAGCCTGATATAGGACCTGATGCCCGATCTCAGGATCACACCCTAGGCCAAAGGCAGACTCCCAACCACAGAGCCACCCAGGCATCCCTTGTGTCATCCTTTTCGAAAATGAATTGAGCATAGCTCTGTGGGTTTATTTCTGGACTCTTCCATTGATCCATATATGGGTCATTATACCATACTGCACTATTTTGATTACTGTAGCATTTTAATAGTTGAAATCGGGAAGTGTCTTATACTTCTTTTTCGAGATTTAGTTATTCAGGTCTCTTGCTATGGCATGTGAATTTTAGGATCAACTTTTCCATTTCTAAAAAAAAAAAAATGGCCGTTGGGATTTTGATAGGGATTCCATTAAATGTATAGATCTCTTTGGAGTGTTGCCATCTTTTAATAGTATTAAATCTTAATGTCTTTACATTTTTTTTAGAGTGAGCATGTGAGTGGAAGTGAGGGGAAAGGGGGAGAGGGAGAGAGAATTTTTTTAAAGATTTTATTCATGAGAGACACAGAGAGGCAGAGACACAGACAGACGGAGAAGCAGTCTCCTGCGGGGAACCCAATGTGGGACTCGATTCCAGGACCCAGGATCATGCCCTGAGCTGAAGTCAGACACTCAACCACTGAGCCACCCAGGCGTCCTGAGAGAGAGAATCTCAAACAGGCTCTGCACCCAGCACAGAGCCCAATGCAGGGCTTGATCTCACAACCCTGAGATCATGACCTGAGCTGAAATCAAGAGTCAGATGTTTGAGCCACCCAGGCACCCCAGTGTCTTTACATTTTTAAACCACTTGTTTTAGGTCTTTAAGAAAAGAACAAAATACGTAGGAACACATTTAACCAGGGTGATATAAAAGACTTGTACAGTGAAAAGTACAAAATATTACTGAAAGAAAATTTTTTTTAAGGTCATGCATTTTAGAGAGTAAGAAAGCACTCACATGTATGAGTGGCGGGGGGAGGCAGAGGGAGAGAATCTTCAAGAAAACTCCCCACTGACACTGAGCACAGAACCACATGCAGGGTTTGATCCCATGACCTATGAGATCATGACCTGAGCCAAACCCAAGAGTTGGACTCCCAACCAACTGAGCCACCTGGTTTAAATGTGTTCCTATGTATTTTGTTCTTTCTGGTGCTGTTGTAAATTGAATTGTTTTCTTAATTTACTTTTCAGATTGCTCACTGCTAGCAAATACAATTTTTTTAAAGATCTTATTTGAGAGAGAGAGTGAGCAAAAGAGAGAGAAGTGTCAGGAGGAGGGGCAGAAGGAGAGGGAGAAGCGGATTCCCTGCTGAGCAGGGAGCCTGACATGAGACTGGATTCTGAAACTTTGGGATCATGACCTGAGCTGAAGGGAGATGCTTAACCGACTGAGCTACCCAGGTGCCCCTAGCATATACAGTTTGTTTTTTTTTTTTGCATATACAGTTTTTAAAGAGATTTTATTTTTAAGTACTCTCTTGTGATCGCTTAAGCAGCACATATATTATTAAGTACTCCCTATACCCAATTTGGAACCGAACCTACAACCCCGAGATCAAGAGTCACATGCTCTACTGACTGAGCCAGCCAGCTGCCCCATATATAGTTTTTGTGTGTTGATCTTATACCCTCCAACTTTGCTGAATTTGTTTACTAGCTCTAATATATTTTTGTGGATTTTTAAGGATTTTCTATATATAGCATCTTTGTTACCTACAAATAGAGATAGTTTTACTTTTCTCTTTGCAATTTGGATGTGCTTTATTTCTTTTTCTTGCCTGATTTCTCTGTCAGGAGCTTCCAATATAACGTCCAATAGAAGTTTTTTAATGTTTGTTAATTTCAAAGAGAGAGTGAGAGCAAGCGTGAGCAGGGGGAAGGGCAGAGGGAGGATCAGACTCCCTGCTGAGCAGGGAGCCCTATGTGATCCCAGGGCCCTGTGATCATGACCTGAGCCAAAGGCAGAGGCTTAAGGAACTGAGCCACCCAGGCGCCCCGTCTATTTGTTTTCATATGTTGAACCACCCTTGTGTTCCTGAAATAAATCTTACTTGATCGTGGTGTGTAATCCTTTTAATATGTTGCTCAATTTGGTTTGCTAGTAGTATGATGAGGATTTTTGTGTTATATATTCATAAGGGATATTGACTGGTCTATAGTAGTCTTACGTCTTTGGCTTTTCTCTCAGTAGAAGGAGTTACAAAGTGTTTCTTCCTCTTCTATTTTTGGAAGACTTTGAGAAAGATAGGTGTTAATTGTTAAATATTGAATAGAATTCACCAGTGGAGCCATCTGGTCCTGAGCTTTTCTCTATGGGGAAATTTTTAATTATTCATTAAATCTCTTTGCTTATAGATCTGTTCAGGTTTTCTGTTTCTTCTTGAGTCAGTTTTAGAATTTTGTTTCTGAGAATTTGTTGATTTCCTCTTGGTTATCCAATTCATTGGTGTACAGTTGTTCATAGTGGTTTTTTTTTATCCGTTTCATTTCTTTAAGGTTGATCGTAATGTCCTGTCTTCATCTCTGATTTTAGTAATTTGAGTTTACTCTCTTTTTCTTAGTCTAGCTAAAGGCTTGTCAATTTTGTTGTTCTTTTTAAAGAACCAACTTTTTGACTTTGTTGCTTTTCTCTTCTCCAGTTATTTCCACTCTAATCTTTATTATTTACTTCCTTCTGATAGCTCTGAGTTTAGTTTGTTCTTTTTATAGTTCCTTAAGGTATAAAAGTTAGCTAATTGAGTTGAAATTCTTTTAGTGTAGTGCATTTACAGCTATACATTCCACTTTTGGATGTGGAATGCACAAGTGCACTTTTACTGTAGTGCATTTACAGTTATACATTCCACTGTTGGCACTATTTTTGCTGCATCTCGTTGAGTTTTAGTACAGTATTTTCACTCATCTCAGCACTTTCTAATTTCTTTTTTTTTCACTTTCTAATTTCCATTGTGGTTTCCTTTTTTGATATATTTGTAATTTAAGAGTGTGTTGTGTTATTTTTACATATTGTTAACTGTTCACTTTTCTGTTATTGATTTCTAGTTCTTTTCATTGTGGTCAGAGGAGACCCTGTGTATGATTAAGTCTTTTTTTAATTTATTGAGACTTGTTTTGTGGCCTAACATAGGATTTTTCCAGGAGAATGAATATTCCATTTGGACTTAAGAATGTGCATTGTAGGGATGCTGGGGTGGTTCAGTGGTTGAGTGCCTGCCTTTGGCTCAGGGTGTGATGCCGGCATCCTGGGATTGAGTCCTGCATCAAGCCCCCCTCAGTGAGCTTGCTTCTCCCTCTGCCTATGTCTCTGCCTCTCTTTCTGTGTCTCTCTTGAATAAATAAATAAAGTCTTTAAAAAAATTCTCAAGAATGTGCATTGTGTTCAAGTCCTGTTCCCTTATTGACCTTCTGTCTTGTTCCACCAGAGTGGAAGACAGATTAATGGTTAGCATGGGTTGGTGTGGGAAGAGAGGCTTGACCCACAAGGGGATAGTAAGAAGGTATCTCAAGAGGCAGTGGAACTGTTTTGTATATTAATTGTGGAGTTACACTTCGTATTTGTTAAAACTCGGAAGTGTACCCAAAGTGAATTTTACTTCGTGTAAATTACAAGCTTAGTAGAAAAACAGGTGACTCAAAAGTGAGCAAAGAATGAAAAGGCAATTCACAGAACAGGAAACCCCAATGGCCAACGAATTTATGATATCAATCTAATAGTGGGGATGCAAAATAAAGCAGGTACAATTTCACATGCATCAGATTGGCAAAGATGGAAAAGTCTCAGTACTAAACAACATTTGTGATCAGCAATGTAAACTCAATGGTGGTGATATAAATTGGCACAACTACTTTAAAAAGCAATATGGTGATGTTCTGTAAAGTCAAAAGGTGCTCACATATTATGACTGAACAATTCTAATCCTAGATATATATTCTAGAGGAATTCTCACATCGTGGACAAAGGAGTACACAAGAATATTTATTTCTATATCATCTGTATCATCTGTAATTAGTAAAAAAAATTGGGACGTTGTGTTCAGCAGCACAATAAACTGATAAACTGTGATACATTTTAAAGTACATAATGGTTAAATTTCAAATTTATATATAAATCTATAAAATTTATAATAAATGTTACATAACATTTGAATGAATTAGTACTACATCAACAGATAAATCTCTAAAACAGTGGTGAAAAATGCAAGGTGGAGTACACATCCAGTATGACACCACTTACATAAGTTTTATTTTTTTAAGTTTTTTTTTAAGTAATTTCTCCAAGCAGCGTGGGGCTCAAACTCACAACCCTGAGATCAAGAGTGGCATGCTCTTCTGACTGAGCCAGCCAGGTGCCCCCCATTTATATAAATTTTAAATAACTTATGAAAAGTAAATAATTAAAATTCCTTTTTTTTTTAAAAAAGATTTTATTTTTTCATGGAAGACACAGAGAGAGGCAGAGACACAGGCAGAAGGAGAAGAAGGCTCCCTGCAAGGAGCCTGACGTGGGACTCGATCCTGGGTCTCCAGGATCACATCCTGGGCTGAATGCGGCGCTAAACCGCTGAGCCACCCAGGCTGCCCAAAATTCCTTCTTTAAAATTTAAAAGTATAAATAATCCGTTTTAATGTTGAAGGACACATGTACACAAACATTTGAACTAGTAAAAATTTTAAATTGCTTTGGAATGATAAACACCACATCCAGGATAGTGCTAATCTCTTGGGAGAGGATGAAAGAGAATAAGGTAGAGGGGTACACAGAACTTGAATTCTATCTGTAGTGTTTTATGAAAATGTACAAACCCTATGATCAAGCGGTTCCACATTGGAGAATCATGCTTCATGCGCATGAGAAGACTTATACGTAAATATTCATAGTTTCCAGCCAAGTTTGTTAACTAGGTTCTTTGAATATTCTGTATTGTTACTAATTTTTTGTCTTCAGTTTTAACCTATCAAAAATTGAGAAAGGAGCATTACAATATCCCACCTTTTATCCTGCTCTAATGATCCTCTCAATCCCAAACAATGCATTTTAAATTCTGTTTTGTCTTATATTAATGTAAGCACTCTGACTTTTGGCTAGCATTTGCCTGGTATATTTCTTCATTGCTTAACTGTCAGCCTTTCTGTGTTCTTGTATTTTAGGGATGTCTCTCCATTTTAGGTGGATTTTCCCTTTTTTGACAATCTCTTGACTTTTATTTTATTTTATTTTATTTTTTTGCAATTAGCAAGAGGGTTTATTGAACGTTTGCGCAAACGGGCTCTCCGCCTCTGAGGAGGAAGAGAGCCCCGATTAGCAATTACAGGTATCTTCTCTTGACTTTTAACTGGCAAATTACATCCACTTGCATCTCTGTGGTCACATTTATTTGTATTTGTTTCTAACATCTTACTGGTTGCTCTCTATCTGTGCTAATTTCCTTTGCTTTATCTCCTTTCTCAGCTTAAAAAATTGAATTTTGTTTATTTTCTTATTCCATTTTCCATCATGACTTAATTTGGAAATTACATATTCTGTTTCTGTTCTTTTATTGATTACCCTTGATATGTTAGCATATATGCTTAACAAAGTCTCAAGTTAATATCAATTATTCCAAATTGATATGAACGTTAGAACACTTTAGATACTGATCACCTCTTTCTCAGCTTATGTGGTATTATCCAGTATTTTAGTTTTGTCTTCTTTTTAAAAATAAACACCACAAATTAAAAGTCTGTTCAGACACCACTTTTTCAACAAGGCTTGCCATAGCCACTGTGTTTAAAATATCCACTTACCTACCAACCCTACAACACACATTCCTGATTCCTCACTTACCCTGCTCTTTTTTTCCTTTTTCACGTGTCACTTGTTACCTTCTAGTACAGTATGCAGTTTACCTGTTTAATGGTATGTTGTCTGTTTACTCCACTAGAGTAGTTTAAGCTCCAAGTTTAGTATATGTGCTGCCGAAGTGAGCACTAGTTAAGTAAAGTTTAAGATTTTTGTTTGTTCCTTGATTTTTTAAAAAAGATTTTATTTATTCATGAGAGAGACAAAGACACAGGCAGAGGGAGGAGCAGGCTCCATGCAGGGACCTGGATGCAGGACTCATCCGGGGACTCCAGGATCACATCCTGAGCCAAAGGCAGACCAACCGCTGAGCCAGCCAGGTATCCTTGTTTGTTCCTTGATTATCTCAAACACTTAGAGCAGTGTCTAGCTGTAATAGGTGCATTTGTTTCCTGTGGCTGCTGTAACAAATCACCAGAAATTTAGTGACTTAAATTCGCAGAAATTAATTCCCTCAGAGTTATAGGGACCAGAGGTTGGCAGCTTCACTGGGCTGAAATCAAAGTGTTGGCAAGGCGATACACCCCCTAGAGGCTCTAGGGGAAAGTCAGTTTCCTTGGCTTTTCCAATATCTAGAGTTGCATTCCTTGCATTCCTTGGCTCTTGTCCCCCTTCCTCCATCTTCAAAGCTAGCAGCATAGCATCTTCTCTGACTGTGCTTCTATTATATGGCTTTCTTCTCTACTCTGTAATAACTCTCTGCCTCTGTCCTATAGGGACACTTGTGATGGCATTTTGGAACCACTCAGGTAATTCAAAATAATCTCATTTTAAAATCTTTAATCATACAGGCAAAAATCCTTTTTCCAAATAAGGTGACATTTTATAGGTTCTAGGGGTTGGGATCTGATATCTTGGGTAGACATTATTCAGTCTACTACAGTAGGTGATAAAATACTTGCTGAATAAATGAACAAATTATTTTATACAATGTATAGTTTACGTATTTTCCAATTTTTTTCTTTATCATTCCTTTCGGCATCTCAGAGTTGTTCATTCTTTTCCTTCTGAAGTACATCTTTCACAAACTTGTTTGATGTAGGTTGTATGTAAGTTTGTTTTTCTTTAACTAGGATGTTTTTGCCTTGAAATATTTTTCTAGGGATGCCTGAGTGGCTCAGTAGTTGAGTATCTGCCTTTGGCTCAGGGCGTGATCCCCCACCAGGGATTGAGTGAGTCCTGCATCGCCCTCCTCACGGAGAGCCTGTTTCTCGCTCTGCCTATGTCTCTGCCTCTTTGACTGTGTGTCTTATGAATAATTTTTTTTTAAGAAATATTTTTCTAGGGCAGCCCCGGTGGCGCAGCGGTTTAGCGCCGCATGCAGCCTGGGGTGTGATCCTGGGGACCCTGGATCGAGTCCCACGTCAAGCTCCCTGCATGGAGCCTGCTTCTCCCTCTGCCTGTGCCTCTGCCCCCCACCCCGTGTCTCTATGAATAAATAAATAAAATCTTTTCTTAAAAAAGAAATATTTTTCTAGCCACACATTTCTTGGTTACCTGTTTTTTTTTTTTTTCCTCAACTCTTGGAAGATATCACACTCTCTTCCTGCTTCTATTACACTAAAGAATTTACTCTTAGCCTCATTTTTATTCGTTTACAGATTACTTGACTCATCTGAGGCGTGAGGACTCCTGTAGTTCTTTTTTTAAATTTTTTTAAAGATTTTATTTATTTATTCATGAGAGACACAGAGAAAGAGAGAGGCAGAGGGAGAAGCAGGCTCCATGCAGGGAGCCCGACATGGGACTCGATCACGGGTCTCCAGGATCACGCCGTGGACTGAAGGTGGCGCTAAACCGCTGAGCCACCCGGGCTGTCCTGTTTTTAAATTTTTGAGGAACCTCCATACTGTTTTCTTTATTGGCTGCACAAATTTACATTCCCACCAACAATGCCTGTGGATTTCCTTTTCTCCACGCCATCACCAACACTTGTTATCACTTGTCTTTTTGATGGTAGTGCTTCTCATGAATATGCAGTGATAATCTCATTGTAGTTTTGATTTGCATTTCCCCCCCTGCTGATTGGTGATGTTGAGCACCTTTTCATGTGCCTGTTGGCCATCTGTATGTCGTCTTTGGAAAAATGCCTATCCAATTCCTCTGTTCATTTTTTAATTGCATTGTTTAGTTTTGGGTTTAGCTAATTGAGTTGTATGAGGTTTTTTAAAAAAGATTTTATTTATTTGAGAGAGAAAGTGAGGAGGAGAGAGAGAGGGAGGAGGGGCAGGGTCAGAGGGAGAAGCAGACTCCCCACTGAGCAGGGAGCCTGACTTGGGCTTGAACCCAGGACTCCAAGACCATGACCTGAGCTGAAGGCAGACATTAACTGCCTGAGCCATGTAGGTGCCCCAAGTTGTATGAGTTTTTACATATTTTGGATTTATTTATTAACCTCTTATTAGATGTATGATTTGCAAATATTTTCTCCCACTCTATACGTTGCCTTTTCATTTTGTTGATGGTTTCCTTTGCTGTGCAGAGCTTTTTATTTTGATATAGTCCCACTTATCTTTTATTTTCTTGCCTTTGCATATCTTCCCTGTCTCTACTTAATTTTTTAAACATATGGAATACAGTTATAACTGTTTTAATATTCTTCTCTGCTAATTCTAACATTTCTGCTTTGTTTTTGATAAACTTACTATTCTCATTATGGGTCGTATTTCCTTGCCTCTTTTGTGATATTAATTGGATACCAGGCACTGTCAATTTCATTATATTGGGTCTTGGATCTTTTTGTATTTCTATACATCTTCTTGAGCGTCTGTCTTACTATTATTCTGCAATACTCAGGCAAGACCTATCTGTATTCTACATAATGCCCTGTAAGTCATGAGGTTTTCCATTCTGGCTGGTGGGAATCAGGCACTATTTCTGGCCTTATGTGTGCACTAGGCATTGTGTTCTCTAATTCTTTCAGAAGGTTCTTTTCCTGTCTCAGTAGTTTTCTCATGTGAATGCACTTGTACTCTGCTGAATACTTGAGGGGCACCATCTGTAGATCTTTGGAGTTCTCTCTCTGTACAGTTGTGTCCTCTCTGGTATTCTTTCTTTTTATTTTTAAGAGATTTTATTTATTTATTCATGAGAGACACAGAGAGAGAGAGGCAGAGACACAGGCAGAGGGAGAAGCAGGTTCCATGTAGGGAGCCCGACGTGGGACTCGATCCCGGGTCTCCAGGATCACGCCCTGGACTGAAGGCGGTGCTAAATCGTTGAGCCACCCGGGCTGCCCTGGTATTCTTTCTTATGTGCTCTAGCTGCCTTGGCGTCTCTACATGCTCAGCCATGTCTCCTTAATTCAGGGAGGCTGCCAGGCTGTCTTCATTCCTCTTCCCTGGTAAACAGGAACAGCTTCACGGACTAGTAGCCAATGCAATGTAGCACGAGACCCCAAGCTCAAAAGGGCCCTTGTTTGTATTTAGTACTCTGTGGTCACCATCTTGAAATTCCTAATAATTTTATCTTTGAATTTGTGTTTTGTAAGTGAAGTCCCATGGGACTGCAGAGCATGCACTAAAGGCTTGGGACCAGGGTTCACACATGGCCCTTTTTGCCTCTGTCTCACTGCTTCTCTAGGATAGGTTCCGTCACCTTCTGGCACCTCAGCCTCCCCCTCTATTCCCTTACCCGGCAACTAATGCCAGCCTCTTGTCTCCAGTGGGGACTTGGGCTTGGGCACAGGGAAGGTCAGAATTAGATGTCTGTCCTTGTGGAATATCAGGGCGGGGCCTGGTGGTAACCATCCCCGTCCAGTGGCTGGCAGCCCCGCCGTACATTCAGCAGAAGATTCAACAGGGATGAACCTCTTGCCTGCTTTTATCCAGGTACCTAATCATCTTGGCCCAGAGTTTTCAATACCCCTTGGGGCTGCTCATCCACACTGCTTTGGGGTGTCAGGTTTGTGGGAAGTGCAGATTCCTTGCTCATCTTCCTAGGAGCATTGCTACGACAGCTGGCATGAGGGAGAAGCCAGCAGCTGGTGTGCCGAAAGCATGTGTGTGCATGCCTTGTCACAGGGCACAGCTTCTGGGCACCTCTGAGGGTCTGCACTTGCCCTGAAAGGTTTTCATGCCTGAAGGAATGAAACATTAAATAGCACGTAAAAATCACCATGACAGGCTGAGAGACTGGAAGAAAGGAAAACTTTTTTCCTGCCTTTTGAATAAGGGCCTCTACTTTTAAAAAAGATCTTATTTATTTATTCATGAGAGACACAGAGACATCGGCAGAGGGAGAAGCAGGGAGCCTGATGCAGGACTTGATCCCAGGACCCCAGGTGCCCTGGGGCCCCTACTTTTTAATTTTGTGCTGAGCCCCATGAATTTTGTTGCAGACTGGGTTGGAGGGCTCACCTTGCTTTTTAACCATTTTCCAGGGATCACTTTTCCTACATTGCCTGATGTGTCTTGAAAACTATTGTTTCATGAATTGATTTTTGAAGATTTTATTTATTCATGAGAGACAGAGAGTGAGAGGCAGAGACACAGGCAGAGGGAGAAGCAGCCTTCCTGCAGGGACCCCTATGTAGGACTCGATCCCAGGACCCCGGGATCACGACCTGAGTCCAAGGCAGATGCTCAACCACTGAGCCACCCAGGCATCCCCATTTCATGAATTTTCTATGGCTTTTTTTTTTCGGTTGTTTAATGCAAAGGGTAAATCCATTCTTAGTTATTTACTCCCTCTTAGCTGGAGGCAGAAGTAATCTACATTTTCATACATTTATCATTGTGTACTTGGCATCTGTATTATGCGACTACATTAGAAAAAGTTTAATATTAGATTAATGGCAAGCTAAATTCAATAGTAATATTTGGAATCCACAGGGATAGACACATACACATCAGAAAGTGGATCCAATCTTATTAAAATTCAAAACCTATAACTCCCAGGGAAATTATTTCAGGAAATTTGATCGGAATGTGTCCTCAGGTGTTTTTTTAAAAAAATATTTTATTTATTTGGTAAAGAGCACAAGCTGGGGGACCAGTAGTGAGAGGAAGAAGCAGACTCCCCACTGAGCAGGGAGCCCAATGCGGGGCTGCATCCCAGGACCCCAGGATCATGACCTGAACAGAAGGCAGATGCTTAACCTACTGGACAACCCAGGTGCTCCATGTCCTCAGGTTTTAATATCTGTCCTAAGCACCCTGAACCCTTCCAGCCAGCCTTGGGTTAATCCTCAAATGGGTCATTCTGTTCAACCTCTCTAAAGACTCCTGGGACAAGATGCAATTAGTTATACAAGACCAATTTGTCCAAACCAATTGTTCAAGGGCCTAATCCAGAATATAGTGTTTTGAAAGGACACATAAAACCTATCATGCCCACACAGTCTGGCCAGGATTGGATTTGAAGAGTAAAAGTCAGCAACAGGCAATTTCCACTGAGCAGATTAGGAATGTTGCCAAACAAATTGAATTTAGATAAAAGGAAAGAAAAAAAAGGAATGTCGCCAAAAGGTCAGGGCAGTGGGAAATGCCCAGCAGCTGGGGAACAAAATCTGAGGGCTAGAGCCACTGCTGCTGTTTCTCTTCCTCATCCCACCAACAGAGGAAGCCCTCTCTCACCTCTCCCCAAGCATATTCTCCTTGGTCATTAAGAAAGTCCAACCCGGGTGGCTCAGCGGTTTAGCGCTGCCTTCAGCCCGGGGCGTGATCCTGGAGACCTGGGATCGAGTCCGGCGTCGGGCTCCCTGCATGCAGCCTGCTTCTCCTTCTGCCTGTGTCTCTGCCTTTCTCTCTCTCTCCTCTTTGTGTATTCTCATGAATAAATAAATAATTAAAAAAAAAAAGTCCAACCCTTGTAGAGGTTCTAACCATTAGCCTTTAACCAGCGAAGTAAAAGTATGGTGATCTGAGTTTACTTCTATAGCACTACCTAGTGGTGGAACCTTAAGCATTTCTGGGCTTCACTGTTTTCATTCAAATTGGGAAATGATATTCTTACCTTCATTTACATGATTGTTGTAAGGATGAACTTAGATTATAGGGGAAGCAGGCTGGTGTAGTGTAAAGAGCATGCTGTATCCAACAAAATGATGCTTCCGATTCCAAAATAAACACTTCATAGTTGTGTGACTTTGGGGAAGTTACTTAACCTTTCAGAGTCCTAGTTTCCTAATCTAAGAGATAATATCTCATAGAGACATTGTGAGGATTAAATGAGATGATGTCAAGAAATGTGCCTAACCTAGGGGCACCTGGGTGGCTCAGTCAGTTAAGTGTCTGCCTTTGGCTCAGGTCATGATCCCAGGGTCCTGGGATGGAGCCCCAAATCAGGCTCCCTGCTCAGCGGGGAGTCTGCTTCTCCCTCTCCCTCTGCTCCTCCCCCTGCTCATGGTCTTTCTATCAAATAAATAAATTAATATAATCTTTTAAAAAAAAGTGCCTGACCCCTAATAAGCACTCAAAAAATGGTAAAACATTACAAAATCTAGATAATACTTTATAAAATCATATACAAATGGAGCAAGGGGATACACAATGGGAGGGATTTGCTGCCCCCCCCTTTTTAAAGATTTTATTTATTTAATTTTTTAAAATATTATTTATTTATTTATTCATGAGAAACAGAGAGAGAGGCAGAGACACAGGCAGAGGGAGAAGCAGGCTCCTTGCAGGGAGCCTGATGTGGGACTCCATTCTGGGTCTGCAGGATCAGGCCCTGGACTGAAGGTGGCGCTAAACCGCTGAGCCACCTGGGCTGCCCTACTGCCCCCCCCCCCCCCCCTTTTAAAGAGAATGCTACCCTTCTTTATAAAGATTGGTTATCCTGGCTTTTTGCTATAACATCTTTAAATTCAAGATTTCACAATAATAGTCTTCAGAGAAGCTTAGGATGGTAGTGTGTAATAAAAGGGTTGAAAAAAGACTTTTGGAAGGTAGGTGAAGACCTCTAGCTCTACCCATATTCCCAAATAAGGTGCTCTAGGAATTAGCCTAGGACACTTATTTCCTCAGTCGAGATAGATGCTTCTTCTTGATTTTGGGGGAGGTCTTCATAAGCACAGCATACTTCACATGTTGCATGATCTCATATTTGCCCATCAAATGTTCACTACTTGGGGTATCTGGGGGGCTCAGTCAGTTGATTGTCCAACTTGATCTTGGCTCAGGTCTTGATCTCAGAGTCATGGGTTCAAACCCGATGTTGGGCTCGTGGATCCTGCTTTAAAAAAAGAATGTTCACTACTCTTTATGTACATTTTTGTGCAACACTGGTAATTTTCATATTCTAATTTCAATTTCATTTCTGTTGTAACCCTACATGACTTCTTATTGGGACTTTCAACACTCCCACTGTTTTCGTATGTATCAGATATATGTTAATAATGTTCATTAAACTGCTCAAACCTAAGCAAAATCACAGCAAACATGCCTGATGAACACCAATGCCAGAGGCCAAAATGATGGTCAATAACCAACTGCCAGTGGCAGGCAGAGTTGGTGACATTTTCTCTCCATACAGCTTTGTGACTCTGAGAAATGTCTCAAGTAGAGAAGTTTCTGTGAGAAATGTCTCAAGTAGAGAAGTTTCTGTGGATATAGAACTTACTAAATGCTGGGAATGCAGTGGGAAGCAAAACATACCTAGTCTCTGCTTTTCTCAAAATCTCAGTCTGGCAGAGGGGACAGATCAGGAGATGGGCAATTGTCATACAGTGTGGTAAAGTGAGAGGAGCTCTAGAAGCACAGAGGAAGGTCACCTAATCCAGACTTGGAGAGCAGAGATTTCTGGAGGAAGTGATGTCTAAGCTGAGACCAAAAGGATAAGTAAGTTTCAGTCAGGTAAAGATGAAGGGAAGAGGTGTCCTACGTAGGGAATGTGGCCTGTTCAGGGAACTGAAGTACGTCTGTCTTGCTGGATACAAATTGCGCTGAGGAAGGCTGGAGAGGTAAGTGAGATCCAGGCCACACAGGGCCCTCCCTGTAAGCCATGGGGAGGGAATGAGTTGTTGGGTGCTCTGGAGGGAGACACTTGGAGACTCAGCTGTCTCTTCTACTTAGTAGTGGGAACTTGGACAAGTTACTTGAGATTTTAAGCCTCAGTTTCCTCATGTGTAAGGTGAGGATAATACCCAAATAATATCTACCGATTAAGTGTTAAGTGTTTAAGTGTTAATAAGATAATGCACATAAGATACCTAATATATAGTATGTGCTCAATTAATATTAGCAGCTATTTCTTTTTAAAAAGATTTTATTTGAGAGAGGAGAGGAGGAGGGCAAAGAGAGAGGGAGAAGCAGACTCCCCACTGAGCCCCCAATTTGGGGCTTGATCCCAGGCGACCTAAGCTGAAGGCAGACAGCCAAACGACTGAGCCACCCAAAAGCTCCACTAGCAATTGTTTCTGTATTATTCCTTCTAATATGAAGTTCCTGTATTTTGGCTGTTGAAGACTTGGTGTCATAGGTTTGTTCAGGATATATGTTAAGTATTGCATATGCATATACCGATATACACACATTTTTTCGCATTACATTTTTTACCTTAGTTTTATTGATTATGAAACAAGTTTTATACATTGATATAGTGCTATTTGGATTCCTTTTCTTTTCTAATTAGTCTTCCATGGCTTTAATATCTTAAACATCGTCATGCCTTCACAGTGATAGTATCTTCTGTCCTCCTGTGTTTTTGCTGCCTTTCGGCCTTCTGGCTCTGTGCATCTAAATTGATATCCTTAGGAAAGTGCGCCCTCTGGTTTTCATCTTGTGTCAGTTCAAAAGACAATGTTCCATTAACTGTGGCCTGAGGTCCCTGCCTGCTGTGAGCAGAAGCCCTTAGTCCTAGAGAGCATGGAGGCTGTTAAAACTGTAAATTTTACGATAGGAAACCTCTGGCTTGTTCTTGTCCTTGTCTTTTCAAAGGTATCGTACAGCTACTAATTAATATATAGCTAACGTTAATATATCCACGGCACAAAGATTATAACATACAAAATGCCTTTCCTAGAAGAAAAGTCAAAGGAATTTAGAGACCTAGGATCAAGGCCTATGAACCGCTTATTACTATTACTATGTGGCCTTGGAAAGTTCCCCTCAATTGGGCCTTCCATTTTTTCCTAAAGATGTTTACTTGAGAGAATGAGAACGAGAGAGCATGAGGCGGGGAGGGGCCGAGGAAAAGGGAGAAGCGGACTCCTGGCTGAGCAGGGAGCCCAACTGGGGCTCAGTCCTGGGACTCCGGGATAATGACCTGAGCCAAAGATAGATGCTTAACTGACAGCTACGCAGGTGCCCCTCAGGCCTTCCATTTTTAAAATGAAAAAGACTAGATCCATGTTTCACGAAATACGTTTTGTAGAATACTCTGTTAATTTTGAGGGATCACACACAAACAAGAGAGGAGAGACTACAAATAAAATGGGAAAATGAGGGTTAACCAAAAAGTGTTTCTTAACTGCAAGCCTTCTCAGATTTTACAGTGCTAACCCAATATTATGAATGTGCAAGAACATGGCTATAGCTTCCCAAAGGCAGTTGACTGCGCAGAACTTTTGCTGGCAGAGCATTCTGCAGTGCCAATATTGTAAAGAAAACACTTGAAAATGCTGGTCTACACTATGATTTAATTGGGTGAACCTTCCTGATCACTGGATTCCTTTGCTGGATAGAGACAAGGTCAGGCAACCAATCTGCTAATGTTAGGACACCAAGTCAGCAATAAAGATAACCAGATAGCAATCAAGAACATAGTCTCTTAATAATAGTAACAAAAACAATAATAATAATATTTCATGTTTATTGAGTGCTCTATATGCCAGACACTGTGCTAAGTATTATGTGTGTTACCTCATTTCATCCTTACAATAGCCCAGTGTGTTTCTATTATTATCATGCTTATTAAAAAATTTTAAAGTGAATTTATTATTATTTTTTGAGAGACAGAGAGAGCGAGCTGGGGGGAGGGACGGAGGGAGAGGGGCAAAGAATCTTAAACATTGTGGAGCCTGACTCGGGGCTCCATCTCACGACCCTTAGGTCATGACCTGAGCTGAAATCTGAGTCAGATGCTCAACTGACTGAGCCACCTGAGTGCCCCTAAAAAAAATTTTTTTTTAAGATTTTATTTTCAAATAATCTCTACATCTAATCCCGAGATTGAGTCTCATGCTCTACTGATTGAGTCAGCCAGGTGTCACCATTATCATCCCCATTTTAAAGATGAGACTACTTGAGTTTGGGAAAGATTAAATAACTTACTTAAGGTCACAAAGCTACTAAATCCCTGCAAAGTTGGTATCCAAGCCCTGGCTGGCTGCTGCCAAGGCTAATATGCCAGGTATGCTAACTGAAACACTATTGAGAGTGAAGGGGACAATAAAAATAACTACGTAATTTTTGAGATATTTATTTTTTCACCAAAATTAATTTTAGTGGTGTGCAAAAACCAATCAAAAGTGAACTCCTTTGTTAAAAAAAGAAAATAAAATCTATCTGTATATACTAAAGCAAGATATAAATTATTTGTATTGATTTTTAAATTATTTTTTATTTATTTTTTATTTATATTGATTATCTGAATATTTTAAAATAGCATGAGTAATAATTTTTAGTACATATTCAAATGATCTGATCAGCTTCTTATTCTTGCCTTTTATAATGCATCACTGGTATTTTTGTGAAGTATGTATTTTTCAATATTTTGTTATTTAAAATTTTTTTAAATAAAATTGCAGTAATTTTCAAACTTGTGTTTTATGGCTAAGTTGTTTGAAATTGTTCACACCTTCAATTAGCTTATATCTGTAAAGCATGATTTTTAATTTTTTATTTTTTTAAGATTTTATTTATTTATTCATGACAGACACAGAGAGAGAGGCAGAGACACAGGCAGAGGGAGAAGCAGACTCCATGCAGGGAGCCCGGACGTGGGACTTGATCCCAAGAACCCAGGATCAAGCCCTGGGCCGAAGGCAGATGCTTAACTGCTGAGCCACCCAGGGATCCTAATTGAACTATTATTAATTTGATTTGCATTTGAAGCAGCCAGACATTGTTGTAAAGTTGGTATCGTGGAATCATTTGTTTGTTTGTTTGTTTTTGTGGAACCATTTGCCAAATTCAGCCAACACTTTAACAGCTACTGCTTCATTTTTCATACACGCAAGGAAATTTAGAATAAAAAATAAAATGAATTTAGAAAAACAACCATTTGATCTACATGAGAAGTTATACTTTACATCATTATATGTAAACCTTCTGTATCTGCATGTGTGATCCTTCAGCACATTATTAAAATAACTACCAACTTCTTTTTTAATTTAATTTAATTTTAAAGATTTAATTTATTTATTCATGAGAGACACACACAGAGAGAGGCAGACACAGGCAGGGGGAGAAGAAGGCTCCCCGCAAGGAGCCTGATGCAGGGCTCTATCCCAATCCCCCCCCACACACACACCCTGGGATCACATCCTGAGCCAAAGGCAGATGCTCAACCACTGAGCCACCCAGGCATCCCTTTTTTATTTTAAATTCCAGTATAGTTAACATATAGTGTTATGTTAATTTCAGGTGCACAATGTAGTAATTCAACAATTCTATACAGGGTTACTTAGTGCTCATCAAGATGAGTGTACTCTTAATCCCCAATACCTATTTCTTCCATTTCCCCACTAACCTCTCCTCCGGTAACCATCAGTTTACTTTCTAGAATTAATAGTCTGTGTCTTTCTCTCTATATATATTTTTTTTCCTTTGCTCATTTTTTTTTGTTTCTTAAATTCCACAATGAGTGAAATCATATGGTATTTGTCTTTCTCTGTCCAACTGACTTACTTTGCTTAGCATTGTACTCTCTAGCTCCATCCATGTCATTGCAAGGGGCAAGATTTCATTCTTTTTTTTTTAATTTTTATTTATTTATGATAGTCACAGAGAGAGAGAGAGAGAGAGGCAGAGACACAGGCAGAGGGAGAAGCAGGCTCCATGCACCCGGAGCCCGATGTGGGATTCGATCCCGGGTCTCCAGGATCGCGCCCTGGGCCAAAGGCAGGCGCCAAACCGCTGTGCCACCCAGGGATCCCAAGATTTCATTCTTTTTAATGGCTGAATAATATTCCATTGTGAACTAACCAACTTCTGAGGTAGATCCTGATATTTTGTCAGCAGATAGATGTCTTCTGGTTTTTGTGTGATCAGTTATATCACTGTGGCCCCCATGGGCGGTAGAGATCAGTAGACATTTTATGTGAGTTACATGTAAATCATTAAGTTCAGTACCTAAATTTTCATAAACACATATGTTCATTTATTTGTGTTCATTAGTGCCAAGAGGATTTACTGCAAAATAGAAAAAGCATTATCAGTAAAATAAATAGTTGTAGATTTATAGCATTCTTAAATTACACATCCATTGTTGCAAGAATGTTCAGACTGCTCTCTATATGCTATATGGCTGGGCTGCTTAGCCTCGATTCCCTACGCATATCTCATGTAAAATTGACCTGTAATTTCCCACATCTCCCATTGACTCTGCTACCTGGTGAGCCAATAGCTTGTGCGAAGGACATCTGGGATTCACAGGCCAAGGAACAACGGGCTAGTATACCAAGTGGCAGGCAGTTGGACAGTGTCAAATACTTCCTCCACTACTCTCTGAGACCTGAGCTTGTTAGGCGTCCATAGCTGCTGTTACCCGGGCACATTTTCTTTCATCAGTGAGCTCCCTGCCTGCTTTTCCTGATGAGGATGTTAAGAAAGATGGTGAGGAAAGAAATGCATTATCACTGGTTGTCTATCAAATTTAATCATGTGAGAACCAAAGTAAGAACTCTGTAGAAACTGGAAGTTCAAAGGGGAAATCTATTAAACCCAAACCAAATTATTTGTGCACAGCTATTAATTATAACACCCAAATCAAAGATGAAAACTGTAAGACAAACCTCACACCCATCAGAATGGCTAGAATAAAATAGACAAGAAACAACAAGTGTTGGCGAGGATGTAGCGAAAAGAGAAGCCTTGTGCCCTGTGGGTGGGAATGTGAGCGGGTGCAGTTACTGTGGAACACAGTATGGAGGTTCCTCAAAAGCTTAAAAATAGAAATGCCATATGATCCAGTAATCCCACGTCTGGGTATTTGAAGAAAATGAAAACACAAATTGGAAAAGACATATGCACCCCTAAGTTTTTGTTTTTATTATTTTAAGACTTTATTCATTCATAAGAGACATAGGCAGAGGGAGAAGTGGGCTCCATGCAGGACTTGATCCCGGGACCCCGGAATCACGCCCTGAGCCGAAGGCGATGCTCAACTGCTGAGCCATCCAGACATCCCTGATGTTTTTATTTTTTTTAAGATTTTATTTAAGAGTAATCTCTACATCCAACATGGGGCTTGAACCCACAACCCTGAGATTGAGAGTTGCATGCTCCATCAAATGAACCAGCCAGGTGTCCTGCACCCCTATGTTTATTGAAGCATTGTTTATAGTAGCCAAGGCATGGAAGCAACCCAAGTGTCCATCAATAGATGCATGGATAAAAAAGATGTGGGACACACACACACACACACACACACACACACACAGGACTATTACTCAGCCATAAAAAAAGTGAAATCTTGCTATTCTTGACAACATGGGTGGATCTAGAGGGTATTATGCTAAGTAAAATAAGTCAGACATCGAGGGACGCCTGGGTGGCTCAGCAGTTGAACGTCTGCCTTCGGCTCAGGGCTTGATCCCACGGTCCCGGGATTGAGTCCCACATCGGGTTCCCTGCATGGAGCCTGCTTCTCCCTCTGCCTCTGTTTCTGTCTTCTCTCTGTGTGTCTCTCATGAATAAATAAAATCTTTAAAAATAAATAAATAAATAAATCAGACAGAGAAAGACAAATACCATACATATGATTTCTCTTAAATGTGGAAACCAGAAAACAAGATAAATGGACAAACAAAAAATCAGGAACACATAAATACAGAGAACAAACTGATGGTTGCCAGAGGTGGATGGGCAAATAGATAAGAGATTAGGAGGTACAAAGTTCCAGTTATAAAATAAATAAGTCACAGGGATGAAAAGTACAGCATAGGGGATATAGTCAATAATACTGTAATAACTTTGTATGGTGACAGGGCAACTATGCTTATTGTGCTGAGCATTTTGTCATGTATAGAATTGTCAAATAACTCTGCTGTATCCCTGAAACTAATATAATATTGTATGTCAACTATACTTCAATTTAAAATAAGAATTTTTTTAAAGTATGAGACAAATGCTAAATTGGATGAGATGCAGGACAACGGGTGTACACTAAGACCGTCCCAGACGAACTGAGAACGCGTGGTCATTCTGGTTAAACTACTTCTCGGCGAATTATCCTTTCTTAAATTGGGTCCCCTTTAGTAACTCCACGTGGTCTTAATCCAGGTCCTAGAGTAATAACATCATGCTGCTGTTGCTGCTGAACTCAGTCGATTACATGATTACACGAGCCTTAAAATGTCCTTCTCTCTCGTGGCTTCTGAGGAGTTGCATCTGAATTCTGATGTTCCTCTTTCTCCACCCAAGCTCTAAATGTTAGAGGGCTTCAGGGCTCGCTCCTGGGCCTACCCCTCTTCTCTATCTGCCCTCTCTTCCCAGGGGATCTTCATCTAGGTCCGTGGCTTTAAAAAAACAATTCTGTGCTGCTGGATCCTGAATCTATACCTACAACTTTGGGTTTCCCCTTAAACCCAGACTCATATCCTCACTCTCCTCTTCAACATATCCATTTTTTCTATTTATTTTTTCATTTTTATTTTTATTTATTTTTTAACATATTTTTTTAACTAGAGTTCAATTTGCCAACATATAGCATAACACCCAGTGGTCATCCCATCAAGTGCCCCCCTCAGTGCCCGTCACCCAGTCACCCCCACCCCCCACACATATCCATTTGAATGTTTTAGAGACATTTCAAAATTAACATGTCTAAAAAGGAACTGTTGCCAGGGTTTGAATCTTAGCTCTGAAATTTACTAGCTATGTATTGTTGGTTGTTTTTATGTAGCTTAAGTTCCTTATCTCTAAAATGGGGATATTAAACCTCTGGGGATCTTGTAGAGTTGTGTTAGTCAATGCAAAGCTTAGAACAGTATCTGGCACATACTAAACATTCCACTCAATAAATGCTGGCTGTGGGCAGCGCAGGTGGCTCAGCGGTTTAGCACCGCCTTCGGCCCAGGGCGTGATCCTGGAGACCCGGGATCGAGTCCCACATCGGGTTCCCCGCATGGAGCCAGCTTCTCCCTCTGCCTGTGTCTCTGTGCCCCTCTCTCTCTGTGTGTCTCTCATGAATAAATAAATAAAATATTAAAAAAATAAATGCTGGCTGTTATTATCTCTATCCTCTGTTTTTTTCATGAAGCAATAACATTTGAGATTAGTTTGTCTTGATCTTCACTAGTCTCCCCTACTAGAATGTAAACTTGAGAAAAGAGACAATATTTGTCTTATGCGTCACTGTAGCCTCAGTAGCCACCATAGTTAGTCCTTGGCTCATAATAGGTGCTCAATAAATACTTGTTGGAATGAATAAGTAAATGAATAAATGAATGAATGAATGAATGAGTGAATAAAATAATTGCATGACCCAACTTAAAGGTCCTGAAGCAGAGTTTTCTGTCTCTCTCTCTTTCTAATGTGTTTTATTTGGGAAATAATGGGGAGCAATGTTGGGAGTAGTTGTTTTGTACGGGGTTGGGGGATGGCTTGCATGTAAACTACCTAATGTAAGTGACCACTAGCTATGTAGACTTTTCTACTACAGGTCTTCTTAATATGTTTTGTGCCATGCACCTCTTTAGGAATTTGATGAAGCTTATGAACCCTGACATGGAATAATGTTTTTAAATGTAATAAAATTTTAAAAAATAAATGTAATAAAATAACATATATAAAAATTACAAAGGAAACCAATTATATCAAAATATTCAATAATAGCTGTTAAAACTGTGTGTGCTTCTCTATTAACACATTAAATATCAAGATCTAGAGATGCAAAAAGTAACAATGTTGAAATACTGATGAGCATAAACCACACGTAAAGATACCTACAATAGTGATGTGATATAAAACATATTCAAGGTTTCTATTGGTGACTAAGTCAAAAGTCAAAAGTATTGCTAATTTTACTGTGGGTTGTTTCTATATCCATGGTTTAAGGAAATGCTCAATTTCAGTAAAAGGCTGGTTCAGATAAAGACGCTATGTTTTTTCCCATCCCAGTTCATGAGCCCCTCTGAACTCTATGTATAGAACCTAGGTTAAGGACTCCTGGCTTAGAGTCAGGGAGTTCCGGGCACTGACTAGGAGGAAACCCACACTATTTCTGTAACTTAGGATCCCATTCGGATTGCCCTTTGTTTACCACATCTCCTTGGTATGTGTTACTGCTACTTGTTGGTTTACCCCCCAGTGTGGTAGTCACAGAGAATATACCATCCTGATCACTATCGGAGGAAGGACCTGCTGCCCAACCTTGGAATGTGTGCTCGGACACCAGCTGTCAGCCACTTCATGGTCTGCCTCCACTTCATGTCATGAGGTCATGCCCCTCCTGGGACAGCCCACATCTCATGATTGAAAGACGGAGGGGGATAAAGGCCTGGTCTTGTTAGCCTGTTGTGGGACACTCTGATGGGCCATACTTGTTCCAGACCTCTCTGTGAAGTTGGCCAAGGCTTTATTAGGCTGGCATCACTGTTCATTTTCCCTCTTCCCAATCCTGCTTCCCACCCATTTCCTTTACAGATATTGATCTCTAAACATCTTGCACCCAAAATTCCACTTCAGCAGCTGCTTCTGGAAAACCCAATCCGTCACACCGCACTTCTTGCCCTTATAGCAACTTAAGTTGACAAATTTTAGGGTAACACTTCGGTGCAAACTGAGATGCTGCTCATCCTGACCTCCGTGCCAGGTGACCCAACCTAGCTTTCCCACCCTGTGCTTGCCCAAGATGTGCTCCTTTGGCACACAGATTATTTCAAGCTGAAAACAAGGCCCCTAAGACTCAAGAATAAACTTTGACCTCTCTGCCTAATTGCCTAAAAGACTTCGGATAGAGGACCTGCTCCAGGAAGAGAGTGACCACCACAGATAACTACATTATATTATGAATTAGGGGCTACAGACAAAATAATTTAGAAAAGTCTGTGAAGATTCCTCTCTGTGTCCCATTGTTTCTGGATGGCCCAGCAAACATTTGTTGACCAAACACCTACTTTTTCATCTTCCTGTGAGTTGCTTTCCTTTCCTTTGTAGTCCCAGAATGCTACGCTGCTTTTCTTTAGTTCAAGAGGACAGGCCTCATTTTGCCTGTCTTTGGAATCTCATGTTTATGTGGACTCCCCATACTTACTTAATTACATTTTATTTTCTCCTCTTAGCCTGTCTGGTGTCAATTTAATTCTTAGGCTAGCCAGAAGAACTCTGAAGACTAGAGGAAAATCCACCACCCCAACACCTATATCCTGCCCCATAGCCACAGGAAAGGCTCCCTATGTTAGGCCAGGGGACACAAAATAGGGAAAGCTTCATGGAGTGGGCTGAGTTTGAGGTGAGCATTTCAAAGTAAGGAGAGAGAAGGGGGAAGAGAACAAATACCCACTAAGTTTACCTCTTAATGTCTCAGGCTGTCTGCCAGGAACTTGACTTGTTGATTTCATTAATGCTCTGCTCACAAGGATACTATGGGGTAGGTGGTTCCACCACCAACAATAACAAAATAAAAATAAGTCCATTGATCAAATGCAGTACTTACTATGTGTAGGGTACTGTACTGTTCAGAGCCTTCACACTCATTATTATCTCACTTATTCCTTAAAGGTCCCCAAGGCCTGGGAAGCTTTCAGATTTTGGAGACATTCACCAACTCCCAACCCTTAATAGCAGAGTTCCATGGACTTCGCTTAGGATTAACATTTGTGATAACCATTCTACCAGCAATTCCACAAGTTTACTACTATGCAGCAGCCCAGATTGGAGGCCCTCCTAGAATAGGGGTCAGATGATCCCTCTTTCTGCTCCTCCTCTGTGGACCCTGATTCTCTCGGGACCCTGTGAGGAAGCTAAGGCTCAGAGAAAAAACTAAGGGGCTTACTTCTGCTCCTACAGCTGAGTGTCAAGGGTATGAGTTCAGACCTGGGCGGCCCTGACTCCTTAGGCTGCTTCCTGACATTGGTGATGTATTACCTCTACTGGGCAGTGATGTTTCTTTCTTGTTATTTTTTTTTAGGTCCTATTTATTTATTTATTTATTTATTTATTTATTTATGAGAAAAAGAAAGTACAAGCCGTGAGAGGGGAAGGGCAAGGGAAGAGGAAGAAGCAGATTCCCTTCTGAGCGGGACCCTTGGCTTTCAGCTCCCAACCTGAGCTGAAAGCACAGGCTTAACCAACTGAGCCACCCAGGCGCCCCAGTTCTGTTTTTGAGGTCTGATAGCATTGTTTTCTTAGATGTCACAGCCATAGTAAATAAAGTACTAATGAAATGTCCTCATTTAGGAAAAACTTCGCAGGTAAAACCGTGTGCCTAAATTTACAGAAATTCAAAGCTTTAAAATAAGTTAACTCACGAAGAAAAGGCAGTCGATCATGATTTTTTTCACTACTCAGTGACAAAGATAAAAGAAATATATTTTTGTTAACTTTTTAAAGATTTTATTTGAGAGAGAGAGCCGCACAGAAGGAGAGGGAGAAGCAGACTCCCCGCTGAGCAGAGAGCTTTGGGGGGGGGTTCGATCCCAGGACCCTGAAATCATGACCTGAGCCACACAGGCGCCCTATTTTTTTGTATTTTATCAGTCCCTCAATTTTGATTACCATTGATTACTTCTCTGAATGTATTCCTTTTTGAAAGCTTTGTTGAGGTATTATTGACATTCAATACACTCCATTCAAAGTAAGTAAATACGCATTTATTTATTTATTATTTATTTATTTATTTATTTTTAAAGAGTTCATTTATGAGAGAGAGAGAGAGAGGCAGAGACACAGGCAGAGGGAGAAGCAGGCTCCGTGCAGGGAGCCCGACGCGGGACTCGATCCCAGGACCCCAGGATCACGCCCCGGGCCGAAGGCAGACGCTCAACGGCTGAGCCACCCAGGCGTCCCCACTATACGCATTTAAAGTGTACAATCTGATGAGCTTTGACAGGCGTATTTGCGCGACACAGTCGGGCGTCGGGCCGGTTCCTGCGCTCATGAAGGCTCCCCGGTGAGTGCGCGCGCTGAGTAAAAGACTTCAAAGCACCCACCGCACTGAGCCCAGAAGTGGCTCCCTTGGCCACGAAGGACCGCACTTCACTGTTCTTTCCTCCCGGAGGCCAAAATTCACCGGCAAGGACCGCACTCCACTCGGCGCCAAAGCCAAGAATAAGAGCAGCCTCGCCCGGCAAAAACAAACTGCGTTTAGAAGCTAGGCCTCCAGGGGGCGAGAGCTCCTGCAGAAGTGCCTGGAAAGCGGCCGAGCCGCCGGGGTCACCCGCTCAAAGTACAAGAGTCGCTCGGCCGAGCAAGGTCCCCAAACGGACCCAACGCCGGAGACGCGCAAAGCCGCTGTCTCGTCGGATCGACGCGCTGCGGCTCCCCACACGTGCACCCACCAGCGCCCAGGCGCGCCTGCCGGCCCAGAGCCCCTCCTCCCACCGCGCCTTGGGCTCCGGGCCGCGGGGGGCGCGGGGGGACAGCGGAGGAGCCGCAGCACGCATTAAACCCACGCTCCCCGCGCCTGTAACAATACTACGAGGGGGTGGGGGGGAGCTCCCCACTTTTGGTTTAGTTTCGTTTTTATTAAAAACTTCACGTGATTGCCCGACTCTTGACTCAGCGATTTCTCCAAACGGCCTCCTTTAATTTATTGGTTTGTCATCACCGCCTCCACCTTTTCTCGTACAGCCCTACCTACCAGTCTTGAACCTTTAAGCGGAATTCGCCCGTTCGATTCAAAGAACAAATCAGCTGTGACCTCCATTGAACCAATTCCTTTCCAGCCCGCAAAATGACAGGGGTTTGAAATAATCGCGTAAGTGATTCCCCTCATTCTCCACGGAAGCAACTGCCACGCGTTTTCTTAAAAGGATCGTCGACATTTTACCCCCCACTCTTCTGCCTTAGTTCTGGATATTACAGATCCATTCTTAAGTAAATGGGAGAATTAGATAAAGATTTAATAAGCAGTTGTCCCAGAACTTTTTCTCCCTCCCCCACATCCCCCAATAACGACAATTCAGATAAGTTTTGTGCGAACTGAATTTTTAGGATACAAAGGTGGATTTTTGTTTTTAAAAGTTTATTTTAATCTTTATTTCTGTATCGTTTTATTATTATTTTTTTAGTTTATTTTAGTCATCCCTACACCCAATGTGGGGCTCGAACTCACAACCCGGAGATGAAGAGTTGCATGCTCCTCAGACTGGCACCCCTTATTTTAATCTTCATAATGAAAATGATAGTATAGAAAACGTGGACAAACAATTCAAAAGACAAAAGATAGTATTTGCAATCTCAATGCTCGGGAACAATTCCTGTTAATAATTTGGTGTCTTTCCAGTCTCTTTATTATGGAATTTAAAAGAGCATTTTAATTGTTGAAAAGTACAGGTTTTCTCTACCATTCAAGGATCTTTTGGCTGGTCTAAGAATTAAATTGACAAGAGACAGATTTAAAGGAAAAACTGAGACATCAGACAGGTTAACCTGAGACAGGTTAGCAGGAGGGGGCTCCGCAAAAATATGAGGCTCCCAGGCAGTTATGCAGTTGGAAGTTTCTATGCTGTCTAGAGGTAAGGAGAAGGGATTAGGGTTCTGGATCTTCCAAAGGAAGAAGACAATTCCTAGGAAGATGAAAAAAGAGTCAATGTTTAGCAAACGTTTGCTGGGTCATATAGAAACAATGGGACATAGAGAGGAATTTTAACAGATTTTGCTTACTTCCTTCTTGTCCACCAGCCCTGGTTCATATTATAATGTAGATATCCAGGGTGACTGTTTATTCCCTTCCTGAAACAGCCCGCAATTCTAAATTCTTTTAGGCAGTTAGAGAAGAGGCAGAAAAGAAAAACTTGAGTCTACTATTTCTTAAATATAATCAGCTTAAAATAATCCGCATGCCAAAGAAACACATTTTAGGGTGGCAAATATTCCTCCCCTACATAATTATACAATTTCCTTTCTAACTCTCCCCCTCATTACAACATTACCCATTATATTAGGGACACAGCTTTTAATAACCGTTTAATGGTCCACCGTAGGAATGTAACATGCATCACTTAATCCTCCATTTTGTGACATTCAGGCTCAAAATTTTCAATTGAGCAAACCCTTTAAAATAACCCTGCAGTAAATTCTTTCCGTGAAGTGAAGCATCCTTTGAAATGCAAATTGCCACTCTCAGACCCAATCTGGTTTTACAAGTGTAGGAGTGAAACACTTTTCCCTTTGGCACTTCTCGGATTCTTTGGCTGGCTTAATAATCAAATTGACATGAGACAGAATAACAGGAGAAAAACAAACAAATAAAAATATGTGACTCCCAGGCAATCAGATACTAGAGGGTTCCGTGTCATCCTGGGCTGAGGAGAACAGGGTAACGGTCTGGGGCTTCAAAGGGGAAGAGGGCAAGTCCTTCGAAGATGAGAAGAGCAAATGTTAGGTAAATAAATATTTACCATGCCAGGCAGGTACATCTTTCTGATATGAAAAGTTATCTCTGGGAGCGCCCGGGCGGTGCGGGTGGTTAAGCATCCAACTCTTGATTTCCGATCAGGTGGTGATCCTAGGGGGGTGAGATGGGGCCCCACATCAGGCTCCATGCCGAGTGCAGCACCTGCTTGAGATTTTGTTGAAGTCTGGGAGTCGTTTGAGGTTTCCCTACAAATGTATGTTGGGGGATCCCTGGGTGGCGCAGCGGTTTAGCGCCTGCCTTTGGCCCAGGGCACGATCCTGGAGACCCGGGATCGAATCCCACGTCGGGCTCCTGGTGCATGGAGCCTGCTTCTCCCTCTGCCTATGTCTCTGCCTCTCTCTCTCTCTCTCTGACTATCATAAACAAAATTTTTTAAAAAATGTAGCCCACAGACCACATACGTCTGACTCACCTGGCTATTTTCTCCAAATGCAGACCCCTGGGCCCAACTCAGACTCAGATTCTCCAGTTGTGAGGCTCAGGAATCCTCATTTGGCATTAAACCAGAGGTCATTCTTATGGACACTAGAGTTTAAGCACCCTGCTTTAGGACTTCAACACAGCCATCTACAGCCATCTGCCTCTCTCTCTCTCTCTCTGTGTGTGATTATCATAAATAAATAAAAATTAAAAAAAAAAGAAAATGCAAAATGCCCTGAGCTCATAAAATGTCACCCGTTTACTTTGGACTTTGAGTTACTCATCCTAGAGTAAAAGTGAACTTATCGTGAGGAGAGACACGAGGTGCCTCTTAGTGCTAAAAATTTCGATAATTATTGCCATCATTTTTATTCAGACAAGGAAGTTTGATGACTACCATATGTACAGCACAGTGTTAGGTACTGCTGGCAGTGCTGGTGATAAATAAGCTAGCAGAAGGCACATTCCCCAAGGAACTTAGTCTAGTTGGGGAGTCAAAATGAACCTGAGAGAAACTGGAGTGAAAAGTTTCACAAAACCTCATCATAATGAAATGCTGAACTGTAGGACACATGGTAAACACTAATTCAGAACCTCAACAGAAAGAGGTTGATGAGGTCTGCAGATAGGGTTTGAGCTACATCTTGAGAACATTTCAAGACCTGGATTGATGGTGAAACAGATGGACAGTTTCTTGGATGAAGGATACTAATTTAGATGACTTCAAGTCAAGCAATTAAATTCCCCAACTAAGAGTGACTTAAGCTTATATGGACATTTATTATCCCACTTAACAAGAAGTTGGGAGGAGGGCAGTCCCAGAGGGGATTGTGTAGCAACTCAACGATATTAAAAATATTTTTCTCTTGGAATACCTGGGTGGCTCAGTGGTTGAGTGTCTGCCTTCGGCTCAGGGTGTCATCCCAGAATTTGGGATCAAGTCCTGCATCAGTCTCCTTGTGGAGATCCTGCTTCAACGTCTGCCTATGTCTCTGCCTCTCTCTGTGTGTGTCTCTCATGAATAAATAAATAAAATCTTAAAAAAAACATTTTTGTCTTTTTTGCTCTGACATCCACAGTACAAGAATGTCTTCCCTCATGGTTCCGAGATGGCTGCCACTGCACCATTCATTGCTTCCTAACCCTTGTACCTCAAGGAATAGGTTGGTGCAGGCCTTTCTCATATGCGTCTCTTTTTCAGAGAGGAAAAATCTCTTTCAGAAGTTCCTTGAGGGTCCTCCTCATGTGTCGTTAGTCAGAACTAGGTCACTTGGCCACCTTTATATCCATCACTAGCAAAGGCTTGCATGGCTGGCATAAAGCAATTGTGATTCATCTCTTACAGCTGGACACACTGTCACCTGTAATGTAATCAGGGTTGTCACTAAGGAAGTAGGGAGAATGACTCTTTGGTAGGCAGCAAGCCGAGTCTGCCATAGACATAATGAACATTTGTACTAAATGAATGAAAACTTATGATAACTCAGTATAGCAATTCAAACTGACAAAGATGTGCAAGTTATTTAAACTTTCTGTGCTTCAGTTTCCTCGTCTGTAAAACAGAGATAACAGTGCTTACTCTATCGAGTTGTCATGAGAACAACACCAGACAGTAAATGTATCACACATGTTAGTACATCACAACAGTCCCTGGCATACAGGATGGGCCAGCTATTATTCCTTTGGGTGTCACCAGCTTAGAGATGATTCTAGAGGAGTGCCATGGGTGTGCTCTTTGAGTGTTCTCATTTGAGCTTCTATGTTTAGAACAAAACCCACCAGAATCTTTCATTATACGACAGGCCCATTTTGGAAACTGAGAAAGAACCTAGGATTTTATACTATTACAACTGAACGTGAACATGACGATTTTCTCGTCCAATGTTTCTTGTAATTTTGTAGCCACCGAGCCACAAAAATTTATGCTCTAAAACAAAGAAAAACGAAGCCATTGTCTTCCCTACTCACTCTGAGATCCTTCCCCTGAACCCAAGGACTCCATGGAACACACTCTGAGAAACACTGACGTAGTTTAAACACTCAGTAAAGTGTGATTAAGTGGCCACAGAAATTAAGTGGCCCAAAAGGCCACAGAGTGAGTAGTGGCCAAACTGGGATCAGAAACCAGCTTTCCTGGTTTGTATGCTGAGCAGAGTGAGCGAAGTTTCGGTGTGAGCAGGGGGCCAGCTGTGACATTATGGTTAAACCTCAGCGGGGGCTGAAGCCCATCATTTAGGCTTTATCTGGAGGGCTGGCGTCTTCCTCCTGCTCTACAGGTCTTCAGGTAGACGCGTCTACCCCAGGAAGCCACCCTGGCTCACAGGAACCACTGTGTCTGGGAAGAAAGGATGGAGAAATGCAGATGGAAAGAAAGGGATGGAATCAAGTGACACGCATTATTATTCTCGGCTTCTGTTAGAGCCCTAATGAAGGGGCTGGCCAATGGACTGTCTTCCTTAAAGCCCACCGTAAAGCCAGCCAGTGCTTAGGTGGACAGTCAGCTGGAAAAGGGAGTAGGTAACATCTGGAAGAGTGCTGTTGCTGGGAAACACACACAGTCAGACCCTAAGAGTGCTAAGCTCCATCTGATTAATTCCGTAGCCGCACTGACCGGCGCCCTCCGTGTGTTCCTGGCCTCTCTCACTGTCAGGACACTTTCGTGAATGGGGCCTTTAAGAGCACAGGGTGGGAGCTAACCGAGAATAGAGCCCCAGACAAGAAGAACAGAGGTGAGAGCTCTGGTGCCTGTTTGGCTGCAGACTTGGGCAAGTAACTTGAGCTCCCTGGGCAAAATGAAAAGGTTGAAGCGGACAAGGGCTCTTTGATTTGAAAACATCCATCGTTCCAAAGCAGGAGTCTGCAGCAAGAGGCCGTCCTCTTTGCAGAAGAGCTGGCCGTGGCCTTCCCAGCTATACGGGCAGAGTCAGGCTATCAACATCACGGAGACACAAAGTGGGGTTAAGGATTTCTGAATGTGAAGCACCTCCTCCAAACCCCTCCTGCAAAGGAAGGGAAATGTGACATGATCTGCTAAGTGATACATCATTTCACAGTTTTTTGGGTTGTTCTGTCCTGGGACTACTGGCCTGCGTGATCTGTTGGTTGAAAGAGAATGTGGAGATCACGGGAGAGACAGAAGTAAGGCTGACATACGTGTGTGTGTGTGTGTGTGTGTGTGTGTGAGAGAGAGAGAGAGAGAGAGAGACAAAGAGACAAGGAGAAAGTGGTGGAAGTGGAAGCCAGACGTTTGCCAATGGTCAGCAGGTTAGTCTAGGGGAAAGAAGGCACACAGCCTGCCACTTTCTCTGATGTGACTCAGATGGAAAAACCTGGGGAAATATTCTGCCGAGGAGACCATTCCTCAAGCTCAGCACTTAGATCACATAGTCTCCAAAAGCCGAAACCTATTCTTAGATCTGTCATTCATTCATTAATTCAATATACATTTTCCGAGCACTTACTATGAGAAGAGATTGATGGAAAACATGACCTGGTCTTTGCCCTCAGGAAGCTCACAGCCACTGTGTGGCAATTGCAGTGTGGTGAAGGAAGTCCAGGGTATTGGGGGAGCACGTTGGTGACCCCCCACCCCCCCGCCAATTCAGCCGTGGCTGATTAAAAGAAGGTTTCTTTGGAGAAAGTCATGTCACCTGAAGGAGAAGCAGAAGCCAGCCTGATGTTGGAGGAAGTGGGAAGAGAAGGAACGTTCTCGGCAGAAGGAGGACTATAGGCTTTCTAAATGTTTTTCTTCATGCTTAGCAGTGTTGTACAGATATTCATTACTGGACATATATTTATATAAAAGGGATTTTAGGATTTGAAGGATAGCAATGGCCCTCCCTCAATCAGAAAGCACCAGTGAGAACTTCCTTAGGTCTGTGACAGCCTGACAGGGAGGGAAGGGAACACAATAATGACCACTACTAATCCTGGTATTGGAAATATTTGTTAGTTCCTTTCTATATATGAGCGTTTCCCACGTACCTCACTTAGTCCTTACAATGATTCTATGTGATAGATACTACTGTTATCACCCCCTTTTTATGGATGAGGAAACTGAGACCCAGAAGTCACATGACTGGGAGGTGGGAGAAGCGGGAATCAGAGGCAGTCCAAAGGCCAGAGCCCCGCTTCATCATCACCAACTAGGCTTTGCCGCGCTTCTCTAACAGAGTAAAGCGATACACACAGGGGATCAGCTAGTGTTCTAACCTCACCCTCTTCTAAGAAGCAACTTCTTGCCATCAGCTGACTGTGTTCTTGTCTCCTGTAAGTCGGGGAGAGGGGCACAGGGGAGATGCTTCATTTGGGCGTGGAGAGGGGTAACAGGTGCGCAAAGCAAGAAGTGATTGTCTGAAGGTTGCATGACAATGTAATGAGTGGATGGGTTCCAAAAAACCACATCAGCATCACAACTGCTGGACTCCACTTTGCTCTGGCCATACCAGCAATATTTACCTTGTGCTAAGTTTCCGATTTTCAAAACAGCGACTTCAGTCTAAATGGTTTATTAAAATTCCCTTGGGACGCCTGGGTGGTTCGTCTGGTGGTTGCGCGTCTGCCTTCGGTTCAGGGTGTGATCCCAGGGTCCTGCCTGTCTCTGTGTCTCTCATGAATGAATAAATAAAATATTAAAAAAGAAAATTCCCTTATATTGATGTTGTTCTGTGATGCAATTCCTAGGTGAACCACAAGGTGATGCTGCAGACAGATCTAGGGATTTGTTTGAAAGGAGAGGTTTAAGCATGTTTGTATTTTATGAATTACCATATAGCTACACAAATATTAAGCAGCCACTTGAAAGTATGAGGTAAAGCTGTATGGCTTTTAATAAATATCTTTTTTAAAAAAGATTTTATGTATTTATTCATGATGGACACAGACATAGACCAAGGGAGAAGCAGGTTTCCTGCAGAGAGCCCCTTGTGGGACCCGATCCTAGGACTCCGGGATCACACCCTGAGCTGGAGGCAGACCTTCAACCTCTGAGCCACCCAGGTGCCCCTCCCCTATATTTCATAAATGCTTATCACTTTCCCATTCTAAATCTCTATATCTTTATATCCATTTCCTTCCTCTGACCTGCACATTTCATTATCTATCATCTATCAAATCTGACAGGACCATTATTTCTCACACCATTCAGTGTTCACACGTAGGGATGTGTTTGCTAGCGATTCCCTGCTCCTTGGCCAAAAAGTCATGAGCTCTCAAAGCTGTTCAAATAAGTCATAGGGACACCTGGCTGGCTCAGTCCGAGGAGCGTGTGACTCCTGATCTCAGAGTTGTGCGTTTGAGCTCCACATTGGACGTAGAGATTACTTAAAAATAAAATCTTTTATTTATTTTTTTAAGGATTTTATTTATTCATTAATGAGAGACACACAGAGAGAGACACAGAGACACAGGCAGAGGGAGAAGCAGGCTCCATGCAGGGAACACAACATGGGACTCGAACCCGGGACTCCAGGATCACGCCCTGGGCCGAAGGCAGGCGCCAAACCGCTGAGCCACCCAGGGATCCCCAAAGTAGAATCTTTAAAAAAAAAGTCATGGGGTGCCTGGGTGGCTCAGTCTGCTAAGTGTCTGCATTCGGCTCAGGACATGATTTCAGGGTCCTGGGATCGAGCCCCACGTCAGGTTCCCTGCTCAGCAGAGGAGTCTGCTTTCTTCTTCTCCCTCTGCACCTGCTTGCTTGCACGCGTGCGCACTCTCTCTCATAAATAAATAAATAAATAAATAAAATCATCTTAAAAAAAAGGAGTCATAAACAGGCTGGCTCAGTCGAGAGTCAGGGTCGTGAGTTCAAGCCCCATGTTGGATGTAAAGATCACTTAATGGAATAATAAATAAAACCTTTTTATTTTTATTTATTTATTCATCATGAGAGACAGAGAGAGACAGAGAGAGAGGCAGAGGGAGAAGCAGGCTCCATGCTGGGAGCCCGACGTGGGACTCGATCCCGGGACTCGATCCCGGGACTCGATCCTGGGACTCCAGGGTCACGCCCTGGGCCAAAGGCAGGCGCTAAACCGCTGAGCCACCCAGGGATCCCCAGTAAAAACTTTTTAAGAAGAGTCATAAACTACCTATGGGGGTAGAGGGTGGGGAATGGGTGAGCTGAGGATTTTTGCACATGGGGGAGGTATGCAGGATGGCAGGAGAGGAAGTGCACATAAAAGTACTCTGGATGCAGCAGTAGCAAGTCAAGTCACCGGATGTGAAGCTCAGAGGGGAGGGGACCTCACAGAGTTTCTCAAACATGGATGCTAGTCCCCCATCCAGATCTGTCTTCAATACAGAAGAGTTTGGGGTAAGCTCCTTCAGCTGGGCTGGGGTCCTGGGATGCTGCCTACAGAAGGGAGTCATTCTCAGTATTTCACACAAAACAATTGTGAGTGTGGAAGCTCAGACCAAAGACTCGCGAATGTTTAATCTATTCATTCTAACAAGATACTCACCAATTGATTTACCACTTCAAAAACATCACTCTGTCTCAGGAGTCCCAGTCAGGGAATCTGTGTTTGTTTTTGGTCAGGGGAAAAGGTTGTGATGAGGAGGTTTAGCTTATCAGGCTGTTTATGTCTCACTGTGTTCCATTTTTTTAATTTGATGACATCTGCAGAATGTTAAGGGCAACAATTGAGTAAACTGGATGTTTGACTAATTGCGACAGTTTCCTTATCATTGAAATAAATGAGCATTTATTTTTAGAGAATCTTAGCTAGAACCACCTTAGAGATTGTCTGTGGCCCATGAACATTGCCTTGGAGAGTTTTGAGAAAAATCCAATGCCCAGGTCCCACATCATACCAACTGAATCAGAGTCTCCAGAGATAGGATCAAGGGGCAACACTGGTTTTAAAATCCCACAAGTTATTCTAATGCAGCCAGGACTGAGAAACAGCTGTAGTCTCACAATACAGAAGTTGAAGAGATGAAGTGACTTGTGCTCACTTTGGCAGCATATATGTGAAGAGACAAAGTGATTTGCCCAAGGCCACAGTGCTAGTAAGTGGTATCTTACCCCTAACTTCCCTGACAGCCCAGCCAGTGATCTTTCCACTATGCTCTTTTGTGTCTTCTGGAATTTAGGGTTTTGCTGAACATCATAGTTAGGTGGTTTACAGTTGAGGGAGAAGGGACAGGGTCCATCAGAAAGCGTGGGTGGGGAAACTTTTAAGGACTCAATGCAATCAAGGATTCTCCAGAACATGGTTTCCGTCAAGTCAGCCTGGTGGGAGGACAGTCAAATGACCTTTTGCTGAAAGCAGTGCCTAATACTGTAGTGTATATTTAGTTCCTCATAGAGCAAGTCAGCTGCTCATGACTCAGTTGCACCCATGAAGACATTCATAAATAAGTGTTCTCACTTTCAGGAATTAATCACATTAAAGTAAATGACATGGTATATCGGTGAGTCTTAATATTTGGGGTGGGTGTTGGAGAGAACTAACAGGTCCCATTTGAGAACTAATAAAAGCTATAACTCCTCTCCCCCCGCTGAAAAATACACATACATAAATGTTGTGTGTAATTTCTGGAGATTCACAGACTGCCCCCTACTCCCCAACTGCACCCCCCCTCAAATTCATCCATTGACATCATATTAAGATCTCCTGGATTAGATGCTTTTGGAGCTCTGTTTTTAGTGTTTTTCAAAGTGTAGTCCAGGAACCAGAGAAATCAGAATTACCAGGGGGGTTTGTTCAAAAAACAATTTCCAAGGACAGCCATAGACCTATCGTTTCCGAATCTCTGTGGAATGAAGTATAGGAGTCCGTATGATATTAAAACTCTGGGGATGCCTGAGTGGCTCAGCGGTTGAGCACCTGCCCCTGGCTCAGGGCGTGATCCTGGAGTCTCAGGATCGAGTCCCACATCGGGCTCCCTGCCTGGATCCTGCTTCTCTCTCTGCCTTTGTCTCTGCCTTTCTCTGTCTCTCTCTCTCTGTGTCTTTCATGAATAAATAAAATCTTTAAAAAAAGATATTAAAACTCCCTAGATGATTCTTTTGGACACTAACATTTGAGAATTAGTGCTTTACCCCAACTTGAGATTTTTATAGTTTTTGAATGCTTTCATTTGTTGACTATTTGAGGTTTCATCTATTCACCTGTCAAGTATACCAAATAGTATGTTTAGTATGAATTCATTAAAGCATATTCACATGTGGATATGCACAGGAAAAACAAGTGGAAGGATAGATTTTCTTTCTGTGTTTAAAGAAGATTCTTCCTCCTTCTGAGTTCAATTCCTCCATCTGAAAAATAGGGTATTGCAATTAGGCGAACCTCAAGGCCGTACTGCTCTGGCTGTCCGCGACACCATGCTACCCACCAGCTCCCTTGTCCATTTAATCACATGAACTGCAGGGGCATATGAAACACGTCTTATGGAACAGGC